>NC_137801.1:17308120-17988120 GCF_963383645.1 Muscardinus avellanarius | reverse complement strand
CAAAAGCCTCCCCGGATCAGAATTGGGGTGTCACTCATCCAACGTTCTTGTTCTCTCCCGTGTGCAGGTGGTCAATTTCCTGGACATTTTTATATTTCTCGAGGGTGACTGGAGGTCAGGCCTCTGTGAGAAATTACTCCCTAAGATGAAGTAGTGAATCAAAATTTTTCTTAATGTTTACACAACCACATCGCATAGCTGTGGAGTCTGGGAGATTTCCCTTGGGTTAGAAATGCCTATTCATTTTCTTATGTTGGTTGCTGATTTTTAAGTCTTAGAAGGAATACAAATAGACGACACAAAACAAAACCTGCGCATGCTTAGCATAAAGTTCGGGCTTAGCAACCTCTACATTTCACACGGTGGTCATATCTCAGCCGTCTTCTCATTTATCCAGTTGTTGTTTCAGAATGTTCCAGTGATCAATATGTTTAACTCCTGTCTGGGAGGCTCCAGTAATAAACACAAGGCATTGGATGGGGAGGATGCCACTTCCCACGATCACCAGCAATTTGCTAGTTTTTGCAGAAGAAGAGCTTAAGACGGTTTCATGAAATGTCTGCTTTCAGAATCATTAATTATTGACTGAGCTCCCTGTTTTTCCTTTGGGCGAATTGTGTTAAAAAACAAATGACAGGGTGAATAACAGTGACTGGCCACTGGGTGATGAGATCGCAGGCATGCAGGGTGGCCACGCCTCGGTTATTCTTGGAGGCGCTCGGTTCCAGGCTCCTTGGAAGGCGGAGCTGATGTGAGCCTCTGACTGTCCTGGCTACCCAGGTTCTGTGACAGCTGTGTGCTTGGCTGCTGAGGCTCATCCTTTGTGTTGATTTCTATTAGCAAATTTAGAAATACAGTCCCAGGAATGCTACCAGTCCCTCAGCTCTTGAACCATCATCAGGATCCAGAATGGTGAATTCTTTGTAGGAGTCACCTTGGTTCAGTTGGGAAAAGAAAAAAAAAAACATTACTGATGTGCTTTGAAAAGGTAGAGAGAGAGAGAGAGAGAGGAGAGAGAGAGAGGGAGAGATATTTTTTTAAAAAATATAACTGAATAGGATTTTAAGAAAACAGAATTATAATGTGGAGTGAAAAGAAAAGCGAGAGGTTGGGTCAGAAACTGGGTTATCAGTACAATGCAGAAAGGGAAAATAAATGCTAATAGACTACACATGTGCCCTTCCTGCTAGATTAGAGACCAGGAGGGCGCCTGCTGAATGTGGCCCATTGTGTGGCCAAACAGAGCAGAGGGTCTGAGCTATTATCCCCTCCTCCGCCCCTCATGCCACAGAGGGTTCTTCTTGCCTCTCTTATCGGGGCTGTGCATTCAGTCTAGAGCTTGATCTCTTACTCTTCTGCTCATTCAAAATGGATTGATCTGCTGAAAGAGAGGGTCTAGGAGAGGGGCTCCTCCCACAGGAAAGGGGAGGATGAGGACAGAAAGCCCTGGGGGGCCAGGTGCAAGGATTGAGGTGGGGGATCCAGCTGCTCTAGCGGCGCTGGGGACAGCCCAGCCAGCAGCCTCGCTCTCCCAAGGCCCCAAGCTCAGCCACCTGGAAAATGGCCTGTCCTCTGGGCTCTGCAGAGCCGGAGCTCTCAGGTGTTGGACAAGCAACGCTCACTCCCCAGCCTCCCCTGGGGCTACTGAGCTGCTGGGGCTGGATTGCTGGCTGCTTTGTAGCTCCTTCCCAGGAGGCCCATGGCTCTGCCTTTGAGCTGGCCAATTGGAACAGCGAATCCAGCAAAGGTAAGCAGGACAAGAGGTCTCTGAGAGCCACTCTTGCCAAGATAGCCTTCCTGAGAGGGGTCACCCTCAGAGCTAAACTCAGCCTGGTTTCTCCTGATCATAGCTTCCCCCTGATGGGAGTTTCATGAGGTCATATGGCTGAATTCACATCCAGGCTCTTCCTCCTACCAGTGTGGGCCCTTGGGAAACTCACCCAGGTTCTCAGATGGCTGTTTTCTCATCTGTGAAGTGCTACTAATTCATGTTATTAATGAATGAGAGGAGGTAATGCATGGAAAGGTGTTACAACCATGGCTGGCTTAGAACACAGTACCTTCAAAAGCTAGCTGCTATTATCATCACCATTATTATTTAAAATCTATTATTATTTAAACTAACATCACATAGAATCGTCCTGGGAACCTCTCCACTTATAAGACATCACAGTATAATAGAGAGAACATGGGCTTTGGGATCAGGCTGTTGGAAAACTCACTTTGATACACAAATCACACAATACTTGTGTGATTTGGGGTGTGCTACTTATCTCTCCAAACCTGGATTTCCTATCTGTGAAGTGGAGCTAACAAGTATGATTGTTGGGAAGATAATGAGATAATGAATATAAATGACCCAGGACAGAGGCTGCACACTGAAGCAGCTCAGTAAATGAGAGCTGCAATCATATGGGGTGTGTGTGTGTGTGTGTGTGTGTGTGTGTGTGTGCGCGCGCCTCTTTGGGTCTGGCTGCTTGGTTTCTGTTTCTGTTTTATATGCATGTATAGGCTGGTGTGTGCATGCATGCATGCGTGCGTGCGTGTGTATGTGTTATGTATGTATGTACTCATTTGCACACCTGTGTACACATGCACACTGGAGCTCTTAATTATCAGGTCTTGCTCCTGGCTCCTGTGAACCTTCAAGCACAGCTTATATGTCTCCTGGAGTAGAGCTACCTGGTTTACTTCCAAGTCTCCAAATGTGATTTTCAGGGACAAGCCTTGGTTTAGGAGCTGAGAGGCCTGAGATAGTTCTGGTTCCCTACTGATGGAAGACAAGCAATGGGGCAAGGCCTTTTGCCTCAGTGGGCCTTAATTGCACCATCTGTGAACTGGGGAACTGGATCAGATGAACCTCAATTCTCCCCTAGAACTTGCTATCCAGATGAAGTGTGTCCTGTCCTCCGCACATCTCCAGCAGAGTGAGCCTAGGGGCAGGTTCCTGTAGGAGACCGGGCTGGGAAGAAGGAGAGGCTGGCAAGAACCAACATGAGCAGAGACAGAGACGGGGGCCTCAGGATTCCAGGCCCCAGAATAGTCTCAATTCCCCTTCCTCACCTTAATGTGGGACAGGGTGTCCTCATCTCCTCAAGGACTGAAGGGAACCCTAGAAAAAGAGTCTGAGCATGGCTAATATCAAGTGCTGTTCCCCTGATTACTAATGGGGCCGTGCCCCTGCTTGTGGCTCATCCTGAACTACTGTTCTGGGCTCGAAGAGCCAGGGCTCCAACTCTTAGATGCACCTTGATGATGCAGTCTGCCTGTACGACCCCAGTGAGGAACACAAATTCACAGCCATCTCGAGTTTACATCACCATTATAAGAATTTCCAGCAGATGGCCATAAAGGGTCTTGAGGAAGCAAGGCCTGGCTTTTCTAATTTGCACGTGGTCACCAGGTCAGGCAGCGAGGGCCCTGGAGGCAGTGCCACCTTTTGCTGCGCTCTCCAGCCTGCTTGCTTTCTCCGTCCCTCTCCAGCCTCTCTTGTGCATCCTCCTGTAGGTTCTCTGTCACAGCATCCTTCTTTGAAGCTTGCCTCTCTCTCTTGGGTTACCTCTGAGACCTCCAGTTAGAAGCTGCAGGAATCAGATAGTTAAAATTTTGAGCCACAGTCAGAGGTGCATCCCTATAAGAAGCTGTGACATGCTCCCAGTCTCAGTTTGCCCCTGTGTTTGAGGGGGAGGGTTGAGTCACTCCCTTGGTAGTTTCATGTCTCCCCCATTTCTGGTTTCTTAAACAGGCATCTCTCCTTCTCCATCTAGTATTTCTTCTCAAGTATTTCTGGGGTTGAAGGGCCTTTGTCCTTTCTCCCTTCTAAAAGAAACACCCCCTTTTCAGTACTCATTCCTGTATCTCTTGCCTCCTTTGTGTCAGTTTTGATATTGGCCCTGAGGGTCTAGAAGTCGCGGATGATTTTTGATGATGGAAAGAGGAAGTGCTGGGATCTGTTGCCTTAGGACTTTGCTTATCCATTTAGGTTATGACCCAGGTAGTCCTCAGAATCAGAGCCTTGCTAACCACAGGAAGGAGAAGACCGTTGCAATAGTCGCCCTGAGTATGAGGTTAACAGCTCTTGGGTACCAGTGTGCCTGGTAAAAAGGACTTTGTCCTGAGGTTTGGAGAAGAGCCTTCAACTAGGGGCTGGAGAGATGGAGTTTGAGTCCTGGCATGGCTATCTTCTGCCCTTGCCACCTCAGACACCATCCAATACACTTAAACCTGGGGAAGTTCTTATCTGCAAAATGAGATTATAGTATTTACCTTGCCTGAAGTTTTTTTTTGTTGTTGTTGTTTTGTTTTGAGGCTAATTGGGATCAAGCACAAGAAAGGGTTTTGAGGGTTGTGACAATGTTAGGTAAAGGATGCCATCATCTGTCTCCTTCCTTTCCTTCTCTCTGACAGCAATACAATTTTGAGGCCAAGCAGTTTTGGACTGACTTCACCAAAGATAAATAAAGAACTTGTGTTTGATGATTTACTCGAATACCCTCCAATATTTGGTATTTGGCCCCTCCAAACATCAAAATTATCATGAAAACATGATGCCAACTGGGGAAACCCACCCACCTACCCACCCACTAATTGGACCACACTTTGACCAATGAATTGCACGAGGTGCAATTATCTACTTTTAACATAATACCATTGTGATCTCAGCCATTGCCCTCTGGTAACTATACCTATCAAGTGTTCTCTTCCCTGTGCTAGATAATTCTCATGGGCCAGGTGTCTGATTGAGGGATGAGATTTGAACACTGCAGCCCCTGGCTTCTCTTCTCAGCTCTCCACTTCAATTAAATACCCAAGATGTGGATGTACAGATGATCCCTTTTCCAGATCCAGAGCCCAAACCTAATGAAGCCAGACATTTCACCTTGTGAGACTGTGGCTGTGCAGGGAGACTGTCTTGAAGGACAAAGCCTCTTCTCTGCTGGGAAGGGCCAGGGGCCAGTAGCCATCAAATGAGTTTTGCACTTGGGGGCGATTTATGGGTCTGCCTGGACCACTTCCCTCTTTAATTTTACACAGGGTCACTTGGCAAAACAAAACTCGCTCCAAGAGAAGAAAACTCCTCAGTATTTTGAATACACTGATACACAGGTGAAGCAAATCAGTTTGAATTTTCCCTACACTTTCAACACTTTGTTTCTGAATAATAATAAAAATGTCCCTGAAGCAAATACTATTTTGAGACTAATTTCTGGAGGCTCCTAGCAGGCAAATCACTCTTTTTTTCTTGCTGTGATGTTCTTTTTAGTCTTAAAAAGAAACAACTGAGGGGAAGATGATGGCTTTTATATTTCAAACATTGAGCAGGAGCCTTCAGGAGGATTTTCTGGATCCTTTGGTGGCTGCAGGGGGCAGACCAGGGGGAGACAAGTAGAGAAGGAGCAGAGAGTTGGGTTAGAAAACAGAATACTGCACTGCAGTGATTTATAACCACACTTCACACAGTAGAACCATTTGGGAATTTAAAAAGAAGAGAGGGAGAGAGAGATCAAGAGTGAGAGCAGAGAGAAGAGAGGGGAGAGAGAGAGAGAGAGAGAGAGAGAGAGAGAGAGAGAGAGAGAGGAGAGAGGAGAGAGGAGAGAGGAGAGAGGAGAGAGGAGAGAGGAGAGAGGAGAGAGGAGAGAGGAGAGAGGAGAGAGGAGAGAGGAGAGAGGAGAGAGGAGAGAGGAGAGAGGAGAGAGGAGAGAGGAGAGAGGAGAGAGGAGAGAGGAGAGAGGAGAGAGGAGAGAGGAGAGAGGAGGAGAGAGGGAGACAGAAGTGTTTCATAGCCTTCCCTAGATAATAATGACTTAACTTGTCTGGTACAGGACCTGGGAACCTGTGTTTTTGTAGGATCCACTCTATTACCCAGGGAATCAGAATTATCACAGGAGAAATACAAGATACTATATAGGATCCACTCTATTACCCAGGGAATCAGAATTATCACAGGAGAAATACAAGATACTATATTTAAAAAACCCACTGGGCAGGCATGGTGGCATGCCTGTAATCCCAGTACTTGAGAGGCTGAAATAGGATAATCACAAGTTTGAGGCCAGTCTGAGCAACTTAGCAAAAACTTTAGTAATTTAGCAAGACCCTGTCTCAGAATTAAAAATAAAAATAGCTGGGGATGTAGCTTGGAGGTAGAATGCCTCAGAGGTCAATCCCTAGTACCCCAAACCCAAAACACCACTACCACTCCATCTACAGTGACAAAAATCCCAAGAGACAAGACCACAGTGATTTTGAGGCAGCCAGGTCCCTGTGCACAGACAGGCATTTTCAAAAAAATGATTGGCTCTCTACAGATGCTCCATAAAGGATTTGGGTTCGCTCTTGGAACAGAATACCTTGACACTCACTAGTGGACTCAAGCCAGCACTAGTACAGGTGATCTCCACCTTGCTCAGGAGTGAGGCTGACCTATGACTTCAGAGACCTGCTCTGGCTGCCTCTGCAGCTGCAGGCATCGTCTTTGTCTCCAGAGCTGTCCTTATGAGGGAAAGGTGCATGCAGGTTCACATGCAAGGTAAATGGAAAACACACTGTCAGAAAGGAGGAGGCCAAAGTGAAGGAGCTGCTGGCAATATACCCTTCTTTCTCCAATAATAATAATAATAATAATAATAATAATAATGATAATAATAATAATAATAATAATCTGTATGCTAGTCACTAAACCCTGGGAATAAGTCATGGCCTTTATAGTATTGGAAATTTTATTTTATAAAAACCTTCTGGACTGAAGCATTTTGCACATTCTTTGCTATGTTTCCACTTAACCATCCATGGAAACTCACCTCACATTCTCTCATGAAACCTCTTTCTGCTACTATCTCAAGAAAGAACTGAATGCAGGAAGGAACCAGAGGATAATTTTCAGTCACCTCTGGACAGCACCTGAGACCTTGGATTGAGCCCAGGAGCTGGTGGTACCTGGGCCTAGTAGGCTCACCTGGTCATTGCCATTGATGTCTCCCGCATCCAGTAGAAGACAACAAGTTTAGTTTAAACCCGAGGGGTTTTATCATTTAAGAACAAATGGCAAAAAGAAACCAGAAAAATCCTTAAATCCAAAGATCTAAGTTTGAGTCGAGTCAAAATTCTGTTCTTTTTAAGCTATGTTCTAGAGATCCAGGACAAGTCAATATTTTGGATCATCAGATTTTTTCATCTCTGATATTGAAATAATAGTAATAAAAGGGTTGTCAAAAAGGTTAGGTAAGATTATTTATGTTCAGTGTTATGGAAATGCTAAATCTTATGAAAACGTGAAGAGTTGTTATTGTTATCTAAAACTCCATTCTTGCAAAAATTATAGCTAGCTAGCACCTGAGTCAAAGGGATTCTAGAAGATGTTTTTTTTTTGGTGCACTGTATTCATACATCATAGTGGGATAAAAAAATTTTTTTGTAGACATACATGCACACATTGCCAAGTTAGCCCCTACCCGATCCCCACCTTGTTCCCTCCCCATTCCTCCTTCCCATGCTTGGCTTAGTGGTTGATATCTAGTATTATAGCAATTTATCCAAAATTAAAAATGATAATCTCACATAACAGTTTCATTTGTCTGATACCAAACTTTTGATGACTTAAATATAACATTTCAATATTTCTTTTTGCTTTCATTCTTACCAGAGAATATTTTTTTCTTTTTTTTTTAGGTGAAACTATCATATATTTATTTATTTATTTATTTTTCAGAAAAAATCTATCCTAATATGGAACATGGACTCAAGATACCCAAAACAATCTCAAAAAAGAACAAAGCTAGAAGATGTATTATTTTCTGATTTCAAACCATATAAAGCTACAATAATTGAAACAGTGTAGTACTGTTCTAAAGGCAGATATATAAACCATTGAAGTTAAATAAAAGCCTAGAGATAAATTCTTCCATATATTGTCAAGTTATTTTTGACAAGGTTTCCACAAACATTTGGTGGGGGAAATAATAATCTTTTAACTAAATATTGTTGAAAAATAATAATTACATGAAAAAGAATAAATTGGACCCTTACCTAACCCCATATGCAAATATTAACTCAAAATAGATAAAAGACTTAAATATAAATCTTAAGACTGTAAACTTTTAGAAGAAATTCTGGGTCATAAAACCTCACAACATTGAAATTGGCAGTGATTTCTTGGATATGATTTCAATGGCACAGGCAACAGAAGGGTATACAAACTCCCTAAAAAATAAAAAAATATATTGTATATCCAAAGACAATGTAAACAGAGTTAAAAGTTACTGATAGAATGGGATAAAATATTTCCTAATGCTATATCTGAAGTTATATTAATATTCCAACTAGAAATCCTAAAAATTAGCAACAATAAAAGCAAACAATACAATTTAGAGATAGGTAAAAGACTAACATAAATAATGAATCTCCACAGATAACCAATCTTAGTTGTCTGTTGGATGGAATATCTTGTTTCTCTGGTTCTGGTGTGTGTTACTTATTTCTTCTTTGTAGTTAATCTCTTTGAGTATTTTCTCTAGCGCTGGTTTTGAAGACATAAATTCCTTCAGTTTCTGTTTGTCATGGAAGCTTCTTATTTCCCCATCTAATTTGATATAAAGTTTTGCTGGGTAGGAAATGTTTGGCTGGAAGTTGTTTTCTTTCAGAGTTTGGAATATGTTACTCCAAGCCCTTCTGGCTTTCATGACTTGGTTTGGGAAGTCTGGAGTGATTCTAATTGGTTTGCCTCTGAATGTCACTTGGCTCTTTGTTTTTGTTGCCTTTAAGATTCTCTGCTTGGCTTCCACATTGGTCATTTTGACAATTATGTGGCGTGGGGATCCTCTTCTCCAATCCTGTCTAAAGGGAGCTCTATACGTTTCCTTGACCTGTGTATTGACCTCTTGCTCTATGTTTGGAAAATTTTCTGCTATTACTTCCTTGAAGAGATTGTTGATCCCTTTGCTTTCACCTTCTTTTCCCTCCTCTATCCGAATTATTCTTAGGTTAGCTCTCTTAAGATGGGCCCATATTTCTTTAATGTCAGATTCCTTCTATTGGATTTTTTTTCTAAATTAGAAACTATGTATTCATTTTTGGAGTGCTCATCTTCTAAGAGTGAGATTATATTCTTCATGTGGCCCAATTGGTTGTTTGTACTTTGAATTGAGACCTTTACTTCATTAATTGCATCCTTTATCTCTTTTTGGCTCTCTCTGAATTCTTTTCAAAACACCTCTATTATTTCTACAGTTATTTTCTTGATTTGATCTTCTAGAAATCTCTGAATTTCTGTTTTATCAGGTTCTGATGTTGTGGGATTGTGGGGGTTCATTGCTCCATTGTTATTCCTCTTTCCCATGATTTTGGAAGTTTGTGCCGTCTCTGGGTTCTTCCCTTGGGTCACTACATCTTCACTTAAGTTGCTCTGGATCTCGAGTCTGTGGTGTCTCAGTCCCCACTACTCCTTTACTGGGTTGTATCGTAGAGTGTCAGACCCAGGGAGTCAATCGAGGCTGCTTTAGACCATGGGGGGTGCCAGGTTGGGCATTCTCCTATGGTGTGATATCTCTGCCACCGCCACTCCCCCACTGGGTCAAGTCCCTGGGAATGCAGTACTGGGATTTCTCCTCTAGGGGTCGCAGTTTGACTCACTGTTGTTGAGTGCGGTGATGGAGCTGTAGTGGACTCGGTGAATTCGCTGCTGCTGCCTCAGGTGGCAATATGGCACCACTGTACTGCCCTCGGCCATGAGGCTGACGTATTTTTTCTTTGGTTTTGAGCTCCACTCTAAGTCCCTGCAGGGTGCGCTGAGCCCAGCCCCTGGGAGCTTTAGATGCTCCCTGCGCCAAAAAATCTGCCGAATTTCACACGGCTGATCCGCAGCAGCTCACCTCGGCTTGCTGTCCGCCACTCCTCTCTGGAGCCTGGTGGGCTGTTGAGTGTGTTGGTCTGTAGCCGTCCAGTGAACTCGCCGCTGCTGCTGGCTGTAAGGCACTGCTGCTGCATCCATGACTGTGAGGCCGACGTATCTCTGCTCTGGGTCTGAGCTCCATTCTGAGTCCCCCTTCTCTCTGGGGCCTGGTGCTGCAAGGGAAGATGGCGCCCGCACCGTACCGTGCCGTGGCTCCAGCTGCAGCACTGCGGTCTGGTTTCTTTCTGGTGTCTCATTTTTCCAGCCCTCTTTTTCTCTGTCCCTTCTAATTACATTTTTTGTTTCTCTGCTGATGGTGTTTTCTGGCTATGAAAGGCACTGATCTTGTGGTAATAGAGATTGGTTGTTAGCGGGTCTCGTAAGCCCCTCTTTTCTCCGTCGCCATCTTCCCGGAAGTCTAGAAGATGTTTTTTTTTTTTTTAATTTATTTTATTGAAAGTAAATGTTATACATTTAATCTGTATTTGGTGCCCCCCCCATTTCCCTTCCCCCCTCCTGATACTTAAGACCCAGGCTAACCTTGCTATATTTGTACTTTTACACCTATTTGGAAATAGCCGCTCATCAGTCAAGTTCAGCCTCCTTCCTCTCTTAGTTTTCCATTCAAACTTTGCTGAGATTTCCCTTCCATTATCTGGAGTCCCTCTGGTATCCCCAATGTTTTTAACCCTTAAATTCCAGGAAAATTTCTCCTTCTTTACTTTGCTCCATGCAAGACACATTTATTGGATGCTGACTTTGCTGCTTGGTACTGGGGATAGTAAGAGGAATCACATTAAGCTCTTACCTTCATATAGTGAAGCAGAGAAATTAGTAAAGAAATACATCATTCTAAGCTGGGTGGCGCATGCACGCTTGTGATCCCAGCATTCGGGAAGCTGAGACCAGAGGGTCATGGTTCATGGACAGACTCAGCTACTTAGGGAAGCCCTTCACAACTCAGTGGGACCTGTTTAAAAAAAATAAAAAGACTAAAAAATAAGGCTGGGGTGTAGCTCACAGGTAGAATGCTCCTGGGTTTCATCCCCAGTACTGTTAAAAAAAAATATTCTAAATTGTGGTGTGCACTATGAAAGCAGGATGCCCTGAGTTCAGATACGGGGAAAAGAAGGGAATGATTAAGGATAGTGATGGGACATGCTTCTTAGTAAGAATGATACCTGCACTGGCCCTCGAGGGAATTCTCCAGGAAGATTCAGAGTAGAGGATATTTCTAGCTGAAAAGACAGAAGACCCTTTCTGTTCACATTAAGGAAAGAACTCATGCAAGAATGGATTGTGGTTTTAGCCTCAGGAAATAGCCAGGTTTTAAGGACTCTGAGCCAGGAAAGCACATTGGTCATTTGTGTTTTTCACATCAAATAGGATGAGAGGAGTGGAGAGGGAAGTGGAGTCTTCGAGGATCTAGGCAGTGAGCAATGCTGACTGTAACAAATGGCCTTTAGCACAGAAACAGGTACACATCTGCACTTGTATCCAAAATCTCAATTGCCTCCAAAGAGAGTGGAGAGGACAGTTCCAAGCAGAGGTATGTGTTGAAAAATCCAATACCTATGGCCAGAGCCATGATAGGATCTAAAAATTCATTTTACCCTCAGAAGTCATGATAGAGATAATATAATCAGTGAATGCCCAGTGCAGACCTGTAGATGCTTGGGACCATCTTCAGATTAATCAAAGATGATTTTAGTGGCTATGTCCAAGTAGGGGTCTCCTTCAAAGTCTTCCCATATGGATTACAAGGTGCAACCATGGCGGAGATTCACTGTCACGAAACAGAAGTCACTAATACAGCAGTGCCTGCCCACAGATGTTCAAACTTGACAACTCTCTAGTTACTAATATGTCCCTGTTCAACATGAAGTGCTGATGATCTACCCCAATCCCTATGGGCAGGACTGTGTGGGCTTATTTCTTATGGGACCCTCCTCATCAGAGACAGAGGGAGCTTCCTGTAAGTTGCTGAGATAGTGTGTTAAAAGCTCCGATTATAATTGCAGTTTGTCTACTCCTCGCTCTAATTATGACAACTTTTGCCTCATTTACTTTACATATGTGATTATTATGCCTTTCTGATGAATTGGCCCTTTTACTTTCGCAGAATGAATCCTCTTTATCTCTGCTAATACTTGAGTCTTAAAAATCTATATATGATACTAATATAGTCACTCATCTTCTTATACTCAGTGAATGCACAGTAAATATTTTGGTAGCCAAGGGTTCTTCCAACCATCTATGCCCTTGGTTATAAAGTGCATCTCGTATAGATATTGTGTGGTTGGGTTTTTCTTTTCTTTTTTTTTAACCAGTCTTAAAATTTTTAATCTTTGATGGAAGTGTTTAGTCCATTTAAATTTTACACAATTACTGATTTGCTTCGATTTATAGCTAACACTTTACTCTGTGTTTCACATTTGCCTCATTTTCTTTCATTCTGTTCTAGATCCTTCTTTTCTGAATTATTTTAGGCTAATGGAATAATTTATAGAGAGTTAAAACACAGGGATTTTATTGGTTTTTAAGCTATACCACTTAACATTAGTTTTATGTATTTACTTTTTTCTGGTGGTGGTTCTTAAATGGACAGTTTTGCTGTTCTGGGGAATTTAGCAATGTCTGGAAAGATTTTTGGCTATCACAACTGGAGAGTGCTACTGGCATCTAGTGGGTAGAGGTCAGAGATGCTACTAAACATCAAAGGAAGCACAGCACTCTCTCCCCCAGCAAAGAACTATCGGTCCCCAAATGTCAATAGCATTGAGGTCTAAGATCATCGTTATATGAATTGCAGTATAAATCTTCAATTTTCACATATTGTTCAAAGTTACTATTTACTTCACGTAAAGAATCTTTAACTGGGGAGGTAAATTTACTCTCTTCAATTCTTTATGCTATATAGTGTTACAATTTTTGCTTTACATAGTTTTGTGCACTTAAAAATAAAGACAATTACATTTACCAACGTATTTCTTTCCTAGTAATCTAAGTTTTCAACTGGTATCATTTCTCTTGGGTCTGAAGAACATTGTAAACAATTTTTGGTGAAGTTTTCTTAGTGATATGTTGCCTTAGTTTTGTCTAAAAATGTTTATTTGAAATGTATTCATTGCAAGATATTTTTGCTGGATATAGAATTTTGAATTGACAGGCTTTTTTCTTTCAGCACCTTAAGGATGTGGCCTGTTTGGGCCCCTCTAACAGGCCTTGACAAAATCTAATTACCTAAAAATCCAATTTGGTTTCCCTGTGTTTGAACTCTCTTTATCTTCTGGTTATATTCACTATTTTCTCTTAATCTTTATATTCACTATTTTCTCTTAATCTTTAGTTCTAAGCAGTTTAAATATGATTTACCTGAGTGCAATTTTTATGATATTTATTCTTCTCAACTTACTCAGTTCTTCCCTTACCCCAGATTTATTGATATATAATTGATATACAAAATCTGCATGTATGTAATCTATACGATTTGATGAGTTTGGAAAAAATATATATTCCAAACGTACTCATCACCTCCAAAAATCTTCGTTATGTCCTCCTGTATTTGTTGATAAGATCTACCCTCTTAAGATTAACTCTACCCTCTAGTTATGCTATGTTATAGAGCCGGTTTCTCCTGCTTATTTATCTGTAAGTGTATCCTGACAACACTTAATGCCCTGCCCTTTGCTCTGGAAATCACTATTCTATTTTTGCTTCTTTAAGTTTGATCACTTTAGATGCCCCATATAAGTGTTACCATGTAGTATTTCTCTTTCTGTAAGTGGCTTATTTCACTTAGCACAAGTCTCCATATCTATATATTGTGTTGTAAAAGGTAAGATCTTTAAAAAAAAACACTGAATAGCATTCCATCAGATGTATGTGCCATATTTTCTTTATTAATTTCTCTGTCCATGGATATTTAGGCTAATTCCATCTATTAATCACCATGGATAATATTGCAATGAATATGGGATTGCAGATATCTCTTTGAGATCTTGATTTCAATGACTTCAGCTATATACACAAAAGCAGATATATGGTAGTTCTTTCTATTTTTAATTTTTTGAAAAGCTGACATTCTGTTTTCCACTGTGGTCAAACCACTTCATATCTTTACCAACAATATACAATAGTTCCAATGTCTCCACTAGCTTTTTGACATTTGTTGTTATAGTATGAATCTGATGTGTCCTCCAAAAGCTCATGTGTTGAAGGATTGGTCCCCAAATGCAGCAATGTTCAGAGGTGGGACTTTGGGGAATAGTTTGATAATGAGAATTCTGATCTCACCAATGGATTAGTCCACTGATGGGTTCAGAACTGAGTGGACTATTGTGTGGTGGTAGAAACTATAAGAAGTAGGACATAGTTAGAAGAAGTAGGTCATTGGGGACCTAGAAAATTTTATTTTGTCACCAGCCTATTGCTCTGTCTGTCTGTCTGTCTGTCTGTCTCTCTCTCTCTCTCTCTCTCTCTCTCTCTCTCTCTCTCTCGTTCTCTCTCTCATTTTCTCTTTCTCTGCTTTCTGGTCAGTTACATGTGAGGAGCATTGCTTTGCCACACCCTTATCCCATGGTTCACTGCCTCACAGGCCCAGAGACTAATGTGGCCAGCTGACAATGGACTGGAAACTCTGAAAGCATGAGTCAAAATGAATCTTTCCTTCTTTAGGCTGATTTTTTCAGGTGTTTTGTTATAGCAGTGGAATGCTAACTAACATATGTACTGTCTTTAGAAAATATCTATTACAACAGGTGTTAAGTGATACCTCATTGTGCTCCTGCCTTTGGCATTCCCCTTTAGGTTGGTGATGCTCAGAACCTTGTTAGACATCTGGCTGCCACATGTATGTCTTCTTTGAACAGATGTCTATTCACATTCTTTGCCTATTATTTGTTTTTTGTTAGTTTGTTTTTACTATTCAGTAGTTGTGATTCCTTATGTATTTTGAAAACTAAACCCTTATCAGATGTGTGTTTGCAAATATTTCTCCCATTCTATATGTAGTCTTTTCTCTGTATCATTTGTTACCTATGCTCTGCAGAAACATTTTGTCAGTGTAATTTCTTGAACCTGAAAATAAAATTTTATGTGTTTGATCAAAGAGGAGATTTTCAGTAATTATTTCTTCAAATTATTTGCAGTCCTCTTTTGTTCTTTCCTTTTTCTGGTGCTTCAATTATAGGAATGATCTTTTGGGATTGTCTTATAGATCAATGAGGCTTTTTTCATTATTTTAGTAACTCTCCCCTGTTCTTTAGATTGTATAATTTCTATTAGTTTATCTACTGACTCTTTTCTTTTGTCTTCAATAGAAGACACTATAAAGCAATTCAATGGATGTTTTGTTTGTTTTTAACATTTATTGAGGTATACTGAAAATATTATAATAAACTGCACACATTTAAATGGTATAATATGCTAAATTTCACATCTCTGTACATTCATAAAACCATCACTGCAATCAAGAAAATGAACATACTCATCAAATCCCAGACCTCATATTCTTTTGTGTGGCCTCTCTTTTGTCCTGCTACTAGTCAACCAGGAAACTACTGATCTACATTCTGTCACTGTAGAAGAGTTTGTATTTTTTAAATTTTATATAAATTGAATGAAACAATTATTTATTATTTTTGTTGTCTGGTTATGTCACTTATATAATTACTTTGCAATTCATCCAAGTTTCAGTGTGTGCAGTACTACATTCACTTGAAATGCACAATGGTGTTCTATTGCAAAAATATAGTCGTTTTTGTATCTATCTGTTGAACATTTGATTGTTTCTAGTTTTTGGCTATTCCACATAAACTTACTATGAGCTTTCATGTACAGGTCCATGGATGAAAATAAACTCTTATTTTCTATTAATAAATATGTAGAATTAGAATGAGTTGGTGTATATTTTGTATGTAATATTAAATATTATATGTATATATATGCAGTAGGAATGCATTTAAGTTTTTAAGAAGCATAAAACTGTTTGCCAACTTAGTTGTACCATTTACACCAGCCAGCAGTATGTGAGCATTCCAGTTGCTCTATATCTTCACCATTATTTTTTTATGGTTATTAGTTTTAACATTGTGGACTCAATTTGCATTTTTCTAACAACTTAAGATGATAAGCATCTTTGCCTGTGTTCTGTTCTATCCATATATCATATTGTCAAATTTTTGGTCCAATATTTCACTATTTTTATTCAGTTATTTTTCATAATTGAGATCTGAGAGGTTTTTTTTGCATATGTGAACTTTTATAAAAGCTTTTTATCAAAATCTACATTTCAGACATTTTCTCATAGCCTGTAGTTTGTTTTTATATTCTCTCAACAGAGCCTATTAGCAAGCAGGAGTTTTTAAATTTTGACAAATTCCAATTTATCATTTTTTCTTTTACAGATTTTTCATTTGGTGTCATGTATAAAATACTCCTGCTTATTCTCAAGTATCAAAGGATTTTCTATAATGCTTTACCACCAATAATATTGTTTTTGATTCATTCTTATGACCCATTTTTTATAAATGATTCAATCCATATGGTTTCAGTCTCTATGACTTATGCATTAAAATTTATTATTTCCTTAGTCACTGCATATGGATATCCCATTGTTCCACTGCCAGTTGTGGGAAATACTATTCTTTCTTCTGTGAATTATTTTTAAATTTTTGTCACAAATAATTTGAAAATTAATTTCATTGTGGGTCCATTTCTGGAGTCTCTATTCTGTTCTATGTATCTATTTGTATATCTTGTAGCTAACATAATACTGTCTTGATTATTGTAGTCTTATTTGGATCTGAAATGTTTCCCAAAAGTCCATGCATTAAAATCTTGGTCCTTTGGTTGGCATTATTGGAAAGTTATGAAAACTTTTAAGAGGTGGGGCCTAGTGGGAAGTTTTAGGTCATTGTGAGTGTGCCCTTGAAGGGAATCTGATCTCTTTCTCTATTTTTGACCATGAGATGATTGTGTAACTTTGCTCCACCATAGCTTCCTCCCTTAATGCACTGCCTTGCTATCAACTCAAGAGTGCTGAGACCAATTGATCATGGACGAAAGCCTCCCAAATTGTAAACCAAAATAAGCTTTTCCGTTTTTATTACTATGGCTTTGTACTATACTTTAAAGTCAGGTATTGTGATGCCTCCTGCATGGTTTTTGTTGCTGAGAACTACTTTGGCTATTCTGGTATTTTTGTTGTTCCAAATGAATTTAAGGACTGATTTTTCTACATCTGTGAGAAATGACCTTGATAATTTAATGGGTATTTGTTGAACCTGTAGATCACTTTTGGAAGAATGGCCATTTTGATGCTATTTATTCTGCCTGTCCAAGAACCTGGAAGATCTTTCCATCTTCTAAGGTCTTCCTCGATTTCTTTTTTTAATGTTTTATAATTTTCTTTGTAGAGGTCTTTTACCTCCTCGGTTAGGTTTATTTCTAAATATTTTTCTGAATTTCTTTTTCAATGGATTTATGCTTGGCATACCGGAAAGCTTCTGATTTTTTTAAAGATTGATTTGTGACCTTGGCTACCTTGATTAGCCTTTGTGGATCAGAGTACCTACTATAGCCCAATGCATATTAGGACTTCAATAAATATTTGTGCTGTGAAAACAAAAACAAAACAAAAAAAAAAAGAAAACCAAAGTAAGCTTTTCTTCTTTTAAGTTTATTATCTCAAATATTTTGTTATAGTTGCAGAAAGCTAACATGCACCTTACAATAAATCTTAATATTCTGGTTGTCTAAGTCCTTTGACTTTGTTTCTCTCAAAGTTATTTTGGTATCCTATTGTTCTTTAGTTTCCTGTGTGAATTTTAAACGGTCAATCTAATGCTCTCTCAACTGAGTTATTTCTGCCAAATTTTAGAATTAACTTGGCAATTTTTAGTTTTCATTTATTGGCGCATTGTAATCATACATCATCATGAGCTACAGAATGGTAGAGGCATACATGGATACATCACACATTTAGCCCTTCCCCAATTCCCACCCCATTCTCTGCCCCTCCCTCCCCGAGTTCAGCGAGTTTAGCTTCGTGACTGACTTTGCTATGTTTATGATTGTGCATTATACCTACTAGGGTGCTTCCCTCTCCCTCTCCCATCTCCCTCAGTTATGGTGCCTTCTTTACTCATCTAAGGTTTCTTCTTCTTTTTCTTGAGTTCCTCCTATGTCCTATTCTCTCCCTAGCTTCTGCATATTAGCAATTTAAACCTTGTATAATTTTGAGTGAGACTGTGTTGAATCTATAGACCCATGTTAAGAGAATTAATGTCTTATTAGTATCAAATTTTTCCACCCATGAAACGGTATATCTCTTCATTTTTTTAGATCTTGTTTAATTTCTCTCAGCCATGTTGTATAGCTTTTAGTGTACAGGCATTGCACATGTTTTGCTAGATTTATCTTTGTTTCTTAGTTTTGGTTGCTATTGTTTCTTAAATATGTAAAAATTATATTTAAAATTAATTTCTGATTACTTATTGCTAGCAAATAAAATATACATTTTCCTTTAATCTTGACCTTATGTCCTGTAACATATTTAATTTAGTTTTTGGGCTGATTTTATAAGATTGGCTACACAGATAATTACATTTTTTTTACCCAGTGAATACAGGCAGTTATGGTTTGGATCTGAAACATCACCCCAAAAGCTTGTATGTTGAAAGCATGGTCCTCAGTGCAGTAAGGTTTAGAGGTGGGGCACGGCTGGAGGAAATGAGTCCCTGAGGAGTGTGTCCTTGAAGACTCTATCCGTCCTTGACCCCTTCCTCTTTCTCTTTCTTTGCTTCCTGGATGCCAGAAGCAGAACAGCTTTTCTCCGCCACATATTGGTGGCCATGATGTTTCTGCCTAGAGCCAGCCAACTATGGACTGAACCTCTAAAACCATGAGCCAAATAAACCTTTCCTCTTCAATTTGTTCCTATCAGTTACTTTGATCACAGTGATGAAAAGGCTAATACACAGACTGTCTGTGACTTAGGATCATTTGACTTACAGTGCTCTTACTTTACATTGTTGTGGAAGCCATACACACTCATTCAGTAGAAACAGAATTGAAAATTTAGAATTTCACTTTTCTCCCAGGATTGCTGATAGGGAGTACCATGCTCTGGAATGTTGGGCAGCATCAGCAAGCCACTGATCTCAGCCAGCCCCACAGTCATGAGGGGAAACAACTGATACTCTAGAGTGTACGGTGGTGCTAAGCTTCAGCGTTGCAATGTTGGATAGGTTAAGTGTATTAAAAGCATTTTTGGCTTATGATATATTTTTTTTAATTTTAATTTTAATTTTTTTATTTTTTTATTTTTTTAATTTTTTTTATTGGTGCACAGTATTCATACATCATAGTAGGATACATACTTTTGTAGACATACATGCACACTTTTCCCAGTCAGCCCCCACCCAATCCCCACCCCATTCTCTCCCTATCCCTCCCTCCCATGCTTGGCTTAGTAGTTGACATCTAGTATTATGGCAATTTATCTAAAATTAAAAATGATAATCTCACATAACAGTTTCATTTGTCTGATACCAAGCTTTTGATGACTTAAAGATAACATTTCAATATTTCTTTTTGCTTTCTTTCTTACCAGAGAATATTTTTTTCTATTTTTTTTAGGTGAAACTATCATATATTTATATATTTATTTTTCAGAAAAAAATCTATCCTAATATGGAATATGGACTCTAGGTACCCAAAACGATCTTGAAAAAGAACAAAGCTAGAAGATATATATTTTCTGATTTCAAACCATATAAAGCTACAATAATTGAAACAGTGTAGTACTATTCTAAAGGCAGATATATAAACCATTGGAGTTAAATAAAAGCCTAGAGCTAAATTCTTCCCTATATTGTCAAGTTATTTTTGACAAGGTTTCCACGAACATTTGGTGGTGGAAATAAAAATCCTTTAACTAAATATTGTTAAAAATAATAATTACATGGAAAAGAATAAAATTGGACCCTTACCTAATCCCATATATAAATATTAACTCAAAATAGATAATAGACCTAAATATAAATCTTAAGACTATAAACTTTTAGGAGAAAATCTGGGTCATTAAACCTCACAACATTGAAATTGGCAGTGATTTCTTGGTTATGATTTCAATGGCACAGGCAACAGAGGAGTATACAAACTCCCTAAAAAAAAATTGTATATCCAAAGACAATGTAAACCGAGTTAACAGTTACTAATAGAATGGGATAAAATATTTCCAAATGCTATATCTGAAGGTATATTAATATTCCAACTAGAAATCCTAAAAATTAACAACAATAAAGGCAAACAATACCCTTTAGAGATAGGTAAAAGACTAACATAAATAATGAATCTCCACAGATAACCAATCTTAGTTGTCTGTTGAATGGAAAGTCTTGTTTCTCTAGTTCTGGAGTGTGTTACCTATTTCTTCTTTGTAGTTAATCTCTTTGAGTATTTTCTCTAGTGCTGGTTTTGAAGACATAAATTCCTTCAGTTTCTGTTTGTCATGGAAGCTTCTTATTTCTCCATCTAATTTGATAGAAAGTTTTGCTGGGTAGGAAATTTTTGGCTGGAAGTTGTTTTCTTTCAGAGTTTGGAATATGTTACTCCAAGCCCTTCTGGCTCTCATAACGTGGTTTGGGAAGTCTGGAGTGATTCTAATTGGTTTGCCTCTGAATGCCACTTGGCCCTTTGCTTTTGTTGCCTTTAAGATTCTCTGCTTGGCTTCCACATTGGTCATTTTGACAATTATGTGGCGTGGGGATCCTCTTCTCCGATCCTGTCTGAAGGGAGTTCTATAAGTTTCCTGGACCTGTGTATCGACCTCTTGCTCTATGTCTGGAAATTTTTCTGCTATTACTTCCTTGAAGAGATTGTTGATCCCTTTGGTTTCACTTTCTTTTCCCTCCTCTATTCCAATTATTCTTAGGTTAGCTCTCTTAAAATGGGCCCATATTTCTTCAATATCAGATTCCTGCTGTCGGATATTTTTTTCTAGATTAGAAACTATGAGTTCATTTTTGGATTGCTCATCTTCTAAGAGCAAGATTCTGTTCTCCATGTGTTCTAATCGGTTGTTTGTGCTTTGAATTGAGGCCTTTACTTCATTAATTGCATCCTTTATCTCTTTTTGGCTCTCTCTGAGTTCTTTTCGAAGCACCTCTATTATTTCTACAGTTATTTTCCTGATTTGATCTTCTAGAAATCTCTGATTTTCTGTTTTATCGAGTTCTGATGTTGTGGGGTTGTGGACATTCATTGCTCCAGTATTATTCCTCTTTCCCATGATTTCGAAAGTTTGTGCCTTCTCTGGGTTCTTCCCTTGGGTCACTATGACTTCCCTTAAGGTGTTCTGGATCTCGAGTCAGTAGTATCTCAGACCCCACTACTCCTTTACTGGGTTTTATGACAGAGTCTCCGACCCAGAGAGTCGATAGAGGCTGCTTTAGACTGTGGGGGGTGCCAGGTTGCACTTTCTCCTATGGTGTGATATCTCGGCCACCGCCCCTCCCCCACTGGGTCAAGTCCCAGGGATTTCTCCTCTGTGGCCCGCAATTTGACTCACTGTTCTTGAGTACGCAGATGTAGCTGTACTGGCCTCGCTGAATTCGCTGCTGCTGCTGCCGGTAACAATATGGCGCCGCTGCTACGCCCTCGGCTGTGGGGCTGGCGTTTTTCTTCTTGATTTTGATTTCTACTCTGAATCCCTGCAGCGTGTGCTGAGCTCGGCCACTGGGAGCTGTAGATGCTCTCTGCGCGGAGAAATCTCGCCTAGCTGTTCCGCAGTGGCTCACCTCGGCTTGCTGTGGCTGTCTAGTGAATTTGCCGCTGCCGCCGGCAGTATGGCGCTGCTGCCGGGGCGTCTGCCGTGTCCTCGGGTGCGAGGCCGGTGTATCTCCTCTGTGGCTCTGTTCTCAGTCCGCTTTCTCTCTGGAGCCTGGTGACTTTCTGTTTCACTGGTGATGGTGTTTTCTGGCCATGAAAGGCGTTGATTTTGTGGTAATGGAGATTTGTTGTTAGCGGGACTCCTAAGCCCCGCTTTTCTCGGTCGCCATCTTCCCGGAAGTCTGATATTTTCAATTCACTTTTTAAATTCAGAAACAGGGTCTCGCTAAGTTGTAGGTGGCCTCACTAAGTTGCTGAGGCTGACTACATGCCAGTGATCTTTCTGTCTCAGCCTCCCAAGTACTGGGATTACAAGTGTGTGCCATCACACCCAGCTGATAGTTTCAATTTATAATGGCTACCCCACCCAGGATAAAACCCCATTATAAGTTAAGAATATATATATATATATATATATATATATATATATATATATATATATATATTTGTTTTAGATAATTTGAATTTTTAATTCTCTAATTTCTCTTTGTTCATTTTTATAGTTTCTTTCTCTGCTGAGACTTTTCTTCTTTTTTTGGTGGTGCTGGGAATTGAACCCAGGGGTATTCTACCTCTGAGCTACATTTTCAGCCCTATTTTTTTTTTTATTTTTCATTTTGAAATAGGGTCTTGCTAAGTTGCTGAGAGCCTCACTAATTTGTCGAGGTTGGCCTTAAACCTGTAATCCTCCCTTTCTCAGCTTCCCAAGTACTGGGATTACAGTTGTGCACCACCACACCCAGCTCTGTTTGCTGAGATATTTTATGTTTTTACTTGCTTAGTGGAAAGTTTTCTTTATTACCTCAAGCATAGTTATAAGTTATAATGGCCGATTTAAAATTATTATTTTTCTTAATGTCAACACATGGCTTTGTCTATTGCTTCTATTTCTTGCTTTTAAATACATCTAGATCTAGCTGGGTGTGATGGTGCAGGCTTGTAATACTAGTACTTAGGAGGCTGAGACTGGAGGAGCGCAGTTTTGTGACAAGCATCAGCCACTTAGTGAGGACCTCCACAACTTAGTGAGACCCTGTTTCAAAATAAAGAAAATATAGGTAGGACTGGGAGTGTAGCTTGGAGGTAGAATGTCCCTGGGTTTAATCTCCAGTACCACAAAACCAAACCCAAACAAAACAAAACAAAAAACAAATCTAGACCTTTCAGATTGTATCAATAACATTCGACATCATATGTGTTGACATCTTGGATTACTCTGCTATGTTCTGAAAAAGATTTTCTGTATGAAAATATGGATTTATTTAAAAAAAAAACAAGTTTAACTTGCTGGACTAAAATTCTAAACACCGACTCCAATATTGCAGGCAGCTGCAAAATCCTCTTCTTTAGTCCCAGCTGGATTTCTTCATGTCTCTCCCACATGTGGTTCAAGACACAGCCAGATATTTGGACAGATTTTGTATGCAGAATATAAGGCTTCTCGTCATTGGCTCATTTCCTTTTGCATTACCCCTGGTTTCTCTCTCTAGCTGTGAAGGACACCCCGAACTCTGTCCTCTGCTTCTTTAAGCCAGTAGGACCGCGGAATTTCTATCAAGTTTTAGCTGCCCCGCTTGCTGCCGACTGTGTAAGTCACAGAGTGTGGTATTGCATACCACTAGGGGAAAGAGCAAATTTCAAAATTTGAAATCCAGTTTCTACGGAACGAACGTGCGGAGCTTCCACACCACCGTGAAGTCAAACACTTGTAAGCCAAACAATCATAAGTCAGAGCCTGTCTGTGTTCAGTGGATGGAGATAATATAATTATCGGTGTAGAAAACCCTTCAGAAATGAAAAACGAATCCAGTGCTATTCCCTTCTTCCAACTTCATTCTCCCCTCAAGTTTCTTGGTATTTTTGACTGTTCATCAGTGTCTTTGTGCAGTCTTTTTTACATTTCCCTCAGCTTATAGTTTTGTCTGTAGGAGGGATGATCCAATGTCAAAAGGTTCATTGGAGGGACAGGAGTCAAAGGCAAGGAGACCAAAACTGACTTCAGAAACATGACAGGCACAAGGGTGCAGCTCCTTCATGTATTTATTTATCCAATAAGTATTTTTATGAGCATCTGCTCTGGATAGGGCTCTTCTCAAGGTACCGGGATAACATAATGTTGGCTGTACATATGTATTCTCTAGTCATTCAGACTAAGAAATAATTTGGAATAAGTTGGCTTCAGAAGGGATTTGAAACACACACACACACACACACACACACACACACACACACACACACACACCCCAAAACCAGGATTAGGTTTTTCAAAGCAAGGATACAAGTGGCTGACATTTGTGCTTTCCAATATGGTCCCACAAGTTACATATGATTATTAAGCACTTAAAATGTGATTGGTCTGAAGTAAGATGTGTGATATTTTAAAGACTTAGTCTGAATAAAGGACTGTATAAGGTCTCATACTTTGATAAAATGGACTCTTTGGGATATATTTGGTTGAATAATTATATTATTGCAGTTTTTTTTTTGGAGGTACTGGGAATGGAACCCAGGGGCATTCTACCTCTGAGCTATACCCCAGCCCTATTTTTTATTCTATATTTTGAAACATGGCCTCACTAAGTTGCAAAGGGTCTCACTAAGTAGCTGAGGCTAGCCTTGAACCTGTGTTTCTCCTACCTCAGCCTCCCAAATGCTGGGATTATAAGTGTGTGTCACCATGCCTGGCTATAGCAATTAATTTTATTTATTTGTTTTTACCTTTTTTAGTGGTACTGGGGATGGAATCTACTGGCATTCTACCTATGAGCTATACTCTCAGCCCTATTTTTTATTCTTTATTTTGAAATAGGGCCTCACTAAGTTGCAAAGGGCCTCACTAAGTAGCTGCGGCTGGCCACAAACCGTGATCCTCCTGTCTCAGCCTCCCAAATGCTGGTATTACAAGTATGTGCCACCACACCCGGCTTTATTTGTTCTTACCTTTGAAATGTGCCAGTTAGAAAATTTTAAATTATACATTTGTCCTCTATTACTTTTCTGTTAAATAGAAGTAGTCTACATCAGGAGCCAACCAAAAGTTTTATTTAAAAGGTCAGATTAGCTGGGTTTGGTGGTGCATGCTTGTGTTTCTAGTACTTGGGAGTCTGGTCAGGAGGATTGCAGGTTCAAGACCAGCCTCAGAAATTTAGTGAGACTCTCAGCAACCTAGCAAGACCCTGCTTTAAAGCAAGCAAGCAAATAAGTAAACAAACAAAAGCAAAACAGGAGAAAGACTAGAGTATAGCTCAGAGATAGAATGTGCTTTGGGTTCAATCCCTAGTACCACACACAAAGCAAACAAAACAATCAAATAATATAATATGGTAGACTTTGAAGCCACCTGGCCCCTGTGAACAGGAAGGGGCAAAAGTAGCATAATAATATAAAAACCAACAAGTGTGGTCGTGGCAAAGTAAAATCTTATTTATAAACATTGATATTGGAATTTTAGATAATTTTTATGTTGCAAAATTTATCTTTGAGTTTAACTCTAAGGACTTAAAAATGTAAATGCCATTTTTAATTTGTAGGACTTACAAACCCAGGAGGTTGGCTGGATTTGATGCGTGGACCATCCTTTTTCTGAACTTTGTCTAAACGATTATTTATTTATTTATTTATTTATTGTGGGTCTGGGGATGGAACCCAGGGGCATTTGACCTCTGAGCTACACCCCTTGCCCAATTTTTTATTCTACATTTTGAAACAGGGTCTCACTGAGTTGCGGAGGGCCTCATTAAGTAGCTGAGGCTGTTGGTGAACCACGATCTTCCAGTCTCCGCCTCCCAAATGCTGGGATTACAAGCATGCGCCACCACGCCCGGTTTTTCTAGATGATTATTTAGGACTCCAGAAACAATTTTCTTTAGAATGCATCAGGTTAAATGAGACCTGTGGAAGGAATTATTGCTGGCAGCTCTTCATTACATACTGTGTTAGATGACACACCCACACCCCTTCCCAGGTAACTTTGCAGCACCACGTAGCAGAGTGGACGGAACACATTTTCCCATCCCATCCATACTGGCAAATGGAATCCAGGTAGAAGCAACAACGTTCCAGTTCCTGGTTGAGGCTTCAAAGGAATTGTGTGTTTCTATTCACATTCTTGAAGCTTTTGTCTTTACCACGAAGCCAGTTTCCTCTGGGTTGTTGTTGCCATCTTAGCCTGGGTCCCTGAAAAAAAAAAAGTTAAATAGACCAGAGCCAAAACTTCAATTGTGATATACAAAGTGCAGCCTGGTCCTCATCTTGAAGTAGAATCACTTCTGGTGTCAATCATTATAGTCAGAACTTACCCCAATATAAAAGAGATAATCATTCATTGTTCTGTGTTACTAAGATCCGGTGATTGTTTGTTACACAGCATTTGCTGACCAGTACAAATTCCATTTGAATTTCCCCTTCCTTGATTTCACTTTATACTTTCCTTTATCAGCAAATGCTGGGCACTTGCCTGCCTATCACTAGTGGCATTGTGGCTGCTGCATTAATGTCACACTTGCTTCTAGGATTTCTCAGCTTTAGATATTGTTTACTCCGTGCTGACAATGGGAAAAAGACAGCCAGTTAATCTAGACACAATTGAATTTAGAAATGACTCAAATCTAATTTTACTCACTCCTCCATTCCCAAGTTACTCTTTCAGCTTCCTTCGGTTGTGTGTGTGTCAAATCATTTCCCACTGTTTATTTTTAATTTCGACTTTATTTTAATTATTTAATAGGTGGCATCTGTGCAGTGCCTGTCATTCACTGAGTGGTTTGTTTTCCACTGATGGGATCACAAAAATATTTAATCTGCTGCTTCGTTGATGCTACCATTCTTCAGGCTGCAGACCATTGGATTCCGCTTTGACTTTCTGAGCACCTTGGAGGGACAAGATTCCTGGAGATGACCAGGGTCTTCTTAAAAACCCAAACCACACTGTGTCTGAGTATAGTGAATGGCAAATACAGGAGATTCTGCTCTTTTGATTGTTTTTGAACAAGTGTGTGCTTTCCTTAAATGTTCCCAGCTAATACAATGTGGATGGCCTGCTCAATGACCAGTGTTAGGGACCCTAGCTCAGGACCATGAATGTTCCGCCAGGATAGATTGATTGTCTCTCCTCTCTGGGCTCTGTCCATTGTATAGGTCATTCAAAGTGCGGATCTGTAGGGTTGTATCTACTTATGAACCCATGTGCCTTTTCTGGAACCATGTTAATTCTGAGCCATGGAATGTAGATTCTATAGAGAAGAAGTTGAAGGAGACAAAAAAAGGCTCCTTGAGTATAATTAACAAATTATAAAGATAAAATTTATCAATACCATGCCAGCCATTTCCAATGTATCTTACAATCTTCACAGTTTAGAATGAGACAATTCAGTGGTTTCTCTGACAAAGCCTTCTATATTTTTTGGGGGAGGGAGCTCAGCTCTGTTATGTATAAAATGATTCACTTTTATGAACGAGGCAGCCTCTTAGGCTTTTGCCTTTTCAGGCATTGGATGAATTTGAAATAATGTCAAAGTCAAGCTCAATAGTGTCGTTTTTCTCTTGCAATGAAGGCTGAAAGTCCTGCCAGAGCCTCGTGAGGAGCCTAGTGTGGTTTCTGAAATACTGCTGGAGATGCACTGTTTAGGAATAGGTACACCCCTGGGCAAGGATAGAGATGATACCTGGCATTTACACCTTAGTGAGAATCGGTGTGTAAGGCGAGTTAGCCAGTCTCCTAGCACCATCTACACAGAATGGGAGGAGGAAGATTATGTGTGTAAGGAAGGACATAAAACCAGGGAAATGGTGACACAGGCACATTTGTTTGGATTACAAGGGAAAGGAGAACACAGCAGGGGTGCGTAGGGAGCTGTTTTGGGCTCTAGAAGCTCCGTGGAGCCAATCAGTGGGGTTCCCATATAGACCAGAACAGTCTGCCCTGGAGCAGCTTGCAACTGCGCCGGGAAGATGGTACACCAGCATCAGCAGGAACCAGCAAGGGAGCTACTGCCTGGGCTCTCAGCCTCCACTCTTGGCCCTGAACAATCTGTTCTGTATTCGGGAGAAGTCAGTGGGAACACAGCAAAACCTACATCAGACTGTGGCTCTCCTCAAAGCCCTTCACCAGCTTCCAAGCCCACCGAGAGCGATGCCAACCGGTTTCCCACTGTACCCTCTCTGCAGGCCCATCCAGCTCCATCCAGCTCCATTTCTTCCTGGCCTCACCTCTTCCTGGCTTCCTTCTTCACTCACTCTTTTCCTCTGCTCGGGCTGTGGCTTTGCTCACTAGATGCACCATGCAAGCTCCTACGTCAGCCCAGGCACTAGGTGTTCTTCCCTCGAGAAGCTTCTCCTTGCAGATCTTAACATCACTCCCTTCTTCA
Organism: Muscardinus avellanarius; assembly: GCF_963383645.1. Lineage (NCBI taxonomy): Eukaryota > Metazoa > Chordata > Mammalia > Rodentia > Gliridae > Muscardinus > Muscardinus avellanarius. Next base: position 17,959,974 of record NC_137801.1, on the reverse strand, counting down.
CTTCTTTAGGTCTCCGCACAAACGCCACCTTTGTACACTTCCAGTTACTGCCTATCCCTTGCTAAGACCTCTCCCTTGGAGGAGGAGTTGATATCATTGCCTCATCTCGTGTATGCACTTATTATTTCCTCATCGTTTGCCTTTGTGATAAGAACCTAGACTCCCTGAAGATAGGCACTTTGTTCTTTGTTTTGTTCCTTGCTGTACATATAGCTTCGGATCCGATGCCTGGTAAGTTGTGTATTCTTTAAGTAGAGGATCGAATGAAGGAATGAACACCTGGCTTTAGCATTTGATTGTAAGGCTACAGATGACATGCATTGGGGGTACTCGGGCTTAGAAATTTTAGTCCGCTGGTTGAATGCTTGTGCTAGATAGAATCTGATAAAGAGTTAGATGATAGGAAAGAATGAGGGGAAGAGTTCATTGCATAAATATCATTCCACTTATCACACAAAGAAAAAGACTACAAGCCAACCTAAGGAACGGACATTCAGAGGTGTTCCCAATGTAAGTTGTGGGGGAAAAAATCTATATTCCTTGCCTCTATAAGCATTCAGATAGGCCGGTATGTAGGGCTTGTTAGAGATTTTATTTAGAATGTATTCAGCATGCTGGATGAAGCCCGATGCCCTTTCTGTGATTCTCAGGCATTTCTAGTCTCTCGTTTTCACCTGAAATCACCATCATTTTAACTTGATTTTGTTCCCGGCTCTTTTTTAAAAAATTGTATTTATTCTGCTCCATCTAGAAAAACTTCTTCAGGCAGTGGACTCATTAACTCAAATCATTAACTCTGGAGAGCTTGGCAGGTGGCAGACTTGCTTCTGGTCTGGACTGAACTTTATTCTTGTAGGGGAGATTGGTCCTATAAGGCCTACTTGAGGAAGGCTTCCTGGAGGAGGTAAGACTTGATCTGGGCATTGACACATGTCCACTTGGAGAGAAAGAGAGGGAGGGAGGAAAGTTAGATACAGAATTGCCAGCCAAAGGCTCTGAGCCCCAGGAGTCTCATCATCTCTCCCTACCTCTCTTCCTCAGGCATGAAGTCCTTCTCTGTGTGTAGACAAGTGGGAAATAGACACATCTCTCCTCTCTGCTCTGAGCTTCCAGAGGAATCTCTCCATTCAAGGCTGCAGTCACCTTGGCTCTGGACTACACCTTTGGGGACTCATGTCTAGTGAGCACTAACACCTGGAAAAATTCAAATCCCTCGAGCTGCCAAAGTCCTGCCTCCACCGTCTCATTCCTGTGGTTTCAGAATAGGAAGGGAAGGAGGAAGGATGTAAAATTAAAACAGATTGGTTTAAATGTGAACCAAGTTTAGTTAGGTATGCACAGAAGTGGGCTAATAAAGGTGGTAACTGGGGGAAATTGGGAGCAAACTACTGAAATAACATTAAAAGTAGAAATTGCTTTAGAGAGTAGTAATAACCCTAAGTGTGAATTTCTGCTTGTCTCTCTCCACCATATCACTTAGCTGCATTTGCAATAAACATGTACACTGATTCTACATCTATTGTAGAAAAGAATAACATAGGGGTCTTGAGTAAAGGGGTCTTGAGTAAAGTCAAGTCTGAGCCCTTGACCTAGGGGTCTTGGTAAAGGAATACTGTATTGATAAATGTCTAAAGACACAATGTGAGGAGGACACAATTTCGATTACTAGAAGGTAGGCGTGGCCTCTGGATGACCCAAGCCAACTTAGTCTAAGAGCCTATAAAAAGTTTGGCTCTCAAAAAATATATATAAACTTAGCCATTAAATCTCAAGACCTGTATCGAATAGACAACGAATATTGATCTTTGTTTCCTAAAAGGCATCAATGTTAGCCTTTAATGAATGAACTTGAAGTACAAAATCATCATTTCTCAACAATAAAAATTCAGTCCTCTATCAGAAGAGTGGCTGGCAAAGATTTTCTCCCATTCTGTAGGCTCTCTCTTTAGACTCTTGATGGTATCCTTTTACTGCACAAGAGCTTTTTAATTTAATGTCATCCCATTTATTGATTCTTGTTTTTATTTCTTGAGCTTTGGAGGCCTTACTGAGGAAGTCTCTATCAGTGCCTGCACGTTGGAGGGTTGGTTCTATGCCCTCTTCTAGTAGCTGGAGATAAATTGGGAAACAGAAAAGTCTTTAGATAAACGAGGGAGATACTAGTAGAATAGTGAAAAGGGATTTGGGGAGGTGGAAAGGGAGGTGAAAGGAGAGATTTAATGAAGAAAACAGTTCAAATAATGCTGCCCTCATATATGAAGCCATCAATACCAATTTCAATATTATGTTCAGTGAGGGGGAGAGAGCAGAGTGGACTCCAGAGGGAAACATGCCAAGTGCTGTGTGCATATATATTTCTATCATTCTGAACCTCGTTATGATGTATAATCACAACGTACCAATAAAAACAAAGATCATCTATATTGTCTTTGACTTTTAAAAGTAAACTGTGCAGTCAGCTGGCATGTAAAGCCATTTAATGAGGTAAAGAATATTAAAGTATTTATCTTGGTTTTTGCATTTTCCTCAGAACTGTAAACACCACTGAATAGAGCTTGTCAATCATGTATTGGGCTGCCCGAATGAAGGTGTTTGACGGAGATGACAGGCTGTAACTATACAAGATGCCTGAAAAACCTGGACTGTCTTGTGACTCAGTGGAATTTCTCAGAGCAAATTCCAGGACTGAATTAGAGGCAGCTTTGCCCTCTGGGCATGTGGATGGACTAACCGAGTGGCTGTGCCCTTTGAAGCATCATCACCAACCCTTCCCCTGCATGCTATGGAAGGCTGAGAACTCACCTGAGGACAGCCAGTGTCCTTGGGTTCATGACACAAATCCATTTGCCTTCCTGCTCCAAAGAGAGTGTCAATTCTTGGGGTTTCTGAGGAAGTGCCTATGAATAGGACTCCTCTTATCTGCCTGGGCTCTGACTATATTGGGAATGAAAGAGAATGTATTCTGAATTTATCACTGCCAACAGCTAAGTGGGAGGTCATGGGTGCAATGCTATTAACCAAATAGGCTTGTTAATTTGAAGCCCCAGGATGAGGCAGACTGGTCCACCTGGTCCAGAAACACTAAATGGGGCCAGACTTCCCACTGAGGACGGGCTCCTAGGCCCTCATAGATAATGATGTCAGAGCATCCTCAGTTGTTTTCCTCCAATTCACCAGTAACATGAGTAGTCAGGGACAAGAAGGGACCAATGGGTCTCAATCATGGAGTTTCCTCCACTTAGAGGAAAAGCTTCCTCCATTCCTAAAACTTACTTGTATGGGAAGGCTCCCCTTGCTGGAAGAGCAAGTTCTCATCCATATCTGCTCAGCAAACTCATCCTTTCTCTTCTGCAGCCTCCCCAATTCTTAATACAGCCGGGGCTGCTTCATCTTCAACCTACTGTGTTAAACATTGGTGCTCAGGCCCCAAACGCAAATAGAGGGATACAGAGCAGGAAGGCAGCTCTTAGCTCCTCTTTCTGCTGTGCTTCTCAAGGCCTCTGCCATGTGATGGGCTGATATTACCTCCCATTTACGGGAAGGTATCAGTCTTCTGAGGGACCTCCCGGAACTCTCTCTCCTGCACTGTAATTCACACCGCATGCTATCGCCAGACTAATGTTCTAAAAACACCACTCTTACTGAGTCACTCAAATTCTCCGAGTCTCCATTTCCTCATTGCAAAATGGATATGTTTATGTGTTCCTTGCTTGCCTATCTTGCATTGTTGTTGAAAGGATCGAAAAAGACCCTGATGAAAAAAATGCCCTTTAAATGGAGCAGGTTGGGTTTAGGGAGATGCCCCGGTCCATGTTGGGGGCCCTCCTCCTTCCTCTTGTCTATTAGACCAAGCGGGCGCCCTTGCGCTGGTGTTCACAGCCTCCACCGGCAGGCGTGTCACTGTTTCCCTAAAGCCCGGTTCTCTGTTCCTTCCTTCCCTCTTTTCCCATGACTGCTCCTACTCCCAGGGATGGAAGAAATAGTCCAATTGTGGCTGCACATTACAAAGATGCAGGTGGCTTTTAGATGACCTTGTTACTGCATTTCGTCCAATTCCACGTGTTGAACTATCTTGGGCTGGGGCCAGGGTGAATTGGTTTTTTAAAAATCTCTCCAGTGGCTCTAAAGTACAGCCAGGGTAAAGAACCCATATTAAAACCTAACATTCAGCACTGAGTTGTTTTGGTCTCATGACTCCGACTTTCCCCCTAGTTAATTTGAATTTCCCATAGAACAGAGGTGTGCCCCATTTTCTTCTCTTTTTATTGTGCTTTTTTTTTTTTGTCTTCTCAGTACACATCTGGTTTCAATAGGTTGTGCTTATCTAATTTGTTTTAGGACATGTTCTCTAACCCTCATGCCTGAATTCAATAAGCATCAGCCCACCCTGGGGGGGATCATAGCATGAATCCCAACTATACTTGCCAGTGACATTTAAATATATCAAGTGCGCTCTGTAGACTGGCAAAGGGAGTCGACGAGAAGCCCCTACATCTGAGCAGCCTATCTGCCTCTTTCCTGAGACAGGATTCATGTTGTAGTAGTGAGAATCAGGAAGCAACGGATATAAATATTTAAATCCAAAGATCTGGAACTAGGCATTTCTATGAAAACCATTTTTTTTTTGCAGGTACCTGAATTTAGGGACTGAGTACCTAAGACAAGGGCCATTTAGTGATGACACCGATGTCCGCTTTCTATGGAACAGTGCTTGCTGACCGACCCTCATGCCCTGAGTCCTGTTTCCCTCTTTGCCACCAGTGCCCTTGTGTGTGGGTGTTCCAAAGCCTTCTGAGGACTGGAAGGCTTCAATTGTGGAAGGGAGCTAGCAGCCCTTGGAGCTCAAGAAAGGCATTTGCATTTCTATTAGATCTCTTCATAATTACATTTATGTCTTAGGCACCATTCACATATGGACGTATGAAGACACCGCATAAGTGGCTACACTCCCACTCACTCTGCCCCTTTCTGCAGGGAGGTTGTCATAGTTATGGTAATTCTTGCAGCTTGACCCACTCTGGGAAGCTTTAGGTGGGTTGCAGTGTTAATGGAATGCCCCCGTTCCGTCTCCGCTGTTCTTTTGTATAAATTACAAGCATTCTCTACTAGGTCTCCTGCTTTCCCGGTGTCTTCCTGAATATCGGTTGCATTTAGCTTCTCTCCAGGGTCTGTCTGCTGTCTCTGGGCTGTACTTGGCGATTTTATTTGTGCCTGTTTTTGGAGAAGCCTTGCTCTGGCTTGTGAAAAAGAGAAAAAAAAAAACCCACCACCACCACCACCAACAGCAACAACAAAACAAACCACTAACTTGATTGTATTGTTCTGCTGCTGCTGGGGCTGCTACGGAACATTTAGTATCTTCTCACAGACACAAAAACCTCTGGCTGTCCACTGTACTTCATATCCGCCCTTACCCATCACTCCTTAAATCTCACTCCGCCTCGGTCATTTGGCATAAACTCAATAGCTGGCTTGACTTGACAGGCTCATTGCTAACAGTGACTAAACCAGCTTAGAATGTCAATAGTGCCCGCTACAAATGTCTTGCCTTGTCTCGTACCTGGACTACTCTGTATCTATTGAATGCCAGATTTTTTTTTTTTTGAGAATTTGAGATCAGGTTCCATTCCAACAGTGAAGATAGTGCTGTGCCACAGCTGAGTCCAATCTGTGTTCACCGGTGGAATACAAACACGTCGTGTATGTGTGGTAGGCTGGCGGAGTGGCTGAGACAAACATTTCTTGGTTTACTGAGCTTGTCCCAGCTATGGTCTTCCTTCCATTCTCTTGGTGACTCAAAATATTTTGGGCTGGCACCACACCACCCTCGTGTCAATACTCTTGATTTGTCCTGGTGTTATGTATGTGCGTGCATGTAGTCTGTGGTAATTACAATGCGTGCCACCTAGCCCATCCCAGAAGTGTGGGGGGTGGCACGAGAGCAGCTTTGCATCTGTGGGATGCATTTTGAAATTTACTTACTTTGATAATTTCTCTTCTCCTCTCAGGGTCAGTCGGCACATCTGCAGAGACGGCACGCCTCGTTTCCTGGCACTGGAGATTGTCAAGGACACCTGTTTTTTACCCCGTTCAGCGCAGAGGGAGAGGCATGGGGGTTCATGGGTTCGGCAGCGAGCATCTGAGACGTTTCAGAGAGTGTGCTGGGAAGGCATATGCTGGGAGTTATTTTTCCAGAATTGGGACCGGAGCCAGAAGCACTTTATTTCATTCATTCCTTTGTTCAACATGATTGAGGATACTAGTATGTATCTTTCCTGGTTTGGAGGACTATAGGGGGTAGGGAGGACAGAGTTTTTCAGATATCTTTTCCTTCAAGTCTGGGGAGATCATAACATGCTCATCCACTCACACACATATGTACACACACACACACACACACACACACACACACACCCGGCATGAGTGGGAAAAATGGGGCACCAGATGCACATTAGGCTGTGGGAAGGGCTTTCTATTGAAGAGCTGACCCACGGATGCTGCAGGGATTGATTCTTTACCCCTGTATGCATTCACAGGCTGAGCATAACTGGTTTAGCTGTGAGAATTCAGCACAAAGACAGAAAAGGGAATATTCACATTTATGTTGAATACCAGACTCCGAGCATGGAGAAAATAGAGGTCTATCTGTTTTGCATCAGTGTTGCAAGAATCAGACATGTCTTTATTGAATGCTTTTTGAATGTAGCTGACGGTTTCTGGGGCTCTGGCCCAGAAAAAAAACACAAAAAAACATGCGTTTGCTACAAATCAACATTCTTTTCTGAAATAAGAGCAATAGCTTCATCTGCCCAATGTCTTGTGACTCCAGCCCTTTCAGGGAGCTGGAAGAGGCTGGAACTGCACCCAGAATTGTGCCAGGCCAGGATACTAATAGGTAAGAAGATGTGGGGAAGGAGAATCTCACTTGGATGAGATTGTGGTCAATTATTGATTCATACAAACATTTCTGTTTGGCATAAGGGGGCGGGGGTCTGGACTGAATTCAAATGAGGTGAGCTGCACCAGAGAATTGGACAAAAATTGGTGCTTGGCCAGTGGCTTTACTCCTAGTTTTCCTAATCCCCAGACGGTAGGAAAATCCTTGGGACGCAGGAAGGAGGAGGCTGATTTCTTGTTTTGTGTTCTTGATGGGGATGCTGGAATTGTAAGGATAGTTGGGATGGCCCCTGGGCAAAGATGACATCCAATTGTTCTGGAGAAGAAAAAGGTGAGCATTCCCTCCTCCTCCCCCACCACCGAGAAGCAGGTCTCTAAGGAGAATCCAGTTTGTGTTCTTTTATTCATGCATGTAATCTGTTTGGCTTTGTCTTTGGGAACTTAACTTCTGTTTAGTGCACTTAATTGCTGAGATTACTGTGCGTTTTCTGCGTTGTAACAAATTCAGCAAAAGAAATGAAAAGACTGAGAGCGAAATGTGTATCAGGTGAAAACAGCCTTCACAGATCCACAGGCCTATTTCCATCTGGTAAATACTGAATTTGGAGACCCCTGAAATAGCTGAGAGGCTATTGATTTTTTCATTTGCCCATGGAAAGAAAATAATAGAAATAATAACAAACGTAGTCATCTATTTATGAACCCCTACAGTGTGATAAGCACTCATAATTGACATAAAATCCAGTAAAGGTAGAAGAATTTGTGATTCTGCTCCTGAGGTCTCTGTGACTCCACAGATTTGTATGACCACACCATTCATTCATTCATTCATTCATTCATTCATTCATTCATTCATTTATAGTTTCACAGTTGCCAGGGGTGAAGTATCATTTTAGAACAGCTTAGAAGAAGTACTCTGAGCTGTTGTCCGACCTTCCTTAGGACTGATATCTATTGGGACAGAGATGGAATGTGGTCCCAGGGGTCTACATGTCTGGACCACGCTCTGATGATTCTGATCTCCATAAAATCATTTGTTTATGGAGTCCCCTTGATTTCTGGAGAAGTCTCACAGCTGAGTAGGTATTTGGAAATATGTGAAGAGGCAGTGGTTAACATAATGTGAGCAGGAGGGGTAGGGATGTGTTCTGTACATGAAGAATTTGCCCTTGACTTTGTGTGAATCACACATGTCTCAGTGGACATCGATGTAGGTGGAAAACTCGTGGATAATTAGCAGAGTCTAGATGCTAACTGTACTACATATAAATCAACATGTTTTGTATATAATTCTGCTCTGTGCTGACTTTCCCGGGAGCAGTATCCACTGTGTAAATTGAGAGAGGACTGCGTTTTGTTATGTTCAGGAATTCACCAAGAAATACTGACATCATTATGGTCATGGAGAATCATTATCACCAATGGCAACAGGGCTCACAGTATTGGAGTTGCCTTACAAGATACCACAGCATCTTCTCGTTGCTAGTGAATCTTTGCAAAGACACAAAGCATATCTTTGCTTCGTGTTTTCTAGTTTAGTCAACCTCTTGAGCATTTTAAGGTTGAAGAAAGTTTTATTTTATAAATTCCCTTTTTATGCGTTTCTCCACTACATTATATTTAGAACGTTATATTGGCATTTGTTTTTGCACCTTGATTGATGCTTCTTCTAGCTAAGAATGCAATTATGTTGTTAAATGAGCTAAGGTTGCACTTTGTACCAAGAACTGCTTGCCATTTTGGAAAACCAGCTCTCCAGCGGAAACAGTGCCATGACAACTTGAGTCACTGATATAAGACATTTGAATCAGCCTGCAGTTTCAGGTCTTTCATTCGTAATGATTCTTCCAAATGCAGGTGTGAACATATCTGATGATTTTATTGTCTTCTAGCATAATCGTGCTCATTCACATATTGAGATGTGTATTTTATTGCAAATTATATCCTTAAGTCTCCTTTTTAATTTGTACATGGTATTTTTGACATGGACATGGTATTTCTATTTTTTAAAGTATATGGGTAGGCTGTATTATCTATGACTTCCATATGAGGCCAGCCAGGAAGCATTAGTAAAAGCCAGTCATAAAAGGGGAGCATCAGTTCTGTTAGAGCTCAGATGAGAAGCAGGAAGAGGAAGCATTCTAGTCAGTGCCCGGCGGGAGAAAAGCAGAAGTCCATTTGCCTCTAACCCTTCAAAGGACAGCGTGGACAGCATGCTTCTGTCTCAGGTTTTTTCCTTAGACAGCCACATGACTCGGCTCAAGGCCAGTTTGCTAAATATCAATTCGCAATTTGTCAATTGATCCACTGATCTAAGATTCAACTTCCTTCCAAGTGTTTTCTCTTCCACTCAGGGGTTTTATATTTGTTTTGCATTTCTTTTCTCCTGGAACACAGGACTGCATTTGCCTTAGCATTTTCTGTCTTTTCCCCCCCTCCCTTTGTACAAAGCAAATAACAAAATCTATGGATGCTAAAGTCATATATGTGAAAAGATATAGGATCAGCAGATAACCTGTGCACATCCTCCTGTATACCTTAAATAATCTCTAGATGTTATCTAATGTTATACTTCTAACACATATTTATATTACCTAAAAATATGAATACTGTGCAAATAGTTGTCATATTGTGCGGGTTAGGAAATAACACAAGGGTAAATGTCTGTGCATGCTCAGAATAGATATGTTTTTTTAAAAAATATTTTTGATTTATGGTTGGTTGAACATCTAACAATGTGGAACCTTTGGGTACCAAGGGTCAGCTAAATAATTAATGTGTGTATTTGTGTGTGTGTGTGTGTGTGTGTGTGTGTGTGTGTGTGTGTGTGTTGAAATTAAATGCACAATGATATTCCATGGTCCCTGAATACTGTAGTGTGTATTTTCTAAAAAGAAAGGCACTCACTCACCTATTAAGCCATAGAACGCCTTTGGTACTGAGGAAATTAACATTGACTCTCATACTATCATCACACATGCATTTTCATAGACCTATTCACAGAGCTGTTTCTCCCCATAAGGCTCTTTGTAGCCAAATCAGCCAATTCAGTGTTCTGAATTCTCTTGTTCTTCGGTCTCTTGTCATGTGTTTTTAGTCTCCTCTGCCCTGGGGCGGTGCTTCAGTTTTTCTTGATGATTTATTTTTATTACAGGCCTATTACTGAAAAACTGTCCCATGGTTTGGAGCTTTCTGATGTTTGCTTATCGATCGATTTTGGGTTGTGAATTTTTGATAGGAATGTCACAAAAGTAATGCGGTGTTCTGACTTTATTCAATGGACTACTGTTGGGCGAGCTTTTATTCAGTGAGTTTCTTCCAGCATCTTTGATTCTGATGATCAAGTTGTTCCCAGTTTGGCTTGGGGGACTCCTCTCTAGCTGCATTCTGTGTTTCTGTCCTGTTTCTGTCATTCTGGCACAAGGTGGCTCAGGCCTACAGGTTCGTCGCACCTGATTCATAATCTGCTATTTCTTCAGGAGTCCATGACTCTTTAGAAACCAAGCTCTGGTGCTGGACATGTTCATTTCTCTTGCTTTGTCATGCATCTAGGTCTTCTAAGCAGATAGAACTAGGAATCTATATCTATAGGTCTCTGCCTATCTATATCTATTTGTGCACAAGTATATTTGTCTACTAGAAATCATAAGTACACATCAGTATCTTTAAATACAATTTAGCATCATTCATGCCTCCTGCCCTCCACACTTTTACCTCCATTTTTGATAGTGAGAAACCTGGCTCACATATTTTCAATTGAATTATTTTCTCTGTCACCTTGAAGATTAGGAACACCCCCACCCCCGACTTCAGGAGCCCGCTCCTTGGCCAAGCACTGCCCCCTCACTCTGCTCGACTCCTGCAGAGGGCTCCTCTCTCCTCCAGCCCTCAAAGTCTTCTCTACATTGATGTTTTTGGGAGTATGTGTAAAGAAAATATGCTATTACATATGAATATAATTTAAGGATAACAGGGACAGCATTTTTATGATGATGTATATATATACATCAAGTATGTATTTTAATGAAATATCTTACCTTGTTTTTTTAGCGACAAACTCTTCCATCTGGTTTCCATTTTTAGGACTAAAGATTGACTTCAATTTGCCTTTTTTCCAGAATAATAGGTTTTATGGTAATAAAAACTGTATGGTTTTTATTTTCCCCTGCAACATTTGGAGTATGTTGCTTCTTTCTCTTTTGGTGTTCAGCATCGACTATGGGGAGTTTGCTTTCCATCTAAATCTGATAGTACCCTATTTTTTCTCGGATTCATAGAGGGAACTTTGTTGTAAAGATTTCTCTTCTTTCTCTAATTCTGGAAAATTCTCCTCAGAATACTGTTTCTGTACCATTCCCTCCAGTTTCTTCTTCTGGAATTCTCATTCAACCTGTGTTGTTCTCTTTGTATCCTCTACTGTTCCTAGTTGATTGTCATTTTTTAAAAATCTTTTCCTCTCTGCACAGCTTCTGGGTGAACTTCTCGTACTTGAAGAACTTTGGCCTCATTAATTTGCATCTACCTCTCTCTTTTCAGGCTAGAGTTTGTATCTCATAATTGACTTTTAGAAAATCATTTATTTCCATTACCATAATTTTCATTTCTATGATGTCTTACTGGTTCATTTCCATTTTTTCCCTTTCAACATAGGTTTTTCTCATTTAAAGAATGCTTTTCTTTCATTAATTCACTTAACCATAGTTATTTCCACACTTCTATAAAGGGGATCTGGATTGACTCTGGGTTTCTATCACTTGCTTTTATTTTTATTGTTATATTTTTAGGGGGCTTGGAATTTTGACTTAGGGCATAATTTTTCAGGGATGATTTAATTTTTTATTTGGTATCTTTTTTCTCTCTCTCTCTTCTCCTGTGAATGTTTACTCCTGTCTGAGTGGCTATGTGCTTGTCATCATATAATACTAATCCCTAATACTGCATAGATCCTATAATGGCTGTTTTGGTTACCTGCCCAGTTAGAATTCAGAGGAATTATTGACCTTGTCAGTAATTAGAGAAATTATTGATCATGTCCCAGAGCCAGTGAGTGCGTAGGTTCATTACTGATCTTAGAGCTGGATTTGTATTTCTATGCCACCACAGGCCCATAAATTGTTTCAGGGGCCACAAGAAGTGGTCCACACCTGTTATCCCAATATTTGGGAGGCTGAGACTGAGGATTGCAGGTTCAAGACTAGTCTTAACAACTAAGTGAGAGCCTGTTTCAGTAAAAAAATAAAATAAAATAGGGCTGAGGGTATAGTTTAGAGGTAGAGATCCTGGGTTCAATCCCCAGTACCAAAAAAAAAAAAAAAAAGGTGTAGGTCATTGGCTCTTGGGGCACTGGGGGGGGTTCTTTTCTACTTCTTTCTCAAGTAACTTATGTAGATATGGGCTGTATAAATGGGATAATCCATACCTTAGCTTTAAGCAGTGAGTGTGATCCTAGTCCCTATGATCCCAGAGGAGTTCAATCCAGATTCCCATTGCCTTGGTCTGAGTCTAGAGTCCAGAGGTTTAGGATTTCAGAGTTGTTGATGTTTTGGAGTTGCTGTTCTGTTTCTGATCCATTAAGATTTGTTTATGAGCCTGGCTGTATTATTTGTGTGGCTTGGAATATATCATTCCTACAAGTTTGGAGACAGAGTGTAAATGTCAAAATGTAAACTTACGCAGCTACTTTGATGGAAAGTTTTCTATTTTCATTTAGCAGAGGTAACATTTTAGTAGAGAAGAACATGCTTTTTGACTCTTAGGAGCTTTGGGCACATGACCTGAGTTTAGAGCTTTGGGAAAATTTTTCTCCATCCCTCGCTGAATCGCAGAGTCCCCAAACACATCACTAACTTGGACCTTGCTTATCTCTCAGTCCAGGAACTTTTCCATGGCAAGTTGATGCCTACAGATGCCTTTCAGTGTGGTCCACAGTACAAAACACTTCTCTAGTGCGTTTCCCTCTCCTCATGGAGATTTTGGGAACAGCTAATACACATCTTCTTAATATTAGAAGAAAACTCAGAGATGTATAAATCCAGTATCCCTCCCAACAAGAGCATACACATTAATGATTCTTGGGAAGGTAATTAGAATTTTCAAAACCTATGGAATGATTGGCCAAGGCAATCTTTATAGACTGTAATGGGCATATAACCCTTGCTGACATCTATACAGTGTTAGAATGTTTTCTTACTATTATGTCCAAATTTACCTCCTTGTAACTACTATGATTATAATGACGCCATGGATCAGCTCAGGCACAAAAAGAAGCTCAGTTTTACTCTCTCAAATATTTTCTTCCCTGGGCTAAATCCTCCGATGTCCTTCAGCACTGGTCCCTATAGACCTTCATTATCAATGTTGCCTCCTCTTAAAACAGAAGTGTTGTCTTTTCTTTTTTTTTTGAATGTAGTGTGTTTATGCAAAGAAATTGGGCAAATCTATATTTTTGAAAGGATAGGAGAAGAGGGCCCAGTTTGATATCTTGCTCCCAGCTCTCTGTAGCTGTGGAAAGGATTCAGCTGGCTCCATGACTGGCTTCGTGGTCTAATTGGATATAGTGATTACATTTGCTTATAGCATGGGTCATGCAGCCCCCGTTCCCTCAGGTGTGTGTTCTGAATCCTAAGGTTTTAGTTTGAGCTGGTAAACAATTCAATGCAATTCTTCAGTCCTTCCTTTCCCCTTCTTGCTGCTGGGAAGGGTTACTTGCGAACCACTTCTGTAGACAAGGTAATGGTATATTGATTGCTGAACAGGTGGTAGGGGTGCAGTTTGACTTTTAGACATAATTCCATTTTTTCCTTTTTGGATTCATGCTGAAAGGGTGTTTCAGGCTGCAATTTCATTATGGAATAATTTTGATTTCAATGCTTGCCAGTCATTCTTTTATTTTATTTCATTTGCAGAGACTGGCGTGGTGCTCTGAGGCTGTGGACTACGCAAAGCAAAACTGTAATGTGATTTGCTAAACTAAGGCTACGGGAAGAATAAGTTTTCATTCAGGGGCCTAAGTGAGCCTGTGTGTAAGGATTTATGCTGAATGTCTAAAGAAATGTTTTCCAAACAGTCCTTTATGGAATGCCATAACCTTGTGAGATATTGTAGGAATAAAGAACACCAAGATTATATAATTTGGAAACCACATATAATATACACTTCCTTCTTGGTGAGAACTTTTTATTTGATCATATGGAAGACTTCGGGGCTTTTAGAAGAAAAAAATGCTCTTAAACTTTCTTATTTAACAGTTACCATGCTTATCGTGTTACTCTTTGAAAAAAAGATGGCAATACCTGTTAACATTCCGCTTGACACACCATGGAAGTGCTTTGCTAAGCTGCACAGCACACCTGTGGACATTGTGAGGAGTACATTCATTCACAAACATGCTAAGAGCACTGTCACCTGCCTTTACGCCCTAAGAGGCATTTTCTTGCTTCTTGATAGGGAATTAATTTGAGAGTTCATTCAATAGGGGCATCACCAGCCCCATAGCGATGTGGTACTTGAAAAAGTTGTCATCGAACAGTTCATGTCAGGATGTGGGAAAGAGTGTAGATTAAAGACGGCATAAAATGAGGTGGGGCTAATCATCATGCTAGCTAGTGGCACTTTCATGTAAAAATTTATAAACATGACTGATACAAGTATCTAGGGAAAGAGGATGTTAGCTGGAGGCGGCCAATTTTCAAAGGAAAGGAGGAAGCAATGGTCGAAGTAAGGTGGATGGAGTGCAGGTGTGCTCCACATCTTGGCTGATGCACAAGGGGAGGAGTTGATAAAGAAAAAAGAAGGCTGCTATTGAGGAAGAGATTTGGAGAGTAGCTAATGAAGGACAAGTTCCCCACCACTGGGTTTGACATACTCATGCATGGTGTTAGGGTGTTAGGAAGCTTCTTAAATGTCTTCAGGGAGGACATGATAAAATGCAAATAGTCTCCATGGGCCAAGGTCCCTGCGTCTACTGTCAGACATATTTGAAGTGATACCTGGCCTAAGCAGAGGCTGCAGGGATGAAGTATGGGGCCCATTTGGGAGGAGAACTTGGTGATTTTGAGGCACAGAGAAAAGAATACAGCTCCATTCAACTGCTAGGATCATAGTGACTGGGATCCAGGTGTTTCTGAAGGGTCTACTTTTCTTGAGGCTTCATAAAAATTTGTCTCTCCTATCTCCTAGAAACAACAATGAGGCTGTCAGCGAGGTTCTTAGCTGGACTCTACCCCATCACCATCTAGTCATTAGGAGATAAAAACTATTGATCATGATTTATCTGATACTCGTTGGAAACAGCAGGCCTCCTGCTAATATCTTTATCCACTTCTAAGGCTGTCAGCCTATTGACTTCTTTTTAACCAGTTGATTAGAATGTGAAGTACAGAAGAAATTATTTCTAATCAAATGATGGGGAATTTTATTTGGAAATATCTGCAGAAGAGCATGGGCAACTTGTGGTGACTCTTCTCTGGCTGGTGAAGGGTCCAGAGATAGAGCGCTGCCCTTCCTGTTTGTCTTAAGATATTTTCTCTTGCATGAAACCCAACACAATGAAAATAAGAATGGAGAGAGCAATGTCCCACAATTGGCCACACAACTTCCCAGGCCTTGATTCACTCATCTGGGTAAGAATTACGTGGGAACCACATGTCCTCTTATGTTCTGAGGCTACAGTAGTTATGGCACAATTTCTGATTTCTCTGAAAGGCTGCTGAGTCTCTGAGGTATGTGAAGTACAGAGAAGACAGAAGCAGCCCTTGGGCTCTGTCTTTTTGCAGTGAGCGCTCTACTGCAGCCATCTTTAGGAAGTTCCTGCATGAATGAGCACATAGAACCTTTTCTGAAGTATGTCTGATTGGAAATACAGAGGCCCCTGACACACACACACACACACACACACACACACACACACACACACACATTTCTTGGCCAGTAGGCTGAGGTAGGAGGATTACAAGTTTGAGGGCAGCCTCCCCAACTTGGAGAGACTCTGTATCTTAATAAAAAATAAAAAAAGGCTAGAGGATAGCTCAGAGGTAGATAGAATCTTCCTGATTTCAATCCCTAGTACAGCAAAAATGGTTTTTCTTATAGAAAGCACAGGTTTGGTCTTATTTTTTTATTTTTATTTTTTTTAAATGTTAAACATTTTTTCTTTTTTTTATTGGTGCACTGTATTCATACATCATAATGGTATAAAAAATACTTTTGTAGACATACATGCACACATCGCCCAGTTAGCCCCTACCTGATCCCCACCCCGTTCCCTCCTCATCCCTCCTTCCCATGCTTGGCTTAGTAGTTGACGTCTAGTATTATAGCAATTTATCCAAAATTAACAATGATATTCTCACATGACCGTTTCATTTGTCTGATACTAAGCTTTTGATGACTTAAAGATAACATTTCAATATTTCTTTCTTACCAGAGAATATTTTTTTTAGGTGAAACTATCATACATTTATTTATTTATTTTTCAGAAAAAATCTATCCTAATATGGAATATGGACTCTAGATACCCAAAACAATCTCAAAAAAGAACAATATTTTAATTACAGATTAAAATTTTACTTAAAAAATCCTTCACTCTGCCGGGCGTGGTGGCGCACGCTTGTAATCCCCGCGCTTGGGAGGCAGAAACAGGAGGATCGCGCAGGTTCGAAGCCAGCCCCGCGCGCTGGTTTAGGAGACCCTGTTTCCAAATAAAAAAAATGTAAAAATAGGTCTGGGAGTGTAGCCCGGAGGTACAAGGGCTTCCAGGAACCCCAGTACCACCAAAAAAAAAAAAAAAATCCTTCACTCTGAGATATTTGGGGAGTCTTACATGTAATTGCAAGAAATAATACTTCTTTGTCTAGTTTTTCTCAATATCATTTTTAGAACTATAGAATATTGATGTTGATACAATACATTAAACTTGTTCAAATATCTCCAGTTCTACCTGTGCTTATTTGTGTCTGCATGTGTTTAGTTCAGCACAGTTTTGTCACATGTATAGTTTCATGTATTCACCATCATTGTCAAGATGGAGATTATTGTTTCATCAACACCATGGTCCTTGTGTTGCCCATTCTGCTCCACTCCAGCTGACTTTAACCCCTGGTGATACTAATCTCTTGTCCTTTTCTGACATTTAGATTCACCATTAAGTATAATCTTAGCTCTGAGTTTTCTGTAGATGTTCTTTATCACATTGAGATATTTTCCCCAATTTCTAACTTAGAGGGATTTTTAAAATTATGAATAGGTATTAGTTTTGTCAAATGTTTTTCTGCATCATTTCATATTTCGTATAATTTTCCTTTATTAACACACTGACACAATGAATTTCATTGCTTAATATTTGAGTCGGCCTTGCATACCTGTAACAAATCTCACATGGTCATGGTACACAATTGTTTTTACATATTATTTGGCTTGAATTGTTAGTATTGTATTAAGGATTTATGTGTCTATATGAGATGTGAGATACTATTCTGCAGTTTTTTTTAGCTGACTTTGTTTTTTTAATCTATTTTTAATTTAAAAAAGTTAGATCACTTATATTTAATGTGATAACTGAGAAAGTTAAATTTAAGTTTACCATCTTAATATTTGCTATCTATTCATTCCATCTAATTTTAGGCCTCTTTTTATTCTTTACCCACCTTTTTTGGATTGAATTATGTAAAAATTACCCTATTTTTATCTGTCCTTTTAAATTTGTAACTGTTTATTTTAGTGGTTTCTTTAAAGTTTATAGAATACATCCTTGGTTATTACGGCCTATATTCAAGTGATATTATACAACTTTGGTATGATAGAAATCCTTATTATCACAATGTCAGTGACTTCCTGCACTTTCAACTCTACTTGATTTAATTTAGGTATCTTCCAGGCTCTGCTTTTTTCCTATATCTGGGTCATGAATGACTTGGAGACCCAGGGCAGCCAGATGGCAATCATAAGGCTCTTCTGATTTGCTTCTCCTTTGTCAGAAATCAGCACCCTTTGTTAGCTGATGTACTGTGTCTTGCAAAGCATAGTTTCACATGTGTTGCTTGTTTTGTTTTGCTTTAGGTAGGAAGATGAAGGTTCTTCTTACTCTAATTGGGTAAAAGCAGAATCTCATGCTTGTTTGATGTGAAATTTATAAATTTCACATCAGCATTAAAATACTAATTTTTTCAGGAAAGTTTCTATTGTGGTCCTGAGAGAATTGAAGCATCATGGCCAAATGGCATGTTTGGCCTTATATTCTAGAACGAGCCAGCCTATGCACTGGGACCTCATGCTGTGGCAAATGGTAGAACCCATGTGTCATGATGGTAGAGCCCACACTCCAGAAAGAGGCAATTTGCACAAAGAAATTTTGTTGTTAATTGTGTACTCAGCCTCCATTCTACTTATATTTCTTTGAGAATGAGACTAAATCTAGGACCATGAGATCCCACTTTTCACAGGTATCTAATTAATAAATAATTCTATATAAAAGGTGATTGGATAAAATAAAAAAATGGTACTGGATGCTTAAAGAATCAAATAGTCTTAGATTCTGGTGTTCCCTCAATAGAAATGTCTAGCCTTTTGGAAAGTAAGATAACTCTCACCTTAATTTTATATATTCTGGCAACTCTGGGTATTCAGGGACTTATATAGGCTTCCATGAAAGTTTTAGTTCTCTCCGAGTACATCAGGCAGCTGTTTCTGCAATGATTGTAGCATTCCTCCTCTTTCTCCCTGGTGTAGTTCTCTTACCTTCAGCTCTGCCTGTCCCCTGACTAGCTTGTGGCGCATCTCCTAAAATCTTTCAGTGTGTTCTTCTTCTCTGGGTGAAGACAAACTATATTTCCCTCCAAAGTTTCTCTGTGCAGGCTATAAAGCTACACAATTAACAATTTCCCTGTTCATTTTCCGTCCCCTTGTGGTCTTGGCCTCTGATGGTGGATGGATGGCTGTATCAGAACACTCCCTCCACGTCATTTGTCATGTCCTGGCACAGTGACAACAGCGTCTCTGTTTTTAGAAGGCCAAGAGCTAGAATGTCAGGCAGGGAAACTAAATAACTCTTACCCTTAGGACATAGTTCCATCTTTGGAGAGCTGCAGGGCCACTGAAAGCTGATGTGAGACCATTGAGCTATCGAAGCATGGAACATTTCTACCAGCCTAGATTGTGGCTGTGAAGGCTTTAATATGGCCATGCTCACTCTTAGAAAATTGGTTTGGAAAAATGACCTGGAAGCCTAGCCGACTGTGGAGTCTGTCCTCCTCCCCAAAGCAATGAGCTATTGTGCTCTGGCCTCTTTCAACAAGCTATTATCTGTTACAGGGGAATTATTTTTCTTCTTATCACTAAGAGCAACTATAATCAGTGGGACAAAGGGATATCTAGAGAGGATGATAACAATCATATCAATAGCAAACACTTGGGTAAGAACTGACATGAGTTAGCCCAAGTTTTATAGGTATATAGGTTGAACATCCTTAATTCGAAAAACCAAAATCCAAAATGCTTCAAAGTCCAAAGCTTTTTGCCTGCCAATATGATGTAACAAATCCCACACCTGACCTTGTATGATAGGTCACAGCCAAAAATCAGGCACAATAAAATTATTGTATAAAATTACCTCCAGGCTATGTGCATAAGGTGGACATGAAATGTAAATTAACTTGATGTTTAGACTGGCTTACAAGCACAAGACAGCCCAGTATGTCTGTGTAAATACTCCAAAATCTAAAAAAAAAATCTCAAGTCCAGGACACTTGTGGTCCCAAGCATTTCAGATAAAAAAATGCTCAAATTCTATTATATTATTACAGACTTACGACAGTCTTTGAAATAGGTAGTTACTATCTCTATATCACAGATGAGAGAGAATAAATTGTTTACTTTAGGTCGCTAAGCTAACAAGTGCTAGAATTGGGATGGATTCAAATCTTGTCATTCTGATTCCATAGTCTGTGCTCTTAAATTTAATGCTGTATTGTCTGTGACTAAGAATCTAAATTCACCTTTATCAAATCACAAAGAGAACTGAGGCAAGGAAAGGGTAGATTTGCCTTCGTTCACAGAAAGAGATGAATGTTTACTAAGTGGTATGGACTTGATCCTCCTGGGACTTGGGTGGGGGCCCTTCTCTGTTTTTCAACCTTCCTTGATTTAGGGTCACCATACGACTTGTTCTGGCCAATTAAATGTCCGTAGAAATAACATGGGCCATGTTGAATAAATAATTATGTGATTTTCCATATTTCTCTTCTCCTATCTGCTGGCTTGTTGGCAACTCTGAAGGATAATTTTAAAGCCACAATGAGTCGAATCATAGAAGAGCAGCCAAGATTCCTGAGTCATAGGAGACCAAAGAACCCACATAGAGTTGCAAAAGGCTGAATTGTCCCCCCAAACTCACATGCTCAAGTTCATGTCCCCAATGTGGCTGTATTTGGAGATAGTCTTTAGGGAGCTAATTAAGGTTGAATAAGGTCATAAGTGTGGGGTGATGATCTGGTCAGATGAGTGTCAGTATAAGAAAAGACACTAGAAATCTCTCTCTTACTCTTCTGATGTGCAGGCACAGAGGAAAGGACTTTTGAGGACATAGCCAGAGGGTCGAGAAGCTGGCCATATGCGAGTGGGGAAGAAAGTCCACCCTTGCTGGGTCTCTATCTGGGATGTTCATCCTCTAGAACTATAAAAAATAGATTTTTATTGTTTAAGTTGCCTCGTTTATCCTATTTTGTTATGGTAGTCCAGGAAGATCGAGAGAATAAGAAATACACTTGCACTGCACTAATCTGCTAATATTTTTGCTTATTTATTCCTACAGTGAAGGTGAACCTTCTCTGGTTATTTTCTAGGCTTGAATGTCCCTTCCTGTTCAAAGGCCCTTTCCCTTGGGAGAGGGATGGCTATTCAGCCCTCACAAGGAGCCATTCTCTGAGCAGCTAGAAGGAACCATTTTCTTTGAGGTATTATCCAGGCTTTGGTAGACACAGACACACAGGTGAGGCTGTGGTGGTGGGGTTTTATTTTCTAATTTGTAAAATGAGGTGGCGTCACCATGTGAGTGTGACCTCTCAGGACTCTTGAATCTCTACAAGTCTGTGATTTGTAGAGATGAACTGGGATGTTAAACAGGACCTTTTTGTTGTGTGGCTTGGAGTTCAGCAGATGTTGAAAGTGTGAGAAAAACATATGCCACATACCCTTACATTTTAAAGAGATAGACTAGGCCAACTGCAAAGAACTTTTAAAGGAGGAGGTGACCTCAAACTCATCTGTCAGCTTCAGCTTGGACCCACCTCCAGGGTATAAAGGAAAAGAGAAGGCCACAAAAAAAGATCCCTTTGGGGAGGATGTCAGCTCCTGGTGAGCTGTCTCCCCACACCCAAGTCAGGAAGGGAAGTAGAGGCTTCCACCTCTGATCAAGAGGGTCCCTCAGGAGCCTTCTCTGTGTTCTTGGGCCTTTAGGGAACCCAGGGACTTGACTCTAGCGGTCATTTTGGAGACAGTAGAGAGGCATGAATCCGAGCTGCGATGGGAGTTGCCCATCCTCTCAAAGCGGGACCAGACTCAAGGCACTTTTACTTCAAGCAGAGGAAGTCCTGGGAGGAAGGGATCAACACACAGTCCAGCTGAACAAGAAGATCTAGGGAGGGATGTGGAGTGGCAGGGACACAAAGGTGGGTGCAAGGTGCCAGTGAGTGACACTGAGTGACAGAGTGCCGCCGGCCGTGGGAAGCACGGATGCAGAACTGAGGTTCCTGTGAAGCTGCCATGAAGGAAGACTCAGCTTGACAGAGTCCCTAGTTTAAATGCACAGTTCTGGATCGTATCTCACCATTCCAGAAGTCCCTTGCCAGACTCTTCCTTCTCCTCTGCCCCCCTGGATTCACTTCAAAGGCCACAAGTCAGCACTGCAGAGTGGGTGAGAAAGAGTCTAAAGGGAACAACTGATTCCAAGATGTGATCAGGCTGACCGGTGAAGCTGTACCTTGGTGTAGATACTAGAATTTGGACATTTTACTGCCCCACTCTGAAGAGATGATTTGCTTTTTTTTATTTTTTATTTTTTGCTGGTACTGGGGTTCCTGGAAGCCCTTCTACCTCCAGGCTACACTCCCAGACCTATTTTACTTTTGGAAACAGGGTCTCTTAAACCAGCGTGGCTGGCTTCGAACCTGAGCGAGCCTCCTGTCTCCGCCTCCCAAGCACAGGGATTGCAAGTGTGTGCCACCACGCCCGGCAAGAGATGATTTGCTTTTAATCTGAGAGTTAACAACAAGTTAGTATATTTTCTGGATATTCTTTCAAGACCAGGGAGGCTACGTAGGAAGGGTGCTTCTGTGGCAGAGAGCACAATTCTTTTTTTTTTTTTATTCAACTGGTCATTTACATTGCATATACTGTCTCACTTAAAATTTATTCTTAGTCATTATCTATTTGATACTTACCTATCTATTAGCTGGTTGGACACACATGATCTGTACATAATTCTTTTGAGACCAAATATCATTCAGGTGTCCTTCCTACCAGGCCTCAAATACATCTACTGCCTCCTGGGCCTGGCTCCGTGGAGCCACAGGTGCTTGGGCACTGCTGCCGCCCTCATAGCCAGAGAATCCCAGCCACCTGCAGATATAGGAGACACCTGCAGAGGTTTCCTGGTGCCGGAGAAGCTCTCCCATGTGACCTCCCTGGGTGTCTAGAGAAGAGAGTTGTTCACCCAGACAGGGCAGAGGGACACAAGTACTTGTAGGACTTTCCCTAATGCTTATTGTCACTGTATCCCACTCATGACTCTACTTTGTGTAGGACAGCCAGCCTTTTCACCATCCCCCCATCTATCATTCACTCTCTCACTTCTAGGGTATTTTCTCTATGCCCATAATGCCTTTCTGCTATGTCCTTTCTACAAATTCTGACTTACTTCCAAGTCATTTTAATTCCTATCCCTCTCCTCCAACCCCGAAGCCTTTCCCAATGCCTCATTTTATTGTTCATGTCTCTGCGTGGCTGCCATGGTCACTGTCTGTCTGGCTCTTCTCATCTGTGCTGGTTTCTGCCTCTCTTACTAGTCTATGTGATCTAAGAATACAGAGGCACAGATTCATCCATTTCTACACCATCACTGTGGGTCCTCAGTGAATATCTGTTAAGTAGAATTCAAGGGTGAATTATCATTTGCAGGTGAATTCTAAAAGCTGTGTGCTCGGGCATGCAAAAAATATATTTAATTAAAAAGGTGGGGCTTGAGTTCTAGTAAATGTTAAACTCTACCGGAGCATTTCCTCACCTGCGTGGATCCATAGAAAATACAGGTGTGCAATCCTTTTAATTCATTGCCAAGCACTGTGAATCACAGTCCTCTGTGCACCCAGAGGGACTTATATGTGCATCCTGCATGGAAAAAGAGTGGAAAAGTTGATGATCAGTTAATATTCTTTATCGTCACTCTTTTTTTTTTTTGCAGAGAAAATTACTGTGGTAGAATGTCCCCAGGGACAACACACACACACACACACACACACACACACACACACACACACACACACCTACCTATTTGGGGAAATAGAGGCCAGGTTGAGGAGTAGAGGCTCATCTAATCATACTTCTGGGTCAGTAAGGACCCTCTGTATCACAGAGGAGAAAATCGCATACTCCACCAAGGCCTAGAACTAGTGATAAATGGCTTCCAACCAGTCAGGTGGGGAGTTGGGAAGTTTAACTCAAACACACAAATAATGTATCCCTAGGGATGATTTTGAGCAAAGTGATATTCAGGTTGACCTGGATGTCAAAGATGATGTCAGGAGAAGGTAAGAGGTGAGATGCTACATGGACCTCTCATCCTCTGTAGAAGGGCTAATAGGTACAAACACAGCAGCATCTGCAGTTTTACACAGTGTGCTTGGCACCTGGAGACCGGGGGGCTGGCAGTGAACCAGGGCATGTGGCTCCAGCTTTAGCAGGGTCAGGCTCTGCTATTTTGCTTGGCTGCTGCTCCTGATCATTTTTCTCTTGTGCCTTTTATTTTTCCCCCAGACCTTTTGGTACCCAATGATTTTTGATTAATTTATTTACCATCGTTGGGTGATTGATGCTGCTTGGTGCTGGTACTTTGTAACTTTCCAATTCTTCTGGTTGTCAATGTGACAGCTTCTTGGTGATGAATTAGACCCTGTCCCTTGCTCCTTCCATTCTCCCCATGTGCCAAGGCTCTTGGTTTTCAGCAAATATAAATATTTCCAAATGCATATTTAATGATTGAGAGCACCCAACGAGATCCAGAAAGATCTATAATACTTTCATATTCCTTTCTTTTGCACTGAAACAAAATACATGGTGCATTTTCTTGTTATATTTTAGATTTTGGGAATCCTCTTCCTTTTTTTGGAATCCCCAAAGCTATTTTCCTGCTCATCTTCAAAGCTATTTCCTGCTTCTGGTGTCTCCATCTGTGCATGGTGTGTCTTTACACCTGCTCATCTTCTGTCCATTTTGTTGGTTTGAGTGGACTCACCTTCTTGCGTGGAATGTGTGAGTTTGGGATGGTGATGAGAAATAGTACTTATACTCTTGTCCTTGTTATTTGTCTTAACAATAGGAGAGGTACTTTTCTATTACATTCATAAAATATTTATTGAGGATTTATTATGTGCCAGAAAAGCTCTGAGAACCTGAATATAAGGTAGTCACTTTTATTTTCATTTCGTTGACAGGAAGGCTCTAGGGAGGGTAATCAATATGTTTTAAGTCATACAGATAGAAAATAATGGAATAAGGATTTGAGCTCAGTCTATCTAACTTTATCAATTTGTATTATTTTCCATGACACTATTTTTTGACAAGTGCAAAATATTTATTCTTTAAAAAATTTTTGAATACTTTTATGTGTGCATCATTGTGAGGTTCAAAGTAATACAAACATACATTCGCACAGTATGGGGTGTGTCTCCCTGCAGATCTTACCCTGCTCCTACCCCTCCTCATACACATTAGTAAAATTGGTAGCAACACTTCGGTATATGGACATAGCATTATTTACACTATTTCTTTAATCAGTTCTTCTTGTCTCCTTTCCTATTCCCTCCCCCAATCCATTTACACTATTCTAGTGGTCTCTATTATTTATCTAAAGTCCTTTTTGTTTCTATTTTTTCTTTAGCTTCCGTATATGAAAGAAAACACATGACCCTTGGACTTTCTGCAACTCGCTGGTCTCACTTAGCATAATATCTTCTACATGCACCCATTTTCCTGCAAGTGACATTATTTCATTCTTCTTTATGGCTAAGTAGAATTCCATTGTGAGTATAGTTTGAGATAATCGGGAACAGATGAAAGAACTCCCAAGGCCTCAGAATTTAAAAGAGATCTGTAGTAGTTCATTTTGCATGACTATAACAATATACCTGAGGGAGGTTAACTTACAAGAAGAGAGGTTTATGGTAGGTCCAAGTTTGAGGGCTTTCTAGTGATGACCTTATTGCTAGCAGAGTCCCAAGGAGGTACAAGACATCACACAGCAGGAGACATGAGGCATGCGTATATGTGTGTCTTCTGGTGTCTCTTCCTCTCTTTATAAAACCACCAGCATTCAATCATGGGGCTCCAACTTGATGATCCAATTGAACCTTAATTGCTTCCCAAAGGACCCCCTCTGACCATCATCCTTGGAATAAGTTTCCACCTTCTCATAAATCATAATGGGGATTGAATTTCAGTAGCTGAACCCTTAGGGGCCCACGGGAAATCCACATCCAAACCAAAGCAGAACAACCCACTTTCTCCATACGGGAAATCCTCCAACTTAGGCACTTAGATGCCTAATGGACAAGTTACATAAAAATCACTTGAAATGCTTAGTAAAATATAGATTCATGGGCCTTTCCACAATTATTAAAGAAGTCTAGACTGGCTCAGAACTCTGATCCTCAACCAGGTTAATGAACTGGTGCATGACTTTACTCAGCAGCTTTTTGAGAGACTACCTTAGGGTCAGAGAACATGGTTTGTGTAGTACCTGGCATTAGTGGGCAGCCCTCTGAATTCTAGAAAATTCTTCCTCACATTGATCTGCTGTTAGTTTCTCTTGCCTATAGTCCATGATGCTTGTGATGTAAATGGTGGGCACTGCTCCTTGGGCTCAATTTGTGCCAGAAATGTGCTGAATGCTTTAGACCTGGTGTGCCACTTAGGTACCATGGCAACTCCTGGAGGTTGGTATTATTCTTTTTCCCACTTTGCAGATGAGATCATTTCATTCTGGAGAAACAAATAATTTGTTTATTCTGTATCATTTTTCTAGATATTTGCAGATAATATTCTCCCAAATCTCTCTTCACAATTTAACAACAACATCATCATCATCACCACTACCACCACCACCACCACCATCATCATCATCATCATCATCATCACAACAACAACAATAACAACAACAGCAGCAGCAGCAGCAGCAGCAACAACAAATTAACCAGATACTGCCTCTTTTCAAAGCTAGGTGTTAACTTTGCAAACATGGAGATCTCTCTTCTTAATGATTTATGACCTAGTAGGAAGATTCATGAAACTTTGAACTCTAACTTGCTTTAGTTTGTGATCCTGGCCTCTGTAACTGAACTATGGGTCCTTGGGAGCAATGCCTGTACATTCTTCCTATAGAGAGAAGAACTGAATATGTAATGGGGACTCAGTAAAGACACATTGTCGTGTTTCAGAGCCCTCCTCCTTTGTTCTCCACATTTCCTAGGTGAGGTGCTTGGATAGAGAGGAGGGTATGAGGTGCCTGGATTCTTGAAACTCATGCCTTTGAGACAGAGCATTAATTTCTTTGGAGTTCCTGCCTCTGTGATGTGGGGCATGTCTCCTTGGAATATAATAGCTGTGCACAGTGTCTTTTGCAGGAGATGATAGTCCACAGTAGATAAAAACACAGGACTTATAAGTAAGAACATGTGGGCATCCTATCCACGTCATTCACATTCCCATGATCTGGAGTCTGTACTTACTCTATCCCTTGACTTTCCCTATCTGCCAAATGGGAATTCCAATTCCTTATTAGTTCTTCTGGCTATGTAGAAGGAAAGTATTAGCTATTATTAATGTGCTACAAACTCCTTGGTGACACTAGCTGCATGAATATAGATCTTTTTTTGTTTTAAACAAGCGATGCTAAACAAAACCATGGAATATTAAATTATGAATTTACAGAAGAGATAAATTATGGAGGTAGTTATTATTTAAATTGCAGAAATATTTCTCATTTTCAGCCCAGGGTTCCTTTACAAAGCAATCTGTCTTGTGCTTTTAAAAAGTAATTCAATTTAAAAAAATTTGATTTGCATGCAACTTTTTAGAAACATTTATCATGTAAAGTGAGACATCATCTGACTAAATTAGAGAATTTACCAATATGTTTTGGCTTAGGGTGCATATCATTTCCTTCATGAATGTGAATATTGGCAAACTGAATCTCACTTGCCCTCTTCTCTAACTGAGACTACCCAAGTCCAGTTTTGAAGCATCTGCTTGTGGATTAGTTGCTCATGGTGGAAACACTCGGATCCATGCCCTGGGTCTGTCAATAAATCAGTTGTGACCACAGGGAAGTTAACCTCATCAGGACTCAGTTTTCTCATCTGGAAAATGAGACTTGAAGTTGAAGGTCCCTTCCAGCTTGAGAACTCATGGCTAAAAGGAGTGATCTGAAACCACAAAGGATAAGCAAGGGCTGGCGCACAGCCCATGTGAAATGAATTAATGTATCAGTAGACGCATAAAGTCGTGTTTTTCGTTTCTTTCCAAGCAAATCTGAAAATTCCAAAGTGCTGCTTCGAGTTGATGATAAAGAAAACAAAATCAGTTCAGAAAGCCACTTTCCTTCTTTGTAGGCTTGGCTTCTCTTTCCCATCTCTTGCATCCCTAAGTCTGTTGAGGAAAAGACTGATTCCGTGAGCGAACTAGGGTCACTCTGTCATAAAGGAAGAGTCACGCGAACTGTAATGCTGAGTTAATCCTCAGAGATCACTAGTGTGCCTTTTACATTTCAGTCTATGCAATCATGCGTCATGGTTGTAAGATGTGAAAAGATTCTGGGACAAGGTGGCACTGCACCACGCTCCCTCTTGTCTCCCCTGGGTTCCCTGCTGGGGCCAGCTCCCGCCTTTGCACTGGGAGCCTGGTCCATGTCAGCCTCAGATGCTTGCACCTCCCGCCCAAGCCATGAATCATCAGAGGCACCCAGCCTTCTCCAGCTTCTTGTTTCTGGCAGAGGTGTTGTTTCTTCCTAAAAGTGGAGGGGAGAGTTGCTAAGGAACACCATTAACACGCTGACAGCACAACAATCTCGCGGAGTCTGGGTCTCAGTCGTTGACTCTAATCAGAAAATCATTTTTAGGAAGATTTGTCTGTGTAAAAAAACAAGCTCCTGAACTAAATTAGGATCTGGATTATTTTCCCCTTCTCCCCAATCTGCAGTGTGGGGCAGACGGGGAGCTATCATGGTTTTCCGCATGGTGAATTTGTTTCTGCCACACACGGTAGTTCTCAGCTCCCGAGACTGTATTTGTAAGGACTTGGTTTTGTTTGGAGCAGCACCCTCCCAGTGGGTGCCCTTCGCTCCTTCCTTCAAACTGGTTGGCTGTCTTGGCAAAGCAGCTGGGTCTTTGGGACTCTTTAATCTGATTTCTTTTTCTCCCTCCCCTGCCCCTGGTAATGAATTCACTGCATGTCTCTGGGAAATTAAGGTAATCCATTATACTATTGTCTCCTGATCTTTGCAGCAGGGATAATAGTATTTAACCCACCTTTGCAATATACTGAGTGGCCTGTCAGGGACTCTTCTTTGGAAGGACAACTTGAAAACATTTTAATAAATACTCTTTAACGGGGTGCTTTAAAAATACATGGGGGTCAAATGGAAAACGGCCCAGTAATAACAAGGTTGGCAAACAAGACTCACTATTTATCACTCTCTCGGCTACTTCTGTTTTTCTCCTCTTTCTCCTTCTACATCATTCCATTTCTCCAGAGACACATTATCTCCATTCAGAGCTGGTGTCTTTGGGGGAAACAAGAATTTGGGTCGTTACAGATGTAGTCCAGTTCCTGCCTCCTTGGCAAAGCCACCCAGCTCGTAAGCTGGCAGTGGGCGAGTTCCACGTATCCAAGTGTCACCAACACTTAGGACGGAGGAGTGGAAGTTCAGTTAGGTGGTGCTGAACGAATGGGTGCGTGAAGCCGGACTCAGGTCACGTCACACCATACGCCTGCGCTATCCCTTCCAATGCAATCAGGGACCTAATCACACTCAGGGAAGTCCACCTGTGCACGTCAGGCTGATTTATTTATAATCACTCATAATCGCGTGAAACACAGGCCTGAGGCCTGCATCTAATTGCTGGGGAATAGGGTGAGATGCACTAATTTTGTCTTCTTGCCTCCTCTTCCACGAAGATAAAAGGTTCACAGACATTTCACATTATGGGAAAGATGCTCTCCTGAATGCAGCGTGAACCCACCCTGGGGATCAGAAGACAAAGTCAAGGCTAAGCCCTTGTGTTTGCACACCGCGGCTTTAGATATTCCTCTTATCTGCACTCAGAGAACCCAATATTTTGCTGTTAGAATTTTATAGCTTTGGGCTTGGGAGCTTTTTGGGAATTTTCAGAAACACCGTTTTGTCATGGCAACTTTAAGAAGAATGTTCTTCCTGCCCTTTGTGTTGACCCGGCCTGCTCCTCTCATTGGAGGGCCCTGTGTTGATCATACCCATTTAACCACCTTGAGAAGGAGACTTTCTAACTAAAAAAGATCTTATTTATAAGGGGAAAATCTGAATTTTTTGTTTCTCCATCTTTAAGAGTATGACTTAGAGTAGGTGGTAAGAAATGAGTACAGATAAATTCTTGATGAAATGTTCTATTTTAAAATAGTCACATGCAGTGGGCATGGTGGCGCACACTTGTAATACCTGCATTTGGGAGGCTGAGACAGGAGGATCACGGTTAGCAGACAGCTTCAGCTACTTAGTGAGGCTCTTTGCAACTCAGTGAGACCCTGTTTCAAAAATAAAAAACTAAAAAAAAATAAGGCTGGGGGTATAACTCAGAGGTAGAATGCCCCTGGATTCCATCCCCAGTACTACAAACAAACAAAACAAATTAGTCACATGCACAGAGCCAAGCAACAGGTCAAGCCCAACTCTCCCAAGGCGCACAATACTTGGCCTTTTATGTTCTGACCTCCAGCATTATGAACCTCAAAGAGTCTGTGAGCTACTGAGCTCTCTAAGTTGATGGGCTAGTCAATGAAGGCTTTTCTCCTCTACACACACACACACACACACACACACACGTAGAGGTTCAGGCCTCAGAGATAATCCAGTTTCATTAATGTGTGTGTGTATGTGTGTGTGTGTGTGTGTGTGTGTGTATGTGCGTGTGTGTGTGTGTGTATGTGCGTGTGTGTGTGTGTGTTTAAGCAACAATACCTTCCCCACCCTAATAAAATCTCACCCAAATGTGAAATCCCCAAAGATTAAACAGGTACAAGTGGGTCATCTCACTCCAATGGATTGGGGGTGGGGGTGAGGATCTTGCCACTTGTTCCCTTGGTTGTCTGTGAATCCCCTAGGATGACCCCTCCCCTCAGCGGATCCTCAAGCCCTACTGTAGAATCCTGGGGCTAAAACCACTGATCATGCCTTTGCATCTTACAGATGATGCCTCTGAGGCTCAGAGACTTGGTTTAGTCTTGCATTGCGCCAGGCACATAGGAAATGGCCGATAAATAAATCAAACACATCAATTCTTTTAACTGTGAAGAAGAGTTATGCTAAAAGAACCAGAAATGTGCTATAGATGTAGATGGATGCCTTTAGGGCAAAAGGAAAGAAATTTTGCTCTCCTCTCAATTTTCCCTGCTCCAGGGCCCACTTGCTTCTTTCTAGGCTCTCACTGCTGTCTACACGGTGTAGCTGGAACTGGGATGAGCCCACAGGAAGGGCTTTCTTCAGCTCTAATGCAGGAAGGAATATGGCATCGATCTATCTGCAATTATAAGCTCAATGTGTTTCCCTTGAATTTTTAGAAAAACCAAAGATACTTTGCAAGTGCAATAGAGCTTCCAATTAGGCATTTAAGTTCCCCATTTCTATTTCCCTAATGACTTGACTTGCTCTCTTGCTTTATGAAATGAAAATAGCTTTATTTGGGCATGAGAATGTTGCTGATTGCATGCTTAATATGCTTTCGCAACAAGTGCCTGTCTGTTTCTGGCATATGCAATGGATGGACTAATACACTTCCATATCTCTATATCCTACACATTTATGGTCATTCCTCCAGCTCCAGACCTTTGCTGACTGAGGGTGGTGTAGCCCGGGTTAAAATGTGCAAAAGGCAGGGGTATTATGCCTCCAGTACAAAAGCTATCCTTGAAGGAAGGGCTCTGGCTCCAAGGCCTGGAGGAAAAAGTATAGAATTGTGGATTTATAAAGTGCCAAATGGGAGGAAAATGGATGGTGCTGGGGCAAAGCCTGAAAAAGACTTAGCTGGGGATATGGAGGAGGGAAACAGCATCGAAGGACCTCTGTATGTTAAGAAAGAAATGCCAGGAAGAACTGCTCGAGGCCCAGTGAAGATATTCTGCGAAGGGCTAAGTAGGAGAAAATAAAAGATGTGTCCATTTCCAACTTTTTCCATAGCTTGGAATACTGCACGGAGCTCACCCCAGTATCCTTCCTTTGGCATTCTAGATTGCTGAAAGCATCGAATTAACTGCAGCTTTAAAGACTCTAAAGTCTTTCCAGCCAGGTGTGGTGGTGCATGCCTGTAATCCCAGCATTTGGGAGGCTGAGATGGTAGGATCGTGGTTTGGGGACAGCCTCAGCTACTTAGAGAGGCCCCTTGCAACTCAGTGAGATGCTGTTTTAAAATAATAACAGCCTCAGCTACTTAGTGAGGTGCTCCACAACTTAGTGAGATCCTGTTTCAAAATAAAGAATAAAAAATAGGGCAGGGGGTGTAGCTCGAAGGTCGAATGCCTCTGGGTTCCATCCCCAGACCTGCAAAGAGGAAGAAAGAAGGAAAGAAAGAAAGAAAGAAGGAAAATAAAATAGGGCTGGGGTGGAGCTCGGAGGTAGAATGCCCCTGGGTTTCATCCTCAGTACTGAAAAAAAAAAAAAAAAGACTCTAAATTAGTCTTTCTCATGCCTGGGCAGCACTTTTGAAAATGTATCAGTGGTCTCCGGTCTTTTGTTTGTCTGCTTCTTCCCCATCTGTACAGCCCCACACAAGCTCCAACCCTCCCAAGGACAGCCCAGTCAGGGCTGCTCCTCATGCTGCTAACCCTTTCAGCCAGCACCATGGCTCCTGTGGTGGTCTCCCAGGTAATGCATATACTCATGTGCTTTTATTCTCTGACTCCCTATGGTGAACATCTGGGCACAGGCTAGTATCCCAGAAGGCATGTCCCTGGACCCACAGGGAGTAGACGTGCAATATGGGGACCATTAAAGCCAGCGCCGCCCCTTTTTGTGTCTTGGGGACAACAGCAGGTTGGGAACCCCCTCGGGTTTCTTGGTGCCGCTGCCTGGTGGGTGATTTGGCTTGCCAAATGCAGGGCTCTCAGTGGAGGAGACCATAGCCCAGCCCCAGTGTCTGGGGTGCTCTGCAGATTGGGAGGAATCTACCTCTGCTTTGGTCGATGGCTGCTTTTGGCTTTCTTGTTGAAGGTGCCCTTGATTAGTCCTGAGATTACAGAGGACCTACCTTGGCCATTGCTGCGAGGCAACTGTGACTAAAAAGTAGAAAAAGGAAAAGGAGAACTCACATGGTTTCGCTCCTTCTTATTGCTAGGAACACTCTGAGCCTTCCTTAAAGCTCATTACCTGCTCAGCGGGGCTGGCCGGCCTGCTGATGGGAAGGCCTGCTTTACAAGTCTGAAGGAGACCCTGAGGTCATTGTGTCCATTCCCCTGTCTTCAGGCAGGCTTAGAGATAAGCTGCCCCTGCCAGAGGATAATCTCTTCTACTTGTAAAAGCTTCCAGAGCAGTCCTGAATCTCTCTCGAGACCATTCATTGCAACTTTTAACAACTTTCACCATCAGGAAATTCTCCCCCATAGCTATCCTAAATCCCTTATGCTGGGGATTAAGCTCCTTTTCTTATTCTATCCTCAGTAGCCACTGCCAGGACTTAGCCTGCACTGCCTAAGAACTCTTCTGATACCTGAAGATTGTACAAAATCCTGCCTGCCTGTCTTTCCCTGATGAATAATCCCATCTTCTTTTTCTCCCAGGCCCTGCTGCAGGCCTGCTTATCACCTTCCAAGCTGCCCTCTGCTTCCCTCCAAGTGCCAGTCTTCCTGATGGGGAGCCCAGGTGGGGTTAAGGGGTCTGACAAGTTTCCGGCCCATTCTAAGTGTAGTGAGAGTCTTTCTGGAACCTTGGGGCATGAACATGACCTTCCTGCTCACCAACGCGAGTCTTGTGTTAGCTCCATCTCTGCTTGTGGGCAGTGAGCACATTTACCTTACCAGCTGTCAGACTGTCCTGCTTTAACCCCCTTGGATATTAAGGGCAAAATGGATCACCCCCACTAACCTGATCACTGCACCATTTTATCTGCACCAGTACTGACCACTGCCACCACCAGAAATAATAAGAATGAAGAAGAAGGATAATTAGGAGTGCCTGGTGCTTCCTCATCCAACCTGCACCTACAGAGAAGCCAGTTCTGTTGAATGAGAATGCTCCCATTCCTTCAACGGCGGCCAGCATTAGACAGACTCACATTCTTGGTGATCCTTTGTCTTTTTTTTCCTATGTCCTCTCTGGTCTTCTGGTCTTTCTCTTCCCTCTTTGTAGATGCCAGGGTCCTCAGTCTGTGCTCCTGCTATCTTTATAGCACTGACGAATCCTTCTATTCTCTTATTCCTCCCCTGACTTACTTTATCCCATGACAACCCCAGCCTCGGCTAGTTCCCATTTGCAGCTGGAAGTAGGTCTCAGTTTCAAGACACAGAGGGATCCTGAGGGGCCTGCACATCCAGACGGTGTTCACTCTTCACCAGGTGGGAGCAGTGATAGTTGAGATGGCCAACTTCCTCAAGGAGAGTTGAGACTTAGACAGGCATCGAAGTGATCAAATGGTCCATAATAAGGAAGTGAATGTCAAATAAAAGACCTTTGGAAGGGGCCAAATAGGCTAGGCAAGTTTCCTGGAGGAGATTTGGATGGATATAAGCTGGGCCTTGGACACAGGTAGCTATTGAATAGTCCCTGAACAGAAGGATGAGAGACAAGAATTCTTGTTTCACTCCTCAGAGACCTAATCTATTTGATTTTTTTTTTCATCTTTAGTTTCCAGAAGAGATCACTTTTTGCTTTTCGTTCCATTAATAAACAACAATGACAAAATATCTAGTGAGTGTCTGGTTTGTGCTGAAGCTGATCTAAGTTGCAGGCTTCTGGTAATGTACTATGAACACTGGCCAGCCAGGATTGTATTCAGGTTTGTAGGGTTCTGATTTTCTTGATCCCTGGGATGAACTGGCAGGAGAGACCTGGGCTAGTTGCAGCTCCTGGGCCCTGACCATCTTTAACTGCTGAGCAAATCCCACTGCTTTATCTCAATGTGTTGTGCAGTCGTGTTTCATTTTCTACATGAATTCCGTGTGTTTGGGGCACTATTCTAAGCATTGTGATGCAGGAAAAAAAAAAAAAAACCAAGCAAACAAAATTGTTCTTTAGTGGGTTTTGGTTGGAAGAATTCTAAGATAGCTTCTAAGATTCCTACCCGCTAGTGTACATGCCTCATGTAAACTTCTATCCTTGAGTGTGACTGCGAACTGAGAATGTGACGGGATCCTTTCTACTGCGATTAAGTTATGCAATATGGCCTCATTGACTTCAAAGGTATTTCTCACTGGGCATGGTGCAGTGCCAACACCTGGGAAGCGAAGGTTTGAGGCCGGCCTCAGCAAAATAGATCTTCAGTGACTTAGTGAGACCCTGTTTCAAAACAAAAAAAGAAATAAAACAGGGTGAGGGTGTGTAACTTGAAGATGAAATGCCTGAGTTCAATCCCCAGGTCGCATCCTGCTCCCCTAAAATGAAAGTGCTTCCAATGATCCCTTCAAGGAAGTGAGCTCTTCCAGGCAGAAGAGATTCAGTGTGAGAGAGATTCCACGTGAGGGAGATTCTCTGCTTCTGGTTTTGGAGCTGGAGGGGCCACTTGGCAAGGAATACGAACAACTTGTCGGAGCTTTTAGAATTCTACCTGTGATGGTTCAGGCATAGTTTGTCTCCTTTGAAATTGCATATTGCAGTTTAATCCCCATTTTGAAATACTTAGAGAGTGAAAACTTAATCAAACTTTGGTGTTTAGAGTTGGGGTCTTTGGGAGGCTACAATAATTAGATAATGGCACCAGGATCCTGTCCCCATAATTGAATTCTGCATGTGCATGTATGTCTACAAAAGTATTTTCTTTGTACTATTATGATGTATGAATACATTACACCAATAAAAAACAAAAACAAAAACAAAAACAAAACAAAACAGAAAGAGATATACATGCTTCCTGTTTCTTGCATGAGATATTCTCTACCACCTTGGGATTCCACTAGCAAAAAAGCCATAGCCTCTTGACCTTGGACCAGATCATGAACCAATAAAATCTCTTTTCTTTATAATGCACCCAGTCTGTGGTATTGTGTTACTAGCAATGGAAAATAGACTAAGATAATTCTAGAACCACACAAGCTTGGAAGAGGACTCCAAGCTCTAAATAAGAATGCAGCCATCCGATGCCTTGGTGTTAGCCCTGTGAATCCTGAGAACTCAGCAACTCTATGCCCAGACTTCTGACCTACGGAACTGTGAGCTAATAAGTAGGTGTTGTTCTCAGCTGCTCAGTTTGTGGTAATTTGTTTTGCAGCAATAGAAAATTAATCCATGGGGGAATATAGAAAAAAGTAAACATGAAAAATTCAATAGTGGTAAGAGTTGTGCAGAAGATTAAAACGCAAGATGAAATAGAAGGCGGATGCCATGTCTGCTGTCAAAAGGGTGGCCACAGGAGGCCTTGGCCTGGTGCTGCTTAGACTGAAGGACCAGAAAGAGCTGGCCTAATGAAGACCAGGAGAAAGAGAAATCAAGGCAAGGGGAAACAGCCAGGGCAGAGACCCTGAGATTGGAAAGCCTGGTGTTTTTCATTAACTAGGAACAGGTATTTAGAGCCTGTCTCCAGAGGGAGAGCCTTTTGAGACGGAGCATGGAATTTGGGTTTTATTTTCAAAGTGGGAAAAATCAAGGAGAATGTTAAGCAGGAGAATAACACACCTGCACAATCTGATTTGGTTGTTGTTGTTGTTGTTGTTGTTTGTTTTTTGGTGGTACTGGGGTTCCTGGAAGCCCTTCTACTTCCGGGCTACACTCCCAGACCTATTTTTACATTTTTTAAAAATTTGGAAACAGGGTCTCCTAAGCCAGCGCGCACGGCTGGCTTTGAACCTGCATGATCCTCCTGTCTCTGCCTTCCAAGCGCGGGGATTACAAGCGTGTGCCACCACACCCGGCTCTGATTTGTTTTTAAAAGATCACTCCAGGTCCTGGCTGGGGAGAGCAGGACATTCCATTGGCTAAGTGAGTACTTCTGGGGTCTGGAATCCAGGAAGGTAGAGAAGAGATAAAATGTACATGGCTTTTCTCTGTCCCCTTTCCTCACTCATCCTTCTCCCTCCCTCCTTTTTCACTCCACCTCCTCCTCTTCTGTCTTTTCCTCTTCCTACTCCTTCTTTCTTTTTTTTTAATTTCACTCTTATTATCCATTTCTTTCCTCCTCATTCATTTGCACATCCCACTCATGGATTTTTGCGAGGATACAGGTCAGTCTTATCCTACCAGAGTGGGAGCACAGTCTCTTTCTTGCTCATGGTGGAGCAGGTGGAATAGGTGGTGGGTCTGCACAAACAAATAACAGAGGAGCAGGCCATTCCTCAAGGCCCAGCTTCCTTGTCCTGAAGCAGCTCCCATCCTAAGTCTGGCCACTCCAGTAGCTAGAGCCCAGGCTATATCAATCCCCGGTATTGAAGAGCACAGGTCTCACACTGCTGGTGTTTTCTCCTTGAAATCTCAGTACTACCCTTACCCAAAGCAATTTAAGAGTAGACATTGTACCTTATGTGTCTATGCCTAGTACCCACCCCATTCTTTCTGTACTTTGAGCAGGGGCAGTACTTGGCAAGTGCTTGGCAATAGATGAAGGCAAAATTTGTCATCAAACTAGTATTGGTTGAACTGACTCTGGCCAGAAGCAGCCATATATAGATTCGGTTATTCATCCATCCCTTCATCTCCTAGAGGCTGTGGATATCCTACTCTTTGGACTCAATTTTTGTGTACAGCCCTGACAGTTCATATGTTGACATCTTGATTGCAATGGGAAGGTATTAGGCGTTGAGACCTGTGGGAGATAATTATATCATGAGGGTAAAGGTGAGAGCAGTACCCTTACAAGAAGAGAAAGGAGAGGGCTTGTTTCTCTCTCTGCACTCCACCATGTGAAGGCACAAAGAGAGGAAGGGCATCTACAAACTTGGAAGACGATCCTCACCAGACAGCGAACCTGCTAGCACACTGACCTTGGACTTCTCAGCTCTAGAACCATGACAAATGCCTGTCTATTATTGAAGCTGCCCAGTCTGTGGAACCTTGTGACGGAAGCCAGAAGTAACTGAGGAAACATATCAAATGGGTAGCTAGTGTACATTTTCTTTGAGGAACTTAAGTTTTTAAAAGAAGAAATAGGCTTTTTCAAAAATAAAAACCCAAACCCAAATAAAAAAGCACACAGTGAATCAAAGCAAACAGTAACAAATGAAGGTAAATGCTATGAAGGAAGTCAAGAAAACTAAGTGTTTGAGCCTGGAGACTCCCCAAAGGACTAATTCCAAGTTTTGAAGGTATAATTTAGTGAACAAACCTATGTACAAGTCAGTAATTTCCCTGCCCCTAGATTTGCTGTATTCTGCTCAATTTCTTTTCCCTGAGTCTGTTTCTCCTGGGAGGAGGACTGAGGGTGGACAGAGGTTCATGGAAGGTTTTTCAGGAAAACAGCTAGCTCTGATGTTCCTTATAGAGCCCACAGGCTACACAGGGGTCTGTGGAGACATGTTAGGACAGAGGATAGTTCCATGTCAGAGGGTGAGATGGTGGAGACCTCACTGAAAAAGAGGGAGGAGGATATGACCAAGGGGCACTTCAGAGACACAAATGGTGGGGTTCACTGCTTCAGGGAGGAGGTAAAAGGTCAAGGGTCAAAGACCCTTTCCAGATCTCTCTGATTTGATTGGCTGGCTAGAAATGCTAATTTACCATGAAACATTATGGGTAAAGAGCAAAGGAGGGATATGTGAGGTTTATAGTGTTAGATAGATTTTGTTTATTTTTCTTAGTTCTTTAGAAAGTTTATTACACTTGAGATGTGCCTAGGGCCAAGAACTGGGCTGGAGTTCCAGGTATGGGGGTTATTAGCATGCCTTTCAGAGCATCTTTTTTTTCCCCCAGGGCTTCCAGAAGTAATGAGGAGTAGTGAAGACAGATAGAAAGCATCCTGGGTTCTGTTTTCCTTGCAAAGTGAAGAGAGGACCACCTTGTAAGTTCGCAGAATAAGAACCTGTCATCCTCTCTTTCCGTCCCCTTCTGGATGTTGCTTGTCTTGCCACCACCACCTCTTCCTCCTTCTCTTCCTCCTCTTTCTCCTCCTTCTCCTCCTCCTTCTCCTCCTCCTCTTTCTTTTCCTCTTCCTCTTCCTCCTCCTTCTTACCTAAATCTGTCCCATAAATAATTAATGACTGCAACAGCAGGTTCTGTTTCCTATAACTGAAGACATCTTTTGGCAGCTTTGAAGCACTGATGTCTCTTTTGGCTTCAGGAGCTGAGGTGCTCACGTTGTGTCTACACTGGAGCTCCACACATTCCCCTCTCCAGGGTCTCTGCATTTGTACAGGACAGTCATCATGGTCATCATAATGTCTTGACTGTTAAACTTGAGTAGTTGGCAGAAGGCAAAGTCTGATGACATCAACTCTGGGACAAGAAGTGAATGAAAAGGTGGGACCAATTAAAAGGATGATAATGGGGCCAAATAAAAGACTCCACAATGCATATTGTATAAACATGTTGCCCTAGGCCAGTATCACTAAAAGCAGAGCCTGAGAAGGGGATTCTTGAAAAAGTGATATTGAGATAGGGCTCAAGGATAGGTGGGGTCTCACTGTATACTGGGATCCTCTGACCTCACAAGGAGCTCCTGAATAGGACTTGCACTAGTGTTGGCTTCCCCTTTGCTCAGTTTTTCCCAGGGAGACACTGGTTATAGTTTTCCTTGATGTCCTCAAGGTCAGTCTCCTGAGAGAGCACCAGGAGTTTCCATTTCTCTGTGTATTTTCTTACTTTTTTCCAACTCCTGAAATCATTCATTCACTCATTCCACAAAAACCACTGTGACCGGCTCTTCCTTTTTTCTGGCTGTTTTAAGAAACATATTCTGTGAATTCTGATTCAGTCACTGAGTGCCAATTTATTTTATTTTATTTTTATTTTTTTGTGGCTCTGGGGATGGAACCCAGGGGTATTTGACCTCTGAGCTACAACCCTTGCCCTATTTTTTTATTCTTTATTTTGAAACACGGTCTCACTAAGTAGCTGAGGCTGTCTGTGAATTGTGATCCTCCGGTCTCAGCCTCCCAAATGCTGGGATTATAAGTGTGTGTCACCACGCCCAGAAGCCAATGGATTTTATATTTTCAGCAGTGCCAAGGAACATCTCTGTTTCTGTATATCTGTTGGCCCTAGCTCACCCTCACCAATATATTCTCAATATTGGTACCCTATCTAAATAAGTTTACAAGTCTCAGTCAAGTGGGAAACAAAGAGGACAAGTGATTTCTGGCTGCCTCAGGAAGAGGGAGAAAGAAGGAAAGGGTGAGGAGTGGAGGAGCCAAGTCCCTGGGTAACCTCTCAAGACTTCCAACTGCTATGCATGGACCATACTTGGGATGGGAGAAGATAGAGGATAGATAAGCTTTGTCAACGGATTGTATCTGTCTCAGATGAATGATGGTAAAATCAGATTCGGGGTCAGCCCATCAGGGCCCAAGGCCACTCTGAGAGCTCACTGCTGTGAACCTCCCCATTCGACGCAGAGAGGCTATTTTTCAGGATTGGAACATCATTTATTTCATGTGGATGAGACTTATGAATTCATTGCTGCACTTTGTACAATTTCAAAGAGTGACCATCATGTCACTCACCACCCCATGGTGGCCCTGGAAATCACCATCTGTAAGATGGAGGCATCTTACGACTTGATCTCCAATCTCCTTTCCAAGGACTGAGATCTTCTGTTTCAAAGATTCTGATGCAAATAGTTTAGGACAATAATTGTGGGCCCGAGGGGACAGATGCGCTGGCATGTCTGAAGGTTTTATATGTTCAGTATTTATCAATGACTTGGATGGAGGGGTGATGGCAGGCTGCCCGTGTTTTGGGAGGAATTGACACAGAGTTGAGAGGATCTGCAGTTGTGTCGAAATCAAGACTTACTAAACTCGAAAGGCTGGAAAATGGATCCAAACCCCAAAGATAATTGCTGCATTTTTTAGCGTAGCATTCCCAATCACACAAATACACACCAGGTAATCCTGGCCCATAAGCAGTTTAAGTGAGAAGACTTAAGAGTTTTAGTTCAGGATATACCCCATTTATTTATCAGTTCAATAAATATTTATGGAGTCCCAGGCACTGATCCAAAAAGCAGGAGAC
This sequence comes from Muscardinus avellanarius, assembly GCF_963383645.1. Lineage (NCBI taxonomy): Eukaryota > Metazoa > Chordata > Mammalia > Rodentia > Gliridae > Muscardinus > Muscardinus avellanarius. Next base: position 17,919,263 of record NC_137801.1, on the reverse strand, counting down.
ACAGCAGTGACTAATGTGACATCATCCTCACACCGCTTGTATTCTAGTATTGTAATGTGATGAAATCCACCACTTGCAATACAAGACACAGAGGAGCAGGTTATGGGCATGAGCTGGCAATGAATGAATGGTAAGAGGAAAGGATGAGTCAGGTAATGGGCAGCAGGACAATGGGGTGCTAGTTTAGAGGGGAGGTCAGGGAAGACTTCTATGAGAAGGTGCTGGTCCTGCTCACTGTTTGACATTGCTGCTAAAAAGCACAGAAATCCTGGATTGTGTAAATAATTGCTCCCACCAATTCTAGTGCCCTCTTTGGAGGCCTCCTAAGAACACGGATACAGTCTAGCTGCGGGCTCAGCCCTGGAGCCTCATTCAGGCCTTTCAAGAAATTACCAAGTTAGTCAGTCTGACCTTGGCCTCATTTCAGAAATCCTGCACCTCTTTGTCTCTTGTGAGTCATTGCCCACACGGGGGGCCCTGTCACTGACCAGTTCCAACATCACCACCTGCCATCTGTGGTGATGCTGCAGATGCTGGCTCTGGCTGGATTTCTCCTGGCCACGATGTGGGCCCACCCACCGTGCCCACCTGCAACCCCAACATGCCCATCCTGATCTACCCAGCTCCCTCCTTCATTTCAAAGTCCTCTGCTGGTGTTCGCTGCCAGATAAGACTCAAAGGGAACATTTTCTGTTTTATTAATGTTCGTCTTCCTAAGTTTGCACAGTGTGTGGGATAAATGCTAATTTTTCTAGGTGGGAAAAAAAGTTTTCTCCCAAACTTCTTGCAATTTTATTAATAATGTAGCAAATGAGACAACATATTCTGAGGGCTTAGTCAATCCCGGGGAGGCAGCCTGGGCCTCTGAGCTCCTGCCTTGTTCCTCCCGCTGACTCTGTCTCTCTCTCAGGTGGGTAGCTGCAGCTCTGAAGAGCAGAGGGCAGGGGAATTATGCATGAGCAGAGAGAGGAGATGCTGACCTTCTGTGTTTAAAGGTTAAAATGATTTCTTGGGAAATGGAGCAAACCCACTAATCAGAGGCTGTTCTGAATTTTTCTGCAAAAATTAGAAACTGGCTTTCTTCACGTGCTCTGTTTGTGAGGGTGTAAGCATACATACATGGCTAATGGAAGTTCAGTCTCAGTTTATTGAATACCTACTATGTTCCAAGTCCTAGCATGAACTAGACTAAAGGAGACACAAAGAAATAAATCTAAAGCCTTTGATATCACTAACTCCAGTAACTAGAATACATAATTTTCCAGCTTTCAGCTTTATGCTGCTTAAAAGGAATAAGATAGTCGTTCTTATTCCAGGAGTTGAGTAAAAGGCAAATATAATCTGGACGCAGCATGGACTCTATCCACCTTCCCAAGCCCTGGTGCTGATGGTGAAGCAAAGCTTGGAATGAGAGTCGGGGGCACCTTGAGACCTTAACCATTTGGCTGCATTGACCAGAGTCAGGAGGAATAGCTTGAGACACAAAAGTCATCATGCATTCACTCACCCTATAAACATACACTGAGTACATTCTCTGTGTCCAATCTTTAGTGGTGTTTGAAGATTAATACAACTAATAATTAATACAACTAATAATTAATACAATTAATAAGGTGTTACTTCTGCCTTCTAAAATATAAGCCCAGTAAGATAAAAACTTTTTCCTGTCTTGTTCTCTGCTATATCCCCAAGACCTCGGGCAGTGCCCGGTGTTTAGTAGAAGCATCATTATGTTTGATGAATGAATGAATGAGTTTGTGATAGAGAGGGCATCAAAGAGGGAGACAAATATAAATGTCATACATGTCTGGCAGTTCATAAATTGTGTGTGTGTGTGTGTGTGTGTGTGTGTGTGTGTGTGTGTGTGTAGCTACTCTTCATGTAGCTACTCCCCTTGTACCAGAATGGATACTGGGCTGTTTATTTATCTCCATGCTTCTAGTCTCAGATTAAAAATCTGATTGGGTTTCTCTGATTGGGGAGGTTTAGGTTCTAGCTAAACCTCCCCATCAGAACCTGCATCCCCAATCAGAACCTGCATTCTAGATGCAAGGGAGTCCGGGAGAGTGAACATCTGATCTCTATTTTTTCCCCTGAAACGCAAAGTTTAGCAATTTGTGAAACACGGAAGGGCATCCAAAGGTGTTAGGTGGTCAAGAAGAAAAATAAATGATTGTTACAATGAGACAGATGGTCCTAGTTTGCAGGGATACAGTTGGAAATGTGGTAGGGGCAGATTACCTAAAACTTTGCACACTTTACTAAAAGGTTGGGTTCTTTCCTACCAGCAATTGGAAGCCACTGATGGGCTTTAGACAGGGGAGCCATGTGATCAGATTTTCATTTTGGAATGATGTCCCCGAAGACAAAGTGGGAGGCTGGGTTGGAAGGACCAGTCCTGGAGGCAGGATGTCTAGTTGTTGGGGAACAGGAAATAGGGGAGATGGTTCTTGTAAGAGACATGGATGTGGAGTAGATGGGGCATTGGGTGGGATGTTATGGAGAAGGAACTGACAGGCACTGTCAAGGATGACTGCTTAGTTCCTGTGTGGTTGAGGAGGGAGATAATGGTCATAATTGATAGAGGCAGTGAGGAAAGAGATCCAGGAGAGAGTGTGAGAGGCTGAAAATTCAGGGGACAGAGAGTAATGGGAAAGGAGTACTCTTAACAGCCAGGGAATCTTGAGCAGGGCAGGCGATGTGGTTGTTTTTATTTTTTTATTTTTTATTTTTGGTATTTGGGATTGAAGTCAGGGGTATTCTACCTTTGTCTATACCCTCAGACCTTTTTATTTTTATTTTTGAAACAGCATCTTACTAAGTTGCTGAGGGTCTCGGTAAGTTTCCTGAGGCTGGTCTCAAGCCTGTGATTCTCTTATCTGAGCCTCTCAAGTACTGGGATTACAGGCATGGGCTCATTGGCCAGCTGAGGACACAGTCTTGATTGAGGGAGGGAGTTGCCTTTTCCTCAGAGACCAAAAGGAAGAAGAAGCTAGGTGTAAATAGAGATGCACTTTTAGATATGGGTTTGGAATTTGGGAAGTTCAGGCCTGATAGACGTACATTTTCCAGTTCCTTTGACCCCAGGCCCACCTTCCCACAGCCTCTGTGTAAACTGTTCTCTGTTACCTCTTCAACTATCACAGGGGTCGGCTAATTTTTCTTACAGGGCCGGCGGGTAAATATTTTTGGCTTGTGCACTATGAAGTCTCTTTCTGGAACACTCAACTCTGCTATTGTGGAGTAAAAGGAGCCATGGACAACCCACAGATGAAAGGGTGAAGCTGTGTTCCAATAGCCTTCATTAATGAAAGCTAGCCAGGCCACAGTTGGCTGGCCCTTGATCTAGAATGTCCTGGCTCATCCTGACCCTCAGAGATATGCTCCAATTGCTCTCTGTACTTTTCCTTCAGAGCACTCATCTCAACTCTAGTTAGCTATTTGTCTAATTATGTGTTTACATTACCTCCCGTGTTGGTGTGAAGCCAGGGGCCGCACTTGATGCGACTGGTGGGTTCTCCTGGGCAGCCCAGGTAGGAGTGATCATGTACCTTGAGCTCACTGTCTACCAGGCACTGTGCTAAGTGCCTTTCATTTACTGATTCTTTCATTCAAACTTCACAGCGATTCCAATAGGGGGACACTGTTATTATTCCCATTTTACATACAAGGAGGCTGTAACTGAGAAGGACTGAACAACGTACTCGAGATCACACCACTAGAACATGGAAGGGCCAAGGTTTGGACTTAACAGTGGCTCTACTGAGGAACTCTGGATGATACCATTCTGCTTTCCATATGCTGCTGGTGAAAACTCTATCAAGTAACTTAGAAGCTGCATTCCTCTTCTAGTAGAAAAGGGAGCAGGGTAAGGTGAGGTGTTCAGGGGGTATGACGGGAACCTGAAATTATCACTGTAGAAGGAGAGGGGGAGCTGACCATAGGCAGGTGGTGGCTCTGCCCCAGCTCAAGGTGAGAGTAGAGGGTCAGAAGGGGGCTGCTCCACCAGTTTGGGGCTTTCCTCTCTGGCCATGTGCAGCAGCTGTGGCAGCAGAGGAACAGGCTAGAGTCTGGGTTGATGCAGGTTGGTGTCTGCCTAGAAGTTATCTGATATTAGAAAAGCATTCTGAACAGTGTTTGGAGCCTGGGCCAGGCAGTCCTAGGATCATGCCTGGGTTTGGGCACTTACAACCTTGTAACAAGGACACATTGCCACATCTGGGCTTTTGTTTTCTCAATTACGAGGATAGGAAGATCAATGCTGCAGTGTTTTGGTGGTAATAAGATATCAAATTAATCTGAGATGCTGGTCTATGAGAGAAGATTATATAAGCATATACACCTTTGCACATATGTACATGTCACATTATAGCCCTCAGTTCCTATAATTCAGATCGGTTTTCTTTATGATATTACTGATAAGGAAAATTGACCCTACTGTCTTTCCAAGAGTTTTTTGCCCATGGGGCTTCATGTGAACAGTCTGATCCTGGATAGAGAAGCTGCTCCTCTTGCTTTCTTGTGTGACTTTCCCTTCCTAGACCCTGGAAGCGTTCTCAGCTCCAACCAGGTAGCACTTAGCACAGACAACTTCCTGCCCACTGTGTGCTTTGGGCCTATTTTAATGTACTGAGAGGAGCATATAGGTGTGCATTGGGAGAAGAGGGCTTACTGTGTACCTCAGCTCTGAGGGGGGTAGACACATTTCCCTGTGTGTCTGTGGTGAGTTTATATGTGTATATACACATATGTAAAATTGTACATGTCACATTACTGCCCTCAGGTCCTTGGTTCAGATCAGTTTACTTTATGATATTATTGATAAGGAAAACAAAAAAGGCAACCATGGAGCCAAGTTGATCACTTCTTTGTAGCAAAGAGATAATGCTCTATGAGAAGTCTAGGAATGAAATAGACTCTTCAGAACTGAAAGGACAGGTCATATCTGATGAGATGAATATAATATTTTGTCAAAAACAAACTATATATGAATACATACTTGAGATTCATGTAAACAGTTGTGCAAGTCCATCACAGAAGGAGAAGAGCAGAGCAACTCTTTGGGTCAAGTGGGCTCCAAGTTTTGGTTGACTGAAAGCTCAACTGTGGTGAGAGACTTAGGGGTGGGTTAAGCCTGTCTCTCTTTCTCTTCCGCTGAACCTCTCTACCCATCCAAGGTAGTAATGCCAAAGTCATGAAATTTCTGACATAGTGCTTTTCTTCTTAGATCATTTCCCCTTGAAAGAGAAACTGAGATGAGCCTACCTATCTAATACAGTATAACTCTAATAAAAGTTTTCCAGTCCCTCTGAAAGTGGCGGACTCTCCTAATCAACAATGTAATTTTTGTGTTAGTAAAGGTACATACTAGACCTTGGAAGCGCGACAGTCTTCCTGCACTCCATCTCCAAAGGTGCGACAATGCATTTCTCAACTTGGTTTTATGGGAAGAGTCAAGGAGTTCAAGAAGATGCTTTCAGGGAGGCCACTCTTCCTAAGTCTTCTGAGGTACCCATCTTCTGAACAAGAAGCAGTGAGTTTGCTTTTTCATGGTGGTGTAGCACTGCAATAACTTTGGAAGATAGCTCATTCTTAGAAGGAGGAAGGTTTGTTTTCTGATAAAATAACAAAGATGATGTCTCACTTCAGAGCAAATTTTCTAGCAGTTCTCTTATAATATTGGAGCTCGGGGTTCCTCTGCTATGACACAAACTCACTGTGTGCACAGGATTCACCTTGGCCTGCCTCCGCCTCACCCCTTGAGTTGATACAAACCAGGAGCTCCTGCTTCTTCTGTGTCCTGAGTAGTGAAGTCTTCTGTCTCTGATCCAGGAGTCTGTGTCTCTGGCCAGCAACTCTGGAGCTGGGGGCAGGTTAACTTGTTAGCTTGTAGACAGAATAAAATCTCAGACTTTTCACAATTTATGACAATGAGAAGGTTCAGAATGTTGCATGGTAAAGAACTGATGGAAAGAAAGTATAGCTAACAAGAAAAAGAGCCACAGATCAGTCAAGAATTGTTTTCAAATATCTTATTAGATGATATGAAGCAAGTTGGACTTCCATGTAAACCAGTGAACAGCACAGGACTGGTACACAGATATTGCATGGTAAATGATTCTGTTGGCTCCAAGGGAATACTTTTTTTTTTTTTTGCGATACTGGGGGTGGAACCCAGAGGCTTTCTACCTCCAGAGTATACTCCCAGACCTATTTTGTATTTTATTTGGAAACAGGGTCTCACTAAGTTGCTGAGAGCATCACTAAGTAGTTGAGGCTGGCTTCGAACCTGCACAATCCTCCTGTCTCAGCCTCCCAAGTGCAGAGATTACAAGCGTGCAGCACCACACCTGGCTCAAGGGAATACTTTCTAATGAGTGGAACTGTGCAGCAGAATTTTGAGATATTCTGTGAGTAAGAAAGACTCATTAGTACTTATTGGAGATACCTTAGAAAGGAATTATCTACTGTGTCCCATATTGGAATTAATACCCCTGAGACCATTTCTGTTACATGTTTTTGAAAGTCGATGATATATTTCTAGTGTTTGGAAATTCTCATCTGAGAGACATTGTTTTGGACCTTCAGTCTCAGGTGAAAATGCTCCCAGGAGGCTTGGTGCTGTATCATCAATTCCATGACCCTATGTCAGCACACTGGCTCTGATGGAAGGAAGGCATGGAGAAGGAAGGAGGGAATCATAGCAGGGGGTATGGGCTTCTTCTGTGAATAGGCCCCTGGCCTCTGCTTCCTTTGGTCCTTCAATCAGATTGGTTTGTCTCTCTGTTTTGTTAGCAGCAGCAAGTAGTAATTGAGTGCACAGTCTATGGTATTTGCTAAAGGAATTAATGAGACATGAGATTTAATCTGTGACTTTGTATATATTTTAATTTTTCTATTCATTTCACACACTATTATTGAAAACTTACATTGCACTGAAACACAAAGGTTAATAAAACATAGTCCATTCCTCAAAGAATTCGTAATAGGTTTAAAAAGACAGGATCAATACACAGGAAGAGTATCTCAAATACACGGTTCTATTATGAGTGTGTGATGAGATACAAATTCATGAGATCTGTATGTTCACAGACACTGCTTGTCCCCCAAAATTGCAAAAGGAAAACATGTTGTTGCTACCTGGATATCCTCCCTGAGATGAGAGAAGAAAGCAAGCCCTGTGGGATGCACGAGGAGGAGATATTTTCTAAAGAGCTTGAAGAATGTGCTGTTGGATGGGGTGGGAAGAAAATTGACAAAAGAGGATTTTAACAAACATTCCTACCAACTGCACATTTGCAAAACTTTTGATGCCCTTTTAGAGATGTGAGTACAGCGTAACATGTCTTTTTCCTCACTTGGGGTAGTTGAAACTTTGCTTTCTGAAATCAACCTCCGCTCAGATAGAAGCCGTTGGTTTTCAATGATGTAGATAATGTTGAATGGGCATTGTCAAGGTCGACTCCAGGAGCCGGACAGCAGCCTGACTTCTCAAGATGGATAATAGATGTCTGAGAGACAGAGGATAAAGGGAGGACATATATGGCAGAAGGCTTGGGCAATGTGTGTGGGAAATAACAGAGAAAGCACTGGGGAGACACTGCAGAGAAAGGCCCAGGGCTTCTCTAGAAAGTTTGGGGGATGAGAGAGTTTGGGGGATGTTAGCCTGACCCTCCACTTCTTGGAAAGCTTTCCTTAATCTTCAAGGCTTTCTCCTGTGCTTCCTATGGTATGCTGCCTACAGAGAACCAGACTGAGCCGTGGGCACACAGTGGTACCGTCCCTTTCTTATCTTCCTAGAATCTCCATCCCTTGACTAATGTCCTATGGGTCTCTCTTTGCCTCTCCCCGACTGCAGCCCTGGCTCTAAGAATCAGTGGTCCCTGTTTTCATTTTTGTGCAGTTTCACATCTTGTAATCTAGGACTATTTCCTAAGTGACTGAGACAGAAGTGCAGAGTCACATAAATGGATAAAATATTTATGACAAACCTGGGAAGTTAGTTTAATCACATGTATCTCTTTCCTCCTGTGTATTAATTAATCCTGATAAATCCCCCTACCTTTTTTCCCCCCTGCTATATCAAAATTGCTCAGAAAAGGCATGGATGTGGAAGACAAGCTGAGGGGGTGCTTCAGATCATCTTAAATGAACAAGCTCTAAATATTTCATGAGGGTAGTAGATCCTTCATCAGAGAACACAATTATGATGATTTCGTGATAAACACCCATTTTTTCTGTCCTTAAAAAATTGCCCTAAACTCATTCTGCTTGGTCACTGAGACCTTGTCAGTTATTGCAAAAATCCAGCAGGATGAGTCAGGTTTGAGTTCATTGGAAGGAAAACCTAAGTTCTACCATTAGCACCGACTAAGTCATTTCAGAAATGTACAGTTATTTTACACCAAAGGATGGATAGATGATGGAAAGAGGTGTCAGGAATTGTGGCCCCTTTCATGGCTCTTGCAACTATGATAAGTCTTCTTTTACAGTGAACATCCTGAAAATGAAGAAAAACAGCTTCCCAAACCAACACATTTCACTTACCACTGTGATGAGCTGCTACAGAGGAGTCTTAAAGACCATAACCTCCATTTTTCTTCTCATTTAGATTCATTCAAGCTTCTGTAATTTCCAGAGTATCTTTTGATTTAGTTTTCTTATAGAGAGGTGATACTTTACTCTGGTGGCTTGATTCTTGTTTGAAATGAAACATTATGATCAGTAAGTACAATGCACCAATAAAAGCATATTCAAAACCTTATTCTGACATTTATGTCCAAGAAAAAAAAAATCAGATTTAGGAGGCAAATAAGAAGAGGGATGAGAAGATATTGGGTGTGATGGTAACTAATGTCCCTTACTTTGGGTTTCTGAAAGTGTGATGAAAGAGATGTGCAGCTGGGAAAAGCAAGATATGCATTAAAAAAGGTCCCAAATGTAGTATATCTGGAGGGCGTGTGCACAGAGTAGATGGCGGCTGATGCTTCAGCAGGAGCAGTGTAGAGAAGGTTTCTCAGCCAGTGGTTCCCAAGCCAGGCCGCTCCGTGAGAAGCTCCTGGGAAGAGTTTTGAAAAATACCATTGCCAAGTTCTGCTTTTGACTGATGTATTTTTTAATAATTTATGCCTTCGAGTGAATTAATTCAATTAGATTGCTTTCCTTCTCAACTCTAGTTGAGTCTACTACATAAATGGAAGTTTTGTTTGGGGGAGTTAATTAATCTTAGAGTATGGATTAATTAATTAATTAATTAATTGCTTCTGTTTTTTTTTTTTTTTCTGACCATTGAGTTAGATAAGGAAGCCCTCATGCCTGCTTTGAAGAGCTCACTCACCAGCAGGGATGAGGACAGGATGCAGATAAACAGATACTTTACTCAATTGCCCCCACGTCCAAAAAGGTTCTAAAGGCAGAAAGAATCCTAGGTCCTCCCAGAACATTGTCTTCTACACTCTCATTTGGTGCTTGGAGTGATCCTAGACCCTAACCTTCATCCTTGGGTCTTACTGGGCAGTATTTGGCCAGTGAAGACATGAAAGGTCTTTCCTCCTGTGGAGCACATAGACAGATCTAGGAAGTTGTGTTCTGAAGGGGTGGTAAGTTCAACCCAAGGGAATTGATAGAGTAAGGCAGATAAGATTGGCATCAAAGACAATGGGAAAAAAAAAAGGAAACCAGGGATTGGCAACCAGAAATAGGGAGACAAATCGCCAGAACTAGCAGGCTAAAGGGAATCAGGAGACACTCTGGAAGGGTTGATTTTTTTTTTTTTTTTTTGCTACAGGGATTAAACCCAGTGGCATTTACCTCAGAGATAGACCTCCAGCCCTATTTTATTTTGTATTTTGAAACAAGGTCTCACAAAGTTTCTGAGAATCTCATTAAGTTTCTGAATTTATCTAGAACCTGTGATCCTCCTGTCTCAGCCTCCAAAGTACTGGGATTACAGGAATGCACTACTATTCCTGGCTTGCTTTTTAATGGTTTCTCCTAACAGATGATACGGGCTTGCCAGGGGTATTTAAAAGGCTGAAATAGAATGGGTACTAATTACCACATGCATAACATTATTTCTTTGAGAAAATGAATCCTGTATTAAGAAAGCAAGCAAGATGGAGACCAAAGATATTTGAACTGAAATGAAATGTGGCTATATTGATGTTTTGGTTTTGCTTCATTAAGTAAATGGAGTTTTGAGGTACCAATTTGATATGATTACTTGACTTTTCTGCATATAGATAAGGAAAAGAGGACTCTTATTATTTCAATTACCATTGAAAATATTTCAAGAATATGCCAATCTACTTCCCTGCCTTGGTAATGAGGTGTAGTGCATATAATGTAATATGTGTTTTCCTGAACCTTAAGGGCTTACATTTAGATGTGTGTGTGTGTGGGGGGGGGGATTGGGGATTGAACCCAGGAGCATTCTACTTTCAAGCTACAGGATAAGCCCTATTTTATTTTTAACTTAATTTCACTAAGTTACTGGGTGATGGCCTTAAATCCACAATCTTTTGGTCTCAGGCTCCCAAGTACTGGGATTACAGGTATGTGTCACTGTACCTGGCACATTTTGATGTTTTAATCACATGCGTCCTTGTGTTACTTACTAATTACATAACATATAAAAATTACATCCACAAGGAGTCCATGCGTGCCATGAGAAGAAGTATATGTTTCTACTTCTTGACTTTCCCTACAAAGCTTGCCTATTGGCTTGGCATTAGTGACGATCTATCAAGAATTGTTAATTAGACTGGAGTGACCAGGGAACACCAATGTGGGGGCGGCTTAGTTTTTGATGAGGGAGGTCCCATGGATACTTGATTAACAAAGGATGGTGATCAAAAAAAGAGGCTGGAACTAACACATTAAGACAGGAAACTGGAACACATTCAAAAATAACAGTCCTTAGCCGGGCGTGGTGGCACACATTTGTAATCCCAGCATTTGGGAGGCTGAGACCAGAGGATTGTGGTTCACTGACAGCCTCAGCTACTAAGTGAGGCCCTCTGCAACTCACTGAGACCCAGTTTCGAAATAAAGAATAAGAAAAATAGGGCAGGGGGTGTAGCTCGGAGGTCAAATACCTCTGGGTTCCATCCCCAGACCCGCAACAAACAAACAAACAAACAAACAAACAAAACAAAACAAAACAAAAAAAACCAGTTCTTTGTCAAGGCATGTGGACCACTTCTTAGAGTATGTATTTTTTTTTAGCTGCTTGAACGTTCTCTTTCCTCCCATTGGAATGCTCATATCTGAACAGAAAGGAAAACCTAATGGTTTATTTGATGAGTGCATATTTGTGATTTTTGGAGACCAGTTCTTATGCAGTTATGATCCACTCAGGAGGCTCAGGCTCTATTTGGGCAGAAGTTCAATTGCTTCAATTTCATCACTTGGGTGGGGGTGCACAAGCTGACAAAGACTGGATTTTGCAGCTAAGACTAGACATAACATATAAAAATTATGTCCCCAAGATTTTTTTTATGTCCCCAACATTTTATATGTTATGTCCCTCTCCCTCTCTCTCTCCCTCTCCCTCTCCCTCTCCCTCTCCATCTCCATCTCCCTCTCCCTGTCGCGTGCTCTCTCTCCCCCCCCCCCCGCCAGGGAGGGAGGAAAGGGGGGAAATGGCTTCTGTAGAAACTATTTCTTTAAAACATTAGCTAGTATTTTACTAAGTGTTCTCTCTCCCTCTCCCTCTCCCTCCCCCCTCCTTTCTCTCTCCCTCTCCCTCCCCCCTCCCCTCCCCCTCCCCTCTCCCCTCTCCCCTCTCCCCTCTCCCCTCTCCCCTCTCCCCTCTCCCCTCTCCCCTCTCCCCTCTCTCTCTCTCTCTCTCTGTCTCTCTCTCTCTTTCCTAGGGATTATACCCAGGGCCTTTACACCTCTACACCTCAGCCACACCCAGCCCTTTTATCCTTTTATTTTATTTCACTTTTTAAAAATTTGAAACAAGTTTTCTTTTTTTCATTTTTTTATGGCACATTGTAGTCATACATCTTAATGGGGTACAAGATGGTAGGCATGTGTGCACACATCACTCATTTAGCCCTTCCCCAGTTCCCAACCCAGTTCCCTCTCCCCTTCGTCCTTCTTATGTTTGGCTTAGTCATTGACTTCATATGTTGAAACAGGATTGCTAAATTGCTGAGACTGACTATGAAGCTGCAATTTTCCTGTCTCAGCCTTCCAAGTACTGGGATTACAGGCCTGTGCCACTACACCCAGCTTACACATTCGTGTTTTGCTGAAGGAAGATAGAACTAGTTTATCCAGGGTCCAAAAGTATAATGACTTTATAACTAATTCGTATCACGAGCTGCACATATACTTGCCCACACACATACCACACTTGGATAGCACAGTCATATTTTCTTTTTAGAATGAGTACAGCTGATTTGTCTTTGGGGTGTAGAGAAGAATCATACTCCGGGCTGGCCCTAGCTAATCTGTTTTCATTTCCTGGAGAGCAGGTTTTTGCTGTCCCATCCTCTTTTGTCCTTTGAAATGTTGTGCTTGAACTTTGCCTGCATGTCTGGAGGGTGAGAGGCCACGGAAAATGCATCTAACTAAATCTAAAAGCAAAATCACATCAGCTGAGCCATAGACAGCTAGAAACCATCTTTTCCTCCAGAAGCAAGTTAGCATAGAAAAGAAAGCTAGTTCCACCCTTGAAAAGACAATAAAAAAAAAAGGTGTTTAGAAAAGAAAACTCTTAGGAGACAACATTTGTATCCAAAAACGTAGCAAAAATTCCAGCAGATGTTATAAGCAAAATTACTTTGGCATTAGTACCATTTCAAATGATCATGCGGCCCTTACAGTTTGCTTCCTTCTTTTAGTTTTTGTTAAATCAAGACTATACTTTATCCACATCTGATTTAAGGGATATGAATCATAAGGTTTTCAATCATATTAAATGGAATTTTCCTGTGGTAAAAGGAAAGGGGTCATCAAGAGAATTAGTCCATTAGGAGCATTCCAAAGAGTTAGCTCTTCCATATGAATAGTGGTGCTTACAGAATAACGTTTCAATTAATTTAAAAAATGATTAGCTCATGGCTAAAATATTTCAGATAGATTATAGCTTCTAAGAGTAGATTACATGACAAAGAGATCATCTAGTGATTGAATATTTTAGAAAGAGAAACTAAACTATAAAAAGTAGAATAGGTTTGAGGTTTTCATTATGTAAGAAACAAGGGAAAGATTAAATCCAGATTTTGAGAGGTCAAGTGAATCAATAGAATTAGCACGCAAAGAAACCAATGATAAAATAGCTTATGTTTTATGATTTTGGTATAATGCCCAGCAAACCAAATGGGCTTAATAAATTTTAAATGGTATGAACAATATTCTCTTTTGGCTGATAGAAAATTAATGTTATCACTTTGGGAAGCCTTATTAACCCTTTAATGATGGATATTTCATGGAGCAAAGAGAAAGAGTTCATCGGAAAATAGTGAAGAGGTAGAAATAATCTCTTCCCACAGTGAACAGATGTCTCACCTTTCATTGGGATAATCAATTCTAATATTGTTAAGCACAGGCCCATATAAATCTGCTCTTGTATTTTTCTGATACAAATACAATATACCTACCATTGCTCGATATCTTCATATGTGAAGTAATAAAACTGATTCAATATGAATTCTTGTACTTTACATGTAAATTGGATTGCTATGGGCCATTAGACTCTTTACATAAACAATATATTTTGTTTAAAAGAAAAAGAACGCTGTGCTTGGTTTAACATTCTGAAAGTTCATAATACGCGAAATCACATGACAGAACAAATAGTGTCAGAGAGGAGTCGATGGCATGAAGGAGACGGGAGCCTCAACTTCCAGTAAAACAACTTTTCTCCCATGGGTGGCTTTAACAAGATGGCTGCCAACAGGCGAGAGCTCTCGAATGTCAGATGTAATTAAAAACCTTAATTCTAGAATCATTCTCTAAAGCATTCACAGTGCACCATGCCCAGGGGCTGAAGTAGAGAAGCCTAAGCAGGGCAGAAAATCATTTGACTCTCCAAGAAGACAAGCTACACAGAAAGGTGGTGACATTTTGAGGCCAAATCTGGCAATGCAATATGATGTCACAGGATTCATTTTTGATATTAAATAATCACCCTCATCCTGCTAGGTCAGTTCCTCATTCCCTGGCTTATTTGTCTCCATTATGTACAAAAAATCCACAAACCGGAATTCAGTAGACAAGCCTTACCCAAGTGTACTATGAGATTTGCATCTTGGTCTCCCTGTAACACCGCGCCTTGTGCTCTGCCACAGCTGTCAGAGTAATGGCTTTTTTCCCCCTTTTTATCTAGGTTGGCTTTATTCCCAGATTCCAAATGAAAGAGACAGCATTTTACTTGACCACCCCATTCCAACCGTTAAATACTGTGCCTTCAGGCTCCGATGCTCTAATGGTCGATTAAAGTTGATAACAGTCTGTCCAATTTCCATTTTTAACATTCAGCCTGCTGAAATTGTAATATTGTGAAAATCCGAAGTCTTCAGGACCTGCCTGAGAATCTGTCTGAATGTCAACACATAATAGTAAACAAGGGAGAGATTGGATTGCCAAGAGGCCTTTGCATTTGCTGAGCTTGGGTTGGCTATGTGTAGTTTGTGTCGAGTCGAAGGAGATGATAGATCAACTGGTCTATCTGTTGGGATATGGAGTGGAGCCACTTGCGGTATGGTTTACATCCACAGAGGGCAAGCAACCTCAAAAACTCATTAAAATGCTGAACAACACACACACACACACACACACACACACACACACACATTTTCCCTCCCCCCTTGCCTTACCAAGAGAACAGTCTTTCTTGAGCTTATATTAAAAGCCTTCTTTAACTTGTTTGGCAATATATATATATATATATATATATATATATATATATAGATATATATATATATATATTCTCCCGGATCCTAGATGTTGTTGCTCAGATTAATGGGTCACAGAGGTACATACCTAATTGAAATATTTTCAGAAATCTAATTTCTCAGTGGATTGAAATAAAGTAGTTTGAAAGAATCTTTTATTTCCCCAAACAACATTGAGAGGTTTTTTTTTTTTTTGAGCCTTAGAAAAATAGAACTAAAACCAAGGATTCAGAGATGGATTTGTAGACCAGTAGAATTCCGAGATAAGCGGTTTGATCCCAATCTTCTAAGTGATGGAAAAAATAATAACTTCACCGTGAGCCATACTCCCTGTGTTTGTAGCACACAGTCTCTACTGAGTTCCTTTCTTTGTACCAGTCAGCTTGCCTTTCTTAGCCATGCTTGGATTCTTTCTCTGAACCTGAATGATCTCCCAGAGTTCTCCTCTTTGGTAGGCTAGTCTCATTTTTTTCAATCAATTGCTTAGCTCTAGGATGCGTTTTTCATGTTGGGGAAGCAATTGCCCATTTTCTGAGTCTTTGCTGCTAAAGTAAGTGCAGATGAGCCCTCCAGACTGCCAAATTTATCACCGCCGATAAATATGACATTTCTGTGAATGTGGCTTCAATCTCCTTTTCTAACCAGGCTGAAATGAAGACTGGGAAATTTGAAGGGCCAAATATCTGGTTCTCCATGTTATTATCACATCACAGAAGCTGTGCTTCTTTTTCTTTGACAAAAATCTTTACATCTAAAAACACAGATATTATTGTTTGCAAACCAGAAGAGAATTGACTTTACTTCTGCCCAATAACTTGAACTCCAGTTCTCACATACTTTCTCCTTGTCACAGGGGGCCTGTCTTCATGGAACAGGAGCATACGTATTTTCTTGTAAACAGTAGATAAGAGAAGAGCTAGTAGAAATTCAACATCAGAATCTGATGTGACTATAGTATTTTCTTCTCATTTTGGACCATGGTAGCATAAAGTCTGACCCACATAATCACCATTGAAACTAATTTTTATTGTTATTTTTCTTCATGATACTGAAGACACCAGTGCTTGACGTCTATTGTTGGAATGTGTTTGAACTTTGGGGAATCTCATACTTCAGATAATGTGAATAAGTTAGACCTCCAGGACTGTCTTAACTTCCTAGAATTATCTATCAATGTTAGCCTCATAGAAGTTTTAGGTCACTAATGTTCTGCCTTAGAAATTCTCTTCTCTTAACACGTTTGCACTAGTCTCATGGGTTTTCTTAATACCTCTCTAGAATCCTGTGAAAAATCCTGTCAACTTCAGATGATGATGATGACAATGATAATGGAATGATAATTATAATCATAATGGTGATATCAGCAGTTACCACTTACCTAGCAGTAGATCATGCATCAGATGCTCTTTTCAGCATGTCATCAGGATTAACTCTTTAACTCATTTATTTAATCCTATGGCAACTCTGTGGCATTGCATTACTGTTATGCTATTGTACAGATGAAGAGATTGTGGCACAGAATGGTTATGCAACTTTTCCAGGATGACATAGCCAGAGGTGATTTGAACCCAGGAAGTAGAACTTTAGAGTCTTCTGCTTAGTTCCTTCCATGGGGGTAACTTTGGAAGCCCTTCTGTTTTTCAGAACTTTGTCTGGAATGAAATACTCTCCTGAATCTGGTGTTGTAATTACCGAGGGGTGTTGGGTCTTCTGTGTGCCTCGGCGTTCTGGCATTTTTCCAGTTTCTTTTGGGTGTGCTCAGCTGGTGAGATTTTCTGATTATTCTCCATGTAGGATGTGAAGCCTGGATTTGGTGTGAGCTTTGTGTTGTATCATTTCAAAAAGTTCAGATTCCAGGCCGGGCATGGTGGGCACGCTTGTAATCTCTGCTCTTGGGAGGCGGAGACCAGAGGATCACACAGGTTCAAAGTCAGCCTCGCTTGCTTAAGAGACCCTGTTTCCAAATAAAGAATATAAAAATAGTTCTGGGAGTGGAGCCCAGAGGTAGGAGGGTTTCCAGGAACCCCATTACCACCAATACATACATACATACATACATACATATAAAATGTTCAGATTCCTCTAGTCTAGATCCATTTTTTTCCATCTCTGAAGCAGCTTCTATAGTTCTTTAAAATGATGCTTGGTCATGCAAAGTGAGTGGGCAAGAGAGAAATCACAACGGAATTTTGGAAGAAAATAGAAAAATAATTAGAATAATAAATGGAAGAAAAAACAAGTCTGTTATGCAATGTTATCCAAATTGGATAATTTATAGGAAAACATTTGAAAACCCTTCAGTGCTTTTCAGTGGTAGGTGGCATTAATTTGATAATGGTTGCATATTTTTTTTTATTATTTTCACCTTGAGATTCTGGTTTCTCCCAAAGCTTAACATAGAAATAATTCACTAGGTGGATGGGGTATGTTGAGGAATATCCAACTGGTTTAACCAATTGAACAACCATGAGTGGGAAGCTGTCTTCTTAGGTTTCCTTCATATCTAGTGAGCATTCTGGAGAGAAGGGAACCTTCAGTCTGGGTTCCTGAAGGAGCAATCAGAAGCTGACAGAAAAAGACACGCCTGTACAGTAATTTGGGGAAGGGAAGATCCAATGACCAAGCCCAAGCCAGGCATGATCAGGGGAAATGGTAGGGAAAAGATACAGGCCACCAAAACACAGAAAAATTCCAGCCTGGTGAAGGTGTTAGAGAGAATCAGAAACACTCTTGCAAATATAGCTGAGAAAGAGGCGAGGATGGAGGAAAAAATAGGCCAAGTAATAAGTGCGAAAAGGGATTGAAGCTTGTAATGACTCAAAAGTGGCTGAGCCGCCAAATCTATTTAAAAATCCTCTTAAAAACAGAAGCAGAGAAGAAAAGAAACATGGACAGGAGTGGCACAGGAATGACCTTGAAGAATAATTAAACCCAAACCAAGTAAGGGGCTATTTTGCAGCTCAGAACATAGAGAAATCAGTACTGGATGGCAGGGCTTCGAAGGCATTAAGGGAGCTTGTGCTCTCTAAGCTAATTAGTCCACACACTTACAGTTATTTTGGGGAAAACTAATAGGGATATAAGGATGCTAAGAAGAGAAGGGAGTGTAAAAGGTAGTTTAATCTTGGACCAAGACAGAAGCTGTATGGAAATGCGGTTCAATACAGCTAATGTCAACACGTGGTGGGGGATGTGAAGAAAGGACCCTGGCATTCAGAGGGTAATGGGATCATTGGCAAGAACCATGATTGATTTTTTTTTCAAGAACAAAGCTGGTCCAACAATTGATTTTTTTTCCTCGTGCACAGGAATTGGCTGAATTTTAAAAGATAGCATAAATCTTTGAACTTTACTCACACATTTGGCACCAGTGTTCACATCTTTTATTTCAAACATTATTTCAAAGGTGGGGGGAGTAGCTTGGCTGTGGAGATTCTTAACACATGAATTGAGAGTGGCTGGAAGATCCCAGTGACAGTTGAGAAGGATAAAGTAGACGGCAATTTATCATGATTGGTGTGTGTGTGTGTGTGTGTGTGTGTGTGTGTGTGTGTGTTCAGTCATCCAGGTTTGTGAAACTTTCAGGTGATTCTCAGCTGTAGGTTTCTAAAAGATTCTTCGAGTTAGGCCTAGTGGAACATATCTATAATCCAATTCTTGGGAGATTGAGACAAGTAGATGGTAGGTTCAGAGCCAGCTTCAACAACTTAGAGAAATTAAGCTCAGGAATATAGCTCAGGGGTAGAATACCCCTGGGTTCAATCCCCAGTACAAAAGAGAAAGAAAAAAGGTTTCTTTGAGAAGTCCTAAGCAATACAGTTAAGCGGTAAGACTTGGCTAATTGTAAAATTGGTCTAAGTAAGGTCACTGGGTTCGTAAGGATTCTTGCCTTGGGTGGACGTGAGAATTGCATCCCTTGTTCTTTACACATTCATGATTTCATAGTTCTAGGCATCATGGTATCATGATTTTTGAACAGTAAAAGGAAGTAAGTGAGTATACCAATCCGAGGAAAAGTTGAATTTCCAAGAGAAAGAGAGTTATTCCAGGGCACTGAAGACCACAGACTTCTCAATACTCATTTCTTCATCTCATCCCTTCATTCAGTTCTGATGCTTTAAGTGCCTTTATATTGCTTCTGCTATCTTAGAGCCTCGATCCTTTAACCCCATAACCATGAGCCATCGCATCTCTGTACACCTGCTATTCCCAACACAAGAATGGCTCTATTTTAGGTAGTGTCTACATCATGAGCGTGCAAGTTTGGTGAAGCATCAAGCCTCTAGAGGTCACAAGGAATTTAAAATCTAATACATTAGCCGGGCGTGGTGGCGCACGCTTGTAATCCCCGCGCTTGGGAGGCGGAGACAGGAGGATCGCGCAGGTTCGAAGCCAGCCGCGCTGGCGTAAGAGACCCTGTTTCAAAAAAATATAAAATAGGTCTGGGAGGGTAGCCCAGAGGTAGAAGGGCTTCCAGGAACCCCAGTACCACAAAAAAAAAATCTAATACATTAAAACATGACACAGAAATCCTCACGGACAAGGAATACCTAAAACTATAAGATTATGAATGAATGAAATGAAGAAGTTATCAACAAGGATGGATAAAGGGCAAGCAATAGATCACCTAGGATGTCCTGTATCATGCTCCCCCATGCCTTCTCTCTCCCTGTATGACGTCTTTTCCCTGGAGGCCCCTGAGGCAGCATCTTTTTCATTTGGCAGATGAGAATATTGAAACAGAAGCTAAGGAACTTCTGGCTTTATCCCCCACACACACAAAGCTTCGGAGTCATCACTCCTACCCTTAGAACAAGAAGAAAATGTAACAAACTGAAAATGAGCAACTTTTCTTGGCCTTATGAGAGAATGAGGTCGGTCACAGAGAGAACAACCACTTTAAAATCTAGAGAAAGGTGAATGCCCCCAAAATTCTAGTTGCAATCTGCTTACCTGAATCAGAAGTCATATACTGGTTACTATTAATTTCTGGAGGCTGATTTTCTACCAGCATAAACATGAAAAACTCTTGGGAGTCCACAGTCTTAGAAGTGTTATAGGCTATCCTGGGTTTTGCCTTTACAGATCCTACCAGGTTGTCATAGTAAAGAATCAAGAAAAATCTTCATATAGCTCTGCTACATGGAGATGAAAAGTCCTCACTGGAAATTAGTTCTAAGTATCCTCCACTAAAAAGCTTTGTCTCTAGGGAAAGAGACTTTAGCAGTGACTTATCTGCCTGGGTAAAGAGCATTTATCTGACTTTATCCTCCTCTACACTTCCTGTCCCACTTTAGCAGGAAAAAAAGTTAAAAACAGTTTGTGAATATCACAATCCAGAGAAATGGACCTACTAAAACCTTGAGATTCAATCATAAGGTTATAGAAAACTACCTTTCCTTTACATCTTATTATTATATCAATAGGACTCTACATAACATCGAATTGCAGCTGAAAAAAATGATACACCTAAGACAGAAAGAAAAGCCTAAAGACAACAGGGAATAACACACACACACACACACACATGCACACACACATACATTCACACACATGGAGATCAGAGGAACTTGAAGTTTCTGCTATCTACAGATACAGCAAACACTAAACATAGAAAACTTCTATCCAGATTTATATAAAACCTTAAACTAAAAGCTACTTTACTTTATTTCCTATCGTCTTATACACTGTGTTTGATTTTCTACTAAAATGACAAAACATGCTAAAAATCAAGAGAAAAGGTCAGAAGACATAAAACTAGCATCAGAAACATACAAGACAATATCAGATAATATGTAAGAACAGATTTGTAATGTAATCAGAGAGGTGGAAACTCTAAGGAAGAATCAAAGGAAATATTGCAAATCAAAAATACTGCTACAGAAATAAAGAATGCCCTTAATGACTCATAAATTGTCAGGACAAACCAATATGAAAATTAGTGACCTTGAAATATGTCAATAGAAAATTTCCAAACTGAAATGAAAAGAGAATCAATAAAAGCTGCCATCCAACAAACAATTGGCTAATTTCTAAAGGTGAACATGGACCTAATGGAACACCAGAGAGAGAAGAAAGAGAGAAAAGAATTGAAGAAATATTTGTTAAAATTGGGTTAAGAATTTTTCTTGTGGTCCTAAGGATTGAACTCAGGAACATTATGCCTCAGAGTTACATCCCCTGCTATATTTTATTTTTTGTTTGAAAACAAAGTCTTTCTAGGTTGCAGGGAGTATCACTAAGTTGCTGAGGCTGGCCATAAACTTGTGATTCTCCTGTCTCAGCCTCCTAAGTTCTGGGATTACAAGAATGCACCGCACTATAGAAACTACAGAAAACTAATAAAAAATTGATGACAGGGAGAAAAACCTTGAAATAATGTCAGAGGAAAGAAAATACTACCATTTTACTTATTAAAGAATATAGATAATAGTAGATTTCTTGTCATAAACCACACAGGAAAGAAGATAATAGATCAAATGTTGAAAGAAAAAAGCCCCCACCAACCTACTGTTAAATCAGCCTTCAGAATTGAAACAAAGACTTTTTCAGAAAAAACTGAGGGAATTTATCATCTGAAGATCTGTTCAGGAATAAAAAAAAAATATATAGGCCAGAAGCTCATAACATTCTTTATTTGTAATTGATCTGAAATATAGCTGTATTTTGAGTTTTTAGCTTATGGATAAGTGAGATGAATAACAGTAATGTCACAAGACACAAGAAAAAAGAACTGAAAATTCTGTTACTAAATACCTTCAGTAAATGTGAAACAGTTCACTTTTATTGTAGGTGGTCTATATTGAACTCTAGGACAGCCCCTAAAATTAAAAAAAATTGATATGCTAAGAAAAGCGATATATAACAAGTTCAAGTAAAATCAGAAAAAAATCACAAAAAGAGGGGATAAAGTTAAATAAAGAACAAGTGCAACCAATAGAAACACAAACATGGTAGATATTAATTCAAATGTATCAATAATTACTTTAAATGTCAATAGCCTAAATATACCAGTTAAGACACAGATCTTGTCAAAGTGGATTTAAAAAGACTCAACTCTATTTGGTCTACAAGAAAGCCATTTTAAATATAAAGACTCTGGTGTGTTAACAGTAAATGAATGAAGAAAGATAGACCATGCTAATATTAACAGAAAGACAGATGGAATAATGGTAGTGATTTCAAAACAGACTATGGAACAAGCAAATTTTTAGGGATATTATGTAATGATAAAGGGGTCGATTCTGCAAGAAGACATAACAATCCTTAATGTAACTAACAAGATTGTCAACATCCATAAGCCAAAACCGGTATAACTTTAAGAAAAATGGTCAAATATATTACTAGAGTTGGAGATTTTAATAACCCTTTCACTAATTGAAATATCAAGCAGGTGAAAATTAGTGAGGATATAGTTAACCTGAATGATATCACCAATCAACTTGGATAAATTGACATTTATAGACCAGTCCACTCAACAGCAACAATATTCATGTTTTTTCAGATTCACATGGAATATTCACCCAAACTATGTTCTGGGCTATAACATTCACTTTAAAAAATTTAAAGTAATAGAACTCATACAAGTATGTGCTCAGGTCACAATGAAGTTAAGTTAGAAATCAAGAATAGAAAAGCAGCTGGCAAATACTCATATATGAAAATTAAACAAAACACTTCTAAATAACCTATGGGTGAGGGAAGAAGTCTCATAAGAAAGTACAAAGTGTTCTGAACT
This sequence comes from Muscardinus avellanarius, assembly GCF_963383645.1. Taxonomy (NCBI): domain Eukaryota; kingdom Metazoa; phylum Chordata; class Mammalia; order Rodentia; family Gliridae; genus Muscardinus; species Muscardinus avellanarius. The sequence continues at coordinate 17,896,616 of NC_137801.1, read as the reverse complement.
AAATGAAAATGAAAATAAATCTTGTTATATTTGTAGGATGTAGTGAAAGTAGTGCCCAGAGGGAAATTTCTAGCATTAAATGCACATGTTAGAGAAGAATAAAGACCTTAGTTCAATAATATAGGCTCTACCTTAGGAACCTAGAAAAAGAAGATCAATGGAAGCTTAAAGCAAGCAGAAAAAGAAAGAATAAAAACGGGAGCAGAAATCAATAGAATCAAAGACAGGAAAACAATAGAGAAAACAAGTAAACCAAGATCTGGGTCTCTGAAAATCTCAATAAAACTGGTAAACATCTAGTAAGACTAACCAAGAAAAAAAAAAAAGAAAGAGTTAAAACAAGTTAACAAAATCAAAAGTCAAAGAGGGTCTTACTATTGATTCTATAAACATTGAAAAGGTAATAAATTAGTGTGATATAAAACACTATGTCCACAAATGTCATAATTTAGATTAAATTAATCAATTTTTAAAAGACATAAAACATCAAGTTCTAATAAAAGTAAATGCATAATATTAATAATACTCTACTCATTAAAGAAAGTAAATAAGTAATGATCTTTGAAAAATAAAAGCAAGCACCAGGTTCAGATGGTTTTGCTGGCAGATTAAGCACCTAAGGATGGAATTATACTAATTTTCCACAATGTCTTCTAGAAAATATCAGAAGAAATGTTTGCTAATTCATTCTATGAGGCCAACATTACACTGAATACCTAATCCAGATAAAGATAATAATAAAGACAATCTACAGGTGGTTTGACATTGGAACCAATCATTGACTGATGAAATACATCACATTGACAGATAAAGATGCAAAATCATATGATAATATAAATCGGCACAGAAAAAAATTTGACTAAATTTGATAAAACTTGGATTAGGGTAAAAATTTGTCATTTTGTTAAAGAATAATTCCCCCCAAATCCCTAAAGCTGAACTTGTAGGAAATAGGTAGGAAATGGTAGGAAATAAGAATGTTTCCCCCCAAAAAACAACTGAGAGTAAATCAAGAATGTCCTGTCCTATCATCCTTATTCAACTTTATGGTTATTTTGTAGCTAATGTAGTGAGACAATAACAAGAAACAGTCATACAGATTGGTCAGGAAGAACTAAAACTGTTTGTGCATAGACAATAAAATTGTCTATATAGAAAGTTCTGAAGAATTGAAAACAAAACTAAACAAAATGAAAAGTCTCTGGGGTGAGATCCTGAAAGAATCACACAAAGTGCTGTGTATAGGTATGTTTGTATAGCATTGAATGTTTGTATTCACTATGATGTATAATTACAATGCACCATAAAATGTATTAAAAACTAAAACCTTCTGGAACTAAGAAATGAATAAAATGAAGTCATAGAACACAAAATCAAATGCTTTTGTGTATATTAACATTGCATAATTAAAATAAAACCATATATAATAATAACCCTAGAATCAGATAATTAGGTATAAATACATAAAAATATAAGATATATTCATAAAAACCAGTAAATGAAAGATGTATTTTGTTTATGGATTGGAAACACAAGTAAGGGGAAAAATTAAGGAGAGGGATGAGACAAAATCCTTAATTTTTAGATTCATAGCCAAGAAAACAATTTTAATTTGAGGACCTGGATTTGGGTGTCTTTTTAAACAAAATAAAATTAAAAAATTTAGTCAATTAATTGTCTTAGTGGTTTATCCTGGTTTTGAAAGGCAATCAATGCTAGGTATAAAAATTCAAACAGTGTGAAAGGTTATTAAAAGTAAGCTTTCCTTCATTCTAAGAAGCAATCACTGTTATCAATGCTGTATATGTTTTTCTGGATATGCTGTAATCATAGACAATCTTTCAGAAGATAAATCAGAGCCTGTGGCTCAATATGTTGAGGAAAATGTTGACTCTTCCATCTGTGAAATCTTCATAAACCATCCACGGATGACAACTTTTGTTTTTATGTTGCATTATTGTGATTTCATGGTTAAATGATGAATACTAATGTCATAGTTAACATCTTAAATTTGTGATTTCTATTGCCCTCCATTCATTTTTGTGAATAATCCAAGAATAGGATCAGCACAGATGAGGTTTGACCTGTTTTTCTCAAGTACGCATGGAGTGCCAGTGTGGATGTGGAATTTGGAAAGAAAAAAGTGTCCAGAAAAGCTCTCTGCCTCTAGGGGAAAAGAAGGAAGTGTTCCTCTCCTGGTCTGACTCTAGGTCTGCTGAGGGGTGTGCAAAAGGGGGTTCCCTGGCCACAAGGCTTTCCTGGTGGACATCACTATTCTGGAAATTAATTAGAAACAGCATTAAGAGCTTTTTATTGCATGCACCAAGGCTTTAGAAACCAGTGTTGTAGTTTAGGGCATGAACCTGTCTAATTTTTCAGGGTCTGCTTAAGGATTGGAAAATTCCACATCAGGAAAATGATCTTTCTCTCTCCTCATTGAAAGACTCTTAGTCTTCTTCATTCAGCAATGTCAGTATTCAGCGAGGAAAGAAATATACCTAGAATGCCAATGTATCCTCCTTACATTCATGGTTTTTCACCACAAATACCAGGTGTTGTTTAAAACCCATTCTATTTCCTATGTTTTTAATTTTCTGCATGGACATTTTACACCTTAGAAATCAAATTGCATGTGATTTTAATGAATCTAACACATCACTCCAATACATAGTAGTGGGATAAGCAAGAACGAGCACTGTGATAACACTGGGGCTCAGTAGTTGCCTTGACTAGCGTCATAGATGAGAACTTTCTCCTAGTTGTTTCATGTGCTCTGGGCTTGAATCAAATATGAACCTGTTCTCTCTCTTCACTGAAAGCTTTAGTGCAGGATTCTTGAATGTTGTGTCCTATATTGGGGCTGGGTTGAAGTTAGGACAGTTTGAAGAAGGAGAAGAATCCATAAGAAATTGGTGAAATACTTTCTGCATCCCTGAAGACTTAAAACTTGGGAGCAGATGTGGATCATTTGAGCAATCCTAAAAGCATTGTCTCAGGAAAAATCAAATCATGCCTGAGTAGCAGAGAGTACCTTGAATGGTGTAGAAATCTATACAGGAGTACAGATAAGCTTTGGGGATGGACAGGGATGGCAGACATCACACTGCCCAGCAATCTCCAGGAGGACTTGTCTTTTGTGATTGACAGCCTGTCTTCACTTCTCTATCCAGAGACTCCATAGATCGAGGTCGTGTTCCCAAGGGCTTCGCCTTTGGAGTCTAGCCAGATGTGGTCACTGTCTTTGCTGGGAATTTTCTCAGAACCGGATGCACTTTGTCTTAGTGACATTTCCCATGATGTGACTCTCCATGACACTTCACATCTATACATTTATGTGCAGCCATTGACAGGACCCTCAGGGGGCTTCTGAGAGTCCTGGCGTTCTTCCCTAATAGGCTTGATAAAAACATGCCTCTTCCCAGACAAGACTGGACTTCATTGGACTTTTCTTTTGCTGCTCTTGATTTGGTGAAGATAATGTAATTGCTAGTTTGGGTTTTCATCCTTTCTCAGAGGAGTAATTGTATTTTCAGGGCCTTGTAAAGAATATCCTGGGCTGTTGTGAAATGGCCTGATCTGAGGTCAGTTGTCCGTCACATCTGTGGATATGTGCGAGGGCAGGCTGGGTGAGTCAGACATGTCTTGTCACCAAATGAATCACCTGGAAACCTTATTAGAAATTTCCCAGTGACAGGCTCAAATATATTTACTTGGCATTGCTAGGTTCTTCAGACTTTAGCTTGTTCATCTCAGAAGCCAGGAGGGCAACACTGAGTGCTTTCAGCAGTTTCTGTCTGCTTTGGGGAGCTTCTGACTATGGAAGTGTTAATCGGTTACTGATACATTTGTATAGTGTAAAGTTCAGCTACTCAGTTCAGAGCTAAATGATTCTGCAGTTTCCAGGTGGGAAGCAGCTCCTTTTCTCTACTTAAAATATTAGATAAGGACCTACTACTTATCTCATGTCTGCTCCATGCTAGGCATACACTTTACTTTTAAATCCTAACATTAAGCCCTCACATTAAGTTAGGTTTCATCTTGAACTGAGGGGAAGTTTAAGAAAGTCTGACTTAGTTAACTTACTGTCGTGACACTAACTAGAACATGTCAAAACAGCAAAAACACCTATTCTTGGTCTCCAAGTGAGAAGTTGGCCTCACTGTTTTTTTTTTCCAAAGAGCTCAGTTCAAGCTTATATTATTTATTATTATTTTAAAATATTTTGGTACTGGGGATTGAGTCCCAACTACACCACAGCCCATTCATTTGTGTATTTATGTATTTATTTATGTATGTATTTATTTACTTACCTATTTATTTATTTTTATTTTGAAATGGAGTCCTGCCTGCTAAGTTGCAGAAGCTTGTCTTGAACCTGCAGTCTTCCTGTCTCAGATTCTCAAGTACTGGGACTATAGACAAGCAGGTACCACCACACCTGTCTTCAAATTTATAATCTTTAAGGAGGATGTGCTGTGGGTGAATGACAATTATCATGGAATATGTTTGAGGGCAAAGTGAAACGTTTTGATTCACTATACTTCTCTTTCCTTCCTTGAAGAGCACAAGGTTTCACCAAGTCTGCTCACCATCCACAGCCCCTAGAAAACATTGTTGTCTTTGTTTCCATTTTTATCTGCTGGCCTGCCTCATCTGTGAGTTCATGCACAAACATTATTTCTATGTTTTTAAAATTGGATGCCTGTTAGGTGCCTCCAAACTTGTGTTCTTGTAGAGTTAAGCTGTTTTTGCATGGTATAAGGTTGCATTGGGAATTTATTTATTTTTCCTCCTCTGTGACATCAATAAAGCTAAGCTATATTCAGTTCCAAACATGGAAGATAGCTTTGTCGTTCCTCCACTAAGGTCTTCACCCTTGCACTAGCAGTGTTTGATTAAGACAAGTTCAGCTTCCTGCCAGACTTTTTCATTTCTCTCTCTCTGGGCCTCAGTTTTGATCTCCATAAAACAGGGATCATTATAAAGCAGATGAGTCCCATCAGCTCAAGGCTGTTGTGAGGAGAAAAGAAATATACATTTGGGATGTGCTCCCTCAAACTTCGGATACACATGATTGTACATAATTGCAAGGTCTCGTTGGGATTAGTGGCCCTGACCCTTTTCTTTTGGCTTCCTGCCTTTGCTTTTGCCCAAAAAGTCTTTCTTGCTCATACTTCAGTCTCAGATACATTATCACATCTCTCTGGAACCTTCCATTCACTCACTCCTTTTACTAGTTGTCTAGGTCTACCATAACAGGTACCACCAGTGAAGTGTCCTAAGCACTAAACATTTAAATTCCCACAATTCGGAGGCTGGAAGTCTGACATCAAGGTGTCTGCATGTTTTGCTTGTTTGTTTGTTTTTTGTTTTGTTTTTCTGAGGCCTTACTCTGGGGCTAGTAGATGTCTGGCTTATCCTGTATCTTTACATGGTTTCCCTTTGTGTGTACCTATTTCTTAATCTTTTCTCACAAGGACACTAGTCATTCTAGATTAGAGCCGACCATGTGACCTCATTTTAACTTAATTACCTTTTCAAGACCCTATATTCAATACAGTTACATTCTGAGGTCCTGAAAATCAGAATTTCAACACATGAATTTTCAGATTTGGGTGTGAACAAACCCAGCCCATAATATTCTATGACTTTTCTTCATTTATTTTCATTTTTATAAGATGCCCTTCCTGGGTGTTTTCATAGCAGCCTCTATTTCCCCCTACCATGGTACTTACCCCTGCTATAATTTATTATTTACTTGTTTTTATTCCACACTAGACTCTAATAAATCCAATTGTTTTTTTTCTCTATGCATTCTGTGCATTTCCCATTTCTGAGGCAGTGAGTTACTTATTAATTCTTAGATATCTGTTTACAATTAAATTTTTGTTACCATCAATGTTATATGAAATAATGCAAAATATTTATATTTTTCATGAATCAGATAACTGATATGTCCCATTTTATGTGAAAATCACAACAGCTCCACAAGGTAGATGCTATTGCTAAAATCTCTATTTTATAGTCCAAAAATTCTAAGCATAAACAGATCAAGCAATTTACCTAAGGACAAAAAGTGCATTATACTAGTAAGGGTGGGTTTTGAACCTAGAAAGTATAGCTTTGGAGCCTTCAGGCTTAAATACAATACTGGGATATTGCTTGGTAAAGCAATTGTGTGTTTTACAGCTATCCTAAGCTTATCTAAGCTCATCCTAAGCTTCCATCTAATCCAGGTCCTAAACAAAATAATTTTTTATGCATGTCTGAGACTAACAAAGTAGTGGTTCAGTGAGGAGATTGTGTTTGAAGTCAAGTCAGAGGGAAGGGCAGCAGAATAAGAGCTTAAGGAGATGAAGCCCAAGTGATAGAATTCCCTCCACCCTTTAACTTAGAGATGATCAGTTTCCAAGTCTTTACAGTCTGCAAAACCTTCTTTCTTATATCACTGCATGCAATTTTTCAAATCAACCAAAGTAAGTAGAGAAGCTACTATTACTTATATTTTATTGGTAAAGTAACAGTTTGAGAATATCCAAGTACATTGCCTAACATTGCCATGCTGCTCACTAGAGAACTCTGAAATTAAATTTTAATCCCTTTTCCTTTCAGTTCCTTGGAATTGGATTTAATATAGGAAGGGAGTAAAGAGAGAGAGAGAGAGAGAGAGAGAGAGAGAGAGAGAGAGAGAGAGAGAGAGAGAGAGAGAGAGAGAGAGAGAAACATTTCAGAGGAACACCTACAATTAGGAAGAAAGTAGAAAAAGTGTGACCCATAAAGAAGACTGAGAAGACTTACATGGGATTCGTCAGAAGTTCTGAAGAAAAATAAGAAAGGTGCTGGCAGCTGAAGTAAAAGGGTAAAGAAATCTCAGAGCTGAACTCTTACCTGTGATGACATGCATGATGCTTCAGTTGTTGGCAATTATGAGACCCATGGGCACATCCTACAACACATTCTCGGTGGTTGTGTGTGGCCAGGGCTTTGTCTATGTCCAGATGTATTATTTTCTTTGAGTGAAGCTAGTTTTTTATTTCTAGGATTTACTTAAATGATACCAAATTGCTGTATACCTTTTTATTTGCTTTTGATTGTTGTAATTCTACATACCCAAAGACATACTACTAGTTGGTCTTTTCTCAAAGTAAATTGTATCTGTAGAAACCACGTTGGCAACACCAAAAATCATGTTGGCTTCTGCCTCTCCTTCATTCATCCAATGTTCTTTTGGTGTAATGCAACCAAGACCATTATTTTAAAACTCCTAGCTCTGAGATGTCTCAATTAATTTTTGTCTCGACTCTCTTCCCTGCAGTTCTTCCATGAGCTAGAATTAAAAATTACGTGTGTTTTAGCAATCTGCCTAGAATTAGAAACAAGACATTTTTGTTTGTACTTTGTTTTCCTTCCTGCTTCTAACCTGTTTTCTAACTTTGCGAATTGTTGTGTCATAATAACTGCTGTATCAGGTTTAACTTGTAATAAGGAATGGCAAATCTGGAATGAGGTCATTGAATCCAGGACTGGTCACATGTTATTTGTCTGACTTCTAAGAATCTTCATAGATTATCTATTTTCCCTGCCAGAATTGGTCTGCATTACCAGATATGTTTATTTTTCAGGAGGATTGCAGGTTCACTTGAGGAAGGTGAGCGATGCTGGCTAGCATCATGGATAACGAGGAATCATAAGGTGAAAGAATACTTGATCTGAATGTTTAACTCCACACTAGCAAAATATCTTACTATGGCTAAATATCTAAAAATTTAACTTTGGTACTGGAAGTCATTCAGTTTTTTGACAAAGTGGTTCATCCCAGAGCTGGTGTACAGAGCCTTAATCATCCTTTGCTCTCCAAACAATTGCCCTGTATGTGTAGAGCATGAGGACTCCCCACCTTATATCTAGATTCTGAGTCAGAAATTTGGTGTTGGACGGGCATTGTTGCTGTGACCAAGACATAATTAACTTACTCATGCCTGTAAATCTTTTATATTTATTTTTATCATCCTAAAAATGATTACCTCTGTTTTTATTACTTTCTGACTGCAAATACTACCTGTTGTTAAGCTCAGTTAAGGGTTCTGCCTGCTCTCAGAAGCCTTCTCTGACAAGGGAAGTTAATAGTTCTTCTCCGTGTTCTGATAACTCTCATCTCTAGCCCTAATCCAGCATCTATTGTCAGTGCATTTTCTCCATGTCTAAACTTTGCTACTAGATGGTAAGCTGGTCAAGGACAATGGCTGTGCCCTTTCAATCTTTGTATGACCAGCAGATTTCTAGTGCAGAGATTGTTTACAGTAGGTGTGAAATAAATGTGTGATATTGGTTGATTTATGAGCATACCCTCTAATACAAGACATATGGAGTTCAGTGGCTTGCTGCTTGGGTGTCAACACCCCCACCCTCACCCCTTTCTCCATGTTATCCTCTTGGCCTGGCCCAGCTGAAGCTGTGGAGAGTAGATAAATCACTCGGCTCCTAGGTCAGACAGCTCAGAGACAAATGAACACAGCAGGTCGTTGCCACTGTAATGATGCAGTGGCTGTGTGTTTGCCAGTTTCTGGACAACAATAGATTGCCTTCCTTCTCTTAACTTTAATTCCATTTCTCATAAGCCTGAAATTGTACTTGCTCTTTTCCAACTTCTCTCCCCCCCCACCCTGCCCTAGTTCATGTCAGTGTTTTCTTAACTAACATTTTTATGGCTTGAAAAATCAATTCTGCACCAGATATAAAGACATAGTCTGTCTCCAGTCTTTGTTCTCAGCACCAGGCTCAGTCTGCTCCAGTAGCCCAGTATTGTGGTTTCTACCCACTTACAGGTTTCAGGTCTCTGATTCCTTTTTATTTGAATTTGGTCTAGATCTGGGTTGATGTGTATGGGGTATGCTTTCTCCTTCTCCCCTTTCATGGATGTGTTCCTGGAAAAACAGAATTTTTGGAATTATAAAATTGAAATTGTTTGGTCTCATTTATTTTATTCTCTTCAATGTGAAGATTTTTGGAAGAGAAGAGATTTGGGGATAAAAGCCCAAGGTTGTCAAAAGACTTCACTAATTCTCAATGGCTAGGCTCAGAGTAGTCCTTAAGACCCTCTATCATATGGATGCAGATTAGTCCTGAATTAGATTTTCTTTGACAGTTTAACACATCTTTAAATTCAGCACCATGGACAGAGGAGGTTGCAGTAGGAAATGCTCTCAGCCAAACTTGCTTGAGGAGATTCAGTAGAACATATTGAGTTTCACTCTCATTCAAAGGTTTGGTTTTAGTTATAAGCACATACATTATAAGCTGAGAAACTCCATAGGGGGCACCTTTCCTGCCTTCAGCTATCAGCTGAACTAAAGTGATATCCAACATAAAGCACAGACTTTGGAAGAAAAATATCAAGACTTGAGTTCTAGCTTTTATGTTTACTGAGTATATGATTAGGAGCCTGCCCTTTTTGAGGGTCAGTTTCTTTATATGTAGATTTTTGAAATTGCTACCATTAAAATATGTAGTGTGTAATTCTTTTTTTTTTTTGGTGCTGGGGATTGAGCTCAGGGGCATTCTACTACTGAGCTATACCCCTAGCCTAATTTTTCATTCCTTATTTTGAAACAGAGTCTCACTAAGTTGTGGAGGTCCTCACTAACTAGCCGAGGCTGGCCACAAACCCACATCCTCCTGTCTCAGCCTCTCAAGTATTGAGATTACAAGCGTGCACCACTACACCTGGTTCTATAGTTTGTAATTCTAAGGATTATGTTTGGGTTCTGGCCCTACTCCATACTAGGTTTGGGATCTGGGACAGATATTTAAATTCTCTGTTTATTTTCTCATCTCTTACGTGTGAAAATGTACATTTTTCATAGTGCTGATTGAAGCACTAATGTGAGATAGTAGATGTAAAATTTTTGAAAGTCTACCTGGCATATGGAATGTGCTAAATTAATAACATTTATACTAAAGTTCTTTAATAAATTTATTGTGAGAATTTAGTGAGATAATATATGAAGGATATTGGACAAAGACCAAGCTTGCAATAAATTCTGATGATAATTTCTTCCCTCCTCATTGATGCTTGAAATCACTCCTTTAGTTCCTTTGCTTTGAGTGTTGTTTTCTAAAGCTTACAAGCACCCTCAGAAGCACATACAGTTATACCTGGTTATGATTGAATTAGTCCATTACTTATTATGGGATGCAGAATCAAAATGATTCTGGGTGCTATAACTAACTGGCTAGAGTAGTTCATAAAAGTAAGGCTAAAACTTTGTTATACTGGTCTTTGGTTTAGCTAAGGGGTGAGTATATTTAGAGAACTAAATGATAGGAATCTTCTTTATGATACTATGCAAAACATTCCCCATATTCATATGTTATACCTGCAGGCACTTTGTGATTTGCTATGTGGTATTCTGGAATTGGGTCTAGATTGAAAAGGAACACAAATAATATAGATAGAAGTCCTTTAACTATGCCCAGTGGTCTATGGAAATTCTATCGATTAACAGGGGTCATTATGCTTGATTCACTTATTCATGCCTTTATGCATTGCTACATTAGTTCACGGATATTATATAACCATTTATTGATCATTTGTTATGTCTAGGCATAAGGCTAAAAATTATAGAGCAGAGAGAAGATTTAGACTGAAGGTTGTCATCAGGGATTAAGAGAGACAAAACATAAAAATCATTCATTAAAGTAATCAATATTAAGTACTTCATATTGCATCTGACAAATAATTGAGATTTAATATTTGTTATCTGGTTTTATTAATGTTATAATTATTGTTTATGCTACAGTGTTTAGCAAACAAATGTCTAGATATGGTGTTTACAGGAAGAGTGAGAGGTTGTTATTTGACAGAAAGATAAGAGATATTTTCTGAAAAAAGGTAGTTTCTGAGATGGGCCTTGAGGCATGGAAAATGGAAAGGATGTAAGTCTCCAGATTAAAGATATGATATGAAAGGAAAAAATGATAGGGGGAAAGAGGGAATTGATTGCAGTAGAATAGCAAACACTTCAAAGTGGTAGAAACGTCATGTACAAATATTGAGAGGTGAGACGGAAGGTGGGTTAGATATTGACTTTGATGGCATTGAGGGCCAGGCTGTGGACTTTGGGGCTTGTGGTATGAGTGATAAAGAGCTACTAAAAGTTTTATTTTGTCATTGTCTTTCTTCCAGGAAGCTTAACCAAGTGCTGATCTGTTTGCATAATTTAAAAAATTAGCAATAGCCATAATTAACACCATAGCTCCTATTCTACTTGGTGGAATTTCTCCATGAGAATTCCAAGTATTTAAACTGAACCCACTTAGAACAATTTTGGATTATAACCTCTTGATTTTTATTTTTCTGTTATGAATGTACCATGTGTTTCTGGGACCCAGCAAACAAACTTACACAAATACCTTGGGACCTCAGCAACTTGGGGGAGGGGGAAGCTGGCGGTGGTGTCTGTGCTGAATTTATGCCAAGTGACTCCTATTCTTGCCAGATAATTAGCATTTCAATTTTATTTTATTCTCTTATTTTGGAGTTGCTATCACTGAATAAACACACAAAAATCTTCTGTTTGTGTCTGCCTTATTTCAATTTTTATCCTCTGCTGCAGATAAAACAGGATTCTATGCAGATGGGTGGACTGACAGATAATGATGTTAAGGGAAGCTATGTTGGAGATGAGAGAATTCCATTTCCTGTTTTTTCTCCTGTCTCTTTCTCTCCTTTTTCTCTAGTCTCCTCACTTCTCTCTTCTTTTCAACACACACATGAGCAAATGGAACTGAAGTGAGGAGAAGTGATAAGAAAGTCACCTGTGGCCTGTAGCTGCTGCTCGGCTTAGTGTCTGCCTCTGGCTCCATAGCTGATACAATGGCCTTGGATACCCTTTCAGGTACATTGGAAATAGTTCTTGTGTTGGTTTAGTTAAGTGGGGCCAGTGATTAGGAGGTAGATGTGAAATTTGCTGCCCCCAAATAATCTCTCTTGTGCAAAAGAAGAACCTCGTTTAATCAGTCAGTGTCCTAGCACCTACTAAGGGCAAGGACTGTGCTAGGCCTAGAGAGACAGCAGCAGGCAAGATGGAGAAAAAAATCACTCTTGTGATCCTGGAGGTCACTTTGTGAGGAATTAGACTCCAGAGATTGCACCTCACTTTTCATGCTCAGTGGATTTTAGCGGAACACTTTGGCCAATAGTTGGGAGATGGGTCAGACAGCCCTCAGTCTAGTGAGAGATTCAAGATGCCAGATCATGGTCTGTGGACCAAATTTAAGCAGAGGGTGAAGACATTGTGGGATGTATCCCTGGAGGACTGGCCTCTTCAGTTGGTTCTTGCTTGTTTTGAGTGAATAATAAATGAAATGAGAGACAAGAAGACAGATAAAAGACAAAGGCCAAGGAGATTCAAGGAAGGTTTCTCCGGGGCAGTGGCATAATGCAATTTTAAAGAGAATCCGTTTTCTTCCAAGTCATCTACTCACTGTAGTGTAATTTGACATTGGTTACAGATTTGGTTGAGAAAATACAGAGAGGCTCAAAAGAATCACAGAGAATGACGAGGGTTGAGTAAATTTTCTTTAGCTTTGAGGGACTATAGTTTGTGGCTATCTCTATCACAGGTTCCCAAAGTGGGTGATACCACCCCTTATCAGGGGGTTTAAACCATTCAGAGGATGGAAGTACCCTTGAGTGGAAACAGGAGGTATTGAATAAAAATAACGGGACTGTGGCAGTGTCCAGAGGTGTGCTGAGTAATTTTATTTTTCTAAAAGGAGGTAGTAAGCCCATAAGAATGGCATTTATGAGGGTGCTTATATTTTTCCTTTCTGTTCCAGCTTTGGCCTTGCTGCTGGTACCCTTCGTATCGTCTTGTGATCCCCTCACCATACTGTCTGCTACCAAAAGCCACTCTGTAGCATTTGATAGCGGTGCTGGTATATGCCAGCTCTGGTACCTGGCACATATCCGGCACAGCCCAGCCTTGTCACACCAGATGCAGCACAGACAATTCAGTTCTACCAGAGATCATGCGGTAGCCTGCAGCTCAGAGGCCTCTGTGGGCAGCTCTGCAGAGCTGGGCCTGCTGGATTCTTTGTTTGCATACACCACATTTGAGATGGGCTATCATTAACCAAATGGAGAGCAGCTGTGCTTACTGAGAAAGCCTGCTTCGTCAGATTTGTGGACATGTCAGAATTTTTTTCCCCTTAGCCAGAATGTCTGGCTCTAGAGGCCTCAGAAGCATGTGCAGGAGCCTTGGTTAATGTCCTAGAATATCCTATTTCTTTCTGGTATAACATCACCTGAGCTGACCTAGTGCTGAAGCCATGAGTTTCTCAGTTTGCGGATCACGCCTTTGGAATGAATAGGGTTTTTCTTTTTTTCTTCCTGTTAAAAGGTGCATTCCAATAGCAACATTTCATATTAAGCAGCTTTCAGACAGTGACACTTGCTTTACTGTGAATTAAAGATTGGCAACTTCCTCTAGAATTTAAGCAAAAACCTGGACAGGAAACAAACAAGGAAGAGACGAGCCCAGAGCAGGGGTCTCTAACCTGGAGGGCACTGGGGGAGGAAAGATGCTCTTGACAGTGTGTGTGTCAGACGCATCACTTTGCTGTATAGAACAAGTTCTTTTCATTTCCATTGTGTAGACACTGTGATTTGTGTCCTCTGATTAATCAATTATTTTTAGGTTTAAATTGATATGATACTGATTTTAACATTTCGTACATGTTTATGTGAACATATGCACGCATTACTTTTGGATATTTTTCTAGGGGTGGGATTTCTGAGTCACAGTGTATGAAATTGTTCAGTTTTAGTAGATGCTGCCAAATAATTTTTTTGAAGTTGTATCTTTTTGTACACCCCGCAGCTGTGCAGAAGAATGGAAGTTACCCTGTGTCTGTGTAAGGATTTGATGTTATATCTTTTCCATGTAAGCCATGGTGGTGGTTGTGTAGTGGTGTTGCATTACAGTTTTGATTTACCTTTCTCAGATGACCTTGTCATGTGACAAGGTCACATGGCTGCATGTATGTCTTTTCTTGTGACTGCTCATGTGTCTTTCACATTTTTATGGATGGTGTAAAAAAATTTATAAAATTTTTCTCCAGGTGTGGTGGTGCACACTTGTAATCCCAGCATTCGGGAGGTTGAGACCGGAGGATTGCGGTTTGCGGAAAACCTCAGCTAATTAGTGAGGCCCTTTACAACTCAGTGAGACCCTGTTTCAAAATAAAAATGAAAAATCAGGGCTGGGGGTGTAGCTTGGAGGTAGAATGCCCCTGGGTTCCATCACCAGTACCAAACAAAAAAAATTGCATCTTACTTTCTTATAATTTGGAGGAGTTTTTTTTTAACATCTAGATATAAGTCCTTTGTCAGAAATGTGGATTGTAAAATCTTCGAATGTGGTTGGTCATTTCGTTTTTTTAACGGTATCTGTGATGAACAGAAATTCCTGATTTTTTTTTTTTTTTTGGTGGTACTGGGGTTCCTGGAAGCCCTTCTACCTCCGGGCTACACTCCCAGACCTATTTTATATTTCTGAAACAGAGTCTCTCACGCCAGTGTGGCTGGCTATGAACCTGCGCGATCCTCCTGTCTCCGCCTCCCAAGCGCGTGTGGGGATTACAAGCGTGTGCCACCACGCCCGGCCTGAAATTCCTGATTTTAATGTAGTCAAACTTATCAATCTTTTCTCCTTAACATTGGTGTCTGATGTGCTATTTTAAAATCCTTGCCTATTCTGAGGTCATAAAAATATTATGCTTTCCTTTAGGAGCATTATATTTTGTTATCCACACCCATATCTACAATCCATCTGGAATCTTCCTTTTTTTTCATATAGTATGAGGTAGGATTTAAGAAGACTCAATTTCCCCCATATGAGTATATAATTGATTCTGCACAACTTATTGGAAAGACCAACATTTCTTTCCTTTACTGCAGTGGCACTTTATTCCTGAGCCAGGAGACTGCACACGTGGGGCTGCTTCTGGATTTCTGAATGGGCATAGGTAGGCTTTCACGGTCGTGTGTTCACGCATAAAAATTCCCCCCATTGGCATAGGTAGGCTCTTATGGGTGTGTGTTCACGCATAAAAATTGCCCCCATGGGCATAGGTAGGCTTTTACGGGTGTGTGTTCACACATAAAAATTCCCCCCATGGGCATAGGTAGGGTTTTACGGGCATGTGTTCACCCATAAAAATTCCCCCCATGGGCATAGTTAGGCTTTAACAGACGTGTTTTCATGCATAAAAATTTTCCCTTGGGCATAGGTAGGCTTTTACAGATGTGTGTTCACGCATAAAAATGCCCCCATGGGCATAGGTAGGCTTTCACAAGCGTGTGTAACACATTAAAAATTCCCCCCAAGGGCATAGGTTGGCTTTAACGGGCGTGTTTTCATGAATAAAAATTCACCTCATGGGTATAGGTAGGCTGTTACGGTTTTTTGTTAATACATACAAAATTCCCTTTATGGTCATAGGTAGGTTTTCATGGGCCTGTGTTAACCCATAAAAATTCCCACCATGGGCATTGGTAGGCTTTCACGGGCATGTGTTCACACATAAAAATTCCCCCCATGAGCATAGGTAGGCTTGCACGGGCGTGCATAACACATAAAAAACTGCCCCCATGGGCATAGGTAGGCTTTCACGGTCGTGTGTTCATGCATAAAAATTCACTCCATTGGCATAGGTAGGTTCTTATGGGTGTGTGTTCACCATTAAAAATTCCCTCCATGGGCATAGGTAGGCTTTCACAAGCATGTGTAACACATTAAAAATTCTCCCCAAGGGCATAGGTTGGCTTTCACGAGTGTGTGTTCATGCATAAAAATTCCCCCAATTGGCCTAGGTAGGGTTTTATGGGCATGTGTTCACCCATAAAAATTCTTCACATGGGCATTAGGTAGGCTTTAACGGGAGTGTTTTCACGCATAAAAATTTTCCCCATGGGCATAGGTAGGCTTTCATGGGCCTGTGTTCACGCATAAAATTTCCCCCATGGGCATAGGTAGGCTTTCATGAGCGTGTGTAACACATTAAAAATTCCCCCCAAGGGCATAGGTTGGCTTTCACGGGAGTGTTTTCACGCATAAAAATTCCCCTCATGGGCATAGTAGGCTGTTACGGTTTTGTGTTAATGCATTAAAAAATACCCTTTATGGGCGTACGTAGGCTTTCATGGGCATCTGTTAACCCAAAAAAATTCCCACCATGGGCACTGGGAGGCTTTCACGGGTGTGTGTTCACGCATAAAAATTCCCCCAATGGGCATAGGTAGGCTTTCACGGTCGTGTGTTCACGCATAAAAATTTTCCCCATTGGCATAGGCAGGCTCTTATGGGCATGTGTTCACGAATAAAAATTCCCCCCATGGGCATAGGTAGGCTTTTACAGGCATGTGTTCACACATAAAAATTTCCCCCATGGGTATAGGTACGATTTTATGGGCGTGTGTTTATGCATAAAAATTCCATCATGGAAAAAGGTAGGCTTTCACGGGCCTGTGTTCACGTGTAAAAATTTCCCCATATTCATAGGTAGACTTTCATGGGTGTGTGTTCACGCATTAAAATTCCCTCAATGGGCATTTGTAGGCTTACACGGGCGTGTATTCACACATAAAAATTCTCTCAGTGGGCATAGGTAGGTTTTCACGGGCATGTATTCACGCAAAAATTTTTTCACATGGGCATAGGTAGGCTTTTATGGGTGTGTGTTCACGCATAAAAATTCCTCCCATGGTCATAGGTAGGCTTTCATGGGTGTGTGTTCATGCATAAATATTTTGTCAATTGGCATTGGTAGGCTTACACGGGTGCGTGTTCACACAAAAACAATCCTTAAATGGGCATTCATAGGCTTACATGGACATGTGTTCACACATAAAAATTACCCCCCCCATGGGTATAGGTAGCCTTTCACGGGTGTGTGTTCATGCATAAAAATTCCCCCCATGGGCATATGTAGTCTTTTACAGATGTGTGTTCACGCATAATAATTCCCGCCATGGGCATAGGAAGGCTTTCACGAGCGTGTGTTCAGGCATAAAAATTCCCACCATGGGCATTGGTAGGCTTTTAGGGGTTGGTGTTCATGCAAAAAAATTCCCCATATGTTTGATAGTTTGGTTTCTTTTCTTTTGGGTAGATACCCAACAGTGGTATTGCTGGATCAAATGGTAGATTTGTTCCCATTCTTCCGAGGATTCTCCATACTGTTTTCCAAAGTGGTTGCACTAATTTGCAATCCCACCAACAATGTCTTAGAGTTCCCACTTCTCCACATCCTCGCCAGCATCTGTTGTTGTTTGTGTTTTGAATGATGGCCATTCTAGTTGGAGTTAGGTGAAATCTCAGGGTAGTTTTGATTTGCATCTCTCTGATTGCCAGTGATGTTGAGCATTTTTTTCATGCATTTATTGGCCATTTGAATTTCTTCTTTTGTGAAGTGTCTATTTAGTTCATTTGCCCATTTTGTTATTGGATGCTTTGTTTTCTTGGTGTTGAGTTTTTTGAGTTCTCTGTATATTCTAGATATTAGTCCTCTATCAGTGGTGTAGGTGGCAAAAATCTTCTCCCATTCTGTTGGCTCTCGATTGAGATTCTTGATAGTTTCCTTTGCTGAACAGAAGCTCTTCAGTTTCATGCAATCCCATGTATTGATTCTCCTTTTAATTTGTTGTGCCTTTGGGGTCTTGTTGAGGAAATGTTTGTCTGTGCCTATATGTTGTAGTGTTGGACCTATGCCCTCTTCAAGGAGCTTCAAGGTTTGTGTTCACGCATAAAAATTCCCACCATGGGCGTAGGTAGGCTTTCACGTGTGTGTGTTCACGCATAAATATTTTGTCAATTGGCATTGGTAGGTTTACACGGGCGTGCGTTCACACAAAAACAATCCTTAAATGGGCATAGGTAGCCTTTTAGGCATAAAAATTCCCTCCATGGGCATATGTAGTCTTGTACAGACTTGTGTTCACACATAAAAATTCTCCCCATGGGCATAGGTAGGCTTTTAGGGGTTTGTGTTCATGCAAAAAAATTCCCCTTATGGGCATAGGTGGGCTTTAACGGGGGGTGTGTTTATGCATAAAAATTCCCCCATCAGCCTAGGTAGGGTTTTACGGGCTTGTGTTCACCCATAAAAATTCCCCCCATGGGCATAGGTAGGCTTTAACAGGCTGTGTTCACTCATAAAAATTCCCCTTATGAGCATAGGTAGGATTTCTCGGGCGTGTGTTCACGCATAAAAATTCCCCCAATGGGCATAGGTAGGCTTTTACAGACATGTGTTCATGCATAAAAATGCCCCCCATGGGTATAGGTAGGCTTTCACGAGCATGTGTAACACATTAAAAACTCCCCCCAAGGGCATAGGTTGGCTTAAACGGGTGTGTATTCACGCATAAAAATTTACCTCATGTGTGTAGGTTGGCTGTTAAGGGCTTGTGTTAACGCATAAAAATATGGGCGTAGGTAGGCTTACACGGGCGTATGTTAACCCAACAAAATTCCCACCATGGGCATTGGTAGGCTTTCACGGGTGTGTTTTCATGCATAAAAATTTCTCCAATGGGCATAGGTAGGCTTGCACGGGCATGTGTTCACACATAAAAATTCCCACTATGGGCATAGGTACGATTTATGGGCATGTGTTAATGCAAAAAAAATCCATCCATGGGCATAGGTAGGCTTTCATTGGCCTCTGTTCATGCATAAAAAATTCTCCCCATATTCATAGGTAGACTTTCACGGGCCTGTGTTCATGCATTAAAATTCCCTCAATGGGCATTTGTAGGCTTTCATGGGCATGTGTTCACGCATAAAATTTCCCCAATGGGCATAGGTAGGCTCTTATGGGCATGAGTTCACACATAAAAATTTTCTTCATGGGCATAGGTAGGCTTTTACGGGCGTGTGTTCACACATAAAAATTCCCCCCATGGGCACATGTATGATTTTATGGGCATGTGTTCATGGATAAAAATTCCATCCATGGGCAAAGGTAGGCTTACACGGGCCTGTGTTCACACGTAAAAATTCCCCATATTCATAGGCAGACTTTTATGGGCGTGTGTTCACGCATTAAAATTCCCTCAATGGGCATTTGTAGGCTTACACAGGCATGTATTCACACATAAAAATTTTCTCAGTGGGCATAGGTAGGTTTTCACGGGCATGTATTCACGCAAAAAATTTTTTCACATGGGCATTGGTAGGCTTTTATGGGTGTGTGTTCACACATTAAAATTCCCCCATGGAAATAGGTAGGCTTTCACAAGCGTGTGTAACACATTAAAAATTCCCCCAAGGGCATAGGTTGGCTTTAAAGGGCGTGTTTTCACGCATAAAAATTTCTCTGATGGGCATAGGTAGGCTGTTACGGTTTTGTGTTAATGCATAAAAAATTCCCTTTGTGAGTGTAGGTAGGCTTTCACAGGCGTGTGTTCACACATAAAATGCCCAACAAGGGCATAGGTAGGCTTTCATGGGCGTGTGTTCACGTATAAAAATTGCCCTCACAGGCACAGGTAGGCTTTCACAGGCATGTGATCATGCATAAAAATTTCCCCCATGGGCCTAGGTAGGATTTTACAGGCATGTGTTCACCCATAAAAATTCCCCCCATGTGATAGGTAGGCTTTTACAGGCATGTGTTTACACATAAAAATCCCTCCCATGGGCATAGGTAGGCTTTCACAAGCATGTGTAACACATTAAAAATTCCCCCCAAGGGTATAGGTTGGCTTTAAGGGATGTGTTCTCATGCATAAAAATTCCCCTGATGGGCCTAGGTAGGCTGTTACAGTCTTGTGTTAATGCATTAAAAATACCCTTTATGAGCATAGGTAGGCTTTCACGGGCGTGTGTTTACCCATAAAAATTCCCACCATGGGCATTGGTAGGCTTTCATGGGCGTGATTTTATGCATAAAAATTCCCCCAATGGGCATAGGTAGGCTTGCACGGGTGTGTATAACACATAAAAATTTCCACCCATGGGCATAGGTAGGCTTTCACAGTCGTGTGTTCACGCATAAAATTACCCCCATTGGCATAGGTAGGCTCTTATGGGTGTGTGTTCACGCATAAAAATTCCCCCCATGGGCATAAGTAGGCTTTTATGGGCATGTGTTCACACATAAAATTTACCCCCAGGGGCCTAGGTAGGATTTCACGGTCATGTATTCACGCATAAAAATTCCACCCAAGGCATAGGCAGGCTTTTATGGGAGTGTGTTCATGCATACAAATTTTCTTCATGGGCATAGGTAGGCTTTTATGGGCGTGTGTTCACACATAAAAATTTTCCATGGGCACAGGTAGGCTTCAACAGACATGTGTTCATGCATAAGAATTCCCCACAAGGGCATAGGTATGATTTTATAGGCGTGTGTTCATGCATAAAAATTCCATCCATGGGCATAGGTAGGCTTTCACGGGCCTGTGTTCATGCAAAAAGATTCCCCCCATGGGCCTTGGTAGTGTTTTACGGTTCTATGTTCACGCATACAATTTTCCCCCATATTCATAGGTAGACTTTCACGGGTGTGTGTTCACACATTAAAACTCCCTCAATGGGCATTTATAGGCTACACGGGCATGTATTCACACATAAAAATTTCCTCAGTGGGCATAGGTAGGTTTTCACGGGCAGGTGTTCATGCAAAAAATTTTTTCACCAGGGCATAGGTAGGCTTTATGGGTTTGTGTTCACGCATAAAATTTCCCACCATGGGCATAGGTAGGCTTTCATGGGTATGTGTTCACGCATAAATATTTTGTTAATTGGCATTTGTAGGCTTACAAGGGCATGCGTTCACACAAAAGCATTCCTTTAATAGGCATTCGTAGGCTTACATGAACGTGTTTTCACACATAAAAATGCTCAACAAGGGAATAGGTAGGCTTTCATGGGCATGTGTTCACACATAAAAATTCCCACCATGGGCAAAGGTAGGCTTTTATGGGCCTGTGTTCACACATAAAAATTCCCCTCAAGGGCATAAGTAGGCTATCACGGGCATGTGTTCATGCATAAAAATTCCCCCCATGGGCCTATGTAGGGTTTTACGGGCATGTGTTCACGAATAAAAATTCCCCCAATGGGCCTAGGTAGGGTTTAACAGGTGTGTGTTCACCCATAAAAATTCCCCCCATGGGCATAGGTAGGCTTTTACAGACGTGTGTTCACGCATAAATATTCCCCCCATGGGCATAGGTAGGCTTTCACAAGCGTGTGTAACACATTAAAAATTCTGCCCAAGGGCATATGTTGGCTTTAACAGGAGTGTTTTCACGCATAAAAATTTCCCTCATGGGCATAGTTAGGGTGTTACGGTCTTGTGTTAACGCATAAAAAATTCCCGTTTTGGGCGTAGGTAGGCTTTCACGGGCTTGTGTTACCCCATAAAAATTCCCACTATGGGCATTTGTAGGCTTTCACGGGTGTGTTCACGCATAAAAATCCCCCCAATGGGCATAGGTAGGTTTGCACGGGCGTGCATAAAACATAAAAAATTCCCCCCATGGGCATAAGTAGGCACTCATGGGCGTGTGTTCATGCATAAACATTCCCCCCATGGGCATAGGTAGGCTTTTACGGGTGTGTGTTCACACATAAAAATTCTCCCCATGGGCATAGGTAGGCTTCAACAGGTGTGTATTCATGCATAAAATTCCCCCCATGGGCATAGGTAGCCTTTCAAGGGTGTGTGTTCATGCATAAAAGTTCTCTCCATGGGCATATGTAGTCTTTTACAGATGTGTGTTCACACATAACAATTCCCCCCATGGGCATAGGTAGGCTTCAACAGGCGTGTGTTCACGCATAAATTTCCCCCCTGGGCATAGGTACGATTTTATGGGCTTCTGTTCATGCATAAAACTTCCATCCATGGGCATAGGTAGGCTTACAGGGGCCTGTGTTCACACATGAAAATTCACCCCATATTCATAGATAGACTTTCATGGGCGTGTGTTCACGCATTAAAATTCCCTCAATGGGCATTTATAGGCTGCACAGGCATGTATTCACACATTAAATTTTCCTTAGTGGGCATAGGTAGGTTTTCACGGGCATGTGTTCACGCAAAAATTTTTTCACCAGGGCATAGGTAGGCTTTTATGGGTTTGTGTTCATGCATAAAAATTCCCACCATGGGCGTAGGTAGGCTTTCACGGGTGTGTGTTCATGCATAAATATTTTGTCAATTGGCATTTGTAGGCTTACAAGGGCATGCATTCACACAAACATTTCTTTAATAGGCATTCGTAGGGTTACATGGATGTGTGTTCACACATAAAAATTCTCAACAAGGGCATAGGTAGGCTTTCATGGGCATGTGTTCACACATAAAAATTCCCACCAAGGGCAAAAGTAGGCTTTTATGGGCCTGTTTTATGCATAAAAATTCCCCCATGGGCATAGGTAGGGTTTTACGGCCTGTGTTCACCCATAAAAATTTCCCCCATGGGCATAGGTAGGCTTTCACGATTGTGTGTAACACATTAAAAATTCCCCCCAAGGGCTTAGGTTGGCTTTAACGGGCATGTTTTCACACATAAAAAATTCTCCTCATGGGCATAGGTAGGCTGTTACGGTCCTGTGTTAACACATAAAAAATTCCCTTTATGGGCGTAGGTAGGCTTTCACGGGCTTTTGTTAACCCATAAAAATTCCGACCATGGGCATTGGTAGGATTTTATGGGCGTTTGTTCATATATAAAAATTCCCCCAATGGAAGCCAGGTGTGGTGGCGCACGCTTGTAATCCCCGCGCTTGGGAGGCAGAGACAGGAGAATCGCGCAGGTTCGAAGCCAGCCGCGCTGGTTTAGGAGACCCTGTTTCCAAAAATAAAATAGGTCTGGGAGTGTAGCCCGGAGATAGACGGGCTTCCAGGAAACCCAGTAACACCAAAAAAATAAATAAATAAATAAAATAAAATAAAAAAAATAAAAATAAAAATAAAAATTCCCCCAATGGGCATATTAGGCTTGCAGATGAGTGCGTAACACATAAAAAATTCCCCCCATGGACATAGGTAGGCTTTCACGGTCATGTGTTCACACAAAAAATTTCCCCCCATTGGCATAGGTAGGCTCTTAAGGGCATGTGTTCATGCATAAAATTTCCCCCAATGGGCATAGTTAGGCTTTTACGGGCGTGTGTTCACACATAAAAATTCCCCCCATGGGCATAGGTAGGCTTCAACAGGTGTGTGTTCACGCGTAAAATTACCCCCATTGGCATAGGTAGCCTTTCACGGTGGTGTCTTCACGCATAAAAATCCACCCCATGGGCATATGTAGTCTTTTACAGACGTATGTTCACACATAAAAATTCCCCCCATGAGCATGGGTAGGCTTCAACAGGCATGTGTTCACGCATAAAAATTTCCCCCATGAGCATAGGTACGATTTTATGGGCGTGTGTTCATGCATAAAACTTCCATCCATGGGCATAGGTAGGCTTACACGGGCCTGTGTTCATACACAAAAATTTACCCCATATTCATAGGTGGGCTTTCACGGGCATGTGTTCACACATTAAAATTTCCTCAATGGGCATTTATAGGCTACACGGGCGTGTATTCACACATAAAAATTTCTTCAGTGGGCATAGGTAGGTTTTCACGGGCATGTGTTCACGCAAAAAATTTTTTCACATGGGCATATGTAGGCTTTCATGGGTGTGTGTTCACGCATAAATATTTTGTCAATTGGCCTTTGTAGGCTTACACAGGGGTGCGTTAACACAAAAAAATTTCCTAAATGGGAAAAAGTAGGCTTTTATGGGCCTGTTTCACAATAAAAATTACCCTCATGGGCATAGATAGGCTTTCATGGGCCTGTGTTCATGCATAAAAATTCCCCCATGGGCCTAGGTAGGGTTTATGGACCTGTGTTCACCCATAAAAATTCCCCCCATGGGCATAGGTAGGCTTTAACAGTCATGTGTTCATGCATAAAAAATCCCCCATGGGCATAGGTAGGCTTTAACAGGCGTGTGTTCACGCATAAAAATGCCCACCATGGGCATAGGTAGGCTTTCATGAGCGTGTGTAACACATAAAAAATTCCCCCCAAGGGCATAGGTTGGCTTTAACGAGTGTGTTTTCATGCATAAAAATTCTCCTCATGGGCATAGGTAGGCTGTTACGGTCCTGTGTTAACACATAAAAAATTCCCTTTATGGGTGTAGGTAGGCTTTGATGGGTGTGTGTTACCCCATAAAAATTCCCACCATGGGCATTGGTAGGCTTTCACGGGCATGTGTTCATGCATAAAAATTCCCCCAGTGGGCATACATAGGCTTGCAGGCGTGCATTACACATAAAAAAATCCCCCCATGGGCATAGAAAGGCTTTCACGGTCATGTGTTCACGCATAAAAATTTTTCACATGGGCATAGGTAGGCTTTTTTGAGCGTGTTAACGCATAAAAATTCCCACCATGGGCATAGGAAGGCTTTCACAGGTCTGTGTTCATGCATAAAAATACCCCCATGGGCATAGGTAGGCTTACACGGGCGTGTGTTCACACAAAAAAAATTTTCACAAGAGCATAGGTAGGCTTTCACGAGCATGTGTTCACGCATAAAAATTCCCACCATGGGCTTAGGTAGGCTTTTAGGGTTTTGTGTTCACGCATAAAAATTCTCCATATGGGCATAGGTGGGCTTTCACGGGCATGTGTTCATGCATAAAAATTCCTCCCATCTGCCTAGGTAGGGTTTTATGGGCATGTGGTCACCCATAAAAATCCCCCCATGGGCATAGATAGGCTTTAACAGGTGTGTGTTCATTCATAAAAATTCTCCTTATGGGCATAGGTAGGTTTTCTTGGGTGTGTGTTCACATATAAAAATTCCCCCAATGGTCATAGGTAGGCTTTTACAGACGTGTGTTCATGCATAAAATTTCCCCCCATGGGCATAGGTAGGCTTTCATGAGCATTGTGTAACACATTAAAATTCCCCCTAGGGCATAGGTTGGCTTTAATGGGCGTGTTTTCACGCATAAAAATTTCCCCTCATGGGCATATGTAGTTTGTTACGGTCTTGTGTTAACGCATAAAAAAATTCCCTTTATGGGCATAGATAGGCTGTCACGGGTGTGTGTTAACCCATCAAAATTCCAACCTTGGGCACTGGTAGGCTTTCATGGGTGTGTGTTCACACATAAAAATTCCCCCAATGGGCATAGGTAGGCTTGCATGGGCGTGCGTAACACATAAAAAATTCCCTCATGGGCCTAAGTAGCCTTTCACGGTCGTGTGTTCATGCATAAAAATTCCCCCCATTGGCATAGGTAGGCTCTTATGGGCGTGTGTTCACACATAAAAATTCCCCCCATGGGCATAGGTAGGCTTCAACAGGCGTGTGTTCACTCATAAAAATTCTCCCCATGAGCATAGGTATGATTTTATAGGCGTGTTCATGCATAAAAATTCCATCCATGGGCATAGGTAGGCTTTCACGGGCCTGTGTTCACACATAAAAATCCCCCCATATTCATAGGTATACTTTCACAGGCGTGTGTGCACGTATTAAAATTTCCTCAATGGGCATTTGTAGGGTTACAAGGGCGTGTATTCACACATAAAACTTCCCTCAGTGGGCATAGGTAGGTTTTCATGGGCATGTGTTCATGTAAAAAGTTTTTCACTTGGGCATAGGTAGGCTTTTATGGGTGTATGTTCACCAATATAAATTCCTACCATGGGCATAGGTAGGCTTTCACGGGTGTGTGTTTACACATAAATATTTTGTCAATTGGCATTGGTAGGCTTACACGGGTGTGCGTTCATACAAAAAATTCCTTAAATGGGCATTCGTAGGCTTACATGGACATGTGTTCACACATAAAAGTGCCAAACTAGGGCATATGTAGGCTTTCATGGGCGTGTGTTCACGCATAAAAATTTCCATCAGGGGCAAAAGTAGGCTTTTATGGGCCAGTGTTCACGCATAAATATTCCCCTCATGGGCATAGGTAGGCTTCAACAGGCATGTGTTCACGCATAAAAATCCCCCCATGGGCATAGGTAGCCTTTCACGGGCATGTGTTCACGCATAAAAATTACCACCATGGGCATATGTAGTCTTTGACAGATGTGTGTTCACGCATAATAGTTCTCCCCATGGGCACAGGTAAGCTTTCACAGCATGTGTTCATGCATAAAAAGTCCCACCATGCGCATAGTTAGGCTTTCAGGGGTTTTTGTTCACTCATAAAAATTCCACATATGGGCATAGGTGGGCTTTCATGGGCATGTGTTTATGAATAAAAATTCTTCCCATCGGCCTAGGTAGGGTTTTATGGGCGTGTGTTCACCCATAAAAATTCCCCCCATGGGCATAGGTAGGCTTTAACAGGCGTGTGTTCACTCATAAAAATTCCCCTAATGGGCATAGGTAGGATTTCTCGGTCGTGTGTTCACACATAAAAATTCCCCCAGTGAACATAGTAGGCTTTTACAGATGTGTGTTCACACATAAAAATTCCCCCATTGGGTATAGGTAGGCTTTCACAAGCGCGTGTAACACATTAAAAATTCCCCACAGGGCATAGGTTGGCTTTAATGGGCATGTGTTCATGCATAAAAATTCCCTCAAGGGCATACGTTGGCTGTTAATGGCTTGTGTTAACACATAAAAAATTCCCAATATGGGCATAGGTAGGCTTCACCGGCATGTGTTAACCCATAAAATTTCACACCATGGGCATTGGTAGGCTTTCACGGGTGTGATTTCACACATAAAAATTCCTCCAGTGGGTATAGGTAGGCTTACACGAGTGTGTGTTCACGCATAAATATTTTCTCAAGTTGCATCGGTAGGCTTACACTGGCTTGCGTTCACACAAAGAAAACCTTAAATGGGCATTCGTAGGCTCTCATTAACTTGTGTTCACACATAAAAATTCCACCCATGGGCATAGGTAGGCTTTTAGGGGTTTGTGTTCACGCATAAAAATTCCCCCCATGGGCATAGGTACGATTTTATGGGTGTGTGTTCACACATAAAAATTCCCCCCCATGGGCATAGGTAGGCTTTTATGGGTGTGTTCACGCATAAAAATTCCTACCATGGGCATAGGTAGGCTTTCGCGGGTGTGTGTTCACGCATACATTTTTTTTTTTTTGGTGGCACTGGGGTTCCTGGAAGCCCTTCTACCTCCGGGCTATACTCCCAGACCTATTTTAGACTTTTTTTTTATTTGGAAACAGTATCTCTTAAGCCAGCGCGGCTGGCTTCGAAACTGCGTGATCCTCCTGTCTCCTCCTCCCAAGCACGGGGATTACAAGTGTGCACCACCACGCCCAGCTCACGCATAAATATTTTGTCAATTGGCATTTGTAGGCTTACACGGGTGTGTGTTCACACAAAAATTTCCTTAAATGGGCATTCGTAGGCTTACATGGACGTGTGTTCACACATGAAAATGCCCAACAAAGGCATAATAATAAGGGCGTGTGTTCATGCATAATAATTCCCACCATGGGCAAAGGTAGGCTTTTATTGGCCTGTTTCACTCATAAAAATTGCCCTAATGGGTATATGTAGGCTTTCATGGTCGTGTGTTCACGCATAAAATTTCCCTCATTGGGCATTGGTAGGCTTACACTGGCGTGTGTTAACACATAAAAATACCTTTAATTGGCATAGGTAGGTTTTCACGGGCATGTGTTCACGAATAAAATTTTTTAACATAGGCATAGGTAGGCTTTTATGTGTGTGTGTTCACACATAAAAATTCCCAACAAGAACATAGGTAGTCTTTCACGGGCGTGTGTTCACACATTAAAATTCCCACCATGGGCATAGGTAGATTTTCATGGGCATGTGTTCATGCATAAAATTTCCCCCATGGTCATAGGTTAGCTTTTATGGGTGTGTGTTCACGCATATTAAATTCCATCCATGGGCATAGGTAGGCTTTTATGGGCGTGTGTTTATGCATAAAAGTTCCCCCATGGGCATAGGTAGGTTTTCACAGGTGTGTGTTCACACATAAAAATTACCTCAATGGGCATTATAGGTTTACACGGACGTGTGTTCATGCATAAAAATTTGCTCAATGGTCATTGGAAGGCTTACATGGGCATGTGTTCAGACATAAAAATTCCCTCAATAGGCATAGGTAGGCTTTGACGTGCATGTGTTCACACATAAAATTTCTTCACATGGGCATAGGTAGGCTTTTATGGGTGTGTGTTCACACATAAAAATTCCCACCATGGGCATAGGTACGCTTTCACGAACGTGTGTTAACACATTAAAAATTTCTCCCATGGGCATAGATTAGCTCTCACGGGCATGTGTTCACACAGAAATATTCCCACCATGGGCATACGTAGGCTTTTATGGGCGTGTGTTCACGCATAAAAATTCCCCTCATGGACATAGGTAGGCTTTCACGTGCATGTGTTCACACATAAAAATTCCCCCCAAGGGCATAGGTAGACTTTTATGGGAGTGTGTTCACGCATAAAAATTCCCCCCATGGGAATAGTTAGTCTTTAACAGGTGTGTGTTCACGCATAAAAATTCCCCCCATGGGCATAGGTAGGCTTTCACGAGCGTGTGTTCACCCATAAAAATTTCCTCCATGGGCATAGGTAATCTTTTACGGGCGTGTGTTCACGCATAAAAATTGTCCCCATGGGCATAGGTAGGCTTTCAGGAGCATGTATAACACATAAGAACTTTCCCCATGGGCAAAGGTTGGCTTTTATGGGCGTGTTTTCACGCATAAAAATTACCCCCATGGGCATAGGTAGGCTTTTACGGGCATGTGTTCATGCATAAAAATTCCCCCCATAGGCATAAGTAGGTTTTCACGGGTGTGTGTTCACGCATAAATATTTTCTCAATTGACATTGGTAAGCTTAAACAGGTGTGTGTTCACACAAAAAAATTCCCTCAATGGGCATTCTTAGGCTTTCATGGACGTGTGTTCACATTAAAATTCCCAACAAGGGCATAGGTAGGCATTCATGGGCGTGTGTTCACGCATAAAAATTCCCTCCATGGTCACAGGTAGGCTTTTATGGGAGTATGTTCATGCATAAAAATTCCCCCCATGAGAATAGGTAGTCTTTAACAGGCGTGTGTTCACGCATAAAAATTCACACCATGGGCATAGGTAGGCTTTCATGGGTGTGTGTTCACGCATAAAATTTTCTCCCATGGGCATAGGTATGCTTTTATGGGTGTGTGTTCATGCATATAAAATTCCATCCATGGGCATAGGTAGGCTTTTATGGGTGTGTGTTTACACATAAAAATTCCCCCATGGGTATAGGTAGGCTTTATGGGTGTGTGTTCATGTATATAAAATTCCCACCATGGGCAAGGTAGGCTTTTATCAGCGTGTGTTGATGCATAAAAAATCCCACCATGGGCATAGGTAGGCTTACACAGGCGTGTGTTCACTCATAAATATTCCCTCCATGGGCATAGGTAGGCTTTTATTAGTGTGTGTTCACGCATAGAAATTCCCCCCATGGGCATAGGTAGGCTTTCATGGGCGTGTGTTCACACATAAAAATTCCCCCCATTTGCATTGGTAGTCTTTTACAGAGGTGTGTTCACGCATAAAAATTCTCCCCATGGCATAGGTAGGCTTTCATGAGTGTGTGTAACACATAAAAAATTCCCCTCATGGGCATAGGTTGGCTTTTATGTGTGTGTTTTCACGCATAAAAATTTCTCCCAAAGTCATAGGTAGGCTTTCACGAGCGAGTGTTAACACATTAAAAATTCCTCCCATGGACACAGAATTGCTTTCACGGGCGTGTTTTCACGCATAAAAATTCCCCCCATGGGCATAGTTAGGCTTTTATGGGTGTGTGTTCACACATAAAAATTCCCCCCATCAGCATAAGTAGGCTTTCACAAGTATGTGTTCACGCATAAATATTTTCTCAATTGGCATCGGTATGCTTAAACGGGTGTGCGTTCACACAAAAAAGTTCCCTCAATGGGCATTCTTAGGCTTTCATGGACGTGTGTTCACACATAAATATTCCCAACAAGGGCATAGGTAGGCTTTCATGGGCGTGTGTTTACGCATAAAAACTCCCCCCATGGGCATAGGTAGGCTTTCACGGGCATGTGTTCACGCATAAAAATTTCCTCCTTGGGAAAGGTTGGCTTTCATGTGCATGTGTTCACGCATAAAAATTCTCACCATGGGTATAGGTAGGCGTTCACGGTCGTGTGTTCATGCATAAAAATTCTTCTGATGGGCATAGGTAGGCTTTCATGGGCATATTTTCACACATAAAATTCCCACCATGGGCATGGGTAGGTGTTCACGGGATTGAGTTCACGCATAAAAATTCCCACTATGGGCATAAGTACGCTTTCACAAGCGTGTGTTAACACATTAAAAATTCATTTCATGGGCATAGATTAGCTCTCACGGGTGTGTGTTCACACAGAAATAATCCCACCCTGGTATAGTTGGCTTTCACGGCGATGTGTTCACGCATAAGAATTCCCACCGTGGGCATATGTAGGCTTTTATGGGTGTGTGTTCAGGCATAAAAATTCCCCTCATGGACATAGGTAGGCTTTTACGGGAGTGTGTTCACGCATAAAAATTCCCCACATGGGAATAGGTAGTTTTTTTTTTCTTTTTTAAAAAATTTTATTGGTACACTGTATTCATACGTCATAATGGGATAAAAATAATACTTTTGTAGACATACATGCACACATCGCCCAGTTAGCCCCTACCTGATCCCCACCCCGTTCACTCCCCATCCCTCCTTCCCATGCTTGCCTTAGTGGTTGACATCTAGTATTAATAGCAATTTATCCAATATTAACGTTGATAATCTCACATAACAGTTTCATTTGTCTGATACCAAGCTCTTGATGACTTAAAGATAACATTTCAATATTTCTTTTTGATTTATTTCTTACCAGAGAATATTTCTTTCCTTTTTCTTTTTTAAGGTGAAACTATCATATATTTATTTATTTATTTTTCACAAAAATCTATCCTAATATGGAATATGGACTCTAGATACCCAAAACGATCTCAAAAAAGAACAAAGCTAGAAGATGTATATTTTCTGATTTCAAGCCATATAAAGCTACAATAATTGAAACAGTGTAGTACTGTTCTAAAGGCAGATTTATAAACCATTGGAGTTAAATAAAAGCCTAGAGATAAATTCTTCCCTATATTGTCAAGTTATTTTTGACAAGGTTTCCACGAACATTTGGTGGAGGAAATAATAATCTTTTAACTAAATATTGTTGAAAAATAATAATTACATGAAAAAGAATAAAATCGGACCCTTACCAAATACCATATACAAATATTAACTCAAAATATATAAAAGACCTAAATACAAATCTTAAGACTATAAACTTTTAGAAGAAAATCTGGGTCATAAAACCTCACAACACTGAAATTGGCAATGATTTCTTGAATATGATTTCAATGGCACAGGCAACAGAAGGGAAAACAAACTCCCGAAAAAATAAAAGCATATTGTATATCCAAAGACAATGTAAACAGAGTTAAAAGTTACTGATAGAATGGGATAAAATATTTCCAAATGCTATATCTGAAGGTATATTAGTATTCCAACTAGAAATCCTAAAAATTAGCAACAGTAAAAGCAAACAATACAATTTAGAGATAGGTAAAAGACTAACATAAATAATGAATCTCCACAGATAACCAATCTTAGTTGTCTGTTGGATGGAAAATCTTGTTTCTCTGGTTCTGGTGTAAGTTACCTATTTCTTCTTTGTAGTTAATCTCTTTGAGTATTTTTTCTAGTGCTGGTTTTGAAGACATAAATTCCTTCAGTTTCTGTTTGTTGTGGAAGTTTCTTATTTCCCCATCTAATTTGATAGAAAGTTTTGCTGGGTAGGAAATTTTTGGCTGGGAGTTGTCTTCTTTCAGAGTTTGGAATATGTTACTCCAAGCCCTTCTGGCTTTCATGACTTGGTTTGGGAAGTCTGGAGTGATTCTAATTGGTTTGCCTCTGAATGTCACTTGGCCCTTTGTTTTTGTTGCCTTTAAGATTCTCTGCTTGGCTTCCACATTGGTCATTTTGACAATTATGTGGCGTGGGGATCCTCTTCTCCGATCCTGTCTAAAGGGAGTTCTATAAGTTTCCTGGACCTGTGTATCGACCTCTTGATCTATGTTGGAAAATTTTCTGCTATTATTTCTTTGAAGATATTACTTATCCCTTTGGTTTCACCTTCTTTTCCCTCTTCTATTCCAATTATTCTTAGGTTAGCTCTCTTAAAATGGGCCCATATTTCTTCAATGTCAGATTCCTGCTGTCGGATTTTATTTTCTAAATTAGAAACCATGTGTTCATTTTTTGAATGATATTCTTCTAAGATCAAGATTCTATTCTCCATGTGGTCTAGTCGGTTGTTTGTACTTTGAATTGAGGCCTATACTTCATTAATTGCATCCTTTATCTCTCTTTGAATTCTTTTCAAAACACCTCTATTATTTCTATAGTTATTTTCCTTATTTGATCTTCTAGAAATCTCTGAATTTCTGTTTTATCAGATTCTGATGTTGTGGGGTTGTGGGCATTCATTGCTCCATTGTTATTCCTCTTTCCCATGATTTTGGAAGTTTGTGCCTTCTCTGGGTTCTTCCCTTGGGTCACTATGACTTCACTTAAAGTGCTCTGGATCTCGAGTCTGTGGTATCTCGGTCCCCACTTCTCCTTTACTGGGTTGTATGGCAGAGTCTCAGACCCAGGGAGTCAATCGAGGCTGCTTTAGACCATGGGGGGTGCCAGGTTGGGCATTCTCCTATGGTGTGATATGTCTGCCACCACCACTCCCCAACTGGGTCAAGTCCCTGGGAGTCTACTGGGATTTCTCCTCCAGGGCCCACAATTTGACTCACTGTTGTTGAGTGTGCAGATGTAGCTGTAGTGGACTCGGTGAATTTGCTGCTGCTGCCACCGGTGGCAATATGGCGCTGCCTCCACGCCCTCGGCCATGAGGCTGGCATATTTCTTCTCTGGTTTTGAGCTCTGCTCTGAGTCCCTGCAGGGTGCGCTGAGCCCAGCCCCTGGGAGCTTTAGATGCTGCCTGCGTCGAGAAATCTGCCGAATCCCGCCCGGCTGATCCTCAGTGGCTCACCTCTTCTCGCTGTCTGCCGCTCCTCTCTGGAGCCTGGTGGCTGTTGAGTGCGTTGGTCTGGTGCCGTCCGGTGAACTTGCCGCTGCTGCCGGCAGTAAGGCGCTGCTGCCGCGTTCTCGGGCCTGAGGCCGGCATATCTCCTCTGTGGCTCCGGGCCCCATTCTGAATCCCCCTCCTCTCTGGGGCCTGGTGCTGCAAGAAAAGATGGTGCCCGCACCATTCCGCCCTGCGGCTCCGGCTGCAGCACTGCGGTCTGGTTTCTTTCTGGTGTCTCATTTTTCCAGACCTCTTTTTCTCCATCCCTTGTAATTACATTTTTTGTTTCTCTGCTGATGGTGTTTTCTGGCTATCAAAGACGCTGATTTTGTGGTAATAGAGATTGGTTGTTAGCGGGGCTCGTAAGCCCCACTTTCCTCCATCGCCATCTTCCCGGAAGTCCGATCGGGAATAGGTAGTTTTTAACAGGTGTGGGTTCATGCATAAAAATTCCCCCCATGGACATAGGTAGGCTTTCACGGGCATGTGTTCACGCATAAAAATTTCCCACATGGTCATAGGTACTCTCTTACGCGCATTTGTTCACGCATAAAAATTCTCCCCATGGGCATAGGTAGGCTTTCACCAGCATGTGTAATACATATAAAATTCTCCCATGGGCAAAGGTGGCTTTTATGGGCGTGTTTTCACGCATAAAAATTCCCCCCATAGGCATAAGTAGGCTTTCACGGGTGTGTGTTCATGCATAAAAATTTTCTCAAATGGCATCGATAAGGTTACAAGGGTGTGCGTTCACACAAAAAATTCCCTTAATGCGCATTCGTAAGCTTACATGGATGTGTGTTCACACATAAAAATTCCCAACAAGGGCATAGGTAGGTTTTCATGGGCGTGTGTTCACACATAAAAATTCCCACCATGGGCATAGGTAGGCTTTCATGGGTGTGTGTTCACACATAAAATTTCCCTCCATGGGCATAGATAGGCTTTTATGGTTGTATGTTCATGCATATAAAATCCATCCATGGGCATATGTAGGCTTTTATGGGTGTGTGTTTACGCATAATAATTCCCCCATGGGTATAGGTAAGCTTTATGGGTGTGTGTTCATGTATATAAAATTCCCACCATGGGCATAGGTAGGCTTTTATCAGCGTGTGTTTACGCATAAAAAATCCTACCATGGGCATAGGTAGGCTTACACAGGCGTGTGTTCACTCATAAATATTCCTTCCATGGGCATAGGTAGGCTTTTATTAGCGTGTGTTCATGCATAGAAATTCCCCCCATGGACATAGGTAGGCATTCCCCCCATGGACATAGGTAGGCTTTCATGGGCCTGTGTTCAGGCATAAAAATTGCCCGCATAGGTAGGCTTTTACGGGTGTGTGTACACACATAAAATTCCAACCATAAGCATAAGTAAGCTTTTATGGGTGTGTGTTCACACATAAACATTCCCCATATGGGCATAGGTGGGCTTTCATGTGTGTGTGTTCATGCAAAACAATTCCCCCCATGTGCATAGGTAGGATTTCATGGGCGTGTGTTCACACATAAAAATTCCCACTATGGGCATAGGTAGGCTTTTATGGGCATGTGTTCACACATAAAAATTCCCACTATGGGTATAGGTAGGCTTTCATTGGAGTGTGTTCATGCATAATAATTTTCACCATGGGCCTATGTAGGCTTTTACGGGCATGTATTCATGCATAAAAATTTCCCCCATGGGCATAGGTAGGGTTTCATGGGTGTATGTTCATGAATAAAAATTTCCCCATGGACATAGGCAGGCTTTCACGGGTGTGTGTTCACAGATAAAAATTCCCTCAGTGGGCATAGGTAGGCTTTCACGGGCATGTGTTCATGCATAAAAATCTTCACATGAGCATAGGTAGGCTTTTATGGGTGTGTGTTCACGCATAAAAATTACCACCATGGGTATAGGTAGGCTTTCACGGGCATGTGTTCACGCATAAAAATTCCCACCATGGGCATAGGTAGGTTTTCATGGGCGTGTGTTCACGCATAAAAATTCCCCTCATGGGAATAGGTAGGCTGTTACGGGTTTGTGTTAAGGCATAAAAAATTCCCTTTATGGGCATAGGTTTTAACGGGTGTGTGTTCATGCATAAAAATTCCCCCCATGGGCATAGATAGGCTTTCACAAGCGTGTGTTAACACACAAAATTTCACCCCATGGGCATAGGTTGGCTTTCACGTTTGTATGTTCACGCATAAAAATTCTCACCATGGGTATAGGTAGGCTTTCACGGGCGTGTGTTCACCCATAAAAAGTCACACCTTGGGCATACATAGGCTTTTATGGGCATGTGTTCACCCATAAAAATTCCCCCCATGGGCATAGGTAGGCTTGTACGAGAGTGTTTTCACGCATAAAAATTCACCTCATGGGCATAGGTAGGGTTTTACTCTCGTGTGTACCCGCATAAAAATTCCCACTATGTGCATAAGTAAGCTTTTATAAGCTTGTGTTCATGTGTAAAAATTTTCCCCATAAGCATAGGTAGGCTTTCACGGTGTGTGTTCATGCATAAAAAATTCCTACCATGGGCATAGGTAGGCTTTCACAGGTGTGTGTTCACGCATAAAAATTCTCCATATGGGCATTGGTAGGCTTTCAAGGGCGTGTGTTCACACATAAAATTCCCACCATGGGCATTGGTAGGCTTTCATGAGCGTGTGTTCACTCATAAAAATTCCCTCCATGGGCATTGGTAGGCTTTTATGAGCATGTGTTTACACATAAAAATTTCCCCCATGGGCATAGGTAGGCTTTCACGGGCATGTTTTAACGCATAAAAATTCCCAACATAAGCATAGGTAAACTTTTATGGGTGTGTGTTCATGTATAAAAAATACCCCCATGGGCATAGGTAGGCTTTTTCGGGCATGTGTTCATGCATAAAAATTCCCCCATGGGCATAGGTAGGCTTTCATGTGCATGTGTTCACGCATAAAAATTCCCTCAGTGGAAATTGGTAGGATTACATGGATGTGTGTTCACACATAAAATTTCACTCAGTGGTCATTGGAAGGCTTACACGGGTGTGTGTTCACACATAAAAATTCCCTCAATGGGCCTATGTAGGCTTTCAAGGGCATTTGTTCATGCATAAAAATTCTTCACATGGGCATAGTTAGGCTTTTATGGGTGTGTGTTCCCGCATAAAATTACCACCATGGGCATAGGTAGGCTTTCATGGGTGTGTGTTCACATATAAAAATTCCCACCATGAGCATAGGTAGGCTTTTATGGACATGTGTTCAAGCATAAAAATTCCCCCCATGGGTATAGGTAGGCTTTCACGGGCATGTGTTCACGCATAAAAATTCTCCCCAAAGGCATAGGTAGGTTTTTCCGCGCATGTGTTCACGCACAAAAAATTCCTTCCATGGGTATAGATAGGCTTTCATGAGCGTGTGTTCACACATAAAAAACCCACTATAGGCTTAGGTAGGTTTTCACAGGCATGTGTTCACTCATAAAAATTCCTAACATGGGACTAGGTAGGCTTTCACGGGCGTTTGTTCACGCATAAAAATTCCCACCATGGGCATAGGTAGGCTTTCACGGGCGTGTGTTCAGGTATAAAAATTCCCACCATTGGCGTAGGTAGGCTTTTATGGGCATGTGTTCACGCATAAAAATTCCCCCATGAGCATAGGTAGGTTTTCACGGGCATGTGTTCATGCATAAAAATTCCAACCATGGGTATAGGTAGGTTTTGTTATGGGCTTATGTTCATGCATATAAAATTCTTACCATGAACATAGGTAGGCTTTTATGAGCGCGTGTTCACGCATAAAAATTCCTTCCATGGGTATATGTAGGATTTCATGGGGGGTGTGTTCACACATCATAATTCCCACCATAGACATAGGTAGGCTTTCACAGGTGTGTGTTCACGCATAAAAAATTCTCCCATGGGCATAGGTCAGCTTTTATGGTTGTGTGTTCACGCATAAAAATTCCCACCATGGGCATAGGTAGGTTTTCACGGGCATGTGTTCACGCATAAAAATTTCCCCAAAAGGCATAGGTAGGCTTTCCCGGGCGTGTGTTCACGCATAAAAAATTCCTTCCATGGGCATAGGTAGGCTTTCACGAGCGTGTGTTCACACATAAAAAAAAACCCACCGTAGGCTTAGGTAGGCTTTCACGGGCATGTGTTCATGCATAAAAATCCCCCCCCCCCCGCCAAGGGCATAGTTAGGCTTTTATGGGCATGTGTTCATGCATAAAAATTCCCTCCATAGGCATAGGTAGATTTTTGCTTGTGCCAACCCTACACTTTCTTAATTACTGTGGCTTATGATAGTTGCTGATATCTTATATAAGAGATATCGCTCTTCTCTTGGTTGGTATTTTCTGGTTCATCTTTTTTAATCCTTTTACTTTCAAACTTTTTTCAATGTTTATCCATCCTGCCCCATGAGATTGCCCAAACCTCTGCTGTTTCCTCTGCTGCTTATCAGTGGTTCTCTGCCAGGTGTGTGTCAAGAATTGGATGTTTTTCCCAGTGAAACATGGTCAGGTCACCCCAACTCACCTCTCTCTGCTTTCCTTTTGCTAGGGGATTTTGACACCTCAAGTCTTAAATTGATTTTTTCTTTTTTCCTCCCTCCCTCCTTCCTTTCCTTCCTCTCATTTCTCCTTCCTTCCTTCTTTTCTTCCTTCCTTCCTTCCTTTCTTCCTTTTTCTTTCTTTTCTTTCCTCATTATTGTCTATTGATACTATTCCATCTTAGTATCCTAGTTGAAAACAGGCATCCTTGGACCTTGATATTTAATTTATAAATTAAAAGGTGAAAATTATATTAGAAAATTTATCAATGTAATTTACCACATTATTAAACAAAAGGAAATTACATTAATATGTTAATAAATGCAGGAGAAGATCAGTTGATAAAACTCAACATCCACTTATAATAGTATTATATATTTTTGGAAAACTAGGAAGAGAAATAAATTTCCTCAACCTGGTAAGTCTCTTTAAATTTATTTTAACTGATAAGTAAAGCTGAATGCATTTAGGGGTACCATGTGATATTTCCACACATATATACATTGTGTAATGTTTGCATAAAATAAACATATCTGTCTCCTCCAAAAGGGTAAAACATTCAGTTCTTTCTTCTAACTTTTTGAAATGCATAGTACATTGTTGTTATATAGTTATCCTACTGTGCAATAATACACCAGATCTTCTTACTTCTAATTTAAGTTAGTGCTCATTGGTCAACCTCTCTCCATCCCTTACTCCCTCCTCCTCCTCTCCTCAGCCACAGGTAACCACCTACTCTCAACTTCTATGAGATCAACATTTTTAATATTCCATGTGAGTGAGTTCATGCAGTATTTGTCTTTCTGTGCTTGGCTTATTTCACTTAACATAAAGATCTTGATGAAAGTCTTGATACTACAAACCTATAGTACACATCCAATATTGGTCTCCCTTTACAAATGTGAAAATTTAAAATTGCAAAGAAGACAAGGATGTCCACTCTCAACATTACAGTTTACATAGTTAGGCATGTCTGTGCTGATGAAGTAATATGTACACATGAAAACACCCATACATGTGCACAGGCATACGCACAAGTTGATTAAAAAAGGAAAGACCAAAACTACTACAATTTTCATATAAAAACTATATGAATCAACAAATTAGGATGGCCTGTGATGAGGATGTCTCCCACTTATGTTCAAGTTTCTTGGTCATGAATTGAGTTCCCCCTGCACTAACATCTGAGGTTTGTCCTGGTGGGAGAACCGGGACCCTTCTAAGCCCTTGTTGACCAGGCTACCATCCCTCTGCCCACAGGAATTCTGTCTCACAGGACCAGGCCAGGTTGCCCTGGATTGTCACAGGTGTTTGAAGGAATCTCATCACCCTGTGTCTTAAAAAAACATGCATGTGGTTCCTGCTACCTTCAAGTTGGTACATCTATAACCTATGAGAAAGTGCCTACCTGGGCTTCCTGGTACATGAGGTAAGCTAGAAGTGCCAGGCAGTGATATTTGCCTTTGAGGAAGACAAGATCCAGTATTGGAATAAAAATCAGCTAGTGAGGCAATGGAAATAGCTCACAAAGAGTGGAGAGGAAAAAATTGACAAATACATGGAATTAATCAAGGCCCATGGGCTCCTGGTTTGAACCCAATTAAGACTGCTTTTCCTCAAACCCAAACCTAAAGGAAAATAACAAGCAAATTATGAGACACGATGAGTCCAGTTTCATTTCCAGAAACAAAGTAGACATAAAATACATGTCTATCTATATTGGAAGTAGTAAGATTGAGGAATGTGTAAGATACAAATAAAAATGTATTCTATTAAAGAACATGTAATAAGGCAAGAAGAAGAAGCAGAAGCAGAATAATAATAATAATAAGAATAGGAGGAGGAGGAGAAGGAGAAGGAGGAGAAGAAGAAGATGAAAGAAGAAGGAGGAGGAGGAGGAGAAGGAGAAGGAGGGGGAGAAGAAGGAGGAGGAGGAGGAAAGAAGAAAAAGATGAAAGAAGAAGAAGGAGGAGGAGGAGGAGGAGAAGGAGGAGTAGGAGGAGGAGGAGGAGAAGATGAAAGAAGAAGGAGGAGGAGAAGGAGAAGGAGGAGAAGAAGAAGATGATAAAAGAAGGAGGAGGAGGAGGAGGAGGAGGAGGAGAATTATTCAACAAACTGTGTATATATCAGTGGGCACTCATTATGAAGATAATTCACTTCCAGCTCATTTAGGAATGCATTATGTCATACTTTCCCCAAACAGCTCAGGTCTTGGGTTGTGGGGAATGGCTGATCCTTGAAAACAGTGAAAAGAGAGAAGGGGTGAAAGAAGCAGAGGCAGATTCTGCTGATTTCTAAGCACCTAGAGGGTCCACAGGGGTGGAGCAGTGGCAGTGAGTTGTCCCATCCCTAAGGCTCCAATCTGCAGAGCCCCAGGAAAGAAGACACGAACGCCAAGTCTGTTGATGATGCTTCCTCTTTAATGCTTCTCCTTCAATGCGCACAGCAGGCAAATATATATCAGCCTCATAACCCCTCCCTCATCACTCCACCAACCCCAAACTTCCCACAGCTAGGGCATGCACATTTCTAACCCTCTCATAGGTGGGCTGGTGGTAGCACGAGGCGCTGCGTCACTGATCATCCATAGGGCGCCTGATAGGGCTCACTGCGCAGGCTCAGGGCACTGCCAGCCTTGTGAGCCTCGTGACTTGGCAACATGCCTAGGTGCCATCTTGAGCCACCGCCCCATCCCGGTCTAGCTGAGCGGGCCCCGACAGTGAGTGACAGCAGTTTCCGGTGGGGAGAGGTGGGGGCAATGCTGGAACCTGGAACCACTTCTGGCTGGTAACTCATGTCTGACTGCAGTGACTTGTTGAACGAAGTTGAAGGCTTCAGGGTGCATTCACATGGTGAGGGAACTGATCCTCACACTACGTTTCATGCAGAATGGTAACAGGGGCCCAATAACATAACAGGAATATTCCTTGAAAACAGTAAAGATGCCAAGCAGCATCTGAAGTGACATTCAAGCTGTATTGCAAGCACACCCAAAGTGAAGAGTGACAGTTCTGAACAACAGAAACCCCAGGCTTCTCTTCTCCTTTGAGCTGCTCCTCAGTACCACAGTGAACGGCTCGGTGGAAGAGGTTAAGTTGCAAGCAATGTTAGATTTAATCATAATTTCAGTAACTTGGGGATCTGTCAGAATCTCCAGTTTACTCATTCATTTATTGTTTGTTTGTTTATTTATTTTGTGGTACTGGGGATGGAACCCAGGGGCGCTGTACCTCCAAGCTACACCTCCAGGCCCTTTTATCCCCAGTCTTTCTATTTTTTTATATATACTTTTTGTGGTACTGGGGGTGGAACCCAGAGGCTTTCTACCTCTGGGCTATACTCCCAGCCCTATTTTATATTTTATTTGGAAGGAGAGTCTCACTAGGTTGCTGACAGCCTCACTGAGTAGCTGAGGCTGGCTTCAAACCTGCGCGATCCTCCTATCAGCCTCCCAAGGGCGAGGATTACAAGCGTGTGCCACCACGCCTGGCTCAGTCTTTTTATTTTTCAAACAGGGTCTCACTCAGTTGCGAATGACCTTGATAAGTAGCTGGGGCTGTCCATGAACCACAATCCTCTGGTCTCAGCCTCCCTAATTTGGGATTACAAGCGTGCAGCACCACACCCGACTATCTCCAGTTTAGAATTACACCTCTGAGACTCTGCTTCTGCTTTTCATCCCTTGGAATAGTAGAGGGGGCCGATTGCTGGAAGTCTATTCTCCATTTAACCCACTTTTATTAGTCAGGGACATATGTGGCACATTTGCCTTTGCAGCTGGCTGGGTGCTTGGCAGCAAGAAAATAAACCTCAAAGACCCATCCCTGCCAGAAACTCAGGATGGTCAATGGAAAAAGGACCATGGGTGTATACTCCAAGCAGCAGGACTGAGAATTGGCAAGCCCCTTCTGGGCTATAATCGAACACACTTCAGAGGTGTCTTTCTCGCAATCCATGATGAAAGAATTCCATATTGATCACATCTCATTCTTAGAGATAGGGACCCTTAAAAAAAGAGGAGATGGAAAAAAGATAAAATCCAATGTAGCTTTCTAATCCTTATTCTCTTTTGTTAATCACTTAAATACTTACTGAATGTCTACTATGTGTCATTCCTTTGCTGAGGTGTATGTTTAAAATTTAAAATGATCTACTTTTTTGAAGCTTAGTTGCAACATCTTTAGAAATTTAGGGCAAAGAAATGTGCAACCTCCTGGGCCAGTAAAACTCTCTTAGGAGTCAAGTGTTGGTCCCTTAAGTTACATCTCAGATATACTAGTTGGCTTTTTCTTGAAGTAATGTTACTTCTCTCTAAAGCTCACCCAATATATTGCTCACAGGTGCCTGTTTCATAGACCAGCAGACTGAAGAGGCTGCAGCTGTCTGAAGGTGGGTGACTGATACAGATGAACTTGGTTTAGTGCATAGCTGAGAAAGCTATGAGGATGCTCACTTGGCTGCTGAAGCCTAGCTTGGGAAAAGTGGTATAAACTCCCTTGACTGGGAGAAGGGATTCCTTTGGCTTAGAGGTTGCTGAAGCGCACTGAACTATCCTCAACAGCACATCACTCTTGGGTAGAAACCTAGAGTTACTAGAAGTCTAGTTACCTCCTGCTCACTGACAATCCAGGATTGTGTCCTAAAGACTTGGCAGTTATTGGGAATCTAGGTGAAGGTTATTTTTAAGTTAAAGTGGACTGAATCTTGGGGGCTGAGGGGAGAGCCCCAAGGGAGCAATAATTAGTTATATATATTTTTTAATCTAAGTGTATCATTATGCCAGGTGAATGAATAATGTCACATGAATAAAAATGTTGGTAGGGATATCATAAAAATGTTTACTGCTCAGATGTGTGCAAATGACCCCCCCCCCCTTATTGCATTCCTGAACTTGAACCTCCGAGTGCTGCTGTAGATGGAAGGTTTGATTTTCCTGGGTAAGATGTAATAAGGGGGGACAGGGGTCTCCTTTTTTTCTAGCCATTATATAATACCTAATTCCAGCCCTAGCTTCTTTTCTGTTTTCTCTAGGTGGTGGTTTGATGAGTTACTTGGTAGTAAGCAATGCATAAGTGGAAAGAAGAAGAGATCTATCAGAGGAGAAAGCTAATTCCTGGAGAGGTGCGGAACTTTGTGCCTTGCTTTCTTTGTTCACCAAATACTTTTTCTCCCCTTGTTCCATCTTGGGTTTGGAGCATATGGGTTACTGGACTGAAAGTGCTCCACCCCGTAGCACTTCTAAGAGTCATTTCATTGGTGAGACAAAGAAAAAGAGGGCAATGAAAGGAAATCTAGTCCCACGGTAGCTGGTGCTGAGTGGTGCCAGCCCATGGTA
Source organism: Muscardinus avellanarius (assembly GCF_963383645.1). Classification (NCBI taxonomy): domain Eukaryota; kingdom Metazoa; phylum Chordata; class Mammalia; order Rodentia; family Gliridae; genus Muscardinus; species Muscardinus avellanarius. The sequence goes on along the minus strand of NC_137801.1, from coordinate 17,853,520 downwards.
CTCAGGGACGACCTACAGCAGCACAGAGTATCAGGTGACTGAGCTGAGAGTTTTCAGATGTCAGTGCCCACTCTGAGTGTAAGTGTATGGGAATTAGAATATTCCAAGGCAATGTGATGTGTATGCATGTATGCATACCTCTGGCTAAAATCCCAAATAATTTGTTATATAAATTGACTTTACTTTTATTTCTTGGTACTAGAGATTAAACTCAGGGGCATTCTACTTCTCAGCTACACTTCAGCCCTTTTTATTTTGAAACACTAAGTTGCTGAAGCTGGCCTTAAACCTGTGATCCTCCTGTCTCAGCCTACCAAATACTGGAATTACAGGCATGCACCACCATGCCTTGCAGAGATTGACTTTAGAAAGTTGGTCTTGGTTGGAAAGTCATGCACTATATAAAGAGTGACACTCTCATGAATGAAATACATTAGTGGAAGAACAGAAAGACATCAAAACTGTAGACGTGAGAAGGGATCTGATGCGATTGAGCAGTTACCTAAGGTTAGAGAGAAAACACTTTTTCGTGATTTAATAGAGTTGGCTCTGCTGCACAAGACTTGTGGGAACTCCTTCCTCCAAGTTGCAAGCTTGTAATTTGAGGTATGTAGTGGGCTGGTAAACAGAGCTACCACAGATATGGCCCCAGGGTCCAGACAGAAGTTTATGTATGGGTGTGTGTCAATGGAGAAAAATATTCTTGTGTTTTTCCAGTCAATTAGAACATTTTCCAGAGGAGATGAAAGTCACAAGCATGGCTGGTTGCGTTTTTGTTTTCCTGCTCTTGTCTGAGCACAGGGGTGCTGGACAACCTGGCCAAAACAAACTGGAGAAAATGCTGGGGTCACACATGGTCTCAATTGGTCTCTGAGGAAAGCAGTCTGCTCATGGCTAAGGTACAAGAAAGTCATGAAGAAGCTGCCAAAAAGGCTTTGAATGTCGACCTGGCTTGCAACTCGAGAGCTTTTCTGTGGGGAATGTTTTTGAAATAAAGATTTAGGATAAATTAGAAGGAATCCCTCTGATTAAGACTGGAGGTAAAAACCAAATTAAATAATGAATATTAAAAAAACAGTCTGAATAAGTGAGAGTGGTGGCAAGCACATCTTGAAATTTATTTTGCAACAGGCTCTTTTCCGACTATTTAGTTCAGCCTTTCAGGTTCGAGCTAGGTTCATAATTCGATTATGGGGAATTTAGAGCATATGCAAAGATACGTGGACTCTTTCACCAAACATCCAGTTCAGTGACACTCATTGTCTAAGCCCAGTGATGATGTACTTAACCCAAACCTGCCCCTCTACAACCCATGCCCACTCATCTCCTTCCATATGACTTTGAAGCAAATCCCATAAATCACATCATTTCATCTATAAATATTTCATTGCATTTCTCTAAAAGACAAAGCATTGGCCCTTTAATAAACAAGATAAACCGTTTGCTCATCCATCCAAGCCAATGGGGGTGGGGGGACTGCTTGACATGTGAGGTCGTACTTCCAGCGATCTCGGCTCACCTTGGGAATCCAGACCCACTGGCTCTTAGGTTCCTGACTTAGAAACGCGAATGACCAACTGAATGGAAAGCAATGTGTAATACTCCCTGCACTGTGAGAGTCCCTTCTGACTGAGGGCAAGGTGACAAGCCACACAGGCTATGTGAACTGGGTCACTTAGTTTCATGTGACTTAAGATATTAGTTGAAGAGGAGGAGAGGAGGAACAAGGAGGTTTAGTACAGTCAAAGGAAAAGAGATGGGCCTTCGTTGGGGAGATGCTTTCCTTGTGAAAGGGTGGATGGGCCTATTTAGGAGTGGAACAACCCAGAGGTGATGAACACAGACAGGCCGGTGTGCTTCCATGTTGGAGGAGCTGTCAGTTGGACAGAGACAGTTGAAACTTTGTTCTGCCACTGGAGAGCAGCCTGGGTCCCAGATGGACCTCTGACTTTTCTTCTATGTCATGGAGGTCCAGGGTCAGCTGCCAGGAAGGAAGAGGCAGGAGGGCCACAGTGTTTGGGCTTGTCTTCCCAGAGCGGGGTGCGCTGCATTAGCAAGAGCTTGTCCTGCCTCCTTTGTCCCCACCATATGTTTTCAACCAGCCCTCAGTGTTGATTTTATTCCCACAGTACGGGGAGTGTGCTGGTGTGGTAGCAGGTGAAGCGAGGAGAGGAGAACAGGGGTCACAGAGATGGAGATGTGATTTAGGGACAAGCCACTGACTTGCCCTTTGTAGATTTAATCTTTCCAGAAATCTTGTGTGTGTGTGTGTGTGTGTGTGTGTGTGTGTGTGTGTGTGTGTTTTACTGGGGATTGTACTCCCCTCCAGACCTTTTTATTTTTTATCCTGAAACAGGGTCTTGCTAAGGTGCTGAAGGTCCCATGAAGTTGTTGAATTTGGCCTTGAACCTGTGATCCTCCTGGCTCAGCCTTCTAAGTGCTGGGATCATAGGTATGCACCACTACACCTGGCTTTGCCCTCTAAACCTTAACTTTCAACCCTAATGGGAACATCTGGCAGCTTTGCTCCAGGCTCAGCCTCTCCATGGCTTCTGAGTAGAGCCACCTCTGTCATGAATCCATACCTGAAAAAATGAGCATGGGCCAGGCTGCTAATTATGGGATGCAAGCTCCAACTGGATGGAGGATCCCTAGTGCCTCTCTGGCTCTCATTTTCTGTGTGAGAAGGGACTTTAGTCATCTCAGCTCTTCTGTAGGGTATCGCTAGATATGACATGTCGCCTAAAGAGGTCATTTATTTATATTCAGGATTGATACAATTGATATAATTGGGTTGTAATCTCAGCAGTGGACAAATCCATTGTAATGGGTGGTGGCTTAGGCTGCGAGGGTGAGGTCAGAGGAGGTGGGTCCCTGGGAGTATGGCTTGGGAATTACATATGGTTCACTCTCTCCTCTCTTTCTTTCTCTCTCTCTCTCTCTCTCTCTCTCTCTCTCTCTCTCTCTCTCTGTTTCCATGATGTGAGGAGAGCAGTTCATGTGCTCTTTCACAGCCATACCCTGAGACCCGCGGTACCCAGCTTTACAGTTTCTTTCCTCTAAGTTACATGGTCAAGCTTTTAAATTATAGCCATGGGGAATATTGAAGGCAACATTGAGGTAAGAATGGCCACCACCAACCAAGGCTGGGGGGAATGTTTTCTAATCCACACAGAGAAGACAAAGCAAAGGGTGAAGGTTCAGAGGCACAAGTTAGAGTCCTAGGCTCAAGGCTGGCTAAATTTTAGACTTTCTGTTTCTTACCTGCAGAAAAGGACAGGAGTTGTGCCACATGCGAGGTTGCCAAATATTTCCAATTAGAACCTTCATGATCAACACATGTTTCATTGTTTATATTGTTGGCATTATTTAAAAAGTCACCAGCTTTATCTCAAAGACATCAGAGGTCGGCTTCTCTCAGTGGGTTGATGCTACCCCATCCAATAGCTAAGTAAAGAGAACTATTCTGACCCCGATGTTTATTAGCTAGTTCAGTTTTAATGAAGACTACCATTCCATCTTCCCTTCTCATAAAAATATAAAGAATCTTTCTGATAATTAATTATAATAACACCAATGCTAAATTCATCCTCATCTTTATTTCCTGGCTCCAACTCAAATTTTACTAGATGGGTTGTTTACTTTTTCTTTCCCTGACTTTCTTTTCCCTGAGGATGTAGAATGTTTACAAAGCACAAGATTTTCCTTTAAAAAGATTTTCCCTAAAATCCAAGGGTTATTTATGGATTCTCAGTCCTTCCTGAAGTCCCTCACTGAGCCAAATAGCAGACACAATTAGAAGGCCATACCATGTAAAGGCCTTAGATTTTGACTTCTTGTTCCCTTCTACTCTTGCTGATGTCCTTGAGTATGTAGAATATATTTAGAAAGTCACATGGATATATCGAGTAGTATTTGACACTAAATTCTTTCATATTTTCTTGTGAACTTGGTGATGGATTAGAAAAAATTAAAACTTGTTTACTTAATTCTCAACAATTTCATAGTAAATAGTTTCTTTAAAAAAAAAGAGCTTTCCAGGCCTGATGGAGCATGCTTGTAATCCCAGCATTTGAGAGGCTGAGACCATAAGGATCCAGGTTTGCAGACAGCCTCAGCTACTTGGCGAGGCCCTTCACAACTCAGTGAGATCCTGTTTCAAAAAATAAAAAATAAAAAAGACTAAAATATAGGAATGGGTTGTAGCTCAGAGGTACAATTCCCCTGAATTTCATCCAGGTACTGCAAAAAATAAAAAAGCTGATTTTTTTGCCAATTTTCTGAGTGTCCATTATGTGCCAAGACCATTGCTAGGCATTGTAGAATATATAAAAGTGAAACACTCAGGCTCTTACCAACAAAACTCTTAAATTTAGGAAACAGGAAAGGATGTAGAGGAATAAAATTTGGGGAAGACAAAGGGCATGCTGGGTTTTGCCCATAGGGTTGGCGACTGTTTCCTGGCTGGGTTCCCTTTCAATGGCTTCACCTCCCTCCTGGTCTCACCTTTATACCCTGCCTCTGCCCACTCCACCGGTCTCATTTTCACTTTCTCTAGCACAGAGACTGTGTCTTAGGCCCTTTGGGTGTCTGTTCTGAAGGATTCTAATTTTTTTTTCCTAGAAATGTGTGGGAGAGAAAGCAGAGGGTGACTGGATGACCTCTCTTTCTTTTCTTTCTAGCTGTCATGAACCAGGGGCTCAGAGTACTGCTGGTACTGGAGGAATACTTGAGACCTTTCTGAATCCAAGGATTGTCCTGGCTTGACTGAAGAAGTGTGAGGACATGGATCCAATAGGCCATGACTCTCCAGTCTTCATTTAGTGGTTCATCTCTGTGCTTGGCCAAGTTGAACAACACTGGAGGCAGGGCTGAGACTGGGGCTCCAGGGAAAAATAGTTTCCTGGGTATCTAGCCCTTCTTTATTTTCTTTTCCTTCCTTCCTTCCTCCCTCCCTCCCTTCCCTCCCTCCCTCCCTCCCTCCCTCCCTCCCTCCCTCCTTCCTTCCCTACTGGGGATTGAATTCAGGGCTGCTGTACCTCTGAGCTGTACTCCCAGACTGACTTTGATATTTATCTTGAAATAGGGCCTCACCAAATCGCCACTGGATTATGGGCGTGGACCACTACACCTGCACTAGCCCTCCTTTCTTAAAACCAGTATTACCAGCACAAGGGGCACCTCTGACTTCCCTCTGCCTTCCTTGCCCTCCTCTTAGAGTTGACGACTTATTCACTCTTCCACTGACTGAATCACTGGCTCTTCCCTCTCTCCCCCAAGTTGCCACCAGAGCCAACCTCTCTCAGTACACTGCTTAGACTATTCCATAGAGGGGGAGTTGGTATACTTGCCTGGAATAAAAATCAGACTGATCAGTCCCTTGCCTGACACCGACCTGCAGTTTCTCATCATGGCTTATGAAGCATTTGCCTTCCTGTGACCATCTTCTCCAGCTTGGACAGGCCCGCCTTTGTGTCCTGCTGCCTTCGCAAGTGCCTATAAACAAGCCTGCTGCTTTGCCCTTTCCCCTTGTCTACATCTGGAAGCAGTGGCCCATGAGGTCTAATGTCATCTTCTTACGGAAGACTTTTCTGACTGCTATGGCCACGGTTCCCCCCTCTCCTGGCCTTCAGTGCCACCTTGAATTAGCACATTTGGTTGTAATTATATTGAAATGTGCATTGTGATGATCTGTCAGGCTGAGAGGGAAAGGATTACTGTCTCATCCATCATGGACACTGGGGCACCCAGCTGAAGGGCTCTGTAAAGTGTTTGTTAATGGTTAAAGTGGTAAGGTGCTTAGATCTTAAAGAATCTCGCCTGGTTTAATTCCTCTTAAATTCATTTATTCACTTATTTACCCATGCACGCATTTGCTGCTTGTACAAACATTTACTGAGTACCTACTATGTGGGAGCGCCCTCCCTCTCTCTCTAGGCAACAAAGCCTTGATTAAATAGACATAAAAGAGAAGCAGCTGCCAATCCTTCCTGCGGGAAACTGCTCCACAGGCCTTCATTTAAGAATCCTAGAACTTCAGTTTCCTTTCGTCAGCTTTTTTCCTTAATGGCCAAACTCATGGTGGCAGTGACAATGGATTCTGCATTAGTATTAAAAATTTATTCAATAAATAATGGATTAGAACCTCTGTTTAATAATTATTAATGCGCTGCAATTTCAGTTGCCCAAATCTCAAGATGTTTTAAACATAACTAATTGAAAACACAATTAACGGCAACTTGCTGAAATAAAGCTGAAAGGCAGAACACCCTTGAAAACCTCAGTCTCTAACAGAAAAAAAAAAAAAATCAAAAGCAGCCCCCTCCCCACCCTGCCCCAGAAGAAGAGCTGATGCTGGACTCCAGCAAAAAAGGATGGCGGTATCTGGTAGAGTTTGGGACGTGACGATGGGTTTAGTGGCAGCTTCCCCGCAGCTACTGAAACTTGAGGTGAGCACTTTATTATGTCCAGGGAAGGGAGTTTTCCTGACCAGTAGGCTCTGCTTACACTTATATCAAACGGACCCTTGGAGAGAGGTTGATTCTGTGACCTCAGTATGCCTGAACTCAGCCAGGTAAGTCCAGACTTGGCTCTGGCAGTGTGCTCAGGCTGGACATTGTTGGAGTCAAATGTGGCTGGGAGACCCGGGCCTTTGGTGTCTAATTCTGCGCTCACTCCTGGATCTAGATATCCCCATCCCCTTTTGTGGCTGGCTCTGTTCATCCTGACTCAGTGAAATCAGTACAGTCCAACAATAGTCAGCAAGGACAGAAGATGTACTGAAGCGTTCACAGAATGGGCCTGGGACGATTGCTGGACTCTAGAATCCTGGAGGGTGTAGAAGGAGAACACGAGCTCTGAGCTGGGCTTGGCGTGGGTAAGCACGGATCCCACTTTTTGTCTTTATATATCTGTATCTGCTTTCTGTGCTAGAAGGTTCTCTTTTACACATTTGTTTTGGGGTTTGAACACACTCAGCTCTCCTTGCTTCTATCATTACTTTATAAGATGTGTGTGTGTGTGTGTGTGTGTGTGTGTGTGCGCGCGCGCGTGTGTGTGTGATCAACGAGTCACTGTATGGCACTCAGTCAACAGTAGGTTTAGCCAGTGGTAGGCACTCAGCACCTTTAACTCCCCTAGTCCCCTTCTCATTCTGTCTTGTCTATGGCAGTGTTTAGAAATCCTCAGAATTCTAAACACTGCTGTGGTCATGCTTTCAAAAGAATATTAGGGTCCCTGGACACAGGAACACCATTCCTGGATAACAGAAGTTAGCAAAGTGGGGATCTGAGGGTCACTCTGGAGAGCAGGTTAGCTGTAACTTGAGGTATGGAAAGGGGTCGTGCAAGGTATAAAAATATTGCAAAGTACCTGGAGAGCCAGGCTAGTGAATTTGGCCTTCACCTTATGGGGAGAAATGAAAGATTTTAAAGCTAGAAAATGGCAAGGATATTATCTTAACCTGTGTACCAGAGAGCAGTGGTTCTTACAGGTCACCAAACACCACGATCATCTGGAAATCAGGTTAGAACATAATTGAGGAACGCCCTCTCTAGAGCTTCTCATTCACATGGTTATGAGATCTGTGAGTGTGCTGCTTTCAAGTGTCCAGGTAATAATGATGCTGCTGATTCAGGGACCAAGCTTGGAGAACCATTTCTGTAGAGGATGCCCTGGAGGCAGTGGCCATGAAAGCAGGGAGCTGTTTGGGAAGCTGGCACTATAATCCAGCCTGTGCCATGCTTGCCAGCCTGATTTGAAGCAGAAGCAGTGGCTCTATAAAGCAATGGAGACACCAGAGGGGAATCAGTGGGATTTGATGAACAAATGGATGACTGACAAATACTGGAGAAGCTCCCAGGGATTTTTTCTGGATCTTGAAAGAAGCCATTGCCTCTTAAGAGTAAGAGCATGGAGTTGAGGCTCCCTGGATGGGGCAGAGGGAAATTGATTGGCTGACACTTCCGGATGATCCTAGACGTTGGTGGGACAGGAGACCTGAGGGCAGACAGCTGTTTCCTAGCTGAACCCTCTAAACATGGTGGTGGCTGCAGGAAGATATTTCTAGAAGAGGATCATAGAGATATCAAAGTGCATAGGTGAGGTGGCTCCTGTCCTGGAGTCCAAGTGTCTTGGTGCCTCACTTACTTACCTGAGGTCCCACCTGTTCTGTTGCTGTTATGATCACTTCAAGCCTAAATGAGCCTGGTGGGATCAGAGAAAAGAGGGCTGTGGAGCCTGCCTAGGTATTGAATCCCATCTTTGGCCTTTCCATCCTCTTTGAAACAAAATTATATGTGACCATCTTTTATTGTGTGTGTGTGCCAGAAACTATCATACTCCTGTACATGACTTGCACTGATATCAATTTTTGTGCCTCCAGGACTGCTGAATGGTGCGGGGTACAGAGAAGGCAGGAGAACCCTCCAAACCTGCAGAGCCTGCAGCAGACCCCATGAACGCACTATCTCAAGGCATCAGCAATGGCTGGTATTTCTGGAGTGGCTGAGACAATAGACAGAGCCAGCTGTTCTACTGAAGGGCAATGATTGGGTCTTGAAGTTTCTTTCTTGGGCATACTTTGAGACATGCTTCTGGGTTGTTTTTTTTGTGTGTGTGTCTGTTTTTGTTTTAAAGCCTTAATGTATGGAGCTCTGTCGTGCAACCAAAGCAATCCAAGTTTAATCTCTAAACATTCATCTCCCAAGTTCAGATTTGTCTTCTCCCTTCTCAGCTGGTGCACTCCCCAACTTCTGACTGTCTAAAAATACCCAGCGTGGTTCCCTCTACAAAACACCAGCACCCTGCCAGCTGTTAAATAAATAAACTTGAAACAAAAATGCTGTGGATGTGAAATAAGATATATTTAATTAAATAAAAAAGGGAAAGCAAGTGCTATTACAAGAGCATAAAACTGTAAGGCATAAGATAAAAACTAAATTATTACAAGGCAGCTCGGTCCAATCTAATCCTTGAAGATAAAGATGAAACCAGAAAATTGCATGTATTGAGAAATCAACATAAGCCCTGAGCAAATATTAACTAGAGGTCTATAAACTGGTTGATAATAAACAGTACTATGAACATTAGGATTAGGTACAAAAATGGAAGTGGAATCACATCGGGAAAGGGGGACTTGAATTCCTTTTTCCATCCTGCATGAGGTAAGCATTTGGATGATCTTGGTAGTGAGACTTTTCCACTAGCTCATTTAAGTCCTTCCGAGAGGGAAATAGAATGGTGTGGAAATACCTGGGCAGATTTCTATTTGTCATCTTTTGAAGACACTGACATGGATGCGCTCTCATGTTACCGGGCTATAAAATGGAGCCTTTTTACCTTGGGTTTCCAACTTAGCTATTGACACAATTTTAACAGTGTATTTAAGCATGAAGAATGGTCCAATTACATGTTAAGTAGCCCCTTTCTATGGTTCTAATAAAGGTCCATTTAGACGTTTCTACTGACAACTCAGTTCTTTTGGAGGGGCATTTTTCAAGTTGCCTTGCTGAAAGAGGATGTTTCATGGCAAAAAAAAAAAAAAATAGTTTCTTTTTTTTTTTTTTTTTCAAAAGCCTGCTATTAGCTGGAGAATGTTGCTCCGGCTTTGAGAGCCACTGTGTGTATAGAGGCTGGGCCTTCCGGCGAAGTCGGCAGCAGCAGCTGGAAAAAATCAAGCTAATTCACAGGTGAAGATGTCCTCTTTGTCAGAGTTTCAGGCTCTGGGATAAAGACGCTCCTTTGAGAGCATTCATGCGTGTCACACCCCACATGGGGAGCTTCTGAGTGCTGTCTGAATGAGAAACTGACTCAGAGAGTGAGGGGGCGGCTCTGACAGGTGGGGACTGTGGTCCTCCCTCACATCAAGGTGCAGGGACCGCTGAGACCTCTGACGGAGCCAAAGCCCCTCTGGGGATGGAGTTAGTGTTCTTAGGCCCCTGGGGATATAAGTGACCTGGAGGCTTTTCGAAACAGTGGATTTTTATTTTATTTTTTCCCTGTCCTTTTTTTTTTTTTTTTACTTCTAGTGAGACTCTAACTAAAAGTGTTCCTGACAGAAAAAGAAATCCATGTGTGCTCTTCAGGGCTGGACAAACTCTCCACAGCCTGCAGGATCCAGGAACCAGGAGCCAGGTTTGAGTCTTATCCTCACTCCAGGGAGTCATCCTGAAGTCTTCCACACTGACTGCTGGCTCCTTGAAAACAGGCCTGTGGCAATTTCTTGGGCTTCCTTAACAAAATTCCACAACCTAGATAGCTTAAACAACAGATGTTGATTTCCCCACATCTCTGGAAGCCAGAGGGACATGATCAAGCTGTGGGCAGGGTTAGTTTCTTCAGACTCCTCTCTCTTCTGCTTGGCGGTGGTTGCCTTATCCCTGTGTCTTTCCTGTGTGTGTGCCTCTGTCCCAATTACCTCTTCTTAGGAGGACACTAACCCACATGAGGATAAGGACACACAGTAATGACCTCATTTAACCTTAATTACCCTTTTAAAGACCCTATCTCCAAGTATAGTTATGTTTGGAGGTACTGGGAATTAGGACTCCAACCCTTCAATTTTTGTGGGACATAATGCATCCCATAACAGGGCTGCATCTTACTCTGAAGAGTTCGAGATTTGCCCACCGACCCAAATAACGAAAGACACACAAGAGATGTAATATCAAGCAGGGTTTATCGTGCTTGCAACTCTTTCCTGGCTAGCCAGGGGTCGAAACCCAGACGTCACTCACCAGTCGAGGGAGTTCAGTCGATGGGTCGACCCCCAGCCTCTGGCCCGCTCTGACTTTATAGCTGGAATAGGGAGTGGGCACACACGTCAGAGCCCGCCAAAGAGGAGCCCGCCAAAGATACATCCAATCAAATAAACTGGTAAACAGGTACAACCAATAATTTTAAAAGCAATCACACATACATTTGAATTATAGCAAATGGTTTCACAGAGCTGCCTCCCTATGTCATTGCCCGCCAAGGGTCTCCTTTGTCTTCCCTACGGGGGAGGTGAGCTCGTGCTTCAGGAGCCGCCCCTAGCTAGCAAATGTTTCCTGACAGATGAACTTTTACAAGCTCCCAACATTCTCTACATACCACCCTTATCTAAGACAAAAGGCTATCTCTGGACACTATCTCCGGTGCCTAAGCCAGGATTCTAAACAGATTATAACAGAAGTAAGAAGTTTGCCTGTTTACTCAATTCATTGCTTACACAAACTGCTACATTCTTATCCTAACCTTATATTCTAACATCCTACATTATGCCCTATTTCTATATCCTACTCCCTTAATTCTAATATAGGGAAGGGCTTCCTTAACTAAAACCTCAGGCTGGGGAAGACTTTTCTTCCTGCATTCCTACAACTCCTCTTTGTATAACTGGGAATAAAAATATATCTACTTCTTCTGCTTCTTGAGGTTCACTCAGTCTGGCAGAGGTGTCATAAAACAAACCTCATATGTGCCCTCATTTTGTGTATGGAGAGCAAGAGGCGGCAAGTTGCTGTGCATTAATTTTTTTCCTGTTGAAAGGTAAGACAAATATTTTATTTTCAAAGAATTTGCAAATGCAATTCTCAGCCATGCCTAGACTCCATCTCCAGAGCTTCTTGTCTAATTGATCTGGGTTAAGATGCAGACATACATAATTTTTCAAATCTCCCTAGATGATTCTAATATGCAGCCAGGGTTGATAAATCATTGTTCTCAGACTCTTTGGGTCCTTGCAAATGGCCCTCAAGGACAGGTGTTTTGTTTGACAAGTCATTTCTGGTGCATTGGTAGACCTCTGGGCATGCTTTAAAAGAAGAGGAGAAGACCTATTTTGCTGTTTGGGGTAAAGATGTACAGGGGGTTTTCATGGTGGTCAGGGGGAAATGTGTGTTGATTTGACTATGAATTTTTATAGGTCTGATGAAGGACTGTGAAATGAAGTGATTTTGGAGAAACATGCCCTGGACTGGTCATCAGCGAGGTTATTCCAAGCTGCATAAGTCAGATCATGAATAGAAGGGTGTCTCCAGGCAGCCGATGAGGGTAGGAAGGCTTGGTGAATTCTGATCCCAGCACATTGGTATGGCACATTGGAGATACGCACTGAAGGAAGGGAGAGAGACTGTCTTTCAGAAGAATGGGTTGGCAGATGTCCGCACTGGAGAGCAATACTAGGAACTGGAGTGTGCTTGTGGGAGTGTCTCTTGTGAAGAGCTCACTAGCTCTCCGGGATTTTTGTACAATCACATCGTGTCTCACTTAAATGTCACACTCTTTCCATTCCTCAGAGTTGCCTGCAAACCTTTCATAGAGTCTCCTCATGCTATCCACCCTCGTGTTCCCCTTCTCTCCCCTGCCTAGAGGCTGACAAAGGGAGGCATACAGTACAGGGGTTCTTCATTCTAGTTGTACATCTGAGACAAGTGGGGACTTTTTAAACACTCTAATGGCCGGGCGTGGTGGCACACGCTTGTAATTCCTGCGCTTGGGAGGCTGAGACAGGAGGATTGCACGGGTCCGAAGCCAGCCTCAGCTACTTAGTGAGACCCTGTTTTCAAATTAAATATTTAAAAAAAAGGGTATAGGAGTATAGCCCGGAGGTAGAAAGCCTCTGGGTTCCACCCTCAGTACCACAAAAAGAAAAAAATAAGTAAATAAAACACTCTATTGTATGCGCCCAAGCTAGACCAGTTCCATTAGACTCCAGGTGTGAGGGCTGATGCTGCCAGGTCCGACTGAAAACCTGTGATAGAGAAATGGATGAAAGGCAGTCCTGGATCTCCAGGTAGGGAAGAGCTGAGACTCAGCACAATCTCAAGAGAAGTGTGATATAGAAGGAGGAGGTACGCTAGGGCTGTCTCTAAGTATACCAGTGAAGGGAAGCCATGATATCTTGGTGGTAGTAAGATCTGGATGACTGGTAAGGAGCATAGCATATAGGCAAATGTTTTTTCTATGATACTGATCTGCGTACTTATGTAATAAACTTCTCAGGAACTTTAGAATGTCTTCCAGAATGCTGGATGGGGATTATGAGGCAGAAGCAATAGAAGAAGTTAAAACATAGACTTGTTCTTTTCTTAAGCTCCATCCACATGCAGTCTATTTCAGTTTTTCCTCTACTCTCAGATTCAATAGGAACTGATCAGCCCCAGTCTTTCACATAAGTAAATATTTATTGAATATTAGCCATTTGCTCAGTGTATCTACTCCCAGGAGGTTTACAACTGAATTGCGAGGATAAAGTATGTCCACACAAATATACAAATTTCTAGGTAAGACTAATTGTTTTGGAAATAGCCTGTGGCGCACCTGCCTAAGTGCAGGGGCTTAGAGGAAGGACTTACTTCTCTGGGTTAATGTTGAGTTAGGGCTTGAACTGGGTCTTTCAGGATGGATGTGTTTATGTGGCAGGAAGAAGAGGAAAGAGCCTGGTTGGAGGTGATCACATGAAGAAGAAACCTGATGTGCATTTTAGGGAGTGGAAAGGAAGTAGTGATACTTACAGCCTGATTACAAGGGGGAAGATGGAGAAGGTACCACATGATAGAACAGAGTGCTTTGGAGGCATGAGGCAGAGATGTGGGTGAACAAGTGGCTATTACTTGGTTACCTGGTCATGCTTTGCTGAACTCCCTGCCCCATCATCTCTACAGCGATACAATAGTTAAGATGGGGAAGGCTACAAAAGTGTGTCTCTGAGCTGATGAACACTAAGTTGACATAGGGCAATGGGGAAGAAATAGTTGCTTTGGTTTAATAATGAAAGGGTAAAAGTAGGCTAGATGTCAATGATTTCAGACGTGACATGAATGATTTCATTCCAGGCTTAAAGGCTCCTTAAAGTATTCCTGACTTTTCAACTATCTCTTGTTATGTGATCATATCCCTAACCTACTTTAAGAAGTCTTATTTTCCAAGTCATTAATTGTTGTCTTGCATTCTTAGAGATTTTCAAGTTTCTCTTAATCCCTCCTAAACCCTGTGCATTTCGGAGGTAACCTGGAGAGGCTCAGAGTGCCCTAGAGATGTTGATAAATCTCCAAGTACTTTACTTCTTCGAGGAGCTTTCTCATCATCCACCCCTACATTTAATTCATTGAATTCCTGGGTGTGTGAGTGGTGATGCCCATGTGCAGGGAGCAAAGAATGACTGAAAGTGAATCCAACTCTAGCCCTGACTTCAAGGAAGACAAGTGAGCTATGCAGGAAGTTTTTATTAAGCATGTTATCAAGTCAGAATACAGCAGGGAAAACAAGTAACTGTGGTTTATATAGGATGGAATCATACTTCACTGATAAGCTTTTAAGAAATCCCTCCTTTATAGGAAAAAAAAATAGCAGGAACCCAAAAATCACATCAATAAGACTATGTTAATCACAATAAAGCAGGACATTTAAACAAAGAACTTCTAGGTCAAAATCATGACGTGGCAGGAGCTTTTATAAAAGCGTTTATCCTGATTAATTCCTGGAACATGTGTGTCCAGGTGGGGGGGCATTGGAGAAAGCTGGATTGGGAAGTGGATGAGTTCAGGGTTCAGGGGCAGCAGTAGATAGATAAAGACTAGGGGAGGGGAGGTGACAAGCTTGTGCCTATGCAGATTGTCCCAGTCCAGTCCTGAAGGCTTTTTTTTTTTTTTAATCTAGCTAAACTGAAGCCCATGACCTCCTTTGGAGCTTCAGAGCATCTCAAGGTGTCTCTTTTGCTTGGCATTATGGTTTGGGTTTGAATATCCCACCAAAAACTCCTATGTTGCAAGTATGTCCAAAATGCGGGAAAGTTCAGAGATGGGGGCATAGCTAAACAATGCGTGTGGCCGTAAGGACTCTTATCTATCCATGACTCTCCCTTCCCTCTTTTCCCTCTTCTTTCAGCCACCACAAGTTGATCAGCTTTCCTCAGCCACACTCTGCCGTCATGATGTTTTTGCCTTGGAGCCAGCTGACCATGCACTGAACCTCTGAAGCATGAGCCAAGAAACCTTTTCTCCTCTAAGTTGTCCTTGATATTTTTGTCACAGCAACAAATAAAAGGCTAACTAAAACCTTTGGTGAAGATACCAAACTGAAAGAGAGGGTAACAGAGGGAGGGTCAGGCACTCCCACACCAACTTCACGTCCAGGTGGAGGACAAGGCAAAGCAGTAATTAAAAATAACTGAATTTCCATGGAAACAGTGGGATAGGAGGTAAGTAATTTTCTAGGAGAGACACTGTGAGTCTCTTGGAAGGACAGAGGGATAAGAAAGTCTGTGCCCACTAGGGTTGCCTCACATTAAGCATCAATACAAAGGCTCCTTGCCCCAGGGTCAGAAGTCAGCCTTGGCAGCCTAGTGCCAATAATATGCCACCTATATATTTATAGCCCCTTTGTTTGTGAAACGGGTTAAATAAATTATGCATTAGCTGGACAAGTAATCCCCATAGCATGACAGTTATAGAAAAGGGTAGCACAGCATCTTTTGGCCACAGGGCATGTCTGGGTCAGGAGGCCAGGGAGTTAAGGTCAATGGGGAATGTAAGACCCCAGAAAATTAGGCTGTGATGAAAAAGAGTTGGGTCTGATAGGGAGAAAGTAGATGCGCCCAGGCTTTGCCTTTGCTTGTCCTCAAGAAGATGATGCTCATTGCAATCCTGCCCTTGGATCACCTTGGCTGTGGCCCCTGACGTCCCACGTAGAACTGGCAGCCTGTGGTTTGTTTCTGCACAGTCTCAGGACTTCAGCCACCTAGCAGGGGAGTGATGCCTGCTTTGGCTCTGCTGACCAATCCTGGATTTCTCTCCTCGGTAGTTTAATTATTCATAAATGCATTCTTACCTTTAGTTTTCTGTCCTGAATAAAGGGAGCCACTCCTTGGAGGTGACAGTGGATGGGCAACCCCTCCATTCTGAGCTTGGCAGCGAAAGCTTCACAGATGTTTCGGTTTGTGTCACTGGGAGCCCCGCAGTCTCGCCATATACCAGTGGCCTGCAGTGAGCACATAAGCGCTTTGGGAATTTCTCCCCTGACCTCAGTCCTATATTCGGTCATTTCCATCCTTGCCAGTGTTCCCAGACTGACTTTGTATTACTCAGAGGCTAGAAACCCACACCTCTCATGGCAGTCTGAAAAGGGAGGCAGCTGGTTAATAAAGGAAGCTATGGCTGGTGATTTTTTCTTTTTCCTCTTGCTTGGTTCTGAAGCTAAAAAGAAAAAAAAAAATTACAGCACACTTCAAACTTGAGCAGTGGCTGTGAATGTATTCACTCTTGAATTCATCTGCGAGGTTATTATACGCAGCTTTGATGTTACAGCAAGACTACCTGGGTCGTTTTGTTCCAATTACTCAGTGCAGAGGAGGAGGACTTCCATGCTGCACGAAGGCACCCAACTTTGATGTTTTGTGGTGGCCGCCCTTCTTGGGGGCTGATGCACCGGGAGAGACTCCAGGCAGCCGGGGCAGGTCCAAGTGGCGCGGCTCTAACCTGGGTGCTCTGCACACCCACCGCGCGCAGGCTACCTCAGCCCTGAGTAGCTCGGGAGGGGAGAAGCCTTAACTGTGGGCCTATCAGGCACATTTCCCATTGCATCACTGAGGATTTGGAAATAACCTCATTTTCCTCAATTAGGAAGATGGAGATCGTAATAGCTGTACTTTGCTCTGCTCAGCCGTCTTTCATGTCTGCATCGCAAAGTGCTCTGAAAGCATGATTAACGAAGCTTCCCAACTCCCCAGCCGGGCAGGCGCCCCACTGCCTGCTTCGGTTGAGGCTAAATGGTCGAGGCCAGCTCCCTGGGTGAGCTCAGAGTAATGGGGGATCCTGCTGACCCCAACACAGGGCATGGACAGTTGCTGGAAAACTCACCAGATGGGGGTAGGGAGGGCAAAGCAGCCCTGTGCAGAAGAGATTGCTGGGCTGGGAGGCAGCGGGGCTCTTGGAATTGTTCCTGGCAGGCCCCGCAGGCCTACTGTCACGGCGTGGACTTGCTACTAATGCAGCCACCCACCCCCACCTGGGTCTCAGAGTCGGTGCTGAAAAAGGCAAGACACGGATTTTGATGTCTTGGGTCCCTTTCCACTCTGCCGTTCTGAGTCGGTGTGATGCTCTGTCCTCCTGGCCATGGGATCATCCCTGTGGTATCTTGATGGCATCTCTGCTCAGCACCTGGGTCCCCTCATCAGCCGCGGGGGTCCATATATCCCCGAGTCTTCCACATTACTTGCACCCGCGTGGCTGGCCAGGCCCCTGTGCTCATATTCTACATTCCACCTCTCATCAGGCTGTCTCCTGTCCAAACTGCCTGGGGACAGCACGGCCCGCCCTCCTCATCACCTTCAGTGCTTGCCCTTGCTCTCCTCTGCTTTTCCTCTGAGTGCGAATACCAGCTCTTTCTGTATTTTTGCCAGGCTGGATTGTTCTTCCCTGTCCTTTAGAATCGAACTCCTTCTCCACAACCCTTTCAGCCTCCTGCAGAGTCTTGAATGAATTAACAACCTAGCCTATGGTGCTCTTAGAATTTTCATCACCTGATTTAGATTTTCTGTCTTTTCACTTTTTACGGCTGCCAACAATCCTACCTGCCTGTGGCAGTCCCTCTCCCCTTCCTGTGGGCTGGCCTTGGCATGCAAGGGTCTATGAAATGAACTTGTGATTTAATTTTTAATTTTTTTATTGGTGCATTGTAGTGACACATCTTAATGAGGTACAAGATGGCAGAGACATACATGCACAGATCACTCATTTAGCCCTTCCCTAGTTTTCACGCTATTTCCTCTCCCTCCCTCCTTCTCATGTTTGGCTTAGAGATTGACTTTGATGTTTGTGAATGTACATCATGCACATTAGGAAATTTCTTTCTTTTCCCCTCCCATCCCCCTCAGTAGGTCACCTTATTTGTTCATCTATTGTTTCTCCTTCTTCCTAAAGAGTTCCTTCTATGATTCATTCCCCCCCCCCCCAGCTTTCACATATAAACTGAAGAGCTTCTGTAAAGCAAAGGAAACTATCAAGAACCTCGATAGAGAGCCAACATAATGGAAGAAAACTTTTGCCAACTATTCCAATATAGAAGACTAATATCTAGAATATACAGAGAACTCAGGAAAGTCAGCACTAAGAAAGCAAGTAACCCAATCAAAAAATGGGCAAGTGAACTAAATAGACACTTTACAATAAAAAAATAAATTCAAATGGCTAATAAATGTATGAAAAAAATGCTCAACTTCATTAGCAATCAGAGAAATGCAAACCAAAACTACCCTGAGAGTTCGCTTAATTTCAACTAGAATGGCAATCATTCAAAATACAAACAACAACAAATGCTGATGAGGATGTGGAGAAGTGGGACCTCTACTACATTGTTGGTGGGATTCCAAATAGTGCAACCACTTTGGAAAACAGTATGGAGGATCCTCAGAAGAATGGGAATGAATGTACCATATAATCCAGCAATAGCACTTCTGGGTATCTCTTCAAAAGAATGAAAACCAAACTACCAAACTAATGTACGCATATCTATGTTCATAGTTGCACAATTTACAATTGCCAAACTATGGAGCCAGCCGAGATGTTCATCAACAGATGAATGGATTACAAAACTATGGGATATGTACACAAGGGAATTTTACTCACAGCTGCTACTGAGGCCTCCGAGACTGATTGGAGCCTGCCGAGGGGTTAGACCGGTGCTTGGACCAGCGAGGCTGTCATCGGAGCCTGCCGTGAGGCACGGCTGGTACTGGGGCCTCTGAGGCCGGGATCGGAGCCTGCCGAGGGGTTAGGCTGGTGCCAGGGTCAGCATGGCCGGTATCGGAGCCTGCTGTGAGGCATGACCGGTGCTGGGGCCTCCAAGGCCAGGATTGGAGCCTGCCGAGGGGTTAGGCCGGTGTTGGGGCCAATGGCCGGCATCGGAGCCTGCCGTGAGGCAAGGCCACTACTGCGGCCTCCGAGGCCGGGATCGAAGCCAGCTGAGGGGTTAGGCCGGTATGGGGGCCAGCGAGACCAGAATCGGGGCCTCCCATGAGGCAAGGCCGCTGCTTGAGCCAGCGAGGTCTGGACCAGTCCACCGGGTAGCCAGGCCACTACTGGGGCCGTTAAGAGTGGGATCGGTACTTGTAACACGGCATGCACAGAGAAATATCGCAGAAAATAAAAATCATATGCTTCTCCTAATCAGCAAAAACTAGGAGGAAAGGGGCAACAGGAAGAGATCGAGCTATAGAAAGGGCCCTATAGTGAAGCAACTAAGGTGACTAATCAGAGGGTATGGAATAGGGGAGGATGGAGCCTCTTTAAAATGCAGGAGGTACATAAACAAATGTATCAAAGTTAATCACCAAACAAGCATGGGATCGAGGGAGGGGGAGGGAATGGGATGGGGGCTGGATGAGGGCTAATTGGATGATTTGTGCTTGTATATCCTCTCAAGTCTTGTATTCCAATGTGATATATGATTACAATGCACCAATAAAAAATAAAAAAATAAATAAAAAAGAAAGAACAAAATTACATCATTTACAGGAAAATGGATAGTACTGGAGAACATTATGCTTTGTGAGTGATTTAAATGTAGGTCTAAGGAGAGGGCTGGCATGCTTCCTCCTGAGTACAATGCCTCTGGATAGATAGAAAGACCTCGTACCCTGGTGTCCAATGCCTTTTTAAGACCTTACCTATCTTGAGAAGGTTCTGAGCCATATATGGCGGTCCACATCCATCATTCCAGTACTTTGGAGGCGGACACAGGATCATCTCAGGTTTGAGGCCAGCCTTTGCAACTTAGTGAGGCCCTCAGCAAGACCCTGTTTCAAAATAAAAAAAAAAAATACAATAGGGTAGGGCTTGGGATATAGTTCAGAAGTAGAATGCCTCTGAGTTCAATTTCTAGTCACAAACAGACACTCCCCCAACCTGTTCTTTAGTGTTGCTTCTTAATTTATACTTCTAAATATTTCATTTTGAAAAACAGCTTGTAGTATGGCCCAAGGATAATTTTATACCAGTATTTGGAAATCTCAAGAGTCACCCAGATGAGAAATTTGACAAGGTCATGCCTCAGAGGATGGCTTATTAATTAGAAAATTCTTATTCCCCTAGAAATTGCAACCTGCCTGGCTCACTTTCCCAGGGAGAGAACCCAGCCTCAGGAAGGTGCTCGCTCTGGTCCCTCCACCGTCCTGCTAAAAGGCTGTGCTTTCATTTCCCACTCCTGGGTTGCCCTGATGAGCCACAAAACTCGTTCTGGAAAAAAAAAAGCTGCGTTTTGTTGCTGGGGTTTTCAAGTGTAAAAAGCACAATAAAACTTCATTCTATCCCTTTTCTGGAACAAACGAAAAGAAAACTGCTGAAGTGGAAAATTCAGAATGGGAAATATAGGACAGCTATTAGACTGGAGTTTTAAGCGTAGGAAAACCTACCATTGAGTCCTCCACACATGTGGCTCGGGCCAGGCCACCTATTTGTGAGCAATAGTTGAGGTGCTTTTCCCATGCTCTCAGGGCCCCTCTTTGATCTCATGGCCAGTCCTCACTTCTCGGCAGCTCCCCTCCCCCTGCTCCAACTTGTCATGGACCATTAGTGATGCCACTGAACCCCAGGGTTAATGCCACTCATCCTCAGGCTTAATCCTTGCTAACTCTTCCAAGTCCTCAAGCAGCTGCAGCATCTGGAGTCCAGGAACCCAGTCACCCTGCTATATGCTAAATGTCTCTCACTAGGTCTCCTTGATTGCCTCTATCCTTGGGATGGTGGTTCTCAGGGGCAGTCCTGAAGGTGCAAGACTTGACTATATCCTGGCTCTTGAGGTCTCCCTTTACAATTGGTCTCCTCCTCCAGTTTTAAGAAGCCCAATGGCTGCCTTGCTCCACCCTTTGACCAATGACCAGAGTCCTTGCTGGCATCTCCATCATTGCTGGGCATGCATACTTTCTGCTCTGTGTGTGCCCAAGCAGGCTGGGATGCAGAGAGGACAGCTGAGGCAGGAGGTGTTGACATCAGGAGTTGACAGATGTCTGAGGAGGACTTCTAACAGGGAGAAGATTGAGGAACATCACTGTCGAGATGTCTGGTGGCTTTAGAAGAGAAAGGGTGGGGAGTGAGAGATGAGGAAAGAAAATATTCCCACCTGGGCATGATGTTGGAATCCCATTTGGATGCCATTATGGATGGGGTCTTTTTACATGTTAAATGAGGGGCAATGAATTTTCTTGGATATCTCTTGGGATGTTTGTTTTACCACTTTAAGTGATAATGCCTGACAATTATCATACTGTCATCCATTATTTCCCAGACATTCTGGGATGCTTATTTATGCCAGATCATCACATCACATGTGAACATTACAATGTTGATAGAAGTAACCAGTGAACCATCAAAGATGTGTGTTCCATACTATCACACAGAATGTCCAGCAAGGGCTGCAGTCCCTGCCACACTTGTGTCTCTGCAGGACCCCTTGAGGACCTGTTGCCAGTAGAAAGGGAGTAAAATTGTTGAGCATCACACTGGCCAAGAGAGTAGAAAAGTCTTTCCCCAGATGTCAGCTGATTGGAGAGACCACTGAGGACTTTGGGTGGGCAGATCTACAAAACAATAGAAGCCTGGGTCCCTGAATGAGCACCCCACAGGAGCCTGGTAAGAAGCACCCCAATTGGATGACAACATGAGTAGAAAAGAAACATCCATGTGTCAAGCCCCTGAGAACCCAGTATTGAAACAAATACTTGTTGGTTTAGATGCACAAAGCCTTTTGGGGCTTAACCAAGTGTAGGCCACCCCAACTTAGGTTTTGTTCCTCTCCTTCCTTCCTTCCTTCCCTTTCTCTTCCTCTTCCTCTTCCTCATCTTTCTCCTCTTCCTCCTTTTCCTTCATTATTATTTCTGGTACTGGGGATTGTACCCAGATGCATTCTACCTCCAAGCTATACATTATATACATATATAAATTCTGAAATGGAAGCCAGATTTGGTAGTTCAGGCTTGTAATTACAATACTTGGGAGGCTGAGACAGAGGAATCCTGGTTTGCTGACAGCCTCAGCTACTTAGTGAGGCCCTCTGCAACTTAGTGAGACCCTGTTTCAAAATTAAGATGTAAAAATAGGGATTGGGTATATGTAAGAGGTAGAATACCCCTGGATTCAATCCCCAGTACTGCAAAAAAATATTTTTTTAAAATGTAGCATCCCTAGGATATCTGAGAGCCTTGCTAAGTTGCTAAGGCTGTCCTCAAATCAGCTGTCTTTCTGTCTCAGCCTCCCAAGTATTGGGATCATATGCACAGGTCATCTCTTTCCTTTTTCTCCTTCACCAGCAACTCAGAAACTGTTAGGTTGATTGAGAAGAATTCGAGGAGGAATGATGTGTAGAAGCAAACAGGATAAGATGTGGGTGAGGGTAGTGATTGAAGGAATTTCTTCTTTGGGCTCTGTGAATTTTTTTTTTCTTTTAGTGATTTCTGGGTCTCTAGAATTATGAAAGTAATGGAGTCATGAATATAATTACCTCTATTCTGTAATTACCCAGCAAATATCATATGAATACATAGGGGGTTTGAGTCAGCAGATCTGGCAGCTGCGGAGTTTGATTATGATGATTTAGCTGTTGGGAAATGCCAGGGATTAATTTTAGTCATCAGTGTAGGAACAACAAGGAGAAATGGCCCCAAATTAAAAAAAGGATGGATGCAGGCCACGTGGGTAAGGGCGCTTTGTGACTGTGAGGTCAATTAGGCAAAGGAGCCCCCTCTGGAGGCCACCCCCAAGCCATCCTTGCAGGGCCAAGGGTGAGCTGAGGATTTATCTGCAAGCTGCTTTCTCCCCAGGTGACCTCTCATTTTGAGACCCCTGAAGCCAGCAGGTGTGTGTGTCTGAGCCCCTTGTGTTCTGCAGTGATTGTCCCCTTGTGTAGCGGTCTGTATGGTGGAGTCTGTTCTTATCTCACAGGGGAGGATGCTTGTCCTAAAGGAGCGGATCTTTCAGTGTGGCATAATCACTGGTATTTTCTAGGATGGAATCAGGTCCCCTGTGCCCATTCTCTTATTTGGTACTGGCCCTAGTGAGAAACATGTCTCCAATTATAGTTTTCTAGGGAGAAAGGGTGATTCCTTCTATGGTTTGTTTTTCAAATGGTTCTCAAGGGCGTTTCATGGAAAATATGCAGGAATTTGTGCAAATATGTTCCTTGTGCTCCAGGAAGGAGGTAGAAAAGGCCCTCTATGGACTTAAGGTCTTTTAAAAGAGGTCAAGGGTTCTTATAATTCTTACTTTGTTGTGACTTCCATTTACTAGGTCCCCTGAACTTGGCTCTTAACTATGCTCATCCCCATCCTGGGAGTAGATGGGTTGGTGGTGTCGGGATTGGGGCCAGCACTGTCTTACATGTGTTCTAGTAGTAGGAATTTCTTTTATTCTCTTGCATTGGGACTCAGTATTCACTGTATGTTGCCCTAAAAATTCCCTAGAGGCCAAGTCTTACAGCTCCCCATCAAACTGAGTGAAAAAAGGGCCTTAGGAACAAGAGTCAAGGCTGTCTGGGGCTGGGGCTGGGGCTGAAGCACAGAAGAGGCAGTATCCTGGGGCATGGCTCACAGCAGATTCCACATAGGCTTGGTCCTGTTCTCTGCATTGGATTTGAAGAACTCACAGATAGTTCCTGCTTTTACCAATGGAATAAGCCAAGCCTTTCTTGGTTCACCAGAGGCCTGCTAACAAGCATTCCAGGGGTCAGGGTATCCCCTCATTTCCTCTGAGGGTCATGGGGCTGCTGATCTGAGCAAAGGAAGCATGGGCGAGCCAGGAGAGGACTTGGTCTGCAATGACTCCACTGTGTGAAGAACCTGACCCCTTGGTGTGTTCCTTCTTCACAGATACAAGCAACACCAGGAACTCAGGTCTGACACTGCCCTGGAATGTGTCTGTGTCCAGAGACATCCTCTGGATTGTTCCAGTTATTTATTTTTTTCATCATGATGACCAAAATACCTGACAAGCAGAACTTAGAGAAAGCAAAGTTTATTTGGAGCTTGCTTGTAGTTTCAGGGGTCAATGTGTGATTGGCTGGTTTTGGGGCAGAAATGACGTATCAGCAGGGTTTTTAGGTGTTGTGGAGGAAAAGTTGCTCTCATCTCATGGTGGCCATGAAATAGAGAGCCAAAGAGGATGGGCCGGGGACATATGCAGTTTCTGACCACACCCCTCGGGAGTGACCTTCTCCAGCTACGTACTGCCTCTAAACCTGGCTGCTTTGCTCAGCACTTGGGCTTCTCCAGGGAATATTTTATATCCACATGTTAAGATGGGTGTATGGAATCATCTATACCAGATGCACTACAATATGCTGATCTACACCTTGTGAATACAACTAAACCTGTCTCCTATCGCCACCCAAATTACAGGTTGACCATAGACTCTTATCCTGATCTTGGTCAAAAATCATCAAATTAGCTATTTTTTTTACCTTAGAAGAAGCACAGAATTTAAATTTACCATATAAAAATTTACTATAAAATTTAGCATACTCTAAGGTCTAGATTCAGACCAAAATACTGCTTTAATTTATTTTTTATTTTTATGTGGAAAAATACTGCTTTTGATTGAACCTCCAAACTATTCCTGTGATGCTGACTTAAACGTTGACAATAACTCTCCTCTTGAAATGTTGACCCCAAACCAGGTCATAATAGCTTCTAATGTATAATCCAACCCTAAGGCCTATCTATAAGCATGACCCTGACTGATTCTTATCCTAACCAATGGCCTGATCCTACCTTACCGTGACTCCAATGATATGTCTATTTAATTCTAATTTTGACCTAGCCTTGACTAACAACACAACCCATAAACATTGTTTTATGGTCTGGATCTCAGTTCTCTGAGCTAGAATCTTATATCTTTGTCTTATCCGTCTCTTGCTCGCCCCTCTTTCCCCAAGCCCATTGCTATGGGAACCCTAATGTGATGACTGGTCCACTCATCAAAGCTTTGAATTTTGCCAGGTATGGTGGTGCATGCTTGTAATCCCTGCATTTGGGAGGATAAGACAGTAGGATCATGGTTCCAGGATAGCTTCAGCTACTTAGTGAGGCCCTTTGCAACTCAGGGAGACCCTGTTTCAAAATAAAGAATTAAAAAATAGGGCTCGGAGGTAGAATGCCCATGGGTTCCATCTTTAGTACCACACGAAAAGAAAAAAAAATAAGCCTTGAATTTTGAATTTATAGCATTGCTTTTAATTTCTAAGCTGAAGGATGAGATGATTTATTTGATCATTGACTGATCCTGGGTACTATATTAATTGAGGTGAATACTTTTTTGTCCCTTTTAGAAACTATTTGTAGAAAGCTTCTTAGCTATGGATTTTTTTTTCAAATCTCAGGTTTTGGGGGTAGGTGGAAACATTTTTAAAGAATTCTGTGTAGTGGTGGAGGGGGGACACGATATATCTCTTTGGTTTCGGCGGTACTGGGGTTCCTGGAAGCCCTTCTACCTCCGGGCTACACTCCCAGACCTATTTTTTATTTTTATATTTGGAAACAGGGTCTCTTAAGCCAGTGAGGCTAGCTCCGAACCAGTGCGATCCTCCTGTCTCCGCCCCCCAAGCGCAGGGATTACAAGCGTGTGCCACCATGCCTGGCTTGGACATGATATATCCTACTGCTTGAGTTCATCCTTGATGTCACTCTATTATTTATTTATTTATTTATTTATTTATTTATTTATTTATTTATTATTTTGTATGTGGTACTGAGGATTGAAAGTAGGGACATCCTACCCCAGACCTATACCCCTAACCTTATTTTATCTTGAAAGAGGTTCACCAAGTTGCTGAGCACCTTACTAAATTTCTGAGGATGGTCTTGAGCCTGTGATCCTCCTGGTTCAGCCTCCCAAGTACTTGGATTACAGGCACGTGCCATCATGCCTAGCTTTCTATGTCACACTTTTTTTTTTTGTGTGGTACTGGGGGTGGAACCCAGAGGCTTTCTACCTCTGGGCTGTACTCCCAGACCCATTTTATATTTTATTTGGAAAGAGGGTCTCACTAAGTTGCTGAGACCCTCACTAAGTAGCTGAGGCTGTCTTCGAACCTGTGTGATCCTCCTGTCTCAGCCTCCCGAGCGCGGGGATTACAAGCGTGCACCACCACGCCCGACTATGTCACACTTTCTTAAATGCTGAAATAAGAATACAGGAGGGATTAAATGAACTAATATATAAGAAGTGCTTAGAACATTCAATACCTGCTTATCATTATCATTGTTACCATAATAATTTTCTGTTTCTTGGATACTTAATAGATCTAATTCATTTAAGTTTTTCATAAAAATAAAGTAACTTGAAAGCATAAACCCAGTATTTTGCTATCAGTTTTTAGCAGAAGCTATCATTGGAAATACAAACTTTTTTTGTGTGTAAAGGTAGCCTTTCTGAAAGCCAAGTTAAGTGAAGCTACGTGGACAACTTTTTAGTTAAGTGGCAAGGTCACTGGAGGATGGTCCAAGAACATACCCCTGTGAAGCAAAGATCACATCTTAATATGTTTTGTATACTGTGATGTAGGGAAAAAAATAAAACCCTTGGAGTTAGGTGGCTTTATTACAGCCATGCTCCGTGTTTACCAGTTATGGAAAAATACGGTTCCCTATTCACTCATTCATTGCCATATCTCGGGCACTGAATGGGAAAGACATTGTCCTAGCCTTCTAGAGCTTCCAATCTAGTGGAAGAGAAAAGGCCAAATCATGTAAACAAATGCATATGAGAGTAAAAATTGAAAGAAAAATTAGATGTGGCAAGAAAGAAATAGTAGAAGAGGGTCCTCAGCTTAGAGAGTTGAAGAAGGCCTTTTCTGGGTGATAGGAGCATCTCAGTGGAAGAATGTGGGGACAGAGTTCTCTTTGGGCAAAAAAATTCTTGAAAAATTCAACTTCATTTCACAATAGTGTTTTTGGTGCTTGTGACAAAGTCACCAATTAAAAAAATTTATATTTCATTTAGAAGAATTACTATATAGCTGCTAGACCCAGCTTTGGATTTTGTTAGTAAATGTATTAGTAAGCAGCACACATAGTTGCCACACCACAAAAATATTTTAATAGGCTTTATATTTTAGCACTGTTTTAGGCCCACAGAAAAATTGAGCAAAAGGTTCAGAGATCTCCCCTACACCTCCTTCTTGCCCCTATCTACGCATCTCTCCGGTAGCTCTGCTTTTAGAGTGGCACATCACAAATGTCGCTGTATTTTGATATAATTGGTTTCTTTTGTGATCCTATGCATTCTCTACTATACATTAAAAATATTCTGAACAGGGTTCTGGGGCAGAAAATTTCCCATGGCACAAAAATTGGTTCTTCTTTTTTGGTATTAAACCAGAAGGAAAAAGAAAGAGCAGCCTTTGGAAGCCCTGAGACAGCGGAAGAGGGCAGCAGCCCCAGAGTAATAGGAGCAGAGTCAGCCAGGAAGAGAGGGGCAAGATGAGGCTGGGGAATTGAGCTGTCAGACACTCAAGAGCCTTGAGGGCCACTGTGAGGAATGGGGTTTTCTCCTGTGGCTGATGGGAAGCAACGGGAGGGCTTTAGACAGAGATTGACTTATGATCTGACTAATGTTAAAACATTAAAACATTGCCAACCTCTAACTGTTGTATGTGAGAAAATGTAGGGAGAGGTACAGATAAAACTGGGACACCTACAACTAGGGATATGGCAATCGAAATGTCCAGAAGGGAATGGAGTTAAGATGTGTCCCAGAGGTGAAACTGGAAGCTCGGGCTAGTGAATTCGATGTGGGAGGTGAGAGGAAGAGAAGCATCAAGGATGATCTCGGGCTCTCCTCCTGGAGTCTCCAGTAGATGATGCTACCGAGGGGGGGGGGCAGGCGGAAGAGGAGTGCTCAGTTTTAGACGTGTCAATCCAGATGCCCGCGAGGCATCCAAATGGATGTGTCAAGGAGGCGATTGGATAAATGAGTCTGGAGCTTACTTGAGATCTGGGTCAGAGATATGAATTTGGAGATGCCAATGGAGAGATGACACAAACTCAGGGAGATGAATGAAGCTGCCTTAGGCGAGGGTGAGAAGAGAAAAGGCCTGCAGTGTCTCCGTGGAACTTAACAATTTAGAGCTGGTGTGGTGATCATGGATTATGGCAGTAACTGAGATACCATGAACAGCTAGCACTTACTGAAGACTCACTGTGTGCGAGGCATTGTTCTTTATTTTTAAAACAACGGTATGACATAAACTCGGTCATGAGAGAGGAAATATTCTGCCCTCCTCCTCACAGTTAGTGGGTGGAGGAGTTCAGGTGGAGAGTTTAGGCAGACTCAGCTGTCTGGGTCCAGAGCTTGATCCCTCAACCTTTGTGGCTCTTGGGGCACAGCAACCAGAGGAATCAGGAGGTGGGAGCAAAGCCAGGAATGTCTCATCAAGAAGGGTAAGAAGAATATTCCTGATGGTGGGGGTGGTTAACGTGATCTGATACAACACAGAGGTTATCAGCAACAGCAGAAAGAGCAGCTTAGTGTAGTGGGAGGTGGCAAGAGTGGACACCAGTGGGGGTGGTTTGGAGAGAAAACGAGGTGAGCGTGTGGAGGTGGCCTTGTCCTTAACTGTCCCCCAAGGATGGAACACTGGCTTTGAGAGTAGTTGTAAGGTTTGGGCAAAGTATACATAAATCACCCAGCACTTAATTCACATAGCACACAAAAGGTGCACAATAAATGTTAACAGTTTTAATGCATATTGACCTAAACTCCTATGTGTTGGTGACACAGGGACAGGAATAGAATTCTACAACACTGACTTGGTCAATAGACAAAAGTGCAGCCACCATATCAGGTTCAATGAGACCTTCCAGGATGAATAAGTCAAGCTCTACTTGCTAGATGACCCGGCAGGCTGGTGCTGGATGATGCCTGGGAAGAGGTAATGAGGCTGTCTATGAGATTCTCTCCCCAGTGGAAGAGGCAAATGGGGAGGGTGGGAGGAAGAGAGAGAGAGAGAGACAGAGAGAGAGAGAGAGAGAGAGAGAGAGAGAGAGAGAGAGAGAGAGAGAGAGAGAGAGAGGAAGAGGCAAATGGGGAGGGTGGGAGGAAGAGAGAGAGAGAGAGAGAGAGAGAGAGAGAGAGAGAGAGAGAGAGAGAGAGAGAGAGAGAGAGAGAGAGCACATTAGGCCTGGAGAGGATGATGCATTTCCCTGGAGAAGAGAGGGATGCTGTTGCCAGCATCCTTCTTTCTGCATGAGGAATGAGGGGTCCAGGCAGGGGCAGTGGCTTCGTCCTCAACCTTGATAGATTTTGAGCAAAGCTCTCAGCATGTGTACCCTTTTCACTTAGAAGTACCTCCCACCACAGGGATGAAGGCAGTTTGCAAAAACAAAAATGGAGGATTATTGTTTTATTACTCCTCCCCACTCAGCCTTCCACCGGACTGTGATTGATGGCTGGGGTCTGCGGGAAGGAGGACACTGGTGTGATTGAACATTGACGTAAGGAGGTTCCCACAGAAGTGACCTTGAGCTCAGAGGCAGAAAACTGGCTCAAGACCAGGGCTATTCTTACAGCTCCTCAGATCCTGGCAAGGAACAGGCAGCGCAACAGGCTTCACTCTCCTAAAGAAAGGTGAACGAGCCCAGGAGTGCGTCCCAGCTCTCTGTCTTCCGCGAGGCCATGGTTGATTTCTTTGTCCTGAGAATAAATCGTTGGTGACTCATGTAAAAATGGAGGTAGCCTGCAAGATAGAGCTGTGAGTGTCCCAGGAAGTAGGCTGGGCCACCTGCTGCACAGGCTTCCAGATCTGACTACATGCCCTAGACTAATCCGGGGTGCTGTGTGGCTCTCTGAGTCATTTAGAACTTGCCCCCGTTTTTCTGACATTAGCATGGTGCTCATCGGTAAGTATTCCTTTTCACACAATTTATATAAAACCTTCTGCAAACATGTAGAGGGCCCTTGTTAATTCCCACAGTCAGTCACTGAGTGCTGGGTGCAGCTTTGGAGGAGGTAAAATGAGGTGAGCCTGGGGCTGACTATGCAGGAACTTGCAGATAAGCAAGAATGTCTATTGTATGGGCCGACAGGGAAATGATTCTCTGCTTTCTGCCTACTTGTATTAACCTGTGCAATCCCAGCCATCACTTAGGACCCAGAGAAAGACTTGTAAAAACCCTGCATTGGTAGTTTTTTTTTCTTTATTCATTGTTTCATATAATTTTTATTGAAGCAAGCATTCATATCATGTGAAATTAACCAGTTTAAAGCGAAAAAGTCAGTGCCACTTAGTGCATTCACAATGCTGTGGAACTACCTCCTCTATTTAGATCACAGTATTTTATGACCCCCTACCCCACAATAAGCACTGGGCGGTTACTCCCCACCCTCCCCTTCTCTCGGCCTCTGGCATTAAAAGTTCTGTGTCTGTCTCTATGGATTCACCTATTCTGAATATTTCATGTAAATAAAATCATACAATATGTGACTTTTTGTGCCTGAAGACTTTCACATACTGTAATGTTTTTGAGGTCCATCCAGGTTTTATTTGGCTGGTGTGTCAATACTTTATTTCTTTTTTTAAAAATTGTTTTATTAGTGCATTGTAGTCATACATCTTAATAGGTTTATAAAAGACTTGTGTAGATATACATGCACACATCACCCAAGTAGCCCCTACCCAATCCCCACCCCTTTATTCCTATTTCACAGCTCAATAATATTCCAATATATGCATATGTATATACATACATATACACATATAATACACTCATATATTCACACACACACACACACACACACACACACACACACACACACACACACACACATTTGTTGGCTTGCTTATGCATTCATCTGCTGATGAACACTGAGCTATTGCCACCGTTTTATTTGGCTATTATGAATTGTGCTGCCATGAATGCTTAGGTACAAATGTTTGGTTTCAGAACATTTTTCTTTCTTTCCCCCACTTCTTTCAGTTCTACTGAGTAGATAGCTTGGAGTGGAATCACTGGGACACTTGATAAATCTCTACATTTTCAAGACCCACCAAAATGTTTTTTTTTTTTTTTACAGTGACTGGGCCATTTTTTTTTTTTTTTGGTTCCCAGCTGCAAACCTCTTATTTCAGAGTAACTCCTTTGCAAAGAAGGTTATTGTACTTTGTGACTATGTCGCATACATTGTGGGATCTCCACCGTTCTTTGTATATCATCTTTTAGCTCAGCCCTAAACCTCACAACCTCAAAGACAGGATCTCATTCATTCTCTATTCATTTGTTGTTTCAGAAATTCAATGAATAAGTTACCAAAATAGTTCAGTAGCCAAAAGTTATGGTTCTGGAGCCAAACAACCTGGGGATTCAAGTTATAGATCTGTCATTGTTAGGTACATGATTTATTAAGTTATTGCACCTCCCTGGGCTTAGTCTCTTCACCTGTAAACTGGGGATAAAGATAGTTGTGTTAGTGTCCTGTCAGTGATAAAATAAATTAGCACAGCTGGGTGGTTTAGAACATCATAGATTTATTACTTACAATTCTGGAGGCTAGAAAACCAAAATGGGTGTCTCTGAGTTGGACTCCAGCATGGCAGGCCAGATGCCTTTCTCCAGGCTCTAGGAAATAATTTTTTTTTTTTTTGCCTTTTTCAGATTCTAGGAGTTGCTCACATTCCTTGACTCCTGTTCCCCACTCATCTTCGTCAGCAATTGGGCCCACCCAGCTAATCCACCATAACCTCCAAAATATTTAACTTAATCACATCTGCGAAGCCCTTTTTGCCATATAGCGTAATGTATTCACAAGTTCCAGGTATTAAAATGGTGAATATCTTTGGGTGGCCATTATTCTGCCTACCGCTATTTAATTACCTCAGAGGGTTATTTTGTGTTTGTAATGAACTATCTCACAAAAAGCACAGGTACTTAAAAGTGTTAGCCACGACTCCTTCTCCTATTGATGAAGGCTGGGCCTATGGCTCCTTCTAGCCAAATATGACAAAACACTTATGACTGACCCAGTACTTTGAACATAGAGTATGATGTGTAAGTACCTGTAAATACCCAAGGAAGATAGGTGACGTAGCCATCTAAGAATAAACTTCCTCTAGCCGGGTGTGGTGGCGCATGCTTGTAATCCCCGCGCTTGGGAGGCAGAGACAGGAGGATCGTGCAGGTTCGAAGCCAGCCGCGCATGCTGGCTTAGGAGACCCTGTTTCCAAATAAAAAAAAAAATGTAAAAATAGGTCTGGGAGTGTAGCCCGGAGGCAGAAGGGCTTCCAGGAACCCCAGTACCACCAAAAAAAAAAACCCCCCAAAACAAAAAAAAACCAAAAAAACCCCAAAAAACCAAAAAACTTCCTTTTTCTCAAAAGGAAAGAGTTATTTATCAAACTCCCACGTTAGAGTCCTCTCTGGGGTTCTGAGTAGTTCAGACTCTTCTCTTTGGCTTAGTGAATCTGATCCCTGAAACCCTGGTCTATCCCAGAGGTCTGACGTGTCTCTGTTGTCCCTGACTTGCAAAATCAGAAGGTCTGGGTCTCTGGGATCACACACCGAGACTCGTGAACCTCAGGCCAGGTGCTACCTCCATTTGGAGCTCATGCTGAGTTCCAAAAGCCTCTGCTTGCTGTCTGATGGACTTTAAATCCTACAGAAGAGTCGGCTAAGAAGAGAAGTTTTATTCGGCAATGGCGGGGACCAATCTCATTTTTTTTTCTGTAGTGAAAGAAATGGGTCAGAGGATGCCGAGGGCATAAGGACAAGAGTCTTCAGACAATATGACACCTATGTTCAGCCACCTGGCCACTCAGAGGAGTGCAGAGAAGATTCTGCCCTTGCTGTGGCCAGGCAGCTGATCTCACCACACTGGCTGCAGCCTTCCCCGCTGGGAGATGTGCAGCTGTTCCTGGAGCTCCTGACAGGAGCCAGATTCCTTCCCTGTGTGTAAGTTAGAGGTGTGTGAGTCAGTTCAGATCCCAGACACAGAGCAGTGGGTGGGGCCAGGGAACAGCAGGACTGGCCCTAGTGAGAAAACTTGCTTTTGTTAATTTGCCTGAAAACAATGGGTAGATCAAAGACCCTGCAGCTTCTATAATCGTGTAATGAGATATGCCAAAGAATTTTTAAATAAATACTTCACAGACGATTCCGTTAAAGATTCCATTAACAAAGAACAAGTCTCAGGTTTTGACTCAGTCCATGGATATGCCCGGGTGGAGTCCTGCCCACTCATGTTTACACATCTGCAAAACTTTGAGAAACTCCAGATCTTCCGGAGTCCCTCCCTTTATCCACACCCTGGTTTTGCTGTGACCAACTAGCCCTTGGGGATTTAGAAACCACCACATTTCCTAGGGTGAAGAAGAAACAGATACACACTGATGGCCATGAAATATTTCTCCGGAAACAGAAATAAAGGCACTTTTCTGGCCTTTGTAGTTGAAGGAAAAGAGAACCAGTTGCTGATAGTCCTGATGCTGAAGTGAGTCTTTACAATTTCTCCCCGCCGGGAGCACCCCTCAGATTACAGAGGACCTGGTACTGAAAACTAGAGTCTCATGAGGCTGCTCTGGAGCTGGTGACCTACAGGGGAGAGTCAACCCTTTGGATACTTTCTCAGACTCCTGAACTTTGAAGGGAAGCCAGAAAGTTCTGGAATGAAATGGATGTCTCTAGAAGCTGGCAAAATATTATACCATAAATGAGCATTACATATGTTATATATTTAGGGTATAATGAATGGCATATGATATTATGGTATATAATGTCTATGAAAATCTATTTCTAGAAGTTGGCAAAATATACCATATTTATATATTATAAAATATATATCTTTTGGAACAATTCAAGCCATGTGGGTGACAGGTCCCTCTGTGCCCCTCTGTGGTGCAAAGAAAAACCAATGGAAATGGGGAGGATGGACAGAAGAGGTACGGCAGCGGAGATTTAGGGGCAGGCTCTGTGTGTTTGAAAAGCCAGCGGCAGTCAGTAAAAGGTGAAGGGCAGGGAGCCCAGGCTGCAGCTGGAGAAGGAGGCGCGAGCGTCTAGGGCCAGCCCTATCGACCAGGTGAGGCACTTGCATTGACCTTGTGGGGCTGGAGTTGGGGGTCTTTGATGGGCACCAGACAGGGACACACCCGCTTCCCTGAGAGCACGGGAGCCCGCTTCTGTCCTTAGGGACACATTCTCTCTCTGTCTCTTGTTTTCATGGCACCCTTGGGCTCTTCACTTAAGGAATTGTCCCTTCAAGTTGAGAACAAACAGAACAACAAATTCTCAAGAGCCATCTGTGATTTCCCCCAGTGTTATCATTGGAAGAGTAGGAGGAAAAGACACTTGACACAAGGTACTTGGAGCTTCGGGGACAAGCAGCACGCAGGGCACTGGGACGTCCCGTTGGGGCTTCATTAATCCTGCATGGTTTCAGGAATGATGCTGAGGTCACAGCGTGTTGGTGGCAGCACATCTCCAGCCATGTCTGATGATGTCACCTCCCCTTCCTAAATATGAATCCTCAAAAGCAGAGTGAAGTCCAGTGTGATCTGAGCAAGGCATTCAGGAGCAGATGGAAGGGAGAGGAGGAGCCGCTCACCGCTCAGTTTTCCTGACCCCGGGGGTTGCAGCTGTACAATCTGCAGGGGTGGTGGAGGTGGACGTGGTAGCTGTAAGGGAGGAGAGCACAGTCAGCATCGGATACAGATAACTTCTGGCTTTATCCGTGTGTCTTCTGCTGGCAGTGTGGCCGTGGGCTTGTCTCCTCCTGCACATCCATGTTCCTGTCTTTAAATGTGGCATCAAGATAGGCACTGTCTTCCTTCTCCAAGAGTCTGTACAGGGTTACCAGAAGGGCTCATCTACCAAGTCTGAGTCCTTTTTCCTACTTTATCCGAAACAATGTTTGATGCTGTTTATTGTTTACTACTGAAGAGGATTTGAGTCATCACAATAAGAGTCGCAGTCTCATAGAACCATTGCAAAGTCAATCAAGAGGCAAAAGTCACTCTATAGGTGCCAAGTGGGGATGGCGATGATGGAGAGGAAACACACCAGAGACCTTGCTGAGTATACATGTAATGGAATATTACTCACCCACGAAGGACAAAATTATGCCATTTTCAGGCAGGTGGATGAAAGCAGAGAATATCGTGCTGAGACTAGCCAGTCTTAAAAAAGTCAAGGGTGACAGGATTTCTCTCATATGCAGAAGTTAGAGAGAAAACAGGAAATAAAAGGGACTTCAGATAAATGAAGAGAGTTCAGTAGTAGAGAACTGGGAGTGAGAGATGGGAAGGAGAAAAAGAAGGACTTAGGGAAATGCACTTCAAATACTGTTATGTCTCCATATGACAATGTCCCCACCCATCTCACTAAATGTGTTGAGAGGATTGAGTGGGGATGGGGAGAAAATACACCAAGTGATATGCAAATGTATTTTGGTATCACTTTAAGTCTCACTCTGTTGTAGAATTACAATGCACCCATAAAATATCAGAGAAAATAAAAAATAATCTTGATTGGTGCATTATAATTGTACACGATGGTGAGATTCATAGGAATATGCTCATATATACACAAAGCACCATTTGATCTGCTTCCTTCTCTGTTCCTTCCCGTCCTACCTCCCCCTGTCTCCTTCCGCTATTCTACTGGTCTCTCTTCTAATTTTCAGGAGGTTTCTTTCTTTTTATCTGTAGCTTCCTCATCTGGGAGAAACACATGCAGCCCTTGATTTTATGAATGAAAATGGCTCTTTCAAGTACATCCTGAAGGAGAGCTGAGAGCTTCCTGGCTGCTGAGAGAAAGGAAAGCTCCCATCCCTGTGAGGAAAGGAGCCTGGTGGGATGGGAGAGCCATGGTCTCCGGCGCCTAGGTGAGCAGCACAGGGCGCGCGAGGGCATCCACAGCATTCCAAAAAAAAGATGGGAGACATTCTATATGCAGCTTCTGTTTGTTTTCGCTTTTAGAGATTCCATTTTCTCTGGTGGAAATGAACAGATGTGTCTCGGAAACTGAGGGAGGGTGATGGGTTTCAGGTTTGCTTGGAGTCTGTTTTAGAAAGTGGAAGAGTTGTGGGAAGTCTGATCCCCCCCCCCCCCCACAGATTCCTCCCCTGGCCCCGCCCCAGGAGCACCTGTGCTTCCCCCTGGCACCTGGAATTCAGCCTCTTCCATGTCCCCAAGGGATATCAAGCTGCAGAATGTAACTCTCTCATGGCCCTGGGCATCGCTGATCCTCTCTGGAGACCCAGCGCCGGGCTTCTGAGTAACTAACTCTTCTCCCACCAACTTAGAGAAACCCTTTGGGGGTGCCCTGGGAATCTACCTTTCCTATTCCAAAGCAAGCTGAGAAAATGTCACAGACTGAGTAAGCTATTCCACACGGCAACCTGTTGCAACCAGAGAAAATAAAAACTCAGCTTGAAAATGAACAAGTTTCACATTCCGCAGCTGCCTAGTCGGAGACACACGTCTGCTGCCTGAACTGTGGCGGAGACAGAAAACCATCCTTCAAACAACCATGATTCTGACTCTGCATAAATTTGGAAGCTGCTTTGGGAGCAGAGGGTTCTGAAACCAACTCTCTCTCCACTGCATGTGCTAGAAGCTCACATTGAGAGTAAAGTAAGTGATCTGGGCACTCCAACGCTAGCAGAATACAACTCATAGTGTGGCAGAAGCGTTATATGCGTGCATGTGTTTAATTTAGGGCCGGGAAGATGTTAAATTAAGGGCTCAGAGCATTAGCTCTACATCCACCCTTAATGGGATATGGCTTCCAGAAGTGGTGAGGGTTCATCAGAATCTAATTAGGCCACACAAAGAGGGGAGGCTTTGCTGAGAGACTCCAAGGATCCCATAGTCAGCCTGAAGACAGGTGAGACCAGAGTCCTGGGCATCTTTTAACTAGGAAAGCCTGAAGACTCAAGTTTATGGTGACAATCCTTGCAATTCCTCCTGTCTATGGTTTCCCACCCCCATCACTAATTTCCTTCTTGTCAACACTAATTAGACTCTTTTCCTCATCTTATTTCCTCTTTGAAAATTTCCTGAATGACTCAAACCAGCAATATGTGTAGGATTACAAGCTCAGGGAAGCTCCAGGCTGGCTGGGCATTGGAAGTGTCTTTGCTTCTCCTCTCTCTCAAGGAAAGGAATTCCTTAGAAAGTATCTCTCACTGGTGTTTGAATGCTGCTAGAGATCGAATGATTTACTACGTCTTGTAGAGTGTACTGCTTAGGGACTTTGGTTCTCTAACTCAATAGTTAAATTTGAAATCACCTCTGTCTCTTACGAATTGGTTGTCCTTGGCCAGATTTTGCACTTTCTGGGTCTAAATGTCTTCATCATTAAAATGGAAGTATCTACTTTATAGGGTTGCTAGCTGACCCTTTGTTTTGGATCAGGGTTGTATCTTTTTTCCCCCTCTTTTTTGCAGTACTGGGATGGAACCCAGGGGCATTCTACCCTCAAGGTACATCCCAGCTCTATTGTTTATTCCTTATTTATTTATTTTTTTGGTGGTACTGGGATTCCTGGAAGCCCTTCTACCTCCGAGTTACACTCCCAGACCTATTTTAAGGAGAGCAGTATTGCTGGATTAGGGTCATCCTTAATGACCTCATTCTAAACTGTTTACCTCTTCAATAACCCAATATCTAAACAAAGACCCAATATCTAAACAAGGTCATAAAAAGGATTAGGATTCCAATGTATCATTTTTGGTGTTTGAGAATTCAATTCAACCCATGACACTGGGAAATAGACAAGGTACCAGGTTTGGCATCCAGTGGCCTTGAATGGGGTCCAAATTCTATTAATGATTGGTTGCTGGACTCTTTGATTGTCTAGGTTTGTGTGTGTGTGTATGTGTGTGTGTGTGTGTGTATGTGTGTGTGTGTGTGTGTGTGTGGTTACTGAGGATTGAACTCAGGGTCATTCTGCCTCTGAGAAATACCTCCAGTCCTATTCTATTTAATTTTAATTTTATTATTTTGAAACAGGGTCTTGCTAAGTTGCTGAGGGCCTTGCTAAGTTGCCAGGGCTGGCCACAGACCTGTGATCTTGCTATCTCAGCTTACCAAGGACTGGTATTACAAGCATGTGCCACCACGCCCAGCTTGAACTTGCATTTTTGAAGCTGCAGCAAAGGCGGGTTGTCTTGGAGGATTATCGAGTTCCATGGCTTCAGTGACCCATTCATTTTGACAATGAACTGATAGAGATTGAGAGGGACAGTTCCCAACGTGGGACTCAGGTAGAGGGGAACATCATGCTGCCAGTTGCCCTCAGGTTACTCCACCTGGGTTATAAGAAATGGACAGCAGCTGTCTACTATTTTGGAAGAGTGCTTCCTTTCTCTGCCATCTGTTTACAATCCTGCTGCTTTGGGAATGGCCCTGATTTCGCTACAGTGCTGTATTTTAAGGCCTTAAAAGCTCCATAAAACAATGATTTGGGTTGAGGTAGCTGAGGAATTCAGTAACTCGAAGAACTTATTTGTGGTATTTCATAAAAATAAACCAACTTTTACCTTTTATGGGGCTAAACATTTTCAACTGGGAGAGCTATATATTTTTTTCTTCCTCTAGTCTAATTCTTAGAATAGTCTGGCAAAAATCTGTACCCAGTGGAGTCCTTTGTGCATTTCTGCCTTTTGACCTACTCTTGTAGTCATTTCAGGATGATTTTATTTTTGCTAAATGATAGAGTTTAAATGTTGATCCATTTCGGTGGAGGACTGAATCCATCAGCTCATAATTGCATTAATATTAATTCTCATTTCAATGAGAAAGGCACTTTGTAATCACTTGTTATTTAACCCCAACTATAACCTTTGCAAGAAAAAGGGACAAGTTGGCAGATCCATGCATGGTCTAAGATGAGCCACTGTGGTATCTCTCCATTCAGGGTCACTGTGTAGAGGGAGTAGTAAGCTTCTTTATCCCCCACCCTGGCACTGGGGGCATGTCAAAATTTTTATAAAAGAAAAGGGAAAAGAGTGGTTATTGCTGGGTTTAGGAATCTAGACTTTAATGTTACACAGAGAAGATTAGAGTTATTGATGTTTGTCAAATGTAACTAGGAGATGCTCTCAAAACAGATGTACCCTGGGTCATCTCTCATTCTGATGTACTTACTGAAGCAATAGTGGGCTTGCCAAAGTTTTCTCTTGGAGAAAGCAACTTCTTTTGGTATTTAGAGGAGGCTGTCTGCCAAGGGAATAAAACTTCCCGCACAGCTCCTTGAAGTGATCTAGGAGGAATGGGGTCCAAGGGCTCCCAATCATTGCTACCTTGGCTAGGAAACTGGCGTATTGTCACTTCTTGCAATAGGATCAACATGTCTGGCGGCTTCCCTCCCTCTCTTCTCAAGTGAAGTGAAGACTACAGAAAGCTGGGTACTGCACAGGTCTCTCAGAAAAGAGGATTTTTCACTCTCCTGGATCTTACAGGCTGGCCTGGCCCTTGGGATGGGGAGAAATTTAGACTATAGCTGGACATTTTGTTTTCCTCCTTCGTGAAAAAGTTGACAATAGTTTTCTTTGGCTCTAGAGCAGCAGGGATTTTACACCTTTGATATATGAGCTTCTGGGGTTCTCAGGACAGTATCTGTTATGGATTAGGTTTTAAATGTCCCCCAGTGCTCATGTGTTGAAGGTACTATTGAAGGTGCTGGAAACATGAGGGAGGAGAGGGTACCTCATTAGAGGAATTAGGTCACTGAAGATGTTCCCTTATCCTTGGTTCCTCTTTCTCTCTTTCTCTCTATCTCCTCCCATAGCCATGAGGTGAGTAGTTCTGCTCCACCATTTCCCCCCTGCCATGCTATTTTGCCTTACCACAGGCTCAGAAACCACAGAGCCAAGTGACCACTGGCTTAAATCTCTGGAATCATGAGCCCAAACAAATCTTTCTTCCTTTAAGTTGTAGTTCCAAGGTGTTTTGTCACAGCAGCAGAAAGCAGACTAGTGCAACATTCTTAACCTCCAGGTCATATATGGCTGGCTCATTCCACCTCTCACTGCAGTTTAAAGAGTCATCATTGCATCATGGAAACTTCTGCAGAATGTTCTGAATAGGGAAGTCTGATTTTAAAATACAACTGATGCATACAGAACTAATGTGATATAAAAAAAATAAAGCAGTACAATCCCAGTAAAATTCCTTCTTTTTATGTTTATAAGTAGGGAAGTCTTACCTTGTGGCTTCCTTTATATTTTGTATACCTCCTGAAGACAGACTCTCAATGGTAGGAATTCTTTATTACCCCTGTTCAAAGAAACACAACAGAGATCCAATGAATAGTGAAATAAACAATGCACCACCTTGGGGGACTTAGTTAGAAAGTGCTTCTTCGGATGGAGAACCTGGATTGGTACCTGTGATGGGGCTTCTTTGTTAGCACCTGTGAATTGGGTGGTGTCTCCTCTGAGAGCTCTGCCCTGGATTTGGTTTTAGATAGCTCTGTCATTCCTATATAGGAGTGGGGTTGGTGATCCTTCCAGTGGTCTGCCTTTGTGTCTTATTCTTCAGAGATGAGGGCTAGGTGGCCAGATTCTCTAACTCTGCCTCCTCCTGCCTGCCCACTCACATGTGGTCCTTTCTTATTCATTGAATAAATGTCTGCTCCTGTCTTGAAGGAAACAGCTGTCTCTAGCTATCAATGGTTTTCCTCCTTGTCTTTCCTCTCCATCTCTCTGGCTTGATATTTTTGGATGCAGAGTCTTCAGACAGGAGGCCTCGGGGGAGAGA
The DNA here is from genome assembly GCF_963383645.1 of Muscardinus avellanarius. Taxonomy (NCBI): domain Eukaryota; kingdom Metazoa; phylum Chordata; class Mammalia; order Rodentia; family Gliridae; genus Muscardinus; species Muscardinus avellanarius. Next base: position 17,812,804 of record NC_137801.1, on the reverse strand, counting down.
ATAATGTTGGGGGCTTCAGCTTCAGAGTTTGATTCTCACACAGCAAAAGCCGATTAGCCTTTCAGAACCTTCCTCTCGGGAACCAAATGGAGTTAGGTTTGAAATCAGTCCTGTGCTCTTATCTCTCCTCTGGGAAGACAGGCGATGATGCTGTTGACAACATCCTTTTTGGGTCCATGGGGGAGACCGAGCAGGACCACTGTTCATCATACTGAGTCCGGTTGGTCATCCAGCAGGCATAAACCAGGAGCAGACATGTGCGAAGCCTCGTTTCTGGCCTCGAGCAACATGGCCACGGACTCACTGTGCTTCCTACTCTTAGGAACCCAGCCCCTTGAAAAACACAAGACACCCACGGGGAAAGCTGACTTATCCAAGGCCCCGGATTAGCGTCCGCACAGCAAGACATCCATATCTGTTTTGATGAATAATTAAATGAGTGAGGTGCCGCACGGATACTGGGACAGAACATCCAGGAGAGAAAGTGCTCTGTGACTGACCTGGGAAAGTTAAGGGAGAGTTTTTGGAGAGGACTCTGTAGTCCTGAAGGGCCTGCAGCTGTTGACTAGACAGAGAAGAACCTTCTTTCAAGAAAGCAGCCCCCAGGCTGGTCGGAACAGAGGCAGCACAGAAACAGAGCTGAATATTTAAAAAAACATTTTTTTTAAAAAAAAATTCTTTCCCGTGTTCGTTTCCTCTCTGCTCTTCCCAGCCCTTGTTTGCTAAGGTCCCTCTCCCCCACACACTAGCTCTGATTTCCCCTTTGATATCATGATCATTTTTTTTCCAAATAGGCTAGGGAAGGGCTGTATTTTAAAGCCTATCTTGCCTGCCAAGTTGTGTTCCCAAGTTCTCTAAGCTCCACATGCAGCCAGAATAACTTTAGGATGAAGCTCATTAATAATGTGCATGGTAAATCACATCCTCTGCAGGAGGCCTGCCAAGGGGGGCTCTGCCCCTGTCACGGAGCTTTTAGAAATGGCAGCTCGCAAATAGGACACCCATCCCCGCAGCTCCAGGGCGCCGGAGCTGTCCAAGCAGGAGTCTTGTGGGGAAATTTCTTGGGTGAAATTTTTCCACCTAAGGCATAGCCTGGAGCGTGGGAGCCCTTTTCCTGGAATACAATCGTTTCCTGGTAGAGTGTCTTTGTTGTATCTTTCTGGATAGGATCAGCTGGGGGAAGGGGATTTCCACCAGCACGCCATTTAGCATGAGTATATCCATTAGTTATAATTAAACAGGCCACTGCAATGATTACAAATAAATTCAGCACCAACAGGATTGTGCTGATATTCAGAGCCATAACAACAGTCTTCAGACAACAAATCAAATAGACTTTCTAGCAGGCTCTGGAGGAACCCAGGAGGGTTTAGTCTCCCTGGCAGATGACCACACAGCCTCAAAGGGGGACATTTCCCTGGAAGCATATGTAGCTGCCTAGAGTTCATTTCAGACAACATGGCCCAGGCCTGGGTCTGGGTGCAGCTTACTTTCTTTAGCATTTGTGAACCACTCTTTATTCTGCTTCATTGTGGATACACCGACATCACCTATTTCTGGCTTCCTCCTAGGAGGAGAAGATGCCCGCTGTTCAGAGCAGGCTTTCCCCATGATCCTGCCACCCTCAGCGCTTGGCTCCTGAAGATCAAGAGGAGGTAGAGTCCGTGTTAACACCTGGCCCCTATACCGGAAGCCTTCTGGCAGTTTTTGGAAATAGCCATCACCCAATGACACCAAGCCACCTTGTGAGCTAGTGGCTAATAGCTCCTGGGTATCAGCTTGGCTACTTTACGTTGCAAAAGCCCGTGCCTTTGATGTCCCCGGGAACCAAGTACACAGTCCTTTATTAGATGTCTTGAAACGGAGGTGCAAAATATGTTTGGGGGAAGAAAGGAGTATTAAAACCCAAAGAAAAAACAAATAGGGAGAGGGATGATGAATGATAGGCCGATTCCCTGAGTGGGATGCGGTAAGTCAAGAGGAAAGACAATCATTTATAATAATGAGTGTCGGCATGGAATGAGTATGCCTGTTACTCTAGTCCTTTGTATGTGGGCCACAGAGTGTGCTGGTCGGGAGCACAGACTTCAGTGCCAGATTTTCTGGCTTTGAAATTTGCCTTTGTTGCTGACTCCTTGGGTGCCCTTAGGCAAGTTTCTTAGCTTCTCCAAGCCTTTATTTTCCCATTTATAAAATGGGACTAATAGTTTTATGTCCTTTACAACCCTGTTGTGACAACTAAGTAGACATTTATGTAACGTGTACAGAACAGCATTTGTATTTGTGAAGTTTAATTAGTCCTATTGTATTTCATTTTTACCATCATACATTTGCTATGGCGATGCCCTTAAGCATTACTCTGTAAAGTTTTTATAGAACTTTTTAAAAAATGATGAGTACAGCAGATACATTAAAAAAACACACATAAAGCACAAATATAGTAATTGAGAAAATAGCTGGGCATGGTGGTTCAGCATTTGAGAGGCTGAGACAGGAGGATTGCAGTTCGAGGACAGCCTCAGTTATTTATTGAGGCTCCTTGCAACTCAGTGAGACCCTGTTTCAAAATAAAAATAAAGAATAAAATTATAGTGTGGGAGGTGTAGGTCAGAGGTAGAATGCCCCTCGGTTCCATCCCAGTACTGCAAAAAAAAAAAAAAAAGAAAAAAAAAGAAAAAGAAAGAAAGTGAAAGAAATTGAGAATATATCACAAAATGAACAGCTAGGTCAAACAGGGTCAGGGTCAGGACCTTCGAAACACTTCTGGTGTTCTGCTTCGCCACAGGTAATGCTATTCTAACTTTCAAGCTGTTTGGAAGTTTGCCTGTGTCTGTTCATTATACAGATGTGATAATACAGCGTGTCAATTTGTGTGTGTGTGTGTCTGTGCTATGGTTTGAGTATTCATGTCCCTCCGATATCCATGTCCAAAATTAATGCCCGGTGCAGCAATATTAGAAAGTGGAGTCTTCAGGAGTTGAACGAGCCATGAGGAGCGTGCCCCGGTGAAGGGGATTAGTGCCTTATGAGCGGGTTCAAGGGAACAAGTTAGGCCCTTTGCCTTCCTGACTTCCACCATGTGAGGAGATAGTGTTCATTCCTTTTTCCACTGGAAGATACAGCAAAAAGATGTCATGATGGAGGCATAGAACAGCATTCACCAGGCACCCAGTCTCCAAGCACCTTGATCTTCTGCTTTCCAGAACTGTAAGTAATAAATTTCTGTTCTTATAAAATATTAACTCTCAGGTACTTTGTTATAGTAGCAACAAAGGAAAGTCACGGACAAACTAAGACTGTCTTAGATAGACAGAGATACTCTCGATTCTATAACTCATCTTATACTTATCTGTTTTTTGCATGTACCTGTTGCTCATTCATTCCAATGTTGTATAGTATTCTATTGCATGTGGATAGCACATTATTTATTTATTCTACCATTTCGGAACATTTTGATTGTTTTCAGTTTGGGGCTATTGGGAATAATACTAGTATGAGCATTTTTGTACATACTTATTGAAGTAAATTTATGCTAAATATATACTTAGAGTTTTTTGCTGGGTTATGAAACATGGGCATATCTACTTTAGTAGGTAGTGTGCCAAATGTATTTTCCAATTTTTGTACCATTTTATAGTTCTTCTATATGCAAGTTTCAGCCAAATAGGCAAGTTTCTATCATTCTCTACCATACCAACATATAGAATTATCATTGATTTCCTTTAGTCTTCTTGGGGAATATATAATGATAACTTTTTGTGCTCTTAATTTTCATTTCCTTGATTACTAATAAAATTAGATAGATTTTTGTATTGATTCATTGGATATCTTCTGTTGTGAGTACCAGTTCAAGATCATTATGTATTTTTCTAGGTTTGAAAAAAATTTTTTCACTGGTTTATAGACATTTTGGATATAAGCCTTTTGATGGTAACATGTGTGGTAATTGGCCTTTTCACTCTGTAAACTAAGTTTATGATTCAGATTTATCCTAAGTAGTAATATTTGTGAATTTATGAGTTTTATGTTTATTTTTTCTACAATAAGTATTATGGTTTGGAGTTAGAATGTCTCCCTAGCCCTTATGGAAACAAGGTAGCAATGTTGAAAGTAGAGCTAGGTTGCAAAGAAGGGTTCCCTGGGGTTGTGGCCTTGGGGATTATATAATTCCTCCTCCTGTTTTCTTTCTGTTTCCTGCCTCATGATGTGAGAGCAGACCTTTACAAGCTCTCTCTCTTACTCTTCTCTCTCTCTCTCTCTCTCTCTCTCGCTCTCTCGCTCTCCCTCTCTCTGCTTCTTGCCATAATATCTGGAGTTTCAGATCCTGGCCTCAATATGTACAGAACCTAGAATCTCCAAGAAACAGTTAGCAAATAAATCTTCCTTCCTGTAAGTTGTGTGGTTAGTTGTTTTGGACTATATCAGTGAGAATGATGACAGAGACAATAAGTATCTATTTTAAATAAAACCTTGCTCCTCTCCCAAGAAATATTTCCTTGTATCATTGATAGTAGGCTTTATCTTTCTTTGGGGAATTCACTATGAGCCCATTTAATCTTCAGAGAGAACCTATTTGGGCCATTGTTATAGTGTTTGCAGTTTTAGCACTAAAGGCACTGGGAGAATTAGTAGCTTACTAAAGGACACACAGCTGAGATGAGGACTGAAGAGTAGCTATTTGAAGAGCTCAGGCAGTTCCTTCATATCACTGGTCAGCAGGATGTTTATTTGTTTTACAATCTGGATTTTTTGAGAGACCCTTTACCTCCCCACTGAGCCTTGTATATAGTGGAACCCTCAGCAGGTGTTTGCAGTCTGAATAGATTGGTAGACAGAAGAATGGAAGGAGAAATGTGTGTGACTGAATGGACAGATGAACAGATGGATACATGGATTGGTTCATGGGCTGGTAGATAGGTAAATGGAAGGAATGATAGACAGATGGATGTGTTTTTGGATAGATGGATAGAGGGATATATAGGTGGGTGGGTGAAGGACTAGATGAATAGAAAGAGAAATGAGTGAATGAATGAGTGAAAAATTAGAGGGATAAATAGGTAGATATTTTCATGGATGGATGGATGGTGGAATGAAAGGATAATGTATTGGGTCAATGTTTTCATAAAGACTCTATGCCTGGAGAGGAGACTACACTACTTTCTTTTCTTTTTTTTTTGTGGTACTAGGAGTGGAACCCAGGGGTTTTCTACCTCCAGGCTATTTTCCCAGACCTATTTTGTATTTTATTTGGAAACAGGGTCTCACTAAGTTGCTGAGGCTGATTTCGAACCTGTGCGATCTTCCTGTCTCAGCCTCCCAAGTGCGGGGATTACAAGCGTGTGCCACCATGCCTGGCTGAGACTACACTACTTTTAAACTAGGCCCTGGGTATCTGTAAGCCTGCACCATGACCTCAAGGAGTTCTGTTATGACTCTTTTCTCCTCAGTAGCCTTAAGAAATAGAGAAAGAACTGGCAGTGCAGCCTTCCCATGGTTGGGGAGCAAGGCCTGCCCTCCTCCTCCTTAATGCCACAGCTGGCTCAGGAGCTCTTGCTTGCAGGGAAAGTGAACAATAGTGTCCTTCTACTCCAGTGAATTGTTGAAACAGATCTTCCTAAATTTCAGAAGCAGGGTTGAGGTGCGGGATGGCTTTTGGACTGGTGTCAGAACCCTGAATGGGGACCCTCTTCTGCATCTTCTCTGAGAAAAGAATAGACAGATTTGAGTATTAAGTTTCATGTTCTTGACACCTACCATGTTTGGTCTCACCTCAGTCATGCTTTTTTTTTTGCCTAGGAGAACATGCCCTTGTTCATTTGAACTTTCATTTGCTCTATTCCAGGAGCCAAACTGGATGTTTCTATAGAAAGGCTGGCACAATGGATTCTGTCCAAGATGCCAAGTAGCGCATTCACAGGGAGAATCTTAGGAAGGATGGGTGTGGGTGCTTGTTAGTGTCACTATTCCTGGCCATAAATTTCTTCTCAAGCTATTAGTTGAATCTTTCATAATAAGTAAGTAGCCACTGGCACCTTTTCTCATGCTGAGTGCTGGTGATGTGCTATTCTGGTTTCTTCCTGAGCGCTTGTCTAGGAAAGTGCTTGTTGTATTTAATAAATTGCATTGATTTATTGCCTTTATTGATCTGTAGAAGCACTCTGAATTATCAGAGGTGATAGCCTTCTTAGGAAAACATAGAAGGTCTCTTCATTAGCATCCATTTTTCTATGAGGCTTTGGAGGGTGAAATACCAAGATGCACCGTGTTCATTGTCATGACATATTGGGCACCATCAGAGTGAACAATGGCCTCAGTATAAATCAGGCGGAAGGAAGAATTGAGATCATTTACCATAGGCTTGCTGGAATTTTTCTGATGAAATGAGCAGGCCATGGTTCTTTCTTTCAGTGATGACAAACTCCTCTTTTAGCTTTCCATGGGGAGTAGCAGTAGGCACACACCTCCACAGACAGCAGTCTGGGTTGTTTGAGAGCATCCCCCTTAAGGCTTGCTGTGTGACAAGCAGGTAAATCACTTGCCAGTTTTTTTGCACATGTCTCTTGTCTGTCAATTTGGGCCCTGACCCTTAACTGTGACAGGTTCTCTTTGCCTCTGACCCAGTGGGTCTGAGATTAGCTCTGTGGTTTGCTGCATACATCCAGCTCTGAGTTGCAGGGAGAAGCTCTAATGAGCCTGAGAGAGATGCTGAAATCTATGGGGACCCTGGTGATGGGTGATTCTGCCTCCTTCCTCTGTATTTTCTGGCTTCCTTCCCATGTCCTGGCTTGGGCTTGTATCTTCTCTTTGGAGAACACTAGTGGAGTAAGGCACCTACTTCCATCTTCCACAGGGGCTCTTGTGAGCTTAAAAGTCCCATTTCTGGGAGCTTTAAATCTTGACAACCATAAATCTTTCTGTTTTCCTCATGGATGTGTCTGATGAGCATGCAAAGCTCCTTGGATCTTTTCCTCATCTGACAAAAAGCAGAAAATATGCCTTCATTCCAGGGGACCTCAGGATAGGACCTATGGGGATCAGGGACAGTTCGAAGTTTGAATCTAGTCCTGAGCTGTGTGATCTTGGATAGATTACTTAGCTTCTCTGAACTTCAGGTCATCTCCTATTCACATAATGTGATTAGTAATGCCAAACTCCAAAGATGATTTTGAGGACTCTATGAGTCGATGTTTGCCAAGTGCTTAGCAGCATGTGACACATAATGCTTGTTCAAACAGTGGCAGATATCATTATTAAGGAAGTTTCTCTAAGCACGCATTAAGCAGGCAGCACTCAAAGCTGTGGCTGACTATGCCTCATGTTCTTTGTAAGCATTGGGGTAACATTGTGAATCGCTGCCTACAAGGAGCTTATTATTCAATGGATGACACTAGCAACAGACAATTAGGACATGGCATGAAATTTTCTTTGGGAGCAAAGAGAAGAGGCATGCAATATAGGTAAAGAGCTGGTGACAGTCTGTTATGTGTTGTGTTTGGACTATCTCCCTAAAAACTCAACCATGCCTTCAATGCACAAAGTTAATAGGTAGGGCATGATTGGACCAGGAGCATCACTTGAGGAGTGGCCTCTGGGACTAGATATGTCTGCTTCTTCTCCAAAATAAGCTGAGGGTAGTTGTTCCTCCTTTGCCATTCCCTAAAGCCCTGCTCCAAGCCAGCTGACCATGGACTGGCTTCTGAAATCATAAGCCTTAAAATAAATCTTTCTTTTCTAAGTTGTACTTGACAGGTATTTTGGTCACAGCGATGAAAAGGCAGACTGAAAAAGAAATTGGTATCAAGAAGTGGGGTCTGTGCTGTGACAAATCTGGTCCTGTTGTTCAGTAAAGTTTGGAGCTGGTTAGTGGAAAGAATTTGGAAAGGCTTGGATATGCAGACTGGAGAAGGTCTCAGAATATTGTAGAATGGGTGATTTTGGTAGGAGTTTCAAAGGCCAAAATATTGATAGGAATGTGGGCAGTAAAGAATGTGCTTCTGAGGGTTTAGATGGCAAGGAGGACTCCACAGAGAATTTGCCTGAAAGCCACATGTGTTACCTCCTGGCAAAGAACTTGTCTACATTGTGCCCGTGCCTTGAGACATTGTGCAAGAAAAAAATTGAAAGGCAATGGACTAATTAGTCTGGTGGAGGAAATTTTAGGGAAGCATAGCATTCAGGCAGTGGTATGGGTATTGCCAGCAACTTTTATCCAGGTATATTGTAAGAATTTGGAGCAAAAACTGGAGCAAGAAGATTGTAAAAAAAAAAAAAAAAAAAAAAAAAAAAAAAAAAAAAAAAAAACTTGCATTGTGGCCAGAAATGCACATGTGAATTTGGGGATGAGGTTGATGTGGTTGCTGAAGAGATGCCCATCACTAAAGATAAATTAAGTACTTTGTAAAGAAATAGTAACAAAGATGTCTGAAGAACATCTCAGGAATCAGCCAGACCCCACCCACCATAGGCTCAAGGGTGTAACAGTGAAATTTGCTTAAAAAGAGGTTGCTTTGAGAAGAGCCATGGGTGTGCCCTGCTTGTACAGGGCTACCTAATAAATTGTTTCCCCGGGATTCATTTCATAGTGCTCAGCTACCTAGTCATTGAGAGGCTGCTGCAGCCATTGTCTAAAGAGGCCAGGTTACTACTCCAGCTAACAGCAGACTTTGGTGTCATCCATGGGATGATAGTTCTGAGGAAATTCAAGATGAATTGAGGATTCATGGAGGCTTCCACTAAGATTTCAAAGGAAAACCTGAGGAACCAGACTTGGGTAGCAGGATCTGAGGGGAAATTTATTTATCTATGAATATAAAACCCAAATTACAATGGATATCCCAGGAACTAAGAGATGCCAGGAATGTGAAAATTCTGCTGAGGAAAGATGTAGGCAACAAGCAGACTAGAAGCTCAAGAGAGACGCCACATGTGGGCTGCAACTAGCAAGGCCATAGGAGTGGAGCAGCCCAAGCTTTTTGGAGATCACATCTCACCACGATGTGTCCCAAAAGCTACAGGGCTTAATATTTGCCCTGCTGCATTTCAGTCTTGTTTTGGTTCCATCCCTGTTTTCGATGCCCTTCTTCTCCTTCTCCTTCTCCTTCTCCTTCTCCTTCTCCTTCTCCTTCTCCTTCTCCTTCTCCTTCTCCTTCTCCTTCTTCTTCTTCCTTCTCCTCCTCCTCCTCCTCCTTCCTCTTCCTCCTCCTCCTTCTTCTTCCTCTTCCTCTTCCTCTTCCCCCTCCTCCTCCTCCTCCTTCTTCATACGTGAACATTTACTTTGTGCCATTGTATATTGAAAGCTTGTAACTTGGTTCTTCATTTTCATAGGGACTCACAGCTAAGAGTTTACCTTGAGCCTCAGAGACTTTGGACTTGGAAGTTTGAGGAATGATGAAACTGATGAGACTATGGAGCCCCTTAGAGATGGACTGAATGCATTTTACACTGTGATATGGGCATGAGCTTTTATTATGGCTTGCGTTTGAAATATCCTCCCCAAAGCTCACGTGTTAAAAACCTGGTCCCCAATACACAGGAGTCAGAGGTGTGGCATGGCCGGATGAAGTGAGTCACTGAGGGTGTAGCCTTGGGGGATTATGTCTTCCCAGGCCCTGTCCTCTTGCTCTTTCTGCTTCCAGCTACCATGAGTTGAGAAACTTGCCTCTACCATGCTATGCTGCCATTGTGATGGATCTGCCTCGGAGTCAGCCAAGTATGCACGAAAACTCGGAAACTGTGAGCCAAAATATACGTTTCCTCTTCTAAGTTGTTTTTCTCAGGTACTTTTGTCACAGCGATGATAAAAATGACTAATATACTGCCCTCCCCAGGCTAGACAGAGCTTTGGAAGCTGACTGGGGGCTGTTTACAGATGTGTGGTCATTCCTGTCATTGCCCAATCTCCACCCTCTACAAAGATAAACCCTTTACTCACAAGGCGTCACTTTAAACATTGTGTCTGATTCAATCTGATTTCTCAAGTATTATAGATAATACTTGCTCAGTGCCTTTCTTTCCTGCAGAAGTGTGTAGGCAGGGTTCAGGGCTATTGGGAATTTCCATCTTGGCCAATCAGTGCAGGGAATATAATATTTTTTATGATCAACAACATTAATGATTAGTTGAGGATGCAGAAAATACTGAGATTTGACTCACTTTGTTACTTGGAGGTATCCTGCTCTTTTCTTTCTGCCTCCCATGACCTGGTGTCTGGCTCCCTGTGGAAGGCTCTGGGTCTTCCTGCCTGCCCATCTGGGAGTTTGTCTGGTGGATGCATGCATTCTGACAGAGCAGCAGCTAGTGCTCCCCTCTCAAAGCTGGTTCCTGGCCCTGGCTCTGGGACCCAAGTTCCTCAGGGCTGCCTGCACTCTTTATCTGATAATCAATGCTGTCCTTATCTTCTGAGGAAATGCTGCCCAGTGATATCACACACTGAATCGATTAAAAGCAGAACTTTGAACTCATCTGTTTGGAGAGGTCTCTGTGGAGTGAATCACTCCCTCTTCCCTTAACTTTGCCCTTATAGCTGCCGGAAACCCCAGCTGCACTTCAGAAGTGGCTCTGTAGGCCCAGAAGAACTCAAATTTTTCACAGATTAGCTTGGGCGGGAGCCATTTAATTTATTTACCTACAATGAGGTCACCTTCTTCAAGTAACCCCCTTCAACTTTGGGTTTTGCTCAGTCCAATTAAAGGAAGCTCCCAGTTTGCATTGCCATTCCTGTGTTCCTTTTGACTTTGTCTTTTTAAGCTGACATTTACTATTTTCCATCATTACACTTTCCTGGCAGAGCTGATTCCCATCCCCTCTGTTTAGGTATTTGTGTCTATTTCAATCTCTTCTGCCTTCCCTTTGACAGGAGGTAGAGATGTTTGTATGGGTCTCTTCATTCAGAAACAAGGCCAGAAAAAGCTCAAGAGGTGTGTGATTGAGGCTGGTTCTATGCTGTGGACATTCTGGGACTTAGGAGTCCGAGAAAGAAAAATATGTGAGCCAGAGAAGATCCCCATCAGAGGAGTGGGGCTGGAGTTTTGTATGGGAGGACTCAGGAAGAATTTGAACTGGTAAGGGATGGAAAAGGGGTACTTTGAAGCTTGATAAAGCTTAGAACCACAAATGAACATGTGTGCCTGGGGAAAGGGAGGCAGGTGGTATGGATTGGCTAGAGAGTGGACAGTCTACTGAGAATGATGGTTAATATTTGAGTCCTCCTGGTAAGGCTTTGATGTTCAGTTGTTTGGTCAAACACCAGTCTAGATGCTGCTGTGAAGGAAATTTTTAGATGTTACGTTTAAATTTCAGATTTGGTGTATAACGGATTACCCTCCATCATGTGGGCAGGCCTTAATCTGAAAGTGGCTTACAAAATAAAGACAGTTTTCCCAGCGAGGAAGAGAGAGGTCTCAAGAGTACAGCTTCAGAGCCTGCTTGAGTTTTCAGCCTGCTGCCCTGTGGATTCAGACTCAGGACTGTAGGCATCAACTCTTATTCGAATCACCAGTCACAATGCCACCCTGCAGAGACTGGACTTGCAACCCCACATCCCCATGAGCTACCTCCTTAAAGTAAATATCTTTCTCTTCCCATATATAGCCTTACTGTCTCTGTTTCTCTGGAGAACTCCGAGGACTCCACCTGAGTGCCTGGCTTTGCTGAATGATTGTGTTTCCCAGGGCAGCCCCGAGAGTTCTCTGAAAAGTACAAACACCTTTACCGAGCATTTGTAGACCAGACACTGAGTCAAAACCTGCAGCCAAATTCAATGCCCACACTACTCTGCCCAGAAAAACTCATGCGAAAAGAATTCCCCTGTGCTCTTTAAACGAGCTTCCTCTTTGCAGACACGTGGCCAGTGTTGGGCAGAGCCTGGTTCACCCCAGTTTTTAAATTTCTTGAATGAAATCAGTTTTTATTTATTTATTTATATTTATTTATTTATTTATTTATTTATTTATTTATTTATTTTTTTGCGGGTCTGGGGATGGAGCCCAGGGGCATTCGACCTCCGAGCTACACCCCCTGCCCTATTTTTTATTCTTTATTTTGAAACAGGGTCTCACTCATTTGCGGAGGGCCTCACTAAGTAGCTGAGGCTGTCCGCGAACCGCGATCCTCCGGTCTCAGCCTCCTGAATGCTGGGATTACAAGCGTGCGCCACCACGCCCGGCTGAAATCAGTTTTTAATTGATAAGAAGTCTCTCTATTGGCTCATGTTTTCTGGTTAAAACCAATGCTCTTGTGCCCTGTTGGGAAGCAGAAAAATTGTTTTCAGTAAGCAAGCCTCCAATTTTCTGAGCCAGATGTACTACAAATACCACTCTGCAAGGCCACTGTGCAAGTGAATCCCTGCAGAAGCGGCCCAAGCTGTCAGGTACAGGGAGAAATATCTTTAGTGAGAGTGGGTCATGGAATGAGACTTTCCCACTGTAGCGTTGATGGGCAGAGGGGGTTTCCACAAGGACAATTCTTAAGAATCTTTGTAAAAATGCATGACTCCATCTGTCTTCTCTCTCATCTTTGGCTTCAGATGAGCTGAGCCATTTAAAAATTCCCCAACAAGGGACCCCGGGCACCGGGAGAAGTGATGAACAGATTTTCAATTTGGCCCTGATTTGCATGAATTATTATTTTTCCCTGGCAGTTCAAATCATTGTCTGAAACTGGAGGATGGATAGTGAGTTTTCCCCAGAAGCAGATTCTTGATTGTTCTGGAGACTGCTGGAACTCCTGGGTGTGAGGCTCTAACCTCAGCTTCTCCAGAGAGGGAAGAAATGGCAAAGGGGGCAGAGGGCTGGGAAAAATGGATTCAGAGCAGTGCCAAGAGGGTCCAGGGTATGACTTTGTATTCCCATTGTGAAGACCTACCCTCATTCTCCTTTTCACCCAGAACTTTCCTAAGGGTATCCTCTAAGGGGAAACTTCTCTTTCAATGTGGCTTTTCCTGTCATTTCTTATAGCCAGGTTAGTGAGGACCACAGACAGAACCCGAGAGAGCCAGAGGATATCTCTTGAGGTTCTGTGTGTGATAATTTGGTATGTTTGTGGTGGTGGTGGTGATGGTGGTGGTAAAACAGTAGTGACTGGGAGCTTAAAAGTGTTCTCTTAAGATGTTGCCTACAATGGAAATAACTAAATTGTCTCGCCAATTGTTAAACTTCCCAAATTCTAACCATGGCTATTCTTAAGTCTTTTGTCATGCACCATTTTTTTTCCCTAAAGCATTTTCAGTCAGATTCATGGCAAGGACCTTATTACCCTTAAGTACAGCTCTCTGACAAAATAGTGATTGGGAGAAATATATAATAATAATTAACATCAATCAACCAGGCATTGATGGCACATTCCTATATTCCCAGTTCTTGGGACGCTGATACAGGAGGATTACAGGTTCCAGACCAGTTTCAGCAACTTAGTGAGACTCTCAGCAACCTAGCAAGACTCTGTTTCAAAACAAAAAATATTAAAAAGAGCTGAGGATATAGCTCAGAGGTAGAAAGCCCCTGGGGTTCAATCTCCAGTACCACAAAACAACAACAAACCACCACCAACAAAATTTGAGTCCTTATTCCATCCAAGGCACTGACGTAGCCTTTACTCATATTTAGTCATTAGGTTGGCACAGAAAACCTGAATGGGTACATCCCTAATTTCATTTTCAGATGGGGAGAGAGGCTAAGAAAACTGCATAGTTACCTGGCTAACAGGCAGTGGTATTATAGCTTTGAATCCAGGCGATCTGATTTAGGGCCCATGCTAATCTTTTCCCTGAGTTGTTGCTTGGCCTTGGCAAGTGTCTTCTGCCTAATTTGTGGGCCAGGCCCCAACGGCAGTCCTTTCCACACTAGTCTAAAGGTCTCCAGGACTTCCTTGGGGGCTGGCATTAAGAACGTTCCAGTTCAGAAAGAGGGGTCCCCATAGCCTGCTGCCGGGTCCTCATTCAGACTCAGACCTTTCACTCTGAAGTGACTGCTCCCTCCTCAAGCGATTCCAGGCCTGCTTGCTGCCCTTCAAGGCCTCAGTTCTACTTTGACCCACTCACAGAGGTTCTGGGAAAACAAAACAAAACAAAACAGTGCTCTTTGGGAAAGAGCTTCAGTCTGCTCTGGCAAACAAACAATCCCCATAGTCGAAACAGAATTACAGGTTTTGAGTCCAGATGGAAAAGAAATCCAGTCTCATGGGTGGGCTCTCTCTGTCTCTCCACCCCTGGAGTCTGGGCGATGCTTGAGTGCCCTCCTACAGGACACAAGAAGGAAAGGGCAGCAAAAAAATTTCCCTCTGGTCTAGGCGGGAATGGTGGCCAGTGAGTGCAGAGGTGGCCATGGTAGGAGTTATGAGGAAGGAACCAGGAAACCCACACTGGGTCCCCAGCAGAGATCCGCCTGGCCATGGGGGGCCAGCTGGGGGGTGTGTACAGGTGGCTGTGCATCCTGCACTTCTGGGTCTCAGGAGCCACCGATGCCTCCCTTCCAGAAGTATCCTGTTCTGTGTGTGCCGAGAGATGGTAAATAAAGTGATTCAAACCCATAATTACGGTGCTGTTGACCAGAGAAAATGAGATGAAAAATCCTAAGACTACTTACTGACTAGGTGCACAGGCCTGTGGCGAGCTCCAGAGAGTTCCATGGGGTCTCAGGGAGGGGACAGGAGTAGGCCACTGAGCAGCAAAACAGCTCTGGACAAGTTCACCAGCTGTGGGCCTTGCAGCCCTCTTTGTACGGATGGGGAAACTGAGGCCACAGACATGAAACGTGGCTCATCCCAGGCCTCAGGGCACCTGGCATCGAGGCCAGGAATCCTTATATCTCAGCTCAGGCTTCTTCCAGAGCTTCCCATGCAAAACAAAACAAAACAAAACAAGAATCTGCCTTTGCCGGGCTGCTGCATAGCTGCTGCCTATGATAGCATCCATTCATCAGTCATTTATTTGTTCATTCCAAAATGTTTGTAAAGCGCCTCCTGTGGGTGAGGCACTGTCCTGGACCCAGATGTGAAGGAAAACAGAAAAAGCCTACTTCCTCTGAGGAGCTGTTTTTGTTTGGGGAGGTGGTGGTTGGAAGACAGAAACACACATTAGGTGAATAATCACTGTGTCGGAAGGTGGTAGGGATGATGGACAAACACACAGAGAGCACTGGGTGGGGTCCTTTTTGCAGCAGACCCCAGGTTAGAGACCAGCAGGAACCCCCGAGGATGGAGATAAGATATGAGGGGCCTCGTCCTTTCTCTCTTAGTGGCCTCTCTGGCCTGAGTGTGAGTGCGTTTGATCACGCAGGCATGGGAGCTCTTATGGTTTACAGCCAAGGGAGGCCGCTTTGCAAAGGTCACTCTGGAGGCTGCAGAACAGTGCCGGGCTTGGTTGATCCTCCCTCTTATTAGTCTTTGGGTGTTATTCTGGGCTTCCGCCCTCCTTTTTACGTGCCTTGATTAGCTGAAAACTTT
This sequence comes from Muscardinus avellanarius, assembly GCF_963383645.1. Lineage (NCBI taxonomy): Eukaryota > Metazoa > Chordata > Mammalia > Rodentia > Gliridae > Muscardinus > Muscardinus avellanarius. The sequence goes on along the minus strand of NC_137801.1, from coordinate 17,797,366 downwards.
CCAGAATGGAGATAGGATGCCTGAGTATCTCCAGATGTGGAGTCTGTTGCTACTGCTGCTGCACCCCACCCAGTCTCTCCGGCAGTCTCTTTCTCTCAGCCTGGCTTGCACTCAGCTGGCCCAAATCAGACAGACTCTGGGGGAAAGCTCGTAGAAATAGCTGGCGTCTGGCTGGGGCTAAGGAACTACGCGTGACCTGTTCCTGGAAGTCCAGCTGGGCAGTAACCTCGGAGGACTCAAATGCACGGTCCACTCCCCCTTCAGCAAAGGCACCCTGGGGCACATCAGGCTCCTCAAATCAGCAGGCACAGCTTGGACAGGCTGGGAACCAGTGGCCTCTATGAGGATCTGTGGCTGGGGCCCCTGGGCTTGTTTTGGTCTCGTAGTAGCTTTGGGGTCTTCTGGGTGGACAAGTCTTGACCTCAGTATTCAGACTCTGGCTTGGGCCAGGACTGGAACTAGACTGAAACTAGGCTTCAGGTCCTACCAAGAGCTCCAATGGGGTCCCCCAAGAGGCCTCCTGTCAGGCCCAAGCTGGGCTGATGGGTAATGCGATTCCTGAGCACAGCCAGGGAGCACAAATGGGAGGAGTAGACTCCTGAGGAGAGGAGGGCAGTCAGGTGCACAGACCAGATGAACAGAGACTCAGAGATGGGAAGCCATCCCCACCGAGTGGCAGAACAGAGATTCTAATCCTAGCACTACTCCTCCTGGGTCCCCAGGGCCCTTCAGTGGGCCTCCAGAGTCTTGATTGGAGCTTACCTGAGAGTTCTCCAAGACCCCAGACAGTCAAGTTGGAGCGCCTGCGGTCTGAGTTTGGTTCTGTGCATTCAGTTCTCTGCCCCAAGGCAGCTTTGCTGTGCTGTCTTAGCTCCCATCCCTCTCTGTGTAGACTGAGGTGGGTGTGGACTTTGTGCTTAATTATAGGGTGCATAACCAGGGAGGCGTCGCTTGGAAGCACATGTCATTTTGTTTGGGGATAACAGACATGAAGAGTGGGAGATACTATTCGAACATCCCATCCTGACTCTTTTAGAGCTGAGTAGGATCCTGTCAGATCCCTGGGGCTTTCTTCAGCCTGAGACTCCGCCCCAGCACCTGGGCGAGGCCTCTGCGGGAGAGGGCAGCCCGCGTGTTCCCGGGGTTGTTTCACCCCTGGGTCAGTTCTCAGGCCTTGAACTCTCAGATCTTCTTTAGCGGAGCCCCTGTTCTTGGTCAGGCCTGGCTGAATACATCCTGGGGGATCAGACAGTGATGTCCTCAGTTTTTCCTGCCCACAGTTAAGGGCAATAAGAGAGAATTATAATCATGGCTCAATATGGAAAGTGCTGTTCAAGAAGTACCAAGAGGAGCTGGGCACAATGGCGCATACTTGTAATCCCCGTACTTGAGAGGCTGAGACAGGAGGATCGCAGGTTCGCGGCTAGCCTCAGCTACCTCCTGAGGCCCTCTGAAGCTTAGCAAGACCCTGTTTCTAAAATAAAGGATACAGGTAGGGCTGAGGGTGTAGCTTGGAGGCAGAATGCCTCTGGATGCAATCCCCAGTACCCCCCTCAATAAAAAAAAAAAAGAAAAACTAAGTACCAAGAGGTTAGGGATGGAGAAGACCTCTCGGCCTCTGCTCCTTGGCACAGTGTCCTGGGAGAGGACGCTCTCTCTTCTCCCATCCTTGGGCAGGTAGGTGAAGGCTGAGAACTGGTGTGGGGAGCAGGTGACTAGGAAGCAAGGGCCACAGCTGAAGAAAGCCTTTCACTCTTGCATCTACAAAACAAGGGGTGAGAGCTAATCTCCAGGAACCTTTTAGGCATTCTGGAGGTCTCTAAAGTAGTCACCCCTCAATAAGTGAGCCTAGCAGTGGCTGTCCTATGGCTGTTTCTTCCTCCTCATGACTTCAGCCACCACAGGGAGCGAGCAGGAAGCTGCATTCCCAGCTCAGATTCCCCTCTTGAGCTCCTGCGCCACAGGCCTCCCACCCAGCCCCTCGCATGTGCTTCTGGAGATGCTTAAAACCAGAACGTCTAAAGGGCATTTTGCACCTAATTCACCTTCCCGCCAGAATGCATGTCCACAACACATTCACATCCTTCTGATCTCGCCACTCTCTTTATTCTTTTTTTTTTTATTGGTGCATTGTATTCATACATCTTAATGAGATGCAAGATGGTGGAGACATACATGCACACATCACCCAATTAGCCCTTTCCCAGTTCCCACACCATTACCTCCCCCTTCCTCCTTCTCATGTTTGGCTTAGTGATTGACACTGATATGTTTGTTAAAGTACATCATGTGCATTAGAGAGTTTCCCTCTTTTCCCCTCCCATCCCCTCAGTTAGTTTACCTTATTTGCTCATCTGCAGAATCTCCTTCTTCCTCTAGAGCTCCTCCTTTGACCCATTTTCTCCTGAGCTTTCACATATTAGGGAAAGATTCTGATTTCTTATTTTTTGTGACTGACTAATCTCACTTAGCCTAATGTCCTCCAGTTTCATTCATTTCCCTGTAAATGATGTTATTGTGTTTTTCTTTGTGGCTAAGTAAAATTCCACTGTGTACATATCCCATAGTTTTGTAATCCATTCATCTACTGATGGACATCTTGATTGGTTCCATAGTTTGGCTATGGTAAATTAAGCAGCTATGAACATAGAGGATCCTCAGAAGAATGGGAATAAACTTAACCATATGATCCAGCAATACCACTCCTGGGTATCTACCCAAAAGAAAGGAAACCACTCTCTTTCTTAAAAACCAACTCCACCAGCATAAAATCTCCAGAAGATCAGCCTTGCTGTGGCCTGACCCCAGACAATCCTGGCGCCTTACCTCCCCAGACATCATACTCCAGCTAAACCTAACCTGGACACATCTGGTCTTTGGCATTTGTTCTGTCTCAATATAGACCATTCTTTCATCATGACTTCCTGAGACACTCCTGTTCATTCGTCAAAGCCTGGCTTATCACCTCTATAAGGAAGCCTTCCTGGGTATCACTTTTCCAGGTTAATCAATCCTGCCTATACTTTCTTACCATCCTTGACCTTGCACATGTAGTTTTTATAGCATGTATCAATTAATTATTATCAGTCTTATAGGTGTGTGGACACCCCATTTTCTATAGCTCTTTACACGTATTAAGTGCTAAAGTTCCTAATTTTTGTGGCATTCCCAGCCCTGGGCTGTCTTGGCCCTAACTAAAGTCAAGAGCCTGTTTTCAGAGGGCCGTGCAGTGGGGAGCAGCTGTTGATGCCTGTGTATCAGCTCAGGCTGGGAATTGGGAATTAGGTGTTGGACATTTTCTCCTTCACAGCTTGAGTGAGCCCTTGAGCTGACCCAGAAGTTCTGAGCATTTATCACCCTGTATTGATGACCACGTCTTCTGCCTCCCCTCTTTATGCCTGGAGATGAAGGGAGAAATACAAGCTCATGTTACAAAGAGTATTTCCCTGGTTTATCAGCTCTCCCCCTTCTCAGCTTCAGCTCAGAATGATTTCTTAGTTCTCAGCTTTTATTCCTCTGATCAAAGTGCCTGAGGCTGTGAGCTTCAGGAGGGCGCATGAATTTCTGTCTGAGTCCAGGGCCCTCCTTCTCTGGACTGCTGTGGGAACCTGGGGCCCCGGCGTTCTCTGCCCAGGCAAGCCAGGAAAGGGCGTCTAAGGGCTGATGGTTCCCAGCTGTCCTGCTTGCATGGGAAGAAATTAAAGCCCCCCTTTGCCTTTCTTTGTCTCTCCCCTTTTCCATTTTACTCATTCAATCATTATTTTCTCTCCACTCAATTAAATAAGATAAATGTCATGTGCAGGATTTCTCTCTTTAAAGGTTCAAATAACCTTTGCTTCCCCCTTACATTTTTCCCTCCCCAAACTGCAAAAGGAAAAAACAAAAAGCAAAAAACAAAAAAACATGCAAACAGATTTGGAGCTAAAGGTGAGAGAAAGAAAGAAAAGTTGCAGTAAAGTCGTTTCGACTTGAGAAGTAGAGCAGCTGAAACCCAGAACCAAAAAATGTACACTCAGCAATATGGTCCTTTCCTACAAATTAATTAACCCAAAGCGCTTGTTTAATTAGTGTGAGGGGTAGGGAATTGAGTAGCTAACAATATCGCTCACCCAGTTTAAAATTATGTTCACAAAAGAATTTCCTCTTCCGTTTCTGGGAGGGATGAGAGCCTTGTCCTCCCTCCTCAACCTGCAATCAGCAAGGACCTCATGCTTAGAGGCACAGATGGCTGGTGGGGGGAGTGATGGATCCCTCCAACTTCCTGCCCGTGGCCCACTGCACCAGCGGGCCTTCACAGAGTGAGGACAGAGACTGCTCAGCCCTGCTCTTGAGAAGACAGCTCCAGGGGGCTCCACAGACCAGCCTTTCTGGCTTTTCAGCACTTCCTGTTCCCCTCTGGCCACCCCTGTGCTACCTACAAACATTTTTAATTTCTTGCTTTTGACATGAGTGTGGATAATTATCTTCTTTCCATGTATTTGGAGAACAAAATCTGTAAAGTCCTCTAAGAGTTACAGTTGAAGACCTTGGCTTGGTCTGTCGGCTGTTGCTATAACAGAATGTACGAGGCTGGGTAACTTATAAAGAGACACAGTTCTGGAAGCTGGGAAGTTCAAGAGCATGGCGCTGTCCTCTGCTTAGCACTGAGTGAGGGCCTTCTTGTTGCATCATGACATGGAGAGACAGAAATGCACTAGCTCAGTGTCTCTTACTCTTGTAAAACCGTGGGACTTGACATCATGGGGCACCATCCTCATGACCTCATTGGGTTTAATCATCTCCTAAAGGCCCCACTTCCAAATACCACTAATATACAAGTTTGGAAAGTTTAAGTGACATAGGACTTTTGGGGGACACATTAAAGCCACAGGTGCTGTGGTCGATATTGTCACAGAGTCTTTGTGGTAGGAGATGCACAGAGGTTACAGAGTGTGCGGGTGGGGTGAATTCCTGACCAGCTTTTTTCTTTTTTTCCCCTGTGTATTCCTTTGGTATCTGGTGAGACCAATAAGACTCATTTTCAGAATAATACTTTTAAATGCAGAAAATAAAATGCATAGGAAGTTATTTATACTAACAGTTATCATCAAAGTATAATTTATCAAAGTATAAATAAAACAGATATGTGGTACAGTCATATATGTGCTTCTGTATTGACTCGTTAAAATGCAGGATCTACTTACAAGTCTAATAACTGTCATATGCTTGAAATAAATGATATTCTGAGAAATTTATAACAATCATAATCCATTAGTATAGCTAATTTCTACTATTGACAAACATAGGTATTGCTAAAATCACATTGGCTTATTGTCTGCATTCATCATTGAAGGAATTACTATAATTCAGAAGTTGGTGAAAAATGAAGAGACACTTTTTCCTCCATCTAAGATCATTGGGCCTCTGATTCTACCCATAGATCTTTGGATGAGTTTCCACAGATGACTGAACGGGCTTCTTACAAATATAAATAAACTATGGTGGCTTCTGATGAATCCTAAGTTTTCTTCTACTTTGGGGAGGTCTTTGTCAGTCTCTGCAGGTTGAGAGAATGATTTATTAGAGTCTCTGAGGGTTGTGTTGCAAAGGGATTGGAGGAGGATGGAGGATGGAAGGGACAGGAATGGAGCAAAAAAAAAAAAAAAAACAGGATTTTGTAGGCAAGGTGAGATGCAATAGGTTGGGCTGGGGTGTAGCTTCCGTGGTAGAGCACTTGCCTAGAACACACAAAGCCGTAGGTTTGATCCCCAGCACCATAAGTAAGTAAGTAAGTAAGTAAGTAAATAAATAAATATCAAAAAGGAAGTCATAGGTTATTGGGATTTCCTATGTGGAAGGATACCATGTAGGGGCTGAGGAGGGATGCATGGACACTGACCTAGTGCCTAGTGTTTCCCAGACAGGCAAGGCTGGTTGCTTAAAAGGTCACTTGTCACAGTCATGTGGAAAGAGGAAGACACCTTGGGATCAGGCCAGATGTGGGGCAAAAGGGAGACATGTTGGCAATTAACGGGAGGGGTGTGGAGCTGAGCTACCACCTGCCCTGCATCTGAGCCTCCCTGGGCTGCAGGGGTGTGTGGGCACTCTCCCTAGTTCTCCAGGATGAGGCTCACTTTGTGTCTGCCAGCACACACATACAGGTTCTCACGGAGGCCTGCACAAATGCTTAAAGTTATCTCTCTCCTTTGTGTTCTCCAGGAGGCTGGTTATCATGTGTACTTGGAACATTTTCACCCTTGGTCCTCTACTTCCTACACAGACCCTCCTGGAGTCTCGAAAGCCGCAGACTCGGGCTTCAGGAGCAAACATCTGTGAGTCAGTTGCTCGTTTGCCTCCTGTTTAATGCCTTTGATAACTAATAATCTCTGAGCAGGAAAACATTTTTATCTTTCTTAGTTGCTATTCAGAGGGCCAGGGGTGGGTTATTGAACTTCTCTGCTTGAGAAAGAGAAGTTGCTCCAGGTAAGATTTAATTTCACTAAAGAAAATCCCTTAAGTTAATATGTTTTGTCCTTGAAAATAGAAGCCCACACGGTGCAGGTGCATGGTTTCCAAAAATCCCAATTCCCCAGCACAGACTTAGAGCTGAGTGCACTGGCCAGATCTTATTGGAAAGTACCTGGTGAAGACTCGGTGGTGAGAGAGCAGATGAAAATCCCAGGTCAGCCAGAGCCCATAGGCCTGTCTTTTCTTATGAAGTATGTGTGTGTGTGTGTGCAAGACTGGCCTCGTACTTGTCTTGGCCATAGCCAAAGATGCAGAAGAGCTCGTTTTTCTTTGTGGCCTTCATTGCTGTTTCTTCAGGAACTCTTTGTTGGTCTTTATATCTGTGGCACTGTGCTAGGCACCACTGGACTAGGCGAGAAGGCAAATGCCTGAATAAGTCCAAGCAGGACCTGCCATGGGGATGCATTGTATAATGCGAGTGGTAGGACAAGTGTCTGAGTCACTGTGAGAGGAAGGGACTTAGAAAGAGCCATGAGAGGTGCCTCAGAGAGACCACCAAGGTGATCTTGAGAGTTGTGGCCCAAATGCAGCCCAATCATGGAGACGATATCATAGTATATCACCAGGTGGAGAAGTGGGTCTGGTAGGGTTTTCTTAAACACCAATGACAGAGAGCCTCTAAATATAAGAGCCACATGTAAGGTTATCCTTTGAACCTCAGTGATGAACTGAAGCAAAAAAAATGCGTCGTGAAAGCACTTTTGCATATGTTGTGTTGTTTTTATTAGCATTATCTTACAAAAATCTGACCTAGCCTAAGTTATTAGTCCCATTCAAGAGCAAAAGTACAGTTCCCAAGACCTGGAAGACTTGTATCACATGTGATGATCTCCAAGTGGTAACTGGAAAGGAAAAATGAGGGAAAGTGCTACCTGGAGGTGGCTGGGGAACTTGAAAGGAGTCTGAATACTAGATTCTCAATCTTTAAGCCCTTGTTAGTCCTTGTTCTAAATGAATATTATGTACCAGTCATTTTTCTAGTTGTTTTATAAATATTAATCACTTAACGCCGATAACTATTAGAACCCATAGGTTAAAAAGTGGAGAAATAAGGAAACTGAGACCCAGAGAAGTTAGAGAACACAGCCAAGGTCACATAGCTCGCAAGTAGCAGAAGCAGAGTTTAAATCCAGGCTGCCTGGCTCTAAAACAGAACTCCTCAATATAAACAGAATGTGAGGCAATGGGTAATGTATGTAATTTAAAATTTTTAGTAGCCACATTTAAAAATATTAAAAAAAAAAAAAGCCGAGCATAGTGGCGCACGGTTGTAATCCCCACGCTTGAGAGGCTGAGACAGGAGGATAGCACAGGTCCAAAGCCAGCCTCAGCTCCTTAGTGAGGCTCTCAGCAACTTAGTGAGACCCTTTTTCCAAATAAAGTATAAAATAGGTCTGGGAGTATAGCCCGGAGGTAGAAAAGCCCCTGGGTTCCACCCCCAGAACAACTACATAAATAAAAAAATTAAATAAATAGGGAAGTTAATTATAATAACCTATTTTTCTTAATCCAATGCACAAGAAATACCATTCTGACAACTAGTCAATATTTCAAATTATTAATGTGATTTATATTCTTTCATTGTAAGATTTAAAATTTGGTGTTTTGCACATGGTAGTTTAGATCAGTCTCATTTCCAGGGCTTGGCAGCCACATGCAGTGAACGGTGACCACACTCAGCAGTGCTTCTCCAGGTCTTGGCTTTCTTTGGTGGGTTTGAGCCCCTTGGATGATATGCTCATGGGACTCAAAGAACTTGAAGTTGGTCTGGGTATCATATCCCTGAGTATGGTGCATGGACCCAGAAGAAATAGTCAGAGTTGTTATTGTTTGGATCTGGTGCCCCCCACCAAAAAAGCTCATGTGCTGAAAACATGGTCCTTAATATAGCAAGGTCCAGATGTGGGATTTTCAGTCAATTATTGGACTGTGAGGACTGAAACCTCATCAGTGGGTTCACCTAGTTGATAAATTAGTAATTGAATGGACTCACTGGGAGGTGGATAAAATGATAGGTGTGTGAGGCATGGCTGGAGGAGGAAATGTGTCATTGGGGGGGTGGCCTTGGGGACTATATCTGTCCCATCCCCTTCGCCTGCTGCTAGTTACCTCAAGATGACTAGTTTACCTCTGCCAAACCTTCCCTACATGATGTTTCTGCCTTGGAGCCAGCCAACCATGGACTGGCCCTCTGAAACCCTAAACCAAAATTAACCTTCCACCCTCTAAGTTGTTCTTGTCAGGTGTTTTGGTGACAGCAATGAAAAGTTGACTAACACAGGGAGACACACCAATGACAGTGGGGCCTCTGCACACGTGGGGGTAGCCTGAAGATGACCATCACCTTGAGACATTGGAGATGGCTCCTCCTGGGGTTTGTGCATCTTCTGAGAGATGGGAATATAGCTCTTTGAATGCGTATCCCAACCTGTGAATGCAGCAGATGCCCAGAGCACAGGCAAGATCCTGGCTCACTGAGAGTCACTACCATGCAACAGTCACACTCATAAGACAAAGAACATGGCTAGTAGAGAATAGAAATGAAAGTGGCTCCAATTGCTATCGCACCTCAGTATCATTGCTTCCCTTGCCTTTTATAATTATTCTGTTGTTGCTTATTTATTTGCTTGTATTTTATTTTATTCACCTAATGGACCAAGTGCAGTTTACAAAGATAATTGGATTCTCACACAATGACATAAAGAAACTCCAAACTGGGCATGGTGGCACATGCCTGTAATCCCAGTACTTGAGAGGATCACAGAATTGCAGCCACTCTCAGCAACTTAGTGAGGACCTCATCAAATTAGCAAGATCTTGTTTCAAAATAAAAATAAAAAGGGGCTGGAGTGTAGCTCAGAGGCAGAAGGCCCCTGGGTTCAATCTTCAGTACCATAGAAAGAAAGACTGCAAAAAAAAAAATGGGGCAGAGAGGGAATAAAATTAGGAAAGATGAATGGAATCAGGTGTGTTTAGTTCAAAATCTACACTCCTTAAGGTAGCACAGTTTTGCTATTGATGGGCTACACTGATCTGATTGATCTGAGTCTAAGCGTCCCAACAGCCTATGCAAAAAGGAACCACATTGAGTCACATGAGTCACAGTGTAATAAAAAAAAAAAACTGAGGAGGAACATCAGTATTTTTGCTTGAGAGACATTAAAGAAATTTTACTCTTGGACTTCTAGAAAACAAAATTCATCTTTTTCAATGCGATCCTCAGCATTATGTTGCAGAATAATGGTGTAAAATCCTCTCTTTCTTCCCAGTGCTTCCTCTTCTGTTCTGACTGCCAGCATGTCTTCTTCATGTCCCATGGTTGTTCTACACTGTTTTGAAGCCAATGCTCTCCAGCTACTCAGTGCTTGGATGAAGAGACTTAATCTAGGGTCAAGTTTTAAGAATTTTGAGAAATGCATTTACAGTGCAGGGCCATCAAAATGTGTTTTCTTTCCTCCTGGACACATAACACGAATACTTTCTCAAGTCTCTATTGAACTGGCTATGGCCTTCAGCCTAAAATTGGGCCAAAGTGGCAGGGAAGTAAATGTATGTACTCTTTCATTTCTCTCTCCCCCTCTGGTTGAAAGGTAAAGGGTAGAAGGACTAATAGGAGGGTGGAGACACAGAAAACAAGAAGCACAAGCTCCCAGAGGCCTGGCAGAAGGATAACTAGTCAGAAAACCTTCACTAAACTGTGAAATGTATAAGAAACCAACGTCTCTTGTGTCAAAGTATCAAAAATGCAGGATTTATCACTTAGAGCAGTTGGAATTATCCTAACTAATAGGATTCCCAGGTGGGAAATCCTCCTTGAGCAAAACTCCTCTCAACCAAGAGGAGCTGAATGGGTTGAGAGGCACCAGGTTCAAGGTTACATTCCCTGACAACTACCAGGAGTGCAGATATTCTCTGTCGCAGGAAGTAGGTAGGTGTTCAACCTTCTGTTTTAACAGTCGCCCAAGGTGGGAGCAGGATTAACATACTCTTGTCAAAATTGTGTCACCTTACAAGAACTCCTGCCTGTGTAGAAAGCTCTTCTACCTTCTTTTGGCAACGAGCCAGGATGTGCTTGTGTGTAGGGCTAAGATTCTCCTCAGAAAGTCATTTTGGAGCTATCTCCATACATGGAAAAAAATAGAGATCAAGGCCACACCGTTTCACCTGGTGAAATCTGCTATAGGAACTTTTGCTTGAAAGTTAAAAAAAAAAAAAAAAAGGTACTTGAAGCAGCCATAGTCTATGACTACCCTGGCCATTGAAAACAACAATGCCTTGATAATGAACTTGGCCAAGTATCCTTCCTTTTTTCTTCTTCTTTCTTTAACTACTTTACTGTGGTCTGATTGACATGTAAAAAGCTGCACATATTTAAAGAATACATTGTATAGAGTTTGGAATCAATATATTCTATGGAATCATCAGCGCCATCAAGGCCATAAACACATCCATCACTTTCAAAATTTCAGTTTTCCCTTTATTGCCATTGTCACTGTTTTTATAGTAAGAATACCAAACATAAGATCTACCCTCTTAGCAAGTTTTGAGAACACAATACAGTATTGTTAGCACTGAATAGTATAGTGGATATCCAGAACTTACATAGCTTGCGTAGCTGAAACTGAACCCTATGACCATCACCTCCCACATGCTCTCCTCTAAGCTCCTGGCAGCCACCATTGTATTCTCTCTTTCTAGAGTCTGTCGATGATGTATTTGTATTTGTCTTTCTGTTTCGAGCTTATTTTCCTTAACATAATGCCATTCAGTTCTAGCTATACTGTTGCAAATGACAGGATTTCCTTCTTCTTTAAGACAGGATATTATTATGCATTCATCCACTGATGGACACTTAGACTGTTTCCATACCTTGGCTACTATGAATAACATGTCAGTGATCATGTGAGTATAGTTATCTATTTGAGATCCTGTGGTTTTTTTGTTTTGTTTTTGGTGGTACTGGGGTTCCTGGGAACCCTTCTACCTCCGGGCTACACTCCCAGACCTATTTATATATATAATATATATATTTTTTTATTGGAAACAGAGTCTCTTAAGCCAGAGAGGCTGGCTTCGAACCTGTGTGATCCTGTCTCTGCCTCCCAAGTGCGGGGACTCTAAGTGTGTTCCACCACACCCGGCTGATTTAAATTTCTAAAGTACCAAGAGAAGAGCCAGAGGTCTTCTATTTCTTGACTTCGAATTGTTTTATAAGGTTAATAATAATAAAAATATGATATTGATATAAAAGCAGACAGACCAGTGGGATAGAATGGTTTCTAGAAACCCACATAAGTAAAATCAATTAATCTTTGGCAAAGTGCTAAGAAAATAAAATAGGAAAAAGATAGTCTCTTCAATAAATGGTATTGAGAAAAATGGATACCAACATGCAAATTGGAATCTTATTGAATACATAAAAACAAACTAAAAGTGAATTAAAGTCTTCAAGACTTGAAACTGTAAATCTCCTACAAGAAAACATAGGGGAAAAAAAAAAACCTCCTGACATCTGTCTTGGCAATGAATTTTTGGATATGACACCCAAAGCACAGGCAACAAAAGAAAAACAAAACAAACAGAAAACAATGGGATTGCATCCAACTAAAAATCTTCTGTTAGGCAAAGTGAAACATCAACAAAACGAAAAGACAGCTTATGGAATGAGAGAAAGTATTTTCAAATTGCATAGCTGATAAGGAGTTAATATCCAAAATTCATATGGAACACATACAGCTCCATAGCAAACAAACTAAACTAAGACAGGAAACCTGACTTTAAGGTAGGCAAAGGACCTTAGTTAACATTTCTTCAAAGAAGACATAGAAATGGCACAGAGGTATATAGTCATTAGAGAAACATAAACCTAAGTCCCAATGAGGCTTTGTTTCATGCCTGTTAAGATGGCTACTATTAAAACACACCCTGCCGGGTGTGGTGGCACATACTTGTAATCCCCATGCTTGGGAAGCAGAGACAGGAGGATCGCGCAGGTTCGAAGCCAGACGTGCTGGCTTACGAGACCCTGTTTCCAAATAAAAAAGTATAAAAAATAGGTCTGGGAGTGTAACCTGAGGCAGGAGGGTTTCCAGGAACCCCAGTACCAAAAAAACCCCTCAAATAAAACAACCCCCCAAAACCAAAAAGAAAGGTGAATGTTGGCGAGGATGTATTGAAAAGAGAAAATTGGTATACTGTTAGTGGCTAAAGCCATTATGGAAAATAGTATGAGGGTGCCTCAAAAGATTAATAATAGAACGACTATATGATCCGTCCAGACCCACTTTTGAATATTTATTCAAATTTCCTTCTCATTATGGGCTTAGTTTTTAGCCATGACAAATATTTGATCAGTGCCTGTGATGGGCCAAAATTTCAAGTCTACAATCTATGTGTGCAATACCAAGCTCTTTAAAGCACTTGTATGTCTAGTAAATTCAAATCCATTCCCATTGTTCTTGCCCCCATATAAGCACAGAAGTATCTGCTAAGGTAGAAAAAAAGATGTTTCTAAGCCACATTCCTATACAGAGCAATGTATGGCCTAGGGGCCAAAACTAGGAAGAAAGGGTGCCCCCTACTCCTAGAGTGGCACCTTGGCACACAGCTGTGCTTAGTGATCACTGGTGGATGGGCATTCTGGTCGTCATGTTGAGCGTTACAGGAGGCTTCAGGTCTATGAGCCCTGCTGGTATGCAGGGTTCCTTTGCTTCTGAAGGGAGTTTGTCATTGAGTCATCTGGAGGGCTTGGCGATCTGCTCAGGAATGAGCTCATAAGTTCTCCAGATTCTAGTGAACAGATGAGAGAACTAAGTGATGGGACAGGGTGGGTTCCGACGCTGGGCCAGCGCTCCTGCATGTGGCCAGTGCAGCTGACGTCCCGCCCGAGGGACACAGCTATCTGCAGTTCCAAATCTCCTCCTGACAACAGAGGACCCAGATTCCTTGTCCTTAGAGCGGTGTAAGCCGAACTCTGGGTAAGGTTGAGAAATTCACAAAGGAGGAACCCCAGGCCTGACTCTTTTATTCTCATTTGGGTTTTGAAGTATGGTCATATAGAAACCTGGATTTGAACTCCACTACTCTGGGATGGTTTTAGGGTGGAGTTGAAGCAGATGGTTCCTCACTATGGGAGCAGAATGGCTGAGTTAACTGAAGTCCTGGGACCATGGTTGTCTATTGCAAAGTGCCATTTACCCAAACTCAGGGTCATGGCCTGAGAGTGCTGCATAAAGGAAGGACTTTATCACTTAATGCATCACTGTCTGTCCATTCTGCACTACAGGACCCTGAAGGAGGTATGAATGTGTCCAACTAGAAGGATGCTCCAGGTAAGCCCACGGGCAGGACTTTTTTAAACTTTAACATGTACGTGGATCACCTGGGCAGCCAGTAAGCAAGTTCTGGGTCTATGGATCTGGGATGGGGCTTGAGCCTCTATATTTCTCACCAACTCTCAGGCGACGCCTACACGACTGCTCTGAAGACTGTCCTCTGCCTAGGATTGTTTCAGGTTATTTTACCATGTGCAGTGATGTTGGGACAAGCAGTGCTTCTGCACAGCTCCCTAGAGCCTGCAGTGGGGCTGGAGTTGTACGTAAGAAGGGGCTGCTGTTGGCTGGAGTCTATATGAGTCTTCTCATTTAGTGAGTATCCAGAAGGGCCATATGGGGCCGGGGAAGAACAGCCCTAGTGGGCTTCCTTCCACTTTCCCTAGGTTGTGCTTTTGTGTCTTTGCTTTTACAAATTTAGAGGGGCCTCCTTGTATGTTGTGTTTGAGCTAGGTGTTTAACCAGTCTGAGACTGTAAGCAAGTTGGCAAAGGTGCTCGATTGACAAACCTGGCCAGGGATGCACGGGCTGGGATATATATATCTTCAGCTCCCTAGTGGACATCTTGGGTCAAAGTCCAGCTCATTCTTGTCACCCATCCTCTAGGGATGCTGAGGAGAAGGACGCTTCCACTCTTGGAGAAGCTTGGCTCCTTGCATCCTGACACGTGTGTGTTTTCTGTTTTATAGGAAGAAATGTGTCTTGGCCGGAGGCCCATATTTTGTTCCAGCACATCCTTTTTTACCAAAAGAGCCATCCCTGGAGCTGCCAACAGTGTTTACGAGAAATCCATCCAACAATACTTTGGATCTGGAAGCATGTCCTGACCGCAGACGTGGCCTTCACCACCCAGCAAAAGCCTGGCACATGGTGTTGGCGTCTTTATTTTGATTCCAAAATATAAAGCTGCTTTCTTTCTTTCTTTCCTTTTTTTTTTTCCAGCTGGGAAAACTCCTGTCAGCGGATGCAGTGTCCTTTCCAGATTCAATATTATGCAAACTGCATATCGGCACATGGAGTAAACAAATATGTCCATGATGCTTCCTGATGCACAGAGATGGGGACTCACCAATGCGTAGACATAGACCTGCAATCTGCGTGGTGGTTGCTAAACTCCCTCTCCCAGGCTCTGTTACCGTTTATCTGCCTTCTATGTGGGCCTGGCATCTGAGAGGCTGGACAGTGGGCCATGTGATGCTCAGCAACAGGGGACAGTTGACAGTCATGTAGATTCTAGAGTAATTGAAGGTCAAGTCTGAGGCATCGTTGGCTGGACCCGGCTCCTCTCAGGGATATCAGAAGGAAGCGCATGATCCAACTAATCGTGTGCCTGCTTTCGCTCTGCCTTCTTCCTTTCTAGCCCCATGCTCAGCTGTACTTTTCAACTCTATCTCCCCTGCCTGGCAGCCATGGGCAGGGAGAAGTGTCACATGTTGAGTCTTCCTGGCAGAGAGAACTGGGCCAAGCCCTTTTCTTACTTTCTGACTTTAATTTCCAGGGACGTAGAAAGTTAAAATGGGTATGATGGGCTAAGGCTGGCTTCAGCTTTGCCGTTTTGTATTCATGGTGTCCTCGCTCCTTCCCGACATCCTCCCATTACCATAACCTCATGAGATGAAGCATCTTTTCAAAGTCCCTTCTAAGCTAACAAGGAAAAGGACTTAAAGGGATTAGAGTGATTTTAAAAGGTGGGCATTGAATAAATGAAGAAGCTACCGTTTAGATCTGCAGTGTCTTTTTAAAAATTCTCAGACTTTCTATTTTTGCAAAATGGCACTGGTCTTCCCCAAACACTCCTGCATACAGAAAACAAACAAACAGGGCAAAGAGACAAGGGCATCTAAAGTGTCCATCTCTAAAGTCTGAAATGAAATGTTTATCCATCTATCCTCAATGCATCACCTCTCCTCCCCTGGATGAATGCATTTTTTTCTTATGTTTTCTGTCCCCTTTGGCTGTGATATGGAATCTGCCCTTTAGGGAGGACCATATCGCCTACATGCTTGTTTCTTTGGACAAGAGATATCAACATGTCCTTTGCTGGTATGTAATGAAGCAAGAAACCCTCCTCACCATCAACTACCTCACGAATCTGCTCTGCAGAAGCAGTCTCTCATCACACAGGATTCAGTTACGACCAAACATACTTGAAGTCTCAGATTTACTGAGAACAAATATTTGCAGCCATGCTGGCTGGGTCCCTGATAAATAGAGCATTCGCTCCCTATTGTTTTAGAGGGAAGATGAGTCCTGAGATGTCAGAAGGAAATGGCCCTGGACCCAATTTCACATCCCAATTGGCCTCCCTGGTGCCTGCCGTGCTGTATATATTACTGAGCAGATGGCTGTGTCACAGACATGACTCCAGGGAAGGAAAGACTGAGGTATGAGTGCACAGCCCCCTTGCATTAACAGCTCTGGAGAGTCTCCACTAGCTCTTAACAGGGGGTTCCAGGGTAGGGGGTTCATTAGGACACAGAAGCAACAGCTGGGGCTGCACCTTCCTGTGCACAGTGCTCAGATACCTTTTTGTTGATGAATTGGACATCTGTGATCTTGTACTTAATGCCTATCATGCATTTCATGTTTGATTCAGGTTTTTCAATGCTAAATTGTGAAAGGTTTAGGATCTCTTCTCTTTCTAGAATCCCACCAACACTAGTCTTTCTCTTTGGCCATTTACTGTGCCCATTCAATGTCCAGAACTCTGTGCCAATAAAATCTCCCGACAATACACCAGACAGTACAATTTGAGGACTGCTATCAGACTAGTTTATTTCTTTCCTCCTCTTTCACCCTCTACATTCTAAAATGATAAAGATTCTGAGGACAGAGTTGTACCCATGGATTTATTTAATGAGAAACACTAGTGAGGTGGTACAGGTGCGCCGGTGACAGACTTATTTTCCCCACCACATTGCCAAAATTCCTGGTCTTCTGCATCTGTAATCTACCTTACCGTGGCAGAACATGTGGAGGATGTACTTGCTTCTTGAAGATGTTTTTTAAGTTGTGTTTCCTGGCCTCTCTCATCCACTGACCCTGTGGCAGACAGACTCTAAGGAGACCCTCTGTGACCCTCATCTCCTGTTCACTCCCTTGAGTGTGGGAGGAACCTGTGTCTTGCCTCTAACCAACAGAAAATGGTGAATGGATGGAATGCCATCTTGCCATTTCATTGGATTATATAAACTTCATCTTGTTGGCATATTCACACCAAAGACTCTTTTTTCTGGCTTGATGAAATGAATTGCCATGATGGGAAAGCCCAAAAGGATCTCTAGGTGCTGAAAGTGGCCTCAAGACATTAGCCAGCAAGAAGCTGGGGGCTCAGTCCTGCAGCCACAAGGAAATGATTCTGCCAACATCCTAAATGAGCTTGGATGCAGATCCAGAGAACACAATTTGATTGAAATTTCAGGGCAGCTTTTCGAGACCCTTCACAGAGGATCTACCCAAGCTGTAACCATATTCCTGACCTACAGAAATTGTGAGTTAACACATGTATGTTGTTTAGTGCTTCTAAAGTTGTGATTATTTCTTATGTAGTAATAGTAAGAGATGCACACCGTTGAGGTCACCTGGGTTGTGAGAAGAATTCTACTGCTGCTACTCTGAAATCGTCCTGCATGTCATTTGAAACATAGCCTCAGCATGCTCTTAAAAAGGAAAAGCGAGATGGGTAACTAGAGAGTGATAAAAATCACCACTCGATGTGAGGTTCATAATTGCTGGCATCTACACCAATAGACAAAATATCTTTCCTCAGTTTTGGACCCGAATGCCTACCATACCTGCTTTTGGCGATTCTATCTCAAAATTAAAGGTCTCAAGCTCAACTTCTCATCTTCTAAATCTGACACTACCTCATTTCTATCTTTTTTTTTTAAGATTTATAAAGTTTATTAGAAAGATAGAAATATAGAAAATAAAAATACAGCTCCATACCAGATTGGCATGGAGGGGTGACTCGAAATGAATTCACCCTACCTCATTTATTTCTGCTTTGCGATATGGCACAGCTCTCCATTAGACTGGATCCCCACATCTTCCCCACTTCCCATAGCCAAGCACGGGGAGTACAAGTGTGCGCCGCCATGCCGGGCTGAAATAATTAATTTTAAAATAATTATTTGGTTTTAAAATATCATTTCTCATAATTTATCAGTTAATTCTTTCATTTATACATCTTTTCATCAGACAGTAATAATTGTACCTCCTTATTTCTCATGGTTAAAAAATCTTAAAATTTTGTTTTGTGTGTGGTGCTGGGAATAGAACCCAGGGATATTCTATATTTAAGCTACACCTGCAGCCCTATATTTTTCTTATTTTCTTCTTCTTCTTCTTCTTCTTTTTTTTTTCTTCTTCTTCTTCTTCTTCTTCTTCTTCTTCTTCTTCTTCTTCTTCTTCTCCTTCTTCTTCTTCTTCTTCTTCTTCTTCTTCTTCTTCTTCTTCTTATTATTATTATTATTATTATTATTATTATGTGTGTGGGGGGGTGGAACTCAGGGGCTTTCTACCTCTGAGCTATACTCCCATACCTAATTTATATTTTACTTGGAAACAGGGTCTTATTAAGTTGCTGGGAGCCTCACTAAGTAGCTGAGGCTGGCTTCAAACCTGTGAGGTCCTCCTGTCTCAGCCTCCCAAGCGTGGGGATTACAAGCATGTGCCACCACACTCAGCTTTTCTTATTTTATTTTTAAACAGGGTCTAAATAAGTTGCAGGGTGCCTCACTAAGTTACTGAGGTTGGCCATGAAACTGCAATACTCCTGTCTCAGCCTCCCAAGTACTGGAATTACACGAGTATGCCACCATGCCAGTCTTAATTTTTAATTTACCCTTAATACATGGTCTCTTTGTAATATGCGATTTTAAATTTTCCCTTAATATTGAACTCCCTTTGCATTCCTGGAATAACACCTACTTAGTTATAGAGATCTACTCTTTTAGAGTTTAGTTTGGTATTGTTTCATTTGGATATTGCAAGGTCAGATTCTGCTCTGAAAATAATAAAGTTGCTAGGCAGAAACAAGCAGGCTTTGGGCTGAGTGAGGGAAGAGTCGAGAAACAGATTGTAGGGCAAAGTTTCAGGTCAGAATATGTGCTTGAGTCTGGAGCCTTCTAATCTCAGCCACTGTGACTGAGGAAAAACGTGCCCTAGGAAAAACGGCCAAGCATGTGGCAAAAGGTGGTACAAACCCAAAGCAGGATTGGGCGCTCAGACATGAACGCTGTGTCCTGAGAACCACTGTAGGGCCATGCTGGCTGGTGCCTGCCTCAAGCACCTGAGTGTGCCAGTGTCCCAGGACCACTGAGTCACCTGCCGCTGGCATCTGGGCCTATGATCCAAGTGGTCCTGGAACAATGTCAGGAATAATCCTGATGCTAGGTCACATGCTTTCTGTGGAGACGCCAGGCCTGTGGTTTGAGAATAACAGCGGCAGTACACTTGTCCCTCTGGTGGCCTGATCAAGGTTTCTAGCTTTTATTCCTTTTATAAAACAGTAACCAGTCCTATTTGTGCAGAGTAAGTGTTCTTGAGAATTTTTTTTTTAGAGTTTTTATGAAAGTGGTTCCCAGAGGGAAGAAGAAAGGTGTTTTCAGGATGGTGAGATGGATACTAATAGTTAATTAGATCTTGATATTAAAAGAACAACCCCATTAGTTTTCTAGGGCTATCACAATAAGGTACGGCACGTTGGGTGGTTAAACAACAGAAATGCGTACTTTCACAGGTCTGGAGGCTGAATATCTCAAGGTCGGGGTTAGTGGGTTTGTTTCTTCCCAGAGCCCTCTCTCTGGCTGCGGATGGCTATCTCTCAGTGTATCTCACGTAGCTTCTTCACTGTGCCTATATCCAAATTTCCTGTTATCCTTAAACAAATCTTCTTGGATTAGGGATTACCCTAATGCCCTCATTCTAACTGTGTCATCTCTGTAAAGACCTAGTCTCCAAATATAGTAGTGTTCCAGGGTACTAGGGATTAGGGCTTCAACATAAGAATTCTTGGGAAAGCATAATACATCTCAAAACAGAGTGCATATTTTTATTACCATGTTGGAAAAGTGAAAAATATAGTTTACCTAAGCTCTTCTCTTCTAAAGTCAAACAGAATCAGGCTGGGGTATTCTTTTTTGGCCCAAATTCTCCTTTGGCAAATTTTAGCTCAGGGTTATGCTAACCTCTTAAAATAGTTGACAGAGCCGGGCGTGGAGGTGCACGCTTGTAATCCCTGCGCTTGGGAGGCAGAGACAGGAGGATAGCGCAGACACACTGGTTTAAGAGACCCTGTTTGGGGAGATCTAGTTGAAGAACGGGCCCTATAGAGGAGCAATTAAGGTGACCAATCAGAGGGGATGGTATGGGGAGAATGGAATCTCTTTAAATCTCATGATGTATGTAAACAAATGTATGGAAGTTAATCAACAATCAAGCATGGGATGGAGGGAGGGGGAGGGAATGGGATGGGGATTGGATAAAGGCTAATTGGATGATGTGTGCCTGTATATCCTCACAAGTCTTGTATTCCATTGTAATGTATGGCTACAATGCACCAATAAAAAATATATATGTATATATATTTATATATATGTAATATATATATAATTTAAAAATTAATATATACAAATATATATATATATATCATTGTAATGTATGGCTACAATGCACCAATAAAAATATATATATGTATATATATTTATATATATGTAGTATATATAATTTAAAAATTAATATATACAAATATATATATATATGTAATATATATATATAATTTTAAAAAGTATAAAATAGGTCTGGGAGTGTAGCCCGGAAGTAGAAGGGCTTCCAGGAACCCCAGTACCACCAAAAAAAAAAAATAGTTGATAAACTTTATCTTTTTCTGTGTTCTGAAACAGTATGTTGAGGCCCACAAGGCCTTTCTTGAAACCAATAGGCTCACATGTTTCAGAATTTAGAACATTTGGTTTTTAGAAAGGGAATGAATTTTAGATACTATACAATAACATATCCTACCTGGGGCAGGGAGGTCTGGGGCAGCCTGCATAATAAGGCATTTTGATATTTTGCAGAAAAATAGGTAAACAATGAATGGAACAGGGACTCTATATATGGCTTCTTATAAATGAATCTAGGTCAGATTTTGATGTTAAGTGGGTTCTAGTCAGATTTTATATTTAATTGTCTTATGAAAAAGAAACCACTTGCAAAATATTTTTCAAAATTATAAAATTATAAACAAGGGATGTGAGTCTGGGGAGCATTGGGAGTCTCTTTCTCTGGAGAGTGTGAAAGTTTCACCTTGATACAGATCGTTTAAATTATCCAGTTTCACCTGGATTTAGCAATATATTGCTGAATCGAGGTGAAACTGGATAATATATATATATTATATATATAATATATATAATATATATAACTATTTTAAGAGGTTAGCATATATATATACACACACACACACATATATATATACACATATGTGTGTGTGTGTGTGTGTGTGACTTTTTGAGGCAGATGCTTAGTTTATATGTTTACTTCATTATTTAAATCCCAGAATTTAGCTGGGTGAGTTGGTGCACGCTGGTAATCCCCACGCTTGGGAGGCAGAGACAGGAGGATCGCGCAGGTTCGAAGCCAGCTGCGCTGGCTTAGGAGACCCTGTTTCCAAATAAAAATGTAAAACTAGGTCTGGGAGTGTAGCCTGGAGGTAGAAGGGCTTCCAGGAACCCCAGTACCACACACACACAAAAAAAAATCCCAGAATTTTTTTCTCTGACTACAGCTTTGGTCTCATCCTATAAGTAGGAGATATTGCTATCAAGGGCTAGTGATTCCTTTCTTCTTACTGTGGCTTGTCTGCTATCCTCAGAACTTGCCTCTAATGGTTTCCTTTATTCCCTGTTTGATTATTTTCTCCTTTTGATTTAAATCCTTTCCATTGGCTTTTTAAAAAACAAAATATCATCCTTTCCCATTAAAAATCCAAAGGAACCTCTCTTGGACCTGCCCTTCTTCTTCTGTCAAGAGTGGCAGATGGGCAGTTCTTGTCTGTCTCACCTGTGTCCCTTGGAGGTGGACACAGTGATGGTGGAACCCCGTGAGTTACAATTGCCATCGGTGGCTGGAGAAGAGAGAAGATCGTTGAAAATGGAGCTCAGATGAAGAAATCAAGAGGTCAAAGTGTCATATTAGGATCCTGGATTTATCCTCAAAACCAAAGGACTCAGAATGAAGGAAAAGCCTGTGATTGCCTGAAAAAGAATGTAGGAAAGGGGGAGGTGCTTGAATGGCAAAAAATAAAAAATAAAAATAAAAAAGAGGGAGATGATACAAAGCTACCTTGAGTCATCATTAAAGAGCAGTGGTGCTGGGGGAGGGTGCTTGCATTTTCCTGGTAATGCCACCCAGGAGTGTTCTACATCCAGGCTAAACCCTCAGCCCTATTTTTTATTTTCATTTTAAAACAGGATATCACTAAGTTTCTGAAAGCATCTCTATGTTGCTGAGACTGACATTAAACCTGTGTTATCCTTCTTTCTCAGCCTCCTAAGTACTCGGTTAAAGGTGTGTGCCACCATGCCTGGCTTGCATTTTTCTCAAACAAACAAACAAACACCCCAACATGTATTGAGATGAAATTCACATAACATAAAATTGACCATTTTGAAAGTGAACAATTCAGTGGTATTTAGTACATTGACAATGTTGTACACTCACCATCTCTATCTAGTTAAAAATCATTTCCATCAATGCAGAGTAAGATATCTTGTCCCTCTGCCCAGTACCCCATTCCTCTTCCCACCCAGGCCCTGGTAACCACCAACCTACATTGTTTTCTGTGTGGGTTTACCTATTCTAGATATTTTATATAAATAGTATCTTACCATATGTGGTATTTTTGAGTCTGACTTCCTCCATTTAACACAACACTGGGACAGCTGTCTATGTTCTAGCACATATTTCTTTTAACTTATTTTTTATTATGATAAAATATGTATTACATAGAATTTGCCATTTGAATTTTCTAGTGTAGAGCTCAGAGGTATTACAATACACTCATAAAGCCGGGTGTGGTGATTCACCTTGAGACAGGAGGATCGCGGTTCGCGGACAGCCTCAGCTACTCAGTGAGGCCCTTCATAACTCAGTGAGACCCTGTTTCAAAATAAAGAATACAAAATAGGGCAGGGGCTGTCGCTTGGAGGTTGAATGCCGCTGGGTTCCATCCCCAGACCTAAAAATAAAATAAAATAAAATAAAATAAAATAAAATAAAATAAAATACATTCATAATGTTGTGTACTGTTTCTGTTTTGTTTTAGTTGGACTTGTCCATTAGGGAAACATGCTTTGTCTTAGTCCTCGTATCTTATTTTTCATTTTCTCTTGTTTCTGTCTACTTTTTTTGTGGATGACATAGGTTTTTTTTTGTTTTTTTTCTTTCTTCTATGTGATCTGCACTTTGATTTCCATTCTGGCAATTTTTATGAAATATAAACCCTTTAAAATCTTATTCATGGTTACATCAAGTAAAAAAATCTTGCCTTATATTCAATGGATTATTAATGCCAAATGGCCGTAACTCTGACCCCTGAGATGAAGAGATGTGATTACGTTAACTTCTCTTCCTCCTTTGCCTTGTACTTGAATCCCACCCACACTCTGGAATGTGTTATTGATAAACTGTTACGTTTTACTAAATTTCTTAGGGTTAAATTGACTTCTTAAAATATTATGTCCATAAAGACTTTCTGACGTTCACAGACATTCACATTGTGTTGTGTGACTACATTCATCGCAATTACATAGGGCTACATTTTAGTGAAAATACTTCCTGTGCTTGCCAAAAAGGTGGGGGTGGAAAGGACCAGAGATATCGACAAGTGAGAGATGACATTCTGGGCAAGAAAGCCTGGCTCTAGCCTGGAAAAATTCCTTGGGTGACAATCAGTGGGACTTGGGAAAGGAATCTTGTCTTCCTCTAATCTTACCTACCATATGGTACCCACATGTGGTTTCCCTGGTCACATCCCTTACTGAGTGGTGTGATAGTGGACCTTCCCGAAGGACCAGAGGCCACTTCGTTATCAGCCATTCCTGGATTCTAGTCTCCAGACACCTTCACTAAGAACCTGAGGAATTCTACTAGCTTCCTATAAAATCCAACATCTTCCAATGGAACTTTCATCTGGATCTTAGCCTTGTTAAGAATCAAATGCTTTCCCAAGGGCATGTGGGCAATTTTTTTCTGGACTTTTCACTGTATAAGATTTTCCTTCCATCTTTATTTGGGCTAATAAATGTTTGAGAAGCTTCTTGGAAAGGATTTGCCCGTGTCCTGGTAGGTTGGCCGTGTTCTGGGTGGGGACTTCAGTGTTGTGGACCTCTGGACAGCTCTGGCTTGCCTTTATCTCAGTGGTACCCTTGCCAGCTGCAGTGCTCACGGGGGGCATGCAAATGTCTGGATGTGCCAGGACCTCAAGCCTCTTCAGACGCTTCCCTGGGAAGCCCAAGAGAGCCTCCATTGAGTATGTCTGTGTTAATGAACGTCTCTCATTCAAGCTCAGGGGCTCCCTGAGTGTGAGGTGGCTCTTAATTCTTTTCTAAAGACAGGACTTGAACTGCAGGACAAAAACTTGAGTTTATATTTGACTTACAAAATGCTAGAAAATATTATGCTTTGTGAGATCAGCCAGCCTCAGAGAGTCAAGTGTTAGATGTATTTTTTTTTCATATGTAGAAGCTAGAGAGAAAATAGAAAACATAAGGAATTTTAGATAAGTAAGGAGAGAGACTAGTAGAATGATGGAAGGGTTTGGGGGGAGGGAGAAGAAAAGGAGGAGGAAGGACGAAAACATTTCAGTATGTCTATATGTGAAGGTATCTCTACCAATCTTACTGGGGATTGAATCCAGGAATAGTCCACCTCCAAGCTACACCCCCAGTCCTTTTAATATTTTGAAACAGGCCCATGCTAAGTTGCTAAGGGTCTTGCTAAGTTGCTGAGAATGGCCTTGAACCTTTACTCCTACTGTCTCAAGTACTGGGAATGTAGGTATGCACAACTATTCCCAGCTTGTGTGTTTGTATGTTAGTATCACTTGAAACCCCGCTATGATGTGTAATTATACTGTATTAATATAAGCATTATTTAAAATTCTAATGTTTGAGTTGTTTTCAAGACCTTAAGAAAACCTGTAGGCTTGGATACATTGGAACTGATTACTCATTTGGGGTTCTTCTTTCTATTCTTTAAAAAAAGTGTGTGTGTGTGTGTGTGTGTGTGTGTGTGTGTGTGTGATTCACTCTTTAGCATGAGGGTTGGTGGTACCATCTCAGGGTGATATCCTTTAAATGTGACCCATAGTAGAGCCGCAACAGTATCACTTGGGGGCTTGTTTGAAACAAAGACTCTCGGGCCCCATTGGGCATCCACACAACCAAGACCAAGGCTAGGGCTCAGCAATCTGTATTTTAACAAGTCCTCTAAGGGATTTTGGCACACATTAAAGAATAAGAACCACTGCTTTAGAGATTATCCAGTGTACGCTTCTCCATCTGCATATCATGCATTGAGACTCCCCCAGACCCCAGAGAGGAAGGAGTTTTGCACAAGATCACAGGTAGGGTCAGCTGGAGGACTAGAACTCAGGTATTGCACATGAAAGAAGCTGGCACCAAGTCTGAGATAAAGGGGGTGTTCAATAAATTCATGTTCCTTCCCTTGCTTCTGTCCGTCTCTGGGGGCAGCAGGGCAGAATCAGCTAGGGGTGAACTGATGTCTCTCCATGCGGGTCTCTCTTCTCAGTTGAAATACAACCTATAGAAAGACCCCAGGCAGCTGCCGTTAACTCACCGTTTGCCCGAGAGCAAGCCATCACGCCCTCTGGGCCTCAGTTTCACCATTGTGGTATTGAGGAGAGGAAGAGTCTGCCTGGCTCTCTAAGATCCCTTCTGTTTCTGACTCTCGAAAGCTCTGTGGCAAGCTCTGACACACAGGCTTTCCATGGTCGGCTATCAGCGGCCATCTGGCAATTAGCAGTCTCTCAGGCAGATAATCCCACTCTGAGCTGGATTAAAGCTGAAGTTTAAAACATGGGGATAGGCAGGTGATTTCTGTTTGAGTCTTTGGGTCCTGCTGTCCCTGGCAGCCCGGTGATGGAGGAGAGAAAAGCTGATTTCCTCCCTTATCTATCTTGGGAGACTTGGTAGAGCCGGATTGGCTTTCCAGAGGGGCATCGTGGGCTGGGAGATGCGCTGGGTCACAAGCAGCACTGGGTGAGCTCTGGGAGCCCTGCCTTGGTGATGCAGGCACACTTGGGCTGGCTGGAGGAGAAAAAAGGGAGCTCATTCTGTCCAGCACTGTGCCACCAGAAGCAGGTACAGCAGAGAGCACGGGGCACAGAGGTCAGGATCATTTTGGACCATGAGTCCCAGATGCCATAAAGGGCTTTAGGGTGGTAGCTGACAAGCTCCTCAGCTCCACTGGGGTGTCCTCTCATTAGGCAACATGGTCAGAAACCAAACCCGTGTGTTTGTTCATAGCCCGAGGAGATAATTAACTTATCTCCACAGAGATCCTTGATTAAATTCTTAGCATGATCGGAATGAGAAGTCTGAGAGTGGAAAATCTAGCGGAGGTGGGGAAGTGTTTGCGATGGTTGGCTGAGGAGGCATTTCTTCCGAAATTGGGCAAGTAATCAAACAAATGCCTCTTTTCCTAATTGTTGACAAAAGTCAGCTACTATGGCAGATCCTGGGGCTCACTCCCGAGACCACACATTACTTAAGGTGAGCATGCATCCGAATATCTTAGGATGATCTGGAAGTCTTTCACAGAGCTTGAATTTAATGACAAATTGTGCCTATTGTGAATTTTTTATAGAGCGGGGTGTAAGGGAGCATGCTTTCCTGTCTGCATTTTCTGGCTGGCTTGTTACTCCTGTCAGAAACCTGCTTTCACAGATATTTACTCAGTATATCTATCTTATTGAGGACCTACTGTGTGCAGGTCAGCGTGGGGTGCTGAGGGAAAAAAGCACACAGTTTATCTCTGAGCAACTTACTGCTTATATAATAGAAGAGTTTTTAAGCTCTTAGTTTATTTTAGATATTAGAACTTTGTATAGTGCTTAATACTAAAAAAAACAAGCCAATAAAAATGCTAACTGAATTGAACAGAGTCTTTTCAAAAGAAGAAATACAAGTGGCCAAAAAATATAATAAAAATGCTCATCTCCTTTAGCAATCAGAAATACAAACTAAAACTACAATGGGATTCCATCTAACTCCAGTTAGAATGGTAATCATCAAAGACACAAATAATAAGAAATGTTTGCAAGGTTGTGGGGAAATAGGAACCCTAGTATGCTGTTGGTGGGACTACAAACTAGTACAGCAGCTACGGAGATCAGTGTGGAGATTTCTCAGAAGACTGGGAACGGAACTAGCATATGACCCAGTGATAGAACTCCTGGGCATCTGCCCAAAGGAAATAAAATCAGAATATTATAATGATACCTGCATATCCATGTTCATAGCAGCACAATTTGCGGTAGCTAAATTATGAAACCAGCCTAGGTATCCGCCAACAGATAAATGTATCATAAAACGTTGCTATATATACGCAGTGTTATTTTACTCAGCCATAAAGAAGAACAAAGTCATACCATTTGCAGGAAAATGTATGAAACTTGAGAATATTGTACTAAGCGAGTAGAGGTGGTCTCAAAAAATGAGTAGATGTGTGTTTTCTCTCTGTAGCAACTAGAGAAATATTTGGAAATAAGGGCAACATCAACATAGGGGAGTGACTGAGGGGAATGAGGGAAGGGAGACAAAGTCATAAAGAATCTAACAGGTGAAATAACACTATAAATGCATACTAAAAACACCAATTCCAATACCAATGACACGTGCCCCAAGAACTGTGCACACACCACACGCTTGCCTGACACTCTGTACCCCAATATGACATAAAATTACAACGCACCACATTAAAAAAAGAAAATATGTAGTCTTGACATCAATACAAATAACTCCATGTATGAACAAAGGATTGTTTGAATAGAAAGGCTCTGGATGGGGAGGGGTGGGATCCAGAGGGAAACAGCAAACAAATGCTGTGTACGTGTGAGTATTTGTCACCCCGAACCTCTGAGCCTCCCTCTGGTGTATAATTACAATGCACCAATAAAAAAAATCAAAGTTTTAGAAAGCATCCTCAGACCCTGAGTCACAGTTTATTCCGTGAGCGGCCACAGACATACAATTAAAGGAGAAGTCAAAGTGGTCCAGAAAAAAATAGTTAATGTGTCTTGAGAGCACTCTCTGCCAGACACAGTGCTGAGGATTATTCCACTTGATGCTCATAATGATTTCCATGAAGTAGCTGCTATTACTACTGCTGTTTTATATGTGAGAAGACTGTGTCTCAGAGCGGCTAAGTAACTGGGCCATAAAAGGTAAGAAGCAGAGTCTGATGGGCACTTGCTTGTGGACTTGCAGAGCCCATTCTGTGTATGCCAAGGCTGTAGAGGGTCTGCATCACCAAAGCTGTACCTTCCATCCCTCCACCATGATCCATAAAAGTGTCCCTTGGCCACACTGGCCTCTTGCTATTACTGGGACACACCAAACTGGTTCCTCTCTCAGGGCTTGTATCCTTTAAATACTCCAATGATCACCTCTGCCTATATTTCTCCTTCTTGCTATTTGGGTCTCTGATTAATAGCCATTATAGGGAAACCTAACATAACCCTTTCTCTTTCATTTTTGAACCTCTTATTTCATTTTGTGTTCCTGGAATTTGACATGATCTGAAATTCTTGCTTATTTATTCTCCTGTGTATTGTTTCATTGATTCTTTTTCCAGAAAGAAGGTAAGATGGCAGGTAATCCTTGGATCTTGCAGAACTTGAAACTCTTTGATACTGATCTTTTCAACAGTGTGATGGGATAGGTAATTTAGGGGCTTTTATTTCTGGCTTGAGACCAGGATGCTGAAATCAGAGAGCTCCACTGACTTATCCAAGGTCACACAGCTGGTCTCCGACAGATGCAGGACAATAAGATGTGAGGCCTTCTGAAGCCTGGTTCTGTTCTTTTGCCTATCCCAAGAAGAGCCCATGTCATGTGACAAACCATAAGCAATCTCATTATCTTTGGAGTCACTGAAGGAACCAGGGGCACAGACTGAAAGTTTCCTATGCGTTCTTTCCCTGCTCCCTTCCTCCAAAATGTCATCAGGTGGATGAATTAAGAGTCTAGGTGCCGGGGGTGGTGGCACACGCTTGTAATCCCAGCATTCCAGAGGCAGAGACAGTCGGATCGTGGTTCGCGGACAGCCTCAGCTATTTAGTGAGGCTCTCCGCAACTCAGTGAGATCCTGTTTCAAATTAAAGAATAATAATAAAAAAAATAGGGCAGGGGGTGTAGCTCGGAGGTTGAATGTCCCTGGGTTCCATCCTCAGACATTAAAAAAAAAGAGTCTTGATTACTGAGAAATTAGATTTTTGAATAGTTGATTCAGAGAAACTGATAATACAAAGAAAGTATAGACTAGATTGTCAATTAATTTAATATGCCTACTGTAGTCCACAATATTTCAATTTGGTTACAAAACTCTCTAATAAGATGCAGAGATAAAAAGTTAGAAAAAAAAGAAGAAAAAAAAACCTAGTTAGAAACATAACATGGTCCAGGAACGAGACCAAAAATACAAACTTTAGAGACCTACCACAGAGGATTGGACACAGTTTAGGTTCTCAGTGTTTTAGCAGGTGTTCTCAAAAGAAAAAAAAAATAACTTGGTTGTTTCATAATCCAAAGCATCTCTCCATAAACAGAACAATTACTTTGGAGAAAAACAGTCATTTCACTTTCCAAACAGGAGGTTAATTTCTTTTGAAAGGAAAGCATCTGGTACCGTGTTTTCAATGTTTCTAAACCCATGACCTTTTTGATGGCAATAAAAATTTCACTCTTCCACTGAGAATTATGGATGCACAAAAAGTGAATTCTATGTTTTATATACTCCCATTAACAAGGACACTTTTGTTGATCTTTACTTTCTACAGATTGTCACCAAAACAAACACTGCTTTATTTTACTGCTTAAAAAAAATAAAGCCCTCTGATTCTGCAGATGCTGGCACCCCACCCCCCATGGAGCTTGGCATCCCTTCTCATTTGTCAACCATCAGAGTAATGCATGATTTGGGCAAGAGTCATCTATAAGTGGTGAAACTATTAGGTGAAAATCTATTGAACTAAAATTCAGAAAATTGGGAATGGATCCACCAAACAATCTAGCTATACCACTTCTAGGTTTCTTTCTACAGGGAAAGCAGAATATTATAGTAATATATGCATATCTACATTCATAGCAGCACAATTCACAATAGCCAAATTATGGAACCAACCTAGTTTGGTATACATCAAGAGATGAATAGATTATAAAAGTATGAGATATCCACACAATAGAATTTTACCCAGCAATAAAAAAAAACCAAAATGATGTCATTTGCAGTAAAATGGATGGACCTGGAGAACATTATGTTAAGTGAGATTAGACAGTCACAGAAAGTGAGGGGTCAGATGTTTTCTCTCATATGCAAAAGCTAGGGAGTAATCAAGATAGCAGAGAGACTTCAGAATATAGAGGAGAAACGCCACTGGAGCCAAAGAGTTGGTCTAGGGTAAGGGTGGTGGGGAGGGAGAATCCGTATATGTGAGAATACCAACGTCAATCTCAACATCCTTTATGGGGATGGGGAGAGTGGGGAGGGAGCTGGGGGAAAGCCCACCAAGTGCTGTGTGCATCTATGTCACTATCACTGTGAATTACATTATGTGAGACTATAATGCACCAATAAAAGTATAAAAATTTGATGAACAACAAGATATTTACTTAAATCCAGTGTCTCCACTTATTAAATAAAAATAAATTTTCATAGTAATTTTACAAGGGACATCAAACAAGCAATCAAGCACCATTTATGGGATAAACTGATATGCACCTCTTAATGTGGTACACTGAGAAAGACTTATATCACTCTGTGGTCTTTCTGATAAAACTGCAATTCAAGTACACCATGAGGAAATGTTAGACAGAACCAAATTATTTCACAAAATAACTGGCTTGTACTCTTCCCAAAGTGCAAATGTCAAAAAAAAAAAAAAAACAAGACTCAGGTAATGTTCCAGATGAAAGGAGAAAAAAGAGGTGTAACTGTTGACCACAAAATGTAATCCTGTACTGTATCCTGGGTGGGAAATGTTTTCTCTTTAGTTCTCTATTTTTTTCCAGAAGAGATTATTGGGACAATTGGCAACATCTGAATGGGACTTATAGAATTGGTAGTATTATATATTATTTTCTTGATTTGGATAATTTTATTCTTGTGATGTAAAACAGTGCCCAATATAAACATTGAAGTTTTAGGAATAAATGGGCCTCATAAATTTGCAACTTACTCTTAATGATCATGTATATACATATACTCTCATATATATGTATACATATATTTATATATGTAGATATACATATATATGTATCTGTATACATATATATGAACATTTGAAAGTAAGTTGCAAACTTCTCATATATATACAGACATAAAATATACATGTTTTCACATATATGCATACATATATATGTACATATGTGTGTATGTCTATGTATATATATATATGCATATGTGTAGTTATATATTTGAGAAAGAGGAGAAAAGAGAATGTGGTAAATATTGAGCTGTCAATTCTGAAAGAAGAGTATCTGGATTTTTTTTCTATTTCAGTAAGTTTTAAATTATTTGCAAATAAATTGTTGCAACCATAACAAAGAATGGCAGATCTAATTAGCTGGTTTTAAAAAGTCCTTGGCTAAGGGGCTGCAACTCCACCTACAGGTAGGAGGAACATCGGTACATGGGAGAAGAAATGTCCATCAAATGTCAAGCAGCATATTCACAGACAATATTTGCCATTTCCGGGGCTCTTTCTTTTTAATTGACTTATTTTGTAAAGTCATTCTACCTCACTAGTAAGGTCCAGTCTCCAAATTTTATTATGATAGAATTCCTTGTTAGCATAGAGAGAAGAATGACATTCTAAGAAGGATTTAAGTATTTCTCACCTTAAAATATCCTCATTAATTATCAGCACCTTCCACTGCCTCTTTATTACTGTTATTTATATCTCACTGGGAGGATTTTCACAGGCATCTTTCTCTTGCCTTTCGTCACCTCTTTTTGATATATTTTCTTTTCCTCTGCTTTTTCTTCTAAGTTTTTGTATTTTATTTTATGCCGACAGTTTTATAAGGAATGGTTTTAATAGGTACATGTTGTAAAATGGAAATATTTTACTATGATATTACATAAAATACACAGGAGAAACTAGGGCATAAATTATATTTTTATTGTAAGATTTTACTGCAAATAAGTTCACATATACAATCTTTTATTTATGATAAGAGCAAATTCTTTTTACTTATAGCTGCTTTCGATTTTGGTGCTTCAGTGAGGAAGCTTATGTGTAGCTACATAAAAGAAAGTTCTATTTTAATGAGAAATGAATCTCGTATTTAGGAAATGTTGTTTTTCTTGTTGACTTACAAAAGTGGGGGAAAGAGGAGATGACTATGCTGATGGGTGGGAGGAGGGTCGTCCCTGACTTTAAGACAAGGTTTTGCTCTTCTCTTAGACTGGCAAAGGGGACTAAGTGATTAGGACACAACATGGCAGGGTAGTCCCAGCCTACCCTCAATCCACTCTTAATCCACCTAATCTACCCTCTCAGGCTTGAGCCTTCTGTTACAGCTGGGGGAGATTTGCTCATGGGCTGCGACCCTGTGACACCCCATGGAACAAGATTTTCTTCAATAGAAGCCCTCAAGATTAAGGAGTATGGATAATATATTTTGTTCTCAAATACTAGCACAGAGTTTTTCATGCTTCCTCAGAGATGACAGAAGCATCTTCCACAAGGTTGAATGTTGGCCACAAGGATGATCATAAATGATCCTAGATTTCCTGCTTGAACTGTTTCTTTTTAAAAATTTTTAATTGGTGCATTGTAGTCATACATTTTATTTTGTGGTACTGGGGGTGGAACCCAGGGGAATTCTACCTCCAGACTATATTCCCAGACCTATTTTATATTTTATTTGGAAACAGGGTCTCTTAAGCCAGCTGAGGCTGGCTTTGAACCTGCGCGATCCTCCCAAGTGTAGGGATTTACGAGCGTTCGTCACCACTCCCGTCATAGTCATATATCTTAATGGAGTACAAGATGGTAGAGGCATACATACACATATCACTCAACTAGCCCTTACCCAAATTCTTCCCCATTCCCTCCCCCTCCCTCCTTCTCATGTTTGGCTTAGTGACTTTGATATGTTTGTGAATGTACAACATGTACATTTTTCTTTGTTTAGAAATCATGCTTGCTTAGTTTCCATATTTTCATTTAATATATGAAGAACGCTGTTCCAAGTAATAACAGGGTGCTCAGGGCACCAACTCTTTCTACAATGATGTAAGCAGTCAAAACCTTCCTATGATGTAGTGCCGTGGATTTGCTCAGATTGGCTCAGCTCTACTCTGAGCAAACTCTACATCTGAACCTATATGTATTAAGTTAGCAAACCCAGAGTACTGGGACAACTGAGGAATTCCTCCATGTATCAGTTGACCTTTGGCCGAGGGCAGGAACAGCATGGATCAATGCTGTATTGCTCAGTACTGCATTTGGTTGGGAATAAAAGATGGAGAAAGCTGCGTAGCTTGTCTCTGCTTCTTGCTGACTTGCAGTTTTTACCTCATTGAAAGAGGAAATTAACTGAAATGTAGTCTTGGTATTTGAAAGGAGGTATCCTTAATTTTGACAGGCTGTGAAAAATGTCTATTGGAAACTGAAACTCAACAAATAAAACTCTTTCATTTAATGGTCTATCCACAAACATTTATTGAGTCCCCATTCTGGGTTTATATACTTTCCCAAAGTATTTTCTTCCCTTGATATACCCTTTCTTTTAAAGGTACCATAATTTTTCCTGTTTCTTAAGTGAAATTGAACAACAGAATTTCTGAAATGCAAAATTTCAGGGAGATTTTTCTCACCAATACCAATGGGTGCATTATAAGAGATTGCCTAGCTGGGCATGGTAGTACACGCTTGTAATGCCCCCCGCTTGGGGAGACTGAGACAGGAAGATCACACAGGTTTGAAGCCAGCTTCAGCTACTTAGTGAGGCTCTTAGCAACTTAGTGAGACCTTGTTTCCAAAATAAAAATATAAAAAATAGGTCTGGAAGTATAGCCCGGAGGTAGAAAGCCTCTGGGTTCCAACCCCAGTATCCCCCCCCCCCCAAAAAAAAAAGATCCATCCTTCCTTCCTTCCTTCCTTCCTTCCTTCCTTCCTTCCTTCCTTCCTTCCTTCCTTCCTGCTGTTAAATAACATTGCTTCCAGATGGGCATGTTGGTATACATCTGTAATCTCATAACTTGGGGAGCTGAGATAGAAGGATCACAGGTTCAAGGCCAGCATTGGCAAATTGATGAGGTCATCATTAACTTAGTGAAACCCTGTTTCAAAAAAAATAAAATAAATAAGGTTGAGGATGTAACTCAGAAGTAGAATGCTCCTGGGTCCAATTCCCAGTACTGAAAAATAAATAATAAATAAATAAATAAATATTGTCTTCTTTTTTTCTTTCCCTCACTTTAATTTTCATTTTGTTTTCTTCTACCTTTCTCTCATACAAATTCAATGCACACTTTTCTTAAAGTAGAGCATTTGCTTAGATATTCACTCTGGAATTTAGTTCTATGATATGGTACTAATATATTGTGGTCTTTGCTTATTTTTCACACAAAATAAAAATTTTGTGCAAGTTTTCTTTACATATGACCATTCAGATCAAAAGAAAACTGGCATTTCTTCACCTTTCTACTTATCTATGTCTGGGAAGCTGACATGCATAGAGTTTCCATCAAGAACGCTCAGGTAACTAGCCAGTCACAACCTTCCAGGTTCTTCTAGTCAGCTGCCACCTTGATGTTTTAGGAGTTCTGAGAGTGGAACAGCCCTAAGCTTGCCTCTCCTGAACAGTTTTGGTAAGAACTTTCAACATACTGTGCCAGGGGAAAAATCGATTCTAAAGTCACCACAATGTTGTTGCTCTAACAAATTTACCTTTGCTGTTTGCAGACTCTCATCCAGTCTTTGTCAAATATGCATATATCATTGCAATCCTGTGGTGATCAGGGTGTAGATGTGTTTGCTCATTCTACTTTTTCACTTAGAATCCCACCTGTTGTAAACACTTATCCATACTGCTTACATAGTTTTATTTTTAGCAATTGTTGAGCACCTATTATGTGTCATCTTCTTATGTTGGAAAAGGTAACCAAACAGATCAGGGCTTAATTCTTGACGTGTCCTTCTTGTACCTTGAGTAATTAATAAAGTTCCTTGAACCTCAGCTTTTTTACCCACTACATTGAGAGTAATAACAGCATACCTCATTAGAGTTGTAAAAATTTATTGAGATTTGGAGAGTAAAAACATACTGCATAACACAGTAGTTGGTATATAATAGGCATTATGTAATGCTGAAGAATAAAAGGCTGATGTAATTTGCTATGATGATGTACCCATTACTTCTAGGAGTTTTCTAAGAGTTTATATATATATTTGTGTGTGTGTATGTGTGTTTGTGTGTGTGTGTGTGTGTGTGTGTGTGTGTGTGTGTGTGTGTGTAATCCTGGGGATTGAATCCAGGGCATTCTACCTCTGAGTTATACGCTCAGCCTTATTTTTTCTTCTTTATTTTGAAACAGGGCCTTGCTAAGTTGTGGAGGGCCCCACTAAGTAGCTGAGGCTGGCCACGAACCTGGGATCCTTTTGTCTCAGCCTCCCAAGTACTGGAATTACAAGCGTGCACTACCAGGCTCAGCTCTTCTAAGAGTTTAATACATATATTAAATAAGAAAATATTCTTATTATATGTATAATACAAAATGTATATAGCAACATACTATAACATTATATATTTCTTATTGATATATAAAATTATATGTACAAAATATTTATTGAAGTAAGAAATGGCACACACATATTTATATATACATGTACATATGATATAGATGCAGTAAAAAATGACAGACGCTATGATAAAGCTTCAATGACTTTCCCACAAAAAGTATGGTTGATTTTGTCTGAGAATAGAAGTATAGAAAATCAAGAAAATTGTCACAGAGAGGCAATAAGCAAGTTCAAATTTGGAGACTGACACTTGTTGCACAGATAAAATCCTACTAATTGTAAAGATGTGTGAACAAAGCCCACCTAACATTTTTAGCTGAGTTGTGAAAAATAAGAAGGATTTTACAGGTGAAGACTAAGGAAGGATATTTCTCGTAGAGGTTGTGGCACAACTCAGTGAGTTACAAATATTTATTCAAAAGCTGAGTGTGTGCAGTAGAAGCAGAGGCCTTCACGTGAATGACTCAGATGTGATTGGTGACTGAGATAAGGGAAGGTCACGCAGGATGTACAGGTCCATCTAAACCATTGGACCTTTGTCCTACAGGGTAGGGTACCATATGTATAAGACCCCCTTTGGTGGCAGAGTAGAGCCTAGATTGGGGAGGACAAAGCTGGAGGCAGGAACAAGTCAATTGCAGTGTTTCAGATCAGAAGAGATCTGAGATCTACCAATTCTATAATGTTAACATTCCAAATAACACAAACATCCTCTTGCTCATGGACATTCAGCTCCAAACTTCTTTTATTCTGAATATGGGTATGGTTTGCATCGTTATATACATAAAGGCATTTTTTGTTCTTCCAGATGTTTTCTTTAAGATAAAGGACATAAACATCTGCAGGACTCTTGGCAATTATAGGCAAATTTGTTTCAAATGGGTTTTTCAAATTGTATTTTCACCAGGGTATATTTGTGTACCAGGTTTCAATGCATCGCTGACAACATAGTGTTATGGGCTGAAATTAAAATGTCCCCCCTAAACCTCACAGAAACAAGGCAGCCAAATGGGAGATGGGACTTGGTTGCTGAGTAGGGGCCCCTGGGGGGAGGTGACTTGGGGATTTTAGCAGGTCTCTCTTTCCCTTGTTCTCTCTCTCACTTCTGGCCTTTGTGGGGTGAGAGCAGAGCCTTTGTGCTATTCTCTTTCTGTTCTCCATGCCATGTACTGGGCTCTGTGGAATTCACCTGGCCTGATAGACTGAAATCTCTAAAACTGTGAGCAAATAAATCTTTCTTTAGTTTGTGGTGGTCAGGTGTGTTGACTACAACAGGGAAAATGCTAACTGAGACACGTTCTTTCCTTTGGTGCTTCAGAAGGCAGAGGACTGTTGTTTTAATTTGCCTTTCCTTGATATCTAGAGAAATAAAATGTTTTTCCCATTTATCTTCTAATTATGTGTCCTCACTTGTGAATTCCATGTCCTGTCCTTTGCCCATTTGATAAGCAATTGTGTTAAATCTTTTTTTTTTTTTTTTGGCTGGCCTCTCTTCTGGCAACTCTCCACATGCACATTTCCCCACAGGCTCTGTTTCTAATTTCTTTTCTCTTTGATCTATTGAAACCAAATCCTTTTTCTAACCCAATATTACAATAGACATAACAATTCTAATTGCTCTATTGATTCATGGCCACTACATTGTGGGCACATTAAGGAGAACAGGGTTTTGCCAGCAAGAGACTAGGCTCTAAAAGCCTGGCTTTGTGCTTTCTAGATATGTGATTTGGTGCAGGTGTCTTAATCTTTCTAAACTGGTTTTCCTATCTGTAAAATGGGGGTGGTAGTATGTGCGGGTATCAATTAGGAACTTCTTAACTCTTTTATTTGTCTGTGTGTGGTACTGAGGATTGAACTCAGGGGTGTTCTACCTCTGAATTACACCTCCAGCCCTTTTTATTTTTAATTTATCTTAATTAACTAATTTATTTATTTGCGGGTCTGGGGGTGGAATCCAGGGCCATTTGATCTCTGAGCTACACCCCATGCCCTATTTTTTTAATTCTTTATTTTGAAACCAGATTCCACTGAGTTGCAGAGGGCCTCACTAAGTAGCTGAGGCTGTCTGCAAACCGCAATCCTCTGGTCTCAGCCTCCCGAATGCTGGAATTACAAGCATGCACCACCACGACTGGATCTTAATTTTTATTTTGAAACAGGATTATATTGAGTTGCTAAGGGGTTCATTATGTTTCTGATACTGGCCTTGAACCTGTTATCCTCCTGTCTCACCCTCCAAAGTCCTGAGATTACAGTTTTATACTCTCATGCCTGGCTTATTTATCTCTCAACAATACTAATGTAATAGTTTTTAAAATGTAGTAACCTATTATTTCATATTAAAATATGTTGGCACTTCCAAGAGGTCTCTTTTTCCCTACAGTGTGGTTGTTAGATTAGGATTGGGTCAAGGAAGAATGAGAGAACTTTCTAGTCTTATAGAAAGTCTTATTCCCATGAGGTCCAAGGAATTAACTGGATAGTGTTGGACAGTGGTAAAATCAAGCCTACTCACTTATTCATTGGATAAATATTTGTTAATAATGTGCTATATGAAGATATTTAAGATTTTCTCTAATGGGAAACATAAACATGCTAAGTCAATAAAGAAGATTCTGGTGATTAGAACTGAGTCCTGAATCACAGAGTGTTATTATTATCTCTTCCTTATGAAGACCCAGACATTACAGCTCTAGGTTCCAAGATGTCTGTGTACTTTTTACGCACTGGGTCAAATTATTACAATGAACTTACATTCCAGAAAAGACATCTCTATAAACTAACCAAAAACAGGCTCATAAATAGGCTCTCAGTGTTATTCAAAAGAAGGGTCTATATCTTTATGTTCTTGTTGTCAGTAATGGATATATTATTTCTGAAGAGTAGGCGTTCTAGTTTGACAGAAGGTCAGCCTCATTATTTTATAGTCACACTATTGATACTGATGCTCTGAAACACCATAAGCCCGTGGTACAGGCAGAAGGTCTCACAGCTCCTCTGCCAGCTGAGAGAACACAGAATCCTCTTATCCCCTTGATATGGTCTTTTATTATTATTATTATTACCAGTAGAATCATAATAATTCTACTTCTGACAAAATGTGTTCATTACAAATGAAATTTTTGTTCAGATCTTGTACTTCATGCCTGAAAGCAAAGATATTAGTATTAATGAGCATTTTCGCTGATAAGAAGAAAAATCACTGAAGGGTGATTGGACCTTAGCCCTTTAATGGGTCTGATATTCTTCTTTCATTAGGGCTGACAAGGGTCTATCTGGCTCCCTTCTGCTCTGTGACATGGTTTAAGAATGTATTTTATCCCACATGAAGCTAGCTTTTCTTTTGTAGTAATGTGGGCTAGTAATCACAAGTACATGCAAACAGAGCTCCATGCAATGGTGAGTCTAGGCACAGGGAGGGTGACAGTATGCACTCTGTTAGCAGGTGATCGAGGGACTTTGAATGGTTTATAAAAAGATCATTGTGCTTTGATTACACCATTCCTTCCACACAGACAGCAGGCAACAGGGTTTTACAAAGAGAAGCCCACTCGGGGAACCGCTGAAAGTGGCAATGTGCCCCAAAGACAGCTCTGGCGATGTTGATAATGCACGGAGTGTGAACACTGACATATTTTACTAGAGGAAATGGGTGTGTACTAGAATGTACTGGAACCAGGCCTTCAGGTGGAATCAAGGGAAACATAATGAGAAGCCTTCCGGGCCTTGTGAGCTTGGGCGATCTTATTAATGTAGCGGGGGAAAATTTTCATACTGCGAACAGGAATTCATTTTTGATATCCTAAGGCCATGAAATTACAGAAACCAGGGAGAAGAATGGAGGTATCAATCCTAGCTGGCTCTGGCACCATTTCTTGGACATTTCATTCAAGTAAACAGGTTGTGGGCTGATTATGGCATATAGTCCAAAGTGCTGCACCAACTGTTGGGTTAGTCCTTCTGTTATTGAGATGGCTGCGGACACCAATATGAACCTAATTGCTTCTCAGAACTATTTTTACTCCAGGTAGTTCTGACACAAATGTGTGTGCATGTTTGTGTGTGTGTGTGTGTGTGTGTGTGTGTGTGTGTGTGCGTGTGTTTGACACTATTCTCCAACTCTTTAGACACCAACTGGCTATTTTACAGTTCAATTCTGACACTAACTATCCCAGGCTGGGGCAGGCCTTACAGGTGAGGAATTTTGTGGTCACCCTCACGTCATGTGATGTTGCAAGTCTTAGATTGCCAGCGGCACTTCTAATCAGCGGGCTATACATTAGGGGTTCCTGTGATCCTTTTCTGAAGTTTGATAATTTGTCAGCATGATTAACAAAACTTAGGAAAACACATTTTGTAAATTTACCAATTTATTATAAAGAATATTATAAAGAATACCAATGAACAGCTATGTTGAAGAGTTATGACATGATCTGGAAGGGTACTCTTTCTAAGAGTGTCTGTCTGGTAGAATTGGGGTGCACCACACTGCCAGAACGTGGATGTTTCCATCAGCCTGAGTCCTTTCTCCACTCCACTGTTTAAGAGTTTTTATGAAGGGTGTATGACATAGGCATGATTGGTAAATAATAATAATTACTGATAAATGAATTCAATTTCCAATCCCTCTCTCCTCTCCAGAAGCTGGGTTTGGGGCTGAAAGTTTCAAGCTTCTAATTAAGACTTGATCTTTCCATAGACCTCCCCTCATCTTGGAGCTGTATATACCCACTACCAGTCATTGCATTAGAATACCAAACAAAATAAAACAAAATTGGTTAATTATGAGATTCCAAAGGATTTAGGATTTCTGTGCCAGGTACTAGAGATAAAGATATTTTTTTTTTTTTTTACCTCTCAGCCCGCTTAGCCAAGTAGCCAGAGGAAACAGGGCTGAATAGCAGAGTCACTTGAGGAAGACACCGTTGCAACTGAACCCAAGCTCACAGGCTAGACTACAGTGCTGGAGAGATTGTCACACTTTTCCAAATACTAGCAGGTTCTGAGAGGAATTAAGAATCAATATTTCCTCCTTTCCCTCTCTTTTTTCTTCCTTCTTTCCTTTCTTCTCTATTTTATTCTATCTCTATCCCTCTCATGTTCTTACCCTCTTTCACAGCCAACATTTAACATCTAATATATGCCAAGTATTTTCTTGGGTGATGTGATGGATACATAGGTCAGCGAGATGATGTTCACAGCACCAAGAAACTGCCAGTATTGGAGGAAATGGTATATCCACAATTGTACAGCACACACTGTGGAAAATGATATTTAGAGATTCGTAAAAGTACTATGGGAACACAGAGGAGAGAGCAATTGGTTATATTAGGAGTTTTGTTGTCACAGGAGACATAACATTTTCAGGTTGGTCATGAAAGATGAGGATGTTACTAAGTGGAAATAAAGGAAGGCTATTTCAGGTGGAGAATAAAACATACGCAAAGACAATGAACTAATGAGTGTTCATTCAGAAACTAGTCATCAAACATCTTGGTGACTGCATAAGGCACCAGACCAGGAGCAATCATAATAGTCAACATGAATCAACCACTTATTATACGCTAGGAACTTTTAAGCCCTTTATGCATATTAATTTACTTAATCCTTGAAACAATGCAATGAGTGGTAACTAATATTATCTCCATTTTACAGAGGAAGACATAGAGGCTTAGAGATGTGAAAGAACTTTCCTAAGGTTGTAACTTGCTGTGGCCTGGAGCCAGGATTAGAAAGGAATAGGCTGAATATGATTGACTAGAGAGACAAGGAGAATAGAGCTTAATACCTCAAGCCAAGGGCTTCGTCTTAATCTCAGTCCCTCCCAGAATGCCCCGATGTGGTGTGTACAACATGATCCATTTGGGTGCAGGATGAACATTCTTAAAATTTTTTTACTTGTTCTGCTTCATGTTTTAAAGTGATTATTTTAAATGTATTTTATCATCGATCCACTGTGTATTTGAACATGTATATCATCTCTAAATAAATAGGAAGAAGTATGTTGGAGGTTTGTACATAAGCAAATTTTTACTGAAAGAACTGCTAGTCAAACAAATTTAAAGATAAATATTCTAGGCCAGGAATTTTCAAGTGTGACTGTATACCAGCATCAGTATTACCTGGGATCCTTTAGAAAATACAAATTCTCAGGCTTTCATGCAGATTTACTGGGCCAAATACTCTGGAGCCCAGCAACTTATTTATTAACAAATAACCCAGGTGAAACCCATGACTATACAGCACAACTTTTTTGTGTGTGGTATTGGGAATGGAGTCCAGGGGCTTTCTACCTCTGGGCTATACTCCCAGACCTATTTTATATTTTTATTTGGAAATAGGGTCTCAGTAAGTTGCTGAGAGTCTCACTAAGTAGCTGAGGCTGGCTTTGAACCTGCACAATCCTCCTGTCTCAGCCTCCCAAGTACTGGGATTACAAGCATGCACCACCATGCCCGGCTTTAGCACAACTTTTAATATGCAAAGTGAGAAGATCTAACTTGAGTTCTAAAAAGATTCTAGTAGGATTGAGATATTAGAAATTGGGAGGTTCCTTAAAGGCTATTAAAATGGTTATGACAGGGGGTTGTAAAGGATGTGGACTTTTTAACCCCTTGTGGGTGAAGGAGAGGATATTAAACAAATATGCCACCAAGGATTCTAGTGTGCACAAGTGCTGCTACCATGTGTGACTGAGTGCCAGTGTAAGTCAGAATGTCTGACAGCAGGAACCTTTGATTAATGATGCTATTTAATGTGAAGTGCATAAAGTATATTCAAGATTAGCAGGGTAGCTAGAAATTTGGATTTTTCAACTCAGAAAGGAGATGAATTTGTGAAAAGATTTGTCCCCAAACATGCATGTGCTAGACGTTTGGTTTACCATGTCTTGGCATTGAAACGTGATTGAACCTTTAAGAAGTAGAACCTAGTGGTATTCAACTAGGTCACAGGGCACCACCCATGGAAGGGTGGAATGCCCTTCTTTTGTGGTGGGCTAGGACTCTCATCTGCATCGTCTGTTCAGAACTTTCACACGCACTCCTGCTACCTAATGCCATCTGCCATGTCCTGATGTGATATGGGGCCCTTGCTAGATGTAACTGCCAGAGCTTAGACTTTTTAGCCTACAAGACCATGAGCCAACATATACCTCTTTTCCTTATGAGCTTCTCAGTCTCTGTTATTTTGCTATAGCAACATGAAACATACTAAAATGCTATGGAAATATATATTGGTGAGACAAAGATAGGCAGCAATAGAAATATTGGGCATGGATAAAATGAAAAAGTTTTATTATCTCCATTATGAAATATGGGGTGGAGGTCAGAAGTAAGAAAGGACTATAGGACATGGACTGATATTCAGAGAAATTATTATGGGTAATAGAAAGAGGGAACAGAACATGGGAAAAATCTACGGTATCTACTAGTTGACTGCAAGGCCACCCTGAGCACATGGCAGGCACTTAAAGGGAAGTGGTGGCTGGAGAGTCAAGTGAACTAACACTATTAGCTAAAAGTCAGGGATTTATCATCTTTTTTTGGTGCTGTGGACCCTTTTGTAATTCTAGAGAAGCCTATGTATCTCACCTCAGAATAAAAATTTTAAACATGTACATTGAAACATGTAGCATTAAAAACAACAATGGCAAAATATACTTATCCACATATCCAAAGCTAATTTGTGATAGAGGAATATATATGT
Organism: Muscardinus avellanarius; assembly: GCF_963383645.1. Classification (NCBI taxonomy): domain Eukaryota; kingdom Metazoa; phylum Chordata; class Mammalia; order Rodentia; family Gliridae; genus Muscardinus; species Muscardinus avellanarius. The sequence continues at coordinate 17,753,764 of NC_137801.1, read as the reverse complement.
TAGATATGTGTGAATATACAGATATATCTATATATTTCTCTATTAATGCATTATAAAGTAGCTCAGTCTATGGCATGAATAGCCCTATGTTCAGAGTTATGATAATTATAAATGATAATTTGAGTTGTCTGCAACAACTATTATGTGATATGAAAATATTGGTGATTTTTGCTGGTGATAAAATCACAGGTATGGCTAATACTTTTCTGCATTTATAATTAAAGTTAATGCTAAATTTCATTAATGGGTAGGGAAAGTAAATAAGTAACTTTTTTATGGGAAAATACATGAACACACTAAATTTTACTCGGATATCCCTTAAAGGTATCTCAACTCTGAGTTAGGAACTTTCATGCTAAGTGAGTACTAGTGGATGCATTTACCTATGTGTCTCCTTAGTCGCCAACACGTTTGCAGATAGGAATTAAACTTCTAGGCCAATTTTCATGTCTTTTTCAAAGGAGATTTTTTTTGTTTGAAAGGCTTAGGTATCCTATATTTAAGGCAATTTGGGTGCATTTAGCTACCCCTATGGAGAGTCATTGAAGAGAAATCACTTTGTCTTTCTACAAAAACATTAACCCAACTAACCCATCCTCAGCCAGAACATTTAGTATATATTGGGTCATAATTTTCCAGTGCTTTAACTCTGGTTCAAATGTTTTAGTGACTTAATTTATAATGCTTATCATCTGTAGATAATTGTATAACAAATATTGTGGCCGTTTAATAGAAAGTGTTAATTTGATAATTTTGTTAAAATCAAAAGAAAACTTAGAGGTCTAATTCAAACCTCACATTTGTTGATGAGAAAACAGACTTATAAAGGAACAGAGATCTTGTTCTCATGAACTACTTCTCTACAACAACTTTCACCTGAACTTATACAAAATTATTTCAATATTCTCACAGTTTCGTGGGTCAGAAATTCCAGCAGGTCTTTGCTGATCAATTCTTTCACGCTATATGATGCTGACAGTAATCTCTTTGTCATTTCTGACTGGTCCACAGAGTCCAAGATAGCTCTATGTTACATGTGATCCTTGCCACCAGTAGTTAGAGGACTGGGTTGAGATTATCAACTAGAATGCGGATCTATGTCCTTTCCTGAATGGTGATTCACAGCCCTAGAAAGTATCTTAAGAGGTCCAGGTAAGATCTTCAAGATTTTGTATTATCTAGTCTCAAAAATCCAGCATGCCCATTCTGCTGCATTCTATTGGTTAAAGACGTCAACAAGGCCAGTTGAAATTAGAGTGAAATGGTATTAGATTCTACCTTTCCAGGGAAGAAGGGACAAATGAACTGAGATCATCTTTTACCCATCATAATCTACTTTTTGGATCTACACCATTTTTATTTCCCCCACATATGAATACTTTTTACCTCCCCCTCAAGACCTGAAATATTTTCATTCTGTTCTAGAATCAGGCTCAAGCTAAGATTCAAGATCTTGTGTTTCAAATCAGCTTAGATGCTGATGAGATTCCCCAGGTGTGGTTCTTTGGGGCTGGGTCCTCTTAATTTAAAACTGTGAGGAGGAAATTTTTGGCTGGAAGTTGTTTTCTTTCAGAGTTTGGAATATGTTACTCCAAGCCCTTCTGGCTCTCATGACTTGGTTTGGGAAGTCTGGAGTGATTCTAATTGGTTTGCCTCTGAATGTCACTTGGCTCTTTGTTTTTGTTGCCTTTAAGAATCTCTGCTTGGCTTCTACATTGGTCATTTTGACAATTATGTGGCATGGGGATCCTCTTCTCTGATCCTGTCTAAAGGGAGTTCTATAAGTTTCCTGGACCTGTGTATCAACCTCTTGCTCTATGTTTGGAAAATTTTCTATTACTTCCTTGAAGAGATTATTGATCCCTTTGGTTTCACTTTCTTTTCCCTCCTCTATTCCAATTATTCTTAGGTTAGCTCTCTTAAAATGGGCCCGTATTTCTTCAATATCAGATTCCTGCTGTCGGATATTTTTTCCTAGATTAGAAACTATGCTTTCATTTTTGGAATGATCATCTTCTAGGAGCGAGATTCTGTTCTCCATGTGGTCTAATCGGTTGTTTGTGCTTTGAATTGAGTCCTTTACTTCATTAATTGCATCCTTTATCTCTTTTTGGCTCTCTCTGAGTTCTTTTCGAAGCACCTCTATTACTTCTACAGTTATTTTCCTGATTTGATCTTCTAGAAGTCTCTGATTTTCTGTTTTATCGGGTTCTGATGTTGTGGGGTTGTGGGCATTCATTGCTGCAGTGTTATTCCTCTTTCCCATGATTATAGGTAACACACACCAGAACCAGAGAAACAAGATTTTCCATCCAACAGACAACTAAGATTGGTTATCTGCGGAGATTCATTATTTATGTTAGTCTTTTACCTATCTCTAAATTGTATTGTTTGCCTTTATTGTTGTTAATTTTTAGGATGTCTAGTTGGAATATTAATATAACTTCAGATATAGCATTTGGAAATATTTTATCCCATTCTATTAGTAACTTTTAACTCTGTTTACATTGTCTTTGGATATACAATTTTTTTTTATTTTTTAGGGAGTTTGTATACTCTTCTGTTGCCTGTGCCATTGAAATCATATCCAAGAAATCACTGCCAATTTCAATGATGTGAGGTTTTATGACCCAGATTTTCTCCTAAAAGTTTATAGTCTTAAGATTTATATTTAGGTCTTTTATCTATTTTGAGTTAATATTTGTATATGGGATTAGGTAAGGGTCCAATTTCATTCTTTTCCATGTAATTATTATTTTTCAACAATATTTAGTTAAAAGATTATTATTTCCCCCACCAAATGTTCGTGGAAACCTTGTCAAAAATAACTTGACAATATATGGAAGAATTTATCTCTAGGCTTTTATTTAACTACAATGGTTTATATATCTGCCTTTAGAACAGTACTACACTGTTTCAATTATTGTAGCTTTATATGGTTTGAAATCAGAAAATATATATCTTCTAGCTTTGTTCTTTTTCAAGATCGTTTTGGGTATTTAGAGTCCATATTCCATATTAGGATAGATTTTTTTTCTGAAAAATAAATATATAAATATATGATAGTTTCACCTAAAAAAAATAGAAAAAAATATTCTCTGGTGAGAAAGAAAGCAAAAAGAAATATTGAAATGTTATCTTTAAGTCATCAAAAGCTTGGTATCAGACAAATGAAACTGTTATGTGAAATTATCATTTTTAATTTTGGATAAATTGCTATAATACTAGATGTCAACCACTAAGCCAAGCATGGGAAGGAGGGATGGGGAGAGAATGGGGTGGGGACCGGGTGGGGGCTGACTGGGCGATGTGTGCATGTATGTCTACAAAAGTTTGTATCCCACTATGATGTATGAATACAATGCACCAATAAAAAAAAATAAAACTGTGAGGAATGAAGAGATAAGTTATCTATTCTCAGACATAGTCAAAATACAAAGTGATAGATACATGGGTGGAACAAAAATGATAGACATTCCCATTTAAAAGGTGAAAATAGAGACAGGTCCCAGTCATTGGTCCAGATCAGTTTAGAAACATAGCTAGTTCTGAAATACATTTGGGCATACCTTGCCACTTCTGGCTAGGCCCAGTGATTCTCCCTGGGCACAATTCTCCATGGCTCCTGTCTCTGCTCTTTGGATTCTTAATTCTAGTCTAGACATTTTTATGTAAAAAATAGAAAATGTTTGCAACTGAGTAATTTTCTCAGTCAGATTCCTGCCCAAAGTAGTTTTGAGTGCAAAAGTCTCTTCATTTTAAAATGGTCTCTATCCATCTATGTTTCTGTCCTCTTAAGAGAACTTTATACTTCCGATGACTCTCTTCTAGGCTAATTCTAGCCACTCACCCTGACCTCTGTAAACTATTTTCTGACTTGTAATACAGGATGCGAAGTTGAGAATGAGGCATGTTGGCTTTGAAACAAGTCCTAGCTTCTTTGTTTTTCCCCTACATTCTGCATGAAAGTTGTACATTTTTCGTGTTTACCCTTATTTATTTTGGTTAGAACGTTAATACACAGAGTCAAAAGAAACCAAGTCACTGCTTTTGACATACTGCCTGGAATTTACTTTACCCCAGTTCTAACATCTCATTATATATATTTTTATTTTCTACATTATTATAAGTGATAATTTTTACTGAACTTTCCCCCAGCCTCAAAAACCCATTTCCCCAATGTCCTTTGAGACTCTATTAATGGTATCCTCAAGACTCCTTTGCTGCACTCCCACTTCCTGGTTTCAAACTCAGTGCCACCTTTGTTGGGCTTATTCCACACCAGCACTGCATTTCTAGGAATAGATATTACCCTGAAACTTAAGTCGCTTAAAATGGCAACTACTTCACAGTGCTATACATCAGAAATTTGAAAAGGACTCAGATGGGTGGTTCTTGTGTTCCATGTCTAATGGGTTATCCTTCCCATCATGTTCAGCTAGCAGAGGTCTAGAGGTTTTAAGAGAAACTTAAGCTGGTTAGTAGAATAGTTGAGATGAGACACATCTAGTTCCTACCAAAGACAGCTTTTTCTTTTTCTTTTTTTTTTACATAAGCTGATCAAGTATCTTCTAATATCCTGTTGGTTTTATTAAAACCTATAGGAGAGAAGGAAGGAGGATGATTTCCTTCATGAACAGGAAATCATCTCTCCTTGGGATTCTTGGATATATTTATGTATCCCATGAGTTCTGGAATGCCATGTTTCTGGATCCTTGTATGCTGTAACATACTTGGGAATCCTATGTAACTATAATACCTTTTTTCTTATGTGTCCTCACTGTGAAAGACACTCAGTTACAACTCACATTTACTTCATTACACTCAGCTATATTATACCCACCTTTCTAATGACCAAGTGAGTCACCTACACCTGTATTTTCTTAACTCTTGTAGCTGTGGCTGCCCAGTAAGGACCTATATAGTCCTCATCCTGGAAATAGTGTTCCTAATGAGGGCTACATCTATCAGTGGTGCCTAGTAGGAAGTCCTGTTCTGACCTTGTGCTGAGTTTATAGAATGCTTAAGCTCTTTATTTGGCTGATCAATTAAATAACCTTGCTCTCAGCATCTGTATTGAGTTTTACTTTTGGTACATTTTGCCTCTGTCTGTTGTATGTGATTGGGGCCCATTGTTCTCTCATTCAACCTGATAGAATATGGTGATTATTTTAAAATAATGATAAAAAGATCATCAACAATATTTCAGTGGAAAAATTAATGTGGATGGTGGAGAAAAAAAGCAGTTTGCTTCTATGCACAAAACACAATAAGTAGAGAGTAAATGTGTTGGAAGAATAAAAGACACAGGACATTATCTTAAGCAAAATGGACATGAAAAACAAACTGCAAAGCAAATACTGTGCACAATTATTGACCAAAAAGGAGAGAGGCTGAGGTTTGAAAAACAAATATTTTTCAACACAGACACATACAGAGCCAGAAGGCATTTTAATGTTTTGTGTTTTTTATATCATCTATGCCAAGAGAATTTATGATCAGAACATTTCTTCGTGGTTTTTTTCTTGGAATTAATAATACAAAAAAAGGAGCTTGGCATATGAAATGAGGATTCTGTTTTCCACAATGGATTCGGCAATCGTCATCCCAAAATGTCCCCACCAGCGGCGAGGAAATGGAGGCTCAGGAGGCTCCATATTTAAATTTCTGTCACTTTCTGGAGAACTAACATGTAACAGCCCTTGGGTATGACCCATTTAAGAGTTTAAATGGGCAAAGCACACAGACGCTAATGCACAATAAACTACGTATAAGAAATTCTAGCTATTCCTCAAAGAAGAGTAATTTTCCCCCTTAGGCAAAATGCTTTCTGAGGCCATAACTAGACAATCAGAAGGAAGAGGAAGACTGGACACGTGCTAGACCAGTAATCCAAAGAGCATCTGCGTGTTTGTCAGAGGGCCAACTAGTGTCAAAGCCAAATCCATTCTCTTCATTCCTAAATTAAGTCTCAAGTTTGAGCTGCCACATCATGCAATTTCTAGACCCTCTGTTTTAGATGTTCAGGTGTCTCTGGAATGTTCTAAAAAGTTAAATTACTTTGCTTTTTATTTATATGGCTTTGGATTTTTCACTACCTTTCATGTATTTAATGTGTTCATTGAATTAGCAAACATTAGGCTAGCTGCTATGTAGTGGATGTGGCCTCTACTTTGGGTGATATGGCATGCATGACCTTTATATCCTCAGTGGAAGATAGAGACCATAAAGGCATAAGTAAATAATTTAACAGAGAGTAGACTAGGTGGTAAGTGCTCTGGAGAACCATAAAATGAAAGGAACAAAGGAGGCAAGGATTAGCTATTCCCTGAAGAATGGGTATCCAGAGGATAAGAGGATGATTTCTCTAGTATCCAATGACCCTGAAACAGAGATGTGAAGGGACTCGGGAGCCGGGTGGGGCCGTGTGGGGAGTCTGCCCCCCACCAGTCCCCCGGGACCCTGCTCTTGCTTTAATTCTGTGCTGTCACCATCTCCACATACTTGGTCATTTTTCTGTTTTAATAAAAGCGCTTTCAATTTATATTGGGCATGGTGAATTATGTAGCGCAAGAATGTGATATCTGGGGGAAGAGGATTACAGGAGGCCAGTCGTTTGGAATGAGGCAAGTGAGGGGGCAGAATGGCAGGAGGTGACACGGGAGAAGTGCCAAGGGTGGCACCTGCTGAGGACTGTGGCTTTCTCTCAGAGCAAGATGTCAAAGCCATTGGCACGAGGGGGGAGAGGCCTGACATGAACTTCTCTTTAAAACAATTGGTCTAGATTTGAGCTAACTGGTTATTCCAAGAGTTCAGTGTAAGTTTTGCCTATTTTCCCCCAAATGCGATGATGACTTTTTACCAGGATTAGCTATACAATTTGTAAAAAGAACTTTTTAAAGATTTTTATGAAGTGTTTAACAAAAGCATTAAAATTTTGTGAAAGGGGCAAATTATCAACTCTCTAAGCTTATTCAGATCAAGTCCTTTTTTCATATTATTTTCCTAGATTTTTTCAGTATTTAAAAACTCTCAGAAATAATTCCTAACCACAGATATTCCTGTTCATAGAAATACAGGTATGTAAAATCTATATTTAATTTTCTGCTATAGTTCAATTTTCTCCCTTGAGAGAGAGAGGAAGAAAATAATGCTTCATTGTTGAATGTATTGCTATCTCATAAAAGATGATGGTTCTGACAAGTGTCCAAAGGAAGGCGTCTCACTCAATTATGTTTCTGGTTAGAACAGTTCTTTGAGGGGAAAAAATGAAGATTATGTTTCTCAAATAAAGTCCTGAGACTATCAAGTGTTAAACATATGTCATTTAAAAATTAAATTTGATATGAGAGTATAAAAGGAGAATGTGAAGCGATAAAGAATATCCTAGAGCCAAAGAAAAAAGAACTGGGTAAATAAAGTATATGAGAGTTTTATGTTTGTAGTAATGTGGGGTTTAAGTGTTTCAGTCAAAGTTGATGGAGGGGTCTTAGAAGAAGGAAATGTTCTCTTGGTGATGTTCAGTGTAAGTGTAATTCTCAGCATTTTGCCAGTACATTTGTATCTTTTATCTCACATTATCCTTACTATTCCTGAGATGAGTAAAAGAGGCTTTATTTCTAAAGTATAGATGAAGAGAGATGGATGCCTACAGAGTTCAAATAATTAGCGCAAGGTCAATATAAACAGGAGTCTAGATGTTTTATGAGTCTGTTGTTCTTTCTACATCCCTATACTTGCTCCCTGGGTGGTTCAGAGATGGAGTGGTCACTGGATGTGCCTAGGGACAAAAACTCCCTGTTGCACAATGGTGTCTTGTGGTGGTATCAGGGGGAAAAAGAGACAGGGGTAAAATGCACACTGGTCAAAAGGAAGATAACTTGGATTTCTCCACGATTAAAAACTTTCATTTTGCAAAAAAAGATAGTTAGGAATGTGAAAAAGCAAGCCACAGACAGAGAAAAAAAATCATTGAAAAATATAAACTACTTATATTTAGCATATGTAAATGGCTCTGAAAATTTAGTAGTAAGAAAGGAACATACCCAAGTAAACATAGGCAAATATTTGAGCAGATACTTCACCCAAAGATTTGGATGGCAAATAAGACCATAATAATTTACTCAGCTTCATTAGTCATTAGCAAAAATATAAATCAAGTCACAATGAGATATACATAAAATAGATGAGCTAAAATAAAAATATTAGACAACACCAAATGTTGCTGAGCATGGGAAGCAACTGGAACTCTCATGTATTGTTGGTGGGCATGTAAAATATATAGACCATTGGGAAAAGTTTGGCAGTTTTCTGTTTTTGCCCAAGAGAAATTAAAACATTATGATACAAACATTTATTCACAAATATTTGCAGGTGCTTTATTCACAATTAGTCTAAATTGTGGCATTTTAAGTAATAAGTAGATAAGCTGTAGTGTATCCATGTAAATAGATTCTACTTAGGAATGAAAGGAAATAAACACTGATGCATGCCATGCCCTGGATGAAATGCAAATGTATTCTGCCAAATGAATGCAGGCCGACTCAAAGGCTGCATCCTGCATGGTCCCATTTATGAGATGTTCTAGAAAAAGTAAAAGCTGCTCAGTAGTTACTAGAGGTCAAAGAGAGGGGTAATGGTGAACTATAACAGGGTGTGCAGATATTTTTTGATGTAATGGGACTGCTCTATGTCTTGATTTTAGTGGCTGTTACATTATGTGTACCCTTGTTGCTCAAACTCATAGAAACTTATATCAAAACAGTTGATGTTATTATATACAAATTTTGCCTCATTGTTATGAGATGTAAACACATTAAATCTAGTTGAAAATAAAAGACATGATATCTATTTGATATGCAAAAAATACCAGATAATAGGAGAATATAAATTGTTTAGGGAGTCTTAGCCTGGATGAAATTTCCAAGGGTTTTACTTTTGAGAGTAAAAATTAAAAGACATCTGATAGACTCTTATGTTTAACTTTAAAAACAATATATTAATGACCATTAAATAATAAATTAGAATCTTGAGTGATCTAAATAACTATTTAAAGTTATTTTATATAAAATAATTAACTTAAAAAGCCTATACTTGTTAATTAATTCAGCCATTAGAATAAAACAATCAAGGCTTCAGGTTGCTAATCTAAAAGCTGTGAAGCAAGGCATTAAAGGGTGAAAATATTATCCTTGGGGCCATTCTTCAATTGGTCAGCAAGTGCCTATAGTCTATGAACCCTTGAGAATGATGTCAACTTTAGTTCTTAGTCTTGCATGTGACTTGCTTATTTGCCTTTAGTATTTGATATCTGAGTATTCAATAAGGTGTCATTGTATTAGGCTTACCTCAAGATTCCCATCAGTCTTTTGCATATTTCAACCATGGTAGTTTCCGTAATGTCATTGCCCTAATGGGAAAGCCTGGTGGTTTTGTGAAATCGACTTCCTTATCTGGGACTCTGAGGCCATCTCTGTGTTCTGGTTGAAAATGTAAAACCTCAAGCCTAGTACGCATAGTCATGTTTTCCATGAGCTAAAGAAGCAGTGCTTTGTATTCAGGCAACCAGATTTTCCATATAAAACTGAAAATCAGAGAAGTACAAAATCACTTCTATGAAAACAGGAGTAACAAGCAACATTCATTTTCCAGTCCTGCTGATGGTAGAATGAAAGCCATGTACCCATTTTTGCTAAAAAAATAAAATAAAATAAAAAAGGGACAGGGAGGGAATGGGGTGGGAATTGGGTAGGGGTTAAATCAGTGATGTGTACATGTTCGTACACACAATTTTTTTTACCACAATATGATGTATAAATATAATGAACCAATAAAAAATAAAAAATTTTTTAAAAATTGACTAATTTAAAGTAAATTAAAAAAAGCTTTGTAAATTTCTAAAATTATTTGTGATAATAAAATGAAAATGTGTCATGAGATCTTGAAAAAAATACATTTTGATCAACTAAATTTCCATTCAGGAATTTATCCAAAGGAAATAATTTGATGGGAATAAAATGATGCCTGACCCACATATCTTAGGATGAACTAAAATAGAATTAAAATAGAAAGCTAATTAAATGTACACCATTAGCGGACTTGGTTATAAAAAATAGTGGAATATAGACTGCAGGGACCTCTTAGATAGTATGAGAATTAGTTCTAGCAACCTATGATGGATGCAGGTGTTTAAACATCTAGACCTCTAAAATGATCACCATGTAACAAACTATATATGTGGTTTGATGATTTTTTTTCCCATTACTTGTCTCCTTTAACTGGAACAAAAACCCTCTTTTGGATGCAGGAGGGTTTTGCCTCTTTCTCCCACTGTTGTATTTTCTGGGCCTTAAGCAGTTCCTGGCACATAACGGATACAAAATAAATATTCATTGAGAAAATGAAAAGATACTCAGTAAGGACTTTTTAGTGGCCTGATTTTGATTCTGCCTTTGTTTTTGCTTTGCATCCAGCCATTCATTTACTTGTTCATTTGGCAAATATTTACTCAGCCCTGCTCTGAGCCAGACACTATAATAGGTACGGGTTCACAGACAGAAAGTTGACATCCGTGACCCTACTCTAATGGAGCTCGTGGTCTGATGGAAAAGACAATCGCTGGGGCAGCAATCACCAGGGAGGAGAAGGGGGCAGGAACACACTAAAGGGGTGTGGAGCATGGGGTGCTCGCCTCCTTGGGGGTTAGAGAAAAAACTTCCTACAGGAAATTCCCTCTACCAAAGCCTCCTTGGGTCATGAAGAAGAGTTCATGTAGCCGGAATGTTCTGGCGAGACACACACATTGGACACCAAAGCCACAAAGTCTGGCATTATTGAGGCCCGACTCCTTGGAGTCAGGGCTACAGCAATTGCAGGGAGACACAGCAGAGGAGGAGCAGAAACAGATTTGAGTAAGGAAGTCTTGGTAGGTCTCTCTTCAAGATTTTGGTCTACTCCAAGGGTTTTAGTAAAACCCATGATGAAAGATGGATTTAAACAGGGAAATGATAAGACCATATTTGAAGTTTGTGGGGATGACTGCCACTGCAGTATCCAGCATGGGTAGGGAGTGAGTTGACCCAGCGGCAGCTGATCTGAGTGGGTACCAGAAGTATGGGCTGCAAGCCAGAGGTCCTGGGTCCAATCTTTGCCCTGTTCCTCAACCTCCACAGATAAAAGAGTTCTCGATCCTGCCTGCCTCGTGGAGTGGGTGGAGGAAAGAAGGGGACATGCTTAGCAGCCTGTGAAGCGCTGTCAACATGACCTGCATTTTCTACTCTTCATCTGACCCAGATAAAGGTGAAAATCCAAATGAAGGAATGGGCTGGAACTTCTCAGTCTCTATGTGTGAGCTGAGCCATGAGCTTATTTGCACCAGTGTTCTATCTGAAGAAAATACGAAGATGTCTGCTCAAGTCATATTCTCAGTCCCCTTCATCAGTTGCCACAGGTGGCTGGGGCGCATCAACTGGTCTCTGTTTTTATTGCTTTTTACTGCACAGACCATGTTGAAGGCAGGCACTGTGAAAAAGTTAATTCTTTTAACTTTTTCAGCAACGTCCTCCCTGCTGTCCCACAAACCTGAGCCCCGTGAGCAGATCCCAACAGAGGACGTTTCCCTGGAGAGTGTCCTGAACCTACAGGGATGAGTCTGGCTGCCGCTCCCACTTCTCTATTTCTAATCAATTCCTAGCCTGCTGCAGCTTGGAGCCCGGCCTTTCAATTATTCAAGAATTGGAAAGTATTTGTTGCCTGATGCAGGATTTGCTTTTATTCAACAGAACAAAACCCTGGTAGGTGAGATTCAACACCCAGGGCAGCGAGGTCTCTAGATACATGCAGATTGCTGACAGAGGGCAGCTGCTCTAGGAAGCAATTGGGTTCAAACAGCATACCGAGTGGATGGGAGAAGGAAAAAAAATAGACAAATAGAGATGAATAGGGAGCATCCTGAGCTCACCTTCTATTTATCCAACTAGAAGCCAGAGCATGCACAATTAGTGGCCACCTCAGGCTGGGGCTCAGTCGAGAGGCCCTGGGCTGAATGGGGAAAACTCTGGGGTCCAGGCCAGATTTTGCAGCTAACTTGCTCTGTGTCTCTGGGAAATCATCTCTCTCCTTGGGTCATGATCTCCTCACCTGTGAATGGAAGAAGGTGGATTATATGATCACTAAGTATCCCATGCATCTGTTTCTAATTTCAGGGCAATTCTCAGGTCTTACTACCAGCCATTATTAAATCGTTTCCTTAGGATGAAGCTGGTCTTTTTGTAATCTGTTCTTTTCATTGTCATTCATTCAATCCCTTACTTTTTTTCTTTCAACAGGCAAATATGGAGCATTTGCTGTATACCAGGGGCCATCCACTGACCTCTTGGGTTCCACTGGTGGTGAAAAGCTAGTTGAGAATCACTTTTTCTTGCTCTTTCACTGGACTCTGGTGTAATTCATCTCAGAGGTCCTACACTTAATAAAAGTCTTACTCTTAATAAAAAGTCTAGGATCCATGAGACCCAACCATTTACTTATCTCTTCATTCAATAAACATTTATTGAGCATAAGCTATAAGCCAGGTGCCAAGTAAGGGAAAAGCAAAGATGAGCAAGGTAGAGGTCCCACATACCATTGTTGATGAGATAGGACATAGAAAAAGATAAACGGTAAGTGCAGAAGGAAAGCTATGGGCACAGGAACTAGAGGATACAGAGGAGCAGAGTCAAGCAGTTCTGCCCTGGAGCCCATGAGCGACTAACCCAGGAGCCAGGATTCCAGCTTGGAGCTGTTTTTAGGCTGCTGTCTTGCTTTATGCTACTTATGAAAGCTGTGTGTGTGTGTGTGTGTGTGTGTGTGTGTGTGTGTGTGTGTGAGAGAGAGAGAGAGAGAGAGAGAGAGAGAGAGAGAGAGGAAGAGAGGTATTTGGAACACTCAGAAGAGGATAATTTTTGATGGCTGGCTTTTCTTTTGTCTTTCATTCTTTTGACCAAAAAACAAATAATGAAGTTGAAATACTGCTTTGTTAAGTTACATTGTCATTTGATATCGCTGACTTTTTCATATCAATAAATAAAGCTGTGTTTCATTATTTTTAGTAGCTGCATATCATATTCTATTGTATAGGTGCCCTGCTCTCCTTTTTAAGTAATCCCCTATTGATGGATTTGGGTTATTCCAATTTTTCACTATTATAAACAGCATTGTGATAAAAATGCTTATCCTTAGGAGAAATTCTTAGACGTTGGATATCTGGGCCAAAGGAGATCTTAATCATTCACATGCACTGCCAGACTGTACTTTGGTTTTTAAGCAGTATTATGTATTTGTGTGTCCGTGGGGGTGCACTCAAGAGTGCCCGTTTTCTTTAGCTAACATTAATTGAGCGCCTACTGTATTCCAGATAGTGCACTAAATGCCTGGCAACTCACCAGCCCTTGCCCTATTTTAGCAGAAATTCTAAGAACGTCAATCCAGAGACTTCTTTCATTTGCCAACCCACCAAAATTCATGGTATTTGGAAGCAGAAAGACAGGCATATAAAATATGAAAGGAAAAGCAAACTCTTGGTTTTAGGCTTGCTGAGATGTCAGTCATCCTGCGCTATTGTCCAGAGTCTCAGGCCTGTAAATTAAATGGAACTGGAGAAGGCATCCAACGACAGACCGTGATCATCGTCGAATCTTGAAGAATCCACTACAATTTTTAGCTCTGTGTACCAGATGCTGTTGCCCCAAATTTCCTTATCAAGAGAGGACAATAGGTCCTGGTTTGCTGAGAACAGTTCTAGTCTACGCCTGCTATCTTAAAGTGATTCGAGGCAGTGTGCCCTTTCATTCTCAAACTGCCCTAGTTTGAACAATAATTGATTTGGGGGAAGCTTGTTGCAGACCGGGTAGGAACTGAGCAGCAAGGCTGCCAACTGCTGCCCACTCCTTTACGCTTCAGGGCAGGACACCTCTGTCTCTAACTTACTAAGGAACTTTGCCTCTCCTAGCATGCACCAAGGTATCTGGCCAGCTTACGTATCTAAATAATAGCTAAGACTCAGTTAAAAGAAAAAAAAATAAACACAAACCTGTGGAATAAGAATAAGAGGCTCCTGTTATAAAAAACTATCACCCTTGTCTACAGGAGAAATTCTTATTCATTGCCTGTGAACTCTTTCTTTATTCACAGACCACCAAACTCTTAAGCATCTTAATTCTCACTCATCAGTGATTAGAGGTTTAGGTAAAAAGAGAGAGTGCTTGAGGAAAGTACTTTGGCCAGAACAAGAAGAGACTGAAGGGAGCTTGGATGAGAAAGGGCAAGCACCAAGCCTGGGAACAAGCGCAAGAATGGCCATTGTAGGCACCAAGGACCCACCCTGCTGGACCCCACGAGATTCAGTGCAGAGGGAAGGGGAGGGAGTTCATTATAATGACCTTTAGTTCTGGAGAAAGCATTTTATTGCATTCAGTAGGTAGGCTGCAGTTAAGAAGGTAGGGTAGTTGGGCATGGTGGTGCATGCTTGTAATCCCAGCACTTGGGAGGCTGAGACAGGAGGATTGCACAGGTTCGAAGCCAGCCTCCGCTACTTAAGTGAGGCTCTCAGCAACTTAGTGAGACCCTGTTTCCAAATAAAATATAAAATAGGTCTGGGAGTGTAGCCTGGGGGTAGAAAGCCCCTGGGTTCCATCCCTAGTACTACAAAAAAACAAAAGAAAACAAATAAGGTAGGGTATAGTCAAAGATTGTAGGTACAATTTCTATCCAAAATTTCTTATTGTTTAAATTTGATGTGGCAAAGATAAGTTTTTACTAAGCTACATATCTTGGTTATACAGAATGACTTAACTTTTTCAGGTAATGGGCAGGTAAGAGTTTAATATATAAGAAAAGGCAGCCAGGTGTGGTGGTGCACACTTGTACTCCCAGTATTCGAGAGACTGAGACAGGAGGCTCTGGTTTGGTGGACAGCCTCAGCTACTTAGTGAGGACCTTTGCAACTCAGTTAGACCCTGTTTCAAAAATAAAAGAATAAAAAATAGGGTAAGGGTGTCACTTGGAGGTAGAATGCCCCTGGGTTACAACCCCAGTACTGGAAAAAAAATAAAGGTATTTAAGTCATATTACCTGCCCTCAGTGATTGCAAATTATTGTTAGCAATATAAGGTTTCAACCTTTCTCAGTGCCTTTGCATCTTAATAAAGGAGCATAAGAAACCAAAATGCCTTACAATCTTAAGGGAGTCAAGGCCTAAGAATGCAGTTCTAGGCACTGGGGATTCACGGGGAACATTTGTTATGGGGGAAGTCCTTTCCTGGCTACTGTTGCAGGGAGCAGGTGCCTTTCCTTTGTGTGAAATGTTGCCTCCTAAGTTGCTTATGTCCTTTGGAGTCATGACCTCTTATCTTTGAAGGAACCCTCTAGACTGAAATCTCACCCATTGCACACAGCACAAGTGAGCCAAATCAGCTGATGGTCATGCAGAAGGCTAAGGAGTCCCTGAGCCGCTGAGGCTACCACCACTCAGTACTAATCAGAAACAAAATTATGGATCATTTAAGTGACAAGCGGTCCCCAGCTCTCAGAGTCAAGACCACTGGGGTTCTGAGAATTCTGGCTGGATATCCAGCATGTCTTTGCTCATTAATTCTAGCCATAGCAGTATTTAAAGTATAATGAAAACTCAATGCAAAAAAAAAAGTCAGAAGGCCTGGATCTTTTAAGAAGACCGAGGGCACTGGGAACAGGGAGATGGACAGGCCACTACCCCCACTTAGTGTTGCTCACCTTCTGGGTGACCCTGCAGCAAGCTCAGTGTGGACTTTGAAGGTGCTCTCTAACTAGAGAAAGGTACAGATAGGCAGGAGGCCTCCTCTTTTTATTGGACCAATCCTAAACCTTGACCCAAACCCTCTACTGGTCACAGAAATCCTGAGTCACTTAAGGCTGCTAAAGGGCGATGCATTGCTGCACGTTCTTCCCCTAAGTGACTCTCATCAACCTTTCCCTGAAAGAGGCTTAGTACGCCTCCCAGAATGTCACCAACATTATGCTTGCTCTCTTTCATGGAGATAGAACTTGAGTTTCCAACATCCAGGAGGAAGAATAGCCATTTAGATGCAAACAGTGCTCTATTGACTCTGGTTGGCATTTCTGTGTTTTTAGAGTGTTTCCTTATCACTCCTCCCTGCTGGAGCAAAAAGGCCTGGAGTCCATAAGTAGCTGACTCAGCTTTGCAGGGACCGCATCAAACCCATTATCCTTGGCCTTGGAGTGGCTGCTTACCGTACATGATCTCAGAGGTACAGAGAGTCCTCCTTTTTACTTTTGTTTTGTAGCTGATGTGTATCATCACATCATTAGAGGTGTATTCCTCTGTGGCTGGCATTGGTTCGCCTTACACGCCTTGATCTATCATTGTAGCTCTCATGTGATGAGAGAAAATGTATAACGGGAAAAATACCAGGCTTAGTGGGCACCCTGGGCACCTAAAACTGGGAAGTATGCTGTAGCCTGAGACAAACGCTGAGGATAACAAAGACACGTCTTCCACTTTGTAGCCTAAGCCCTGGTACGTATCTGGTGCCGCTTCTTTCTTTTTACTTTATATGTAACATCATATCTCCTGCACCCTACACACTTACTGGCCAGCCCTACCAGTATCATGGACTCCTGGGAATATGGTTGTTAGGTTTTTAATCACCTGATCACAAAGTGGTTGGTTTTTTTGTTTGTTTGTTTGTTTGTTTTGTACTGGGGATTGGACCTAGGGTCATTCTATCCCTGAGCGACACCCCAAGAATTGTTGATTTTTAAATTTTGATCAGGGTCTTGCTAAGTTGTTGAGGGCCTCACTAAGTTGCTGAGGCTGGCTTTGAACCTGCGATCCTCCTGTCTCAACCTCCCAAGGGCTGGGATTCCAGGCATAAGCCACCACACCTGGCCATAAAGTGGTCTTTAACATCTAAAGAAAATTATATCTGCTACTCTGCTCTAGCTTCAAAATGTTTTAGGTTTTGTCTAGTCTGGGGCTTCCAGCATTAGTTGGTATGAAGAGTTTCAAAGAAGCTCGGGATATGAAAGGGACCAGGCGCAACCTCAGGGGAGCTTCCAGAAACAGATTTCAGTGCCTCTTCAAGAGGCATCTACTACCATCCCAGACCACAGGAAATGCTATGCGTTAACCCGGGAGGCAGGGGATTGTGCTTGGGCCAAGGTTTAGATCCCTTGTTCAGCTTGGAGGGAAAGCAAGAAGGTATAGCATTCCCAGGGTTGCCCAGGCTGACATTACCATTCCTGAGATAGGGTGCTGGGGCTCAGTGCATGCTCATGTGCACTCACACGTGTGTACGTACGCACATGGTGTACACATGGTGGTGTCAGTCTGAAGGAAAACGTTTTACCAGAGGAAGAAGACACCTTGGTGTTCTCAGCTGGAAAATTTAAAACAGAGTTGCGGGAGAAGCAAAACCAGTGGTTTTCTGGTGCTGCATGAGCTCCCTGTCACCCTGGCCTGCCCTCCCTCCCCAAGGTGTGAGCCAGCACAGCTTGCCTCTCTGCAGAGCACACTTCACATCATCCACACTTTCCAATAAGCGCTTACTCTATTAGATTGCTTCCTGGAAGAGCCAAATATTAAAAATCACCGGTCAGTCAGTTCTTTATTCTGTTAGTCACCAAACTGATTTTTAAAGCTCAGAACCAATAAAGCCTTGACGGCGAAGAACAGATATAGATTTCTGTTTCCCCCACACTCATATATAATAATAATAAAACTTTATTAAACAAGAGACATGTTGTTTCAGGGAATTTTTCTTTCCCTTCTCTAGTGCCCTGAGGCTAAAATATACAATCTTATTAACTTCCTGGAAGAAATACTCCATTCCCTTGATGCACATGCTGAGCATCCATCTTCCTGGACCTAGAAAATGAGACAGGACCTTGAGGAGAAGGTGCAGGGGCTGCAGTTCTATCCAGGGAAATCTAGGGGAGTGAGTCTGGTTAGGAGGCTCCCCAGACATCCTTGTGGAGTCCCAGAGGCCCTCAGGACTGGCTACTCCTGGATGTCATCGGCCGGAAGGAAATAGAAGAGAGGTATTTGAGAGCAGATTGGCATGACATGGCGCACTACGTCTGCAAGAGACAGAGACGTAGTTCAGAGCCCCTCCCAGTCAACAGAGCAGAGGACTGGGGCTCAGACAGAGCCTGTCACTCACCCAGAGTCACAGGAAATAGGCGGTGGCACAGGGAACAGGATGCCGTCATTCTATTCCGCGCTTCCTCTGCTCACCCTGCCTCCCATCCCATAGTTCAGGATTTCTCTCAAACTAAGAAAATGCAGCTCTGACTTCTACATTCCCTGAGTGGGGGCTTCATACTCCTCAGGGAGATTAAGGGCCATGTCCGCAGTAAAGATAAGAGCCGTGTCACCTATAAAGTAGGTCCTGCAAGAATGAGATCAGAACACAGAAACCTAATCCACACAGTTCCGCTTCACTGTGGGAAACATTTGGTCCAGCCAGGGCTGGCCCCTCAGTGTAAGCCCAGTAGCAGCTGTGACGTGCAGAGTCGTGTAGAGTCAGATTCAGCACCAACAGAGGGGATGACCACTGAGGGCGACACACAGATCTCAGGCACTGACCAGGACCTGGGACAAGAATACACTATGAGGCAATGACCTGCTGCTGCACACACCTCTATCTACAGTGTACAGATTTAAGGTTGAGGACCTAAGGGGAAGGAAGGGTCAATATAAACTGAAACCTTTCCCATTAAATCCATATTGTGAAGGCCCAATCTCCAATGAATCTGTGTTATTTTGTTGCAAAAAACCTAGCTGACCAATGGAGGGACCGGCAGCGGGGGCAGTGTCTCACATGGGGACGGTCCAGGAGGTGATGGGGCGGCTGCCTGGGTTATTGTTGCTAGCTCAGACACCAGCAAGTCTTTACTTGGTGAGTCTCCGCAGAACCCAATGGCCACAGACTCCCAGCTCTGAAAGTCTACCTCTTGTCCTTTTTTGAAGTCCTAGAAACAAGACGTGTGATCCCTGTCATTAGCTGGGGGTCTTTCTAAGAAACGAAAAAAGAGGAATGAAGTAAGCTCCAAAGGACAGGAGAGTCATAAGACTATAACTCACAAGAAAACAAATACACAGAGTCATCACTGAAAATGATGTGGCTTTTTAAAAATTAAATATTAGAAATCTTAGCCCGGCGTGGCGGTGCACACTTGTAATTCCGGGATTTGGTTGGCTGAGATCAGAGGATTGCAGTTCACGGACAGTGTCAGCTACTTAGTGAGGCCCTCCGCAACTTAGTGAGACCCTGTTTCAAAATAAAGAATAAAAATTAGGCCAGGAGTGTAGCTTGGAGGTCGAATGCCACTGGGTTTCATCCCTAGACCTGCAAAAAGTAAAAATAAAAAAAGATTAGAAATTTTTAAAATGCATGTGAAAGGAGCAGCAGTGGGCTCATCATAAACATTATACACACACACACACACACACACACATACATATACATATGTATATGTGTGAGTGTGTGTGTATATATATATATATATATATATATATATATATATATATATATATTACAGATTCTATAATCTAGGTACTGTTCAGTGAACCCAAACTTGGTGACTGTCAGATATACACAATGTACAGCAGTATTTGTACTCTACGGGGCTACTTCTAACACACACACAATAGTTGCGCAGAACTGGACACTATCCCATGCTCCCCTCCCTCCCTCCACTAGAACTACTTTGTAATGATCCTCCTTCCATCCCTCTGACACTCACTCAGGCAGTATCAGTGCTCTAACTCTGGATGCTGGCCCAGCCCTCCCTGTCTGCTACATTTTCCTGTAGATCCCATTTAAGATCAACGACCAAATGTTTTCCAAGCAATTACTGTGCACTCAGCTCTGTGCTTTGCTGAACTGTGAGATAGTGACTGGAAAGACCTTGAGGTTACTTCTACCTTAGCAAAAGAGGAGGGTGCATGGACAGAAGTCCTCAGTGAGCTCAGGCATTGCTACCTCCATGAACCCCCTCTGCCTGTGGTCTCACTAATTCTCTTTCCTCACCTAAAAAGAGATAGATTACATTTCCTTGCCTCCCTTCATGGAAATAAAGTCTATTTATAGGTGACGCCTTGTGATAATAGAACATGGGTAGAAGGACGTGTATTATTTCCAAACTTGGCTCCTAACTTTTTTTTTTGTTGGTTGTACTAAGGATTGAATTTAGGAATGTTCTACCTCTGATCTACACTCCCAGTCCTACATAATTTTTTTATTTTGACATAGGGTCTCACTAAGTTGCTGAGGCTAGCCTCAAACTTATGGATTCTCTTGTCTATGTCTTCCAAGTACTGAGTTTACATCAGGGCCTGATCACAGTCCACCACAACCCATGTTAGATTATATCAAGAGTAAGGAAGAAACCTGTACCATGCTAAGCCACTGAGAATTCTGGCAATTGGCTTGTCTAGGCTAATACTGACCCTCAAGTTGAAAATAACAACAATTTGTTTTCTAATTGAACACACCCTTGGGAAGCTCATGCACACATATAGTAAATATTTCTAATTGCATAGAACTATGGATGCAAACCATGGTTTGTCTAACCACAGAAAGCATGCTCCTGATCTGTCTCTTCTCTAACCCCCTCTGGGCTATTGCAGCAGCCACAGGGTGCTTTGGCGAGTCTAAGGAAAAACCTAACTCATAGGATCTGTGAGCCAGAGACAGTTTTTCAAACTGTGCATATAGCCGTTTTTGTTGTGTATAGCGTGTGTGCTGTTCCTATTCTGTATTTCACGGGCATGTTTCTTCCCCTCTTCCCCACACAAATACATTCTTCTCAAAGCAACCACAGTGGCTTTTGAACTGATCCAGGATCATCTCCTGGGTTAACCCTCAGGTTGAAGGCAGCAAGTTCAGAGACAGTGGGCTTTGGAGGTGGCCTCTAGGGCACTTTGCAAAGCCTGCAGGGCTGCCCAGAGCAAAGTCTCTTGTGGTAAGAGACGAGGTCTGCAACCCACAGGCATGTGGTCACAGAGAGGTCAACAGGGCCCAACTGGGGGCCCAGGACTCCTGAGATACACTTCTACATAATTGAGAGGTTCAAAAATAGAGAAAGTCATTGCGTTCTTAATTATTCCCTCGTTGGGTTGCCTTCCTGGCTGGGCCTTGGCTGCACCAGCCGCAGCATAAATCACATTCCATCAGCGTAACTGCAGGGCTTCAGGGATCATTTTGGAATACTAGGATGTTAATGCATTGGGTTTTGTTCCAAGCAGTGAGCCACCTCCTGGGATTTGGGAATCTCTCTTTTAAATCGAGATAGCACTAATGAGCTTGTGAGGGCCCCTGACCCCCTCGACTCATTGCCTCACTCCCAGGAGTGTTCTGAGCATTGGAATCAGCCATGCACTGTGTTGCAGCCAGCCAGGGTCCTGATAAGGCCACAGGATTTCCGTGCAACTGGTTCCATTTGGAGATATTCTAGTTGCATTTCCTCCTCCTCCTCCTCCTCCTCCTCCTCCTCCTCCTCCTCCTCCTCCTCCTTCTTTTTCTAAATTACCAACTAAAACCCAAAAGTGCTTTGCACATGTAGGCTCTGGGTAAATGTTTTGTGGTTATTTTGTGCTATCTCTGCTTCTATCCCCAAGCAAAGATTAGGCTGAGATGGGAGGAGATGGTCCTCAAAACAGAGTGCCAAGAAGAAAGGCATGTTCTGTGAGGCAGCTGAGTAGCATTGAGCTTTTTACCCAGGGCAGATTCTCGATGGCCTTAAGCTTACATTTACTCCCTTGAAAAAGCCTCAGATGATACCGACTTTTGTTGCTGTGCGCGATTTATAAATATTTAGTAATTTAGTATTATGCATTATATTTTTGTTCATTTATAATAAGAAATTTAGGGCAACAGAGAGGTTAGGGAATTTGTCTAAAGTTTCAGAGCTGGTAAATGGTAGTGGTAGGGACTGAAACTGGGTGGTCTAGCCCCAGGGACCACAGCTTAGAGCACCAATCTGTCCTCCATCACCTCCTGCCCCTGTGACTGAGCTCCTGCTGTCCAACCTATGGAGAACATCTGCTCTTCTTCTGTTCACACCAGGAAACCCTAGCTCATCTCTCAGGGCTAAGTGGGTTTCTACCCAGCATAGGTAGAATATTGGGTAGTATTCTAACTACCAGTTAGAGAAATTCTTCCCCAGCATCCTCTTCACACTAATTGACTGGTTCTAGACTCCAATAGCATTGTGATTAAGGGCATGCCATTCAGAGCCGGACCACAGAAATCTAGCTCAAAAGTCACCTATGCTACATACCAGTTTTATGATCTTGGTAATGTTTCTTCACTTGCCTGAGCCTACACTTTCTGATTTTTTTTTTTTTTTTTTTGGTGGTACTGGGGTTCTTGGAAGCCCTTCTACCTCCGTGCTACACTCCCAGACCTATTATATATATATTTTTATTTGGAAACAGGGTCTCTTAATCCAGCGAGGCTGGCTCCGAACCAGTGTGATCCTCCTGTCTCTGCCTCCAAGTGCAGGGATTACAAGCATGCACCACCATGCCCGGCCACTTTCTGATTTTTTAATAGAGATTACTGCACCCACCATGCAGGGCTGTTGAGAAGATTAACTGAATTACCATATCTAAAATACTTAGAACAGTACTGGCTCATGCTTTTACATGACAAACACACACACATACACACACACACACACACACACACACATATATATATATATATATATATATATATATATAATTACTTCACAATTGCCTCATCTATATTGCTGTTGAATCACAGCTCAATTTTCTTATCTGATTCCTATACCCTGCAGGATTGTACTCACTTTAAAGACAGATTGGTTTTTCATATATATACATATACATATATGTATATATATAATAAATATATATATAAAACTTATATATAAAATAAATATACATTGGGGATATATATATATATATATATATATATATATATATATATATATAAATCTGGCGCTTAGATCAGCATCCTGCAGATAGTAAATAGTCATTTAGTGGCAGTAATTAACTAGTGAGTGAAGGTAGCTAATATTATATCCCCAGGCAAAAGAATGAAAACTAAAATCTTTCTCTTCCTCTGAATTGCACTTAAATATATGTCATAGGTCCTTATGGATTTTGGAATAGTGCATCCCAGGGTTAATTTAATCTGTGTTAGTTTAAAGAAGACCCACTCATAAACAAGTTAAGAAATACAGTCATTATTTGGGGTGGCTGAGTTGAAATAAAGCACAAACTTAGTGGGATTTGAATATCAGTAAGAAATTCAGGGCAACAGAGAGGTTAGGGAATTTGTCCAACATTGCAAAGCTGGTGCTGGCAGGGTCTGAAACTGTGTGATCTAGCTCCAGGGACCATAACTTAGAGTGCCCTTCTGTCCTCCATCATTATTCCTGTCTCTGTGACTTAGCTCATGTCTGTAGAGAAGAACCAGCCTCTAAGAATCCCTGGCTTCTGGAGTCATCGTTGCGAGCTTAGCTGTTCTGTCCTGTCTTTAGAGGGGCAGCCATTCATTTCAAGTGGGGATTCTACAGATATCCCCTGCAGGTGACTGAGCCACCAGGTAAAGATGCTTCATTATTCCCTGAAGCACACAGCAAATGACCACTTACAAAACCTTCTCTATTATTTGACTATTTACATCTCTAGGTTCATTGATTTTAGAACACTTTTAATGCCGAAGTCAGTAAAGCTTCATGTCTTGTGATGATGGGTCAGGAAGCTAGTGCAGAGCTCTAGGTCTGCAGAGAACTGGCTCCTTGCAAGACAGCCGCATGCTGCTGCTACTGAACATTGGAGCAGGAGTTTAACTCCGTGCCTGCTCCGAGGCCCCCAAGTGCTGAGCAAAAGTCTTTCTGTGTGCTCAAGTTAAAAGGGTAGGACCTTAGGGAGTCTTGTTCTGGGTACTTTAACATCTGTTTGTAACTGGGGAAGTTAGATCTGGTGAAAAGTTATGGAAAGCAGAAACTACTTATCTTATTCAGAGAAAGAACAGAACTCCAACATGTTCATCAATGCCTTTTGGTTTTTCAAGCCTACCTCCTGGGAACACAGACATTGGGCATCATGTACCATCCCTGAGCTTATCAGCAGGACTTAATTTAGCCATACTAAGGGCAATGAGGCACCAGGAGAAGGTGTGGCTCAGGGGGGGGTCTTATTTCACTGCCCCCTCCCACCATCTATGTGCATTCCCGACCTGCTTTTCTACAGAATGCTGGGAAACAGAGAAATCCCATTTTATGCGCAGGGACAGGTTTGGGATGGATTGATATTTCATCTCCTACTTGCTTGGCTGCCCTGAATGAACTATACATTGAATTGCACCCTGCAGTTTGCTTAGAAATGAACAGCTTTGGGAAATATGAAAGAAAGGAGATGGCTGATTAGATCTAGGGAAAGAGAAACGTGAGAGTCAACCTCTTCGGGAGTGGTTTTTGTTTTGGTAGCTATTGTGCCCAGGTTGTTGTGTAGGTAACATGTGAATGTTAGCCCTTGCTATGGTTTGGACTTAGAATGTTCAGCAGACCTCATGCGATAGACAAGGTAGCCATGTTGGAGGTGAGACTTAGTTGCCGGGCCTTGGTTGCTGGGGCAGGGGCGTTCCCTGGAGGGAAGGCTTGGGACAGCAGTTTCCCAGGGCAGGCCGCTATAGCTTCCACTTCCACTCTTTTTCCCCTGCTATCATGAGCTGACAAAGCTCTCTTCTTTTTCCTGATTCCTACCATCATGCCCTAAAGACCTGTAGCTGAGTTCTTGCTTGGCAAGCCTTCATAAATGGACTATGTATATGCACTGAGATTTCCAGACACATGAGCAAATAAATATTCCTTCCTCTAAGTTGTGTTCGTCAGGTATTTCGGATTACAGCAGGGAGCGTGCTGATCAAAACATTCCATCTCCTTCTAAGACAGCACTATCTCTAGCTCTGAAGTCATGCTTAGTGCTATAGCCTAAGCTGTCAGCAGCATCATTTCCTTACTGCACCTCAGTACTTTTTCCATACTTTTACACCTTTCTCCACACACTTGATTTCAATCAATATCTCTTGCACAGGGAAAATCACTGGCATTAATCATTTCTCAATCTGTGCCCCTCATCTCCATTTCACCAGCTAGATCTCCTGCATGGCTCTCATCAGCTCATGCTCAGATGATGGTGGTTCACCTGACATCCTGCCTCTCTGCTCCTTGCACACCAATTTATCCTGTAGTATCTGACAGATCCATCTGAAGTCACCGGCTTGCTCAAGAAATTTTATGGCTCCCCATTGTCTACTAAAAATTAAGGTCAGCCTGGCTTTTAAAGCCCTCTGGCATCTGGTTCATCAAATCTCCCTTGTCTGCCAAACCCTAAACTATGCTTTATAATTCTAATCGTGCCCATCATAATCCACTTGTGGCTCTTGGATTGTCACCTAACACATTCTCTTCCTGGACTGTTCAACACCCTTTCCCTGCCTCATCTGTCAAATCATTTAATCCATCTTCTTCTGCCCCCTCCAACCTCTGTTCTCTTATGAAACTTGGTTTGTTTTCACTCTTTCACATTTATTACCTACCGCCTTGTTTGTAGACCCATGAGCTCTGTCCTATAGGCCTGGACCACTGGCTCCATGCTCTGTAGGGATCCCCCATCATCTCCCTCACTCTCTCCCTCTCACATAAGTATACACCCACGGAGGGCCAGACCTATCATAGGTGCTTCATAAATATTTTTAAAATAAATGTTCCTCATTCATCTTTTGGGATCTAGGTGGCCAAGGTACAATCCTATGCAAAATAAAAATAACATCCATTTTATTGTTGGCATTATTTAGTCGGAGACACACCTTTAAGTCCCCAAATATAGTGGAGTCTGCCTTTATTTGTGGTGATTAGGAGGGGAAGAGGCTCCCTCCCTGAGTACCAGCAGGAGGATCTACTTTGGGCTTCCAATTTCTTTGCAAATACAACCCCAATCCCAATACCTTTTCCCGGGAAACACTTTTCCTCATCTTTCAGTATTCAAATGAAATCTTACTATCTTAATGAAAGTTTTTTAAGGCTGCCTGTCTCCATTGTCATTATATACGATTTAAAAAAAATACATAGAAGTAGCTGGGTGTGGTGGTTCAGGCCTGTAATCCCAGTACTTAGCAAGCTGAGATAGGAGGAATTACAGGTTTTAAGCCAGCCCTAGCAGCTTAGTGAGACTCTATTTTGAAAAAAAAAATAGTGCTGGTGGTGTACTTCAGAGGTAGAATGTCTCTGTGCTCAATTACACACACACACACACACACACACACACACACACACACACATAAATCGTAAAGGCTGCACAGTCGCTTAGTGTCTAATGGCCAGACTGTTTTGAAACTGTAAGCCTTGTTCAGTCTGTGAACCTGCAGCTGGTGGGCAATGACTTCTACGCTGCTTTCTCATTGTCACAGAGAGGGACAGACTTTGAGCATCTCTTCCAGGCTTTTCCTCCCCATAGAGCACTGACATTCTGGCTTCCTTCACTCCTCTATGGGAGAACTATATTGCCAAGTTGAAAATGTGAGCTTATTCCTTGGTCACGAGGAGAAAGTATCGCCGTAGGACATCTGAGCCACGGCCTTCTGTCCTCGGCACCTGACACACGGTTGTCATAGCCTTTGGTCCTCTGCATGGCTCCTCCTCTTATTTATTTATTTATTTATTTATTTATTTATTTATTTTGTTTTTCTCCAGATACCCTATCAGTTACTCAAGGGCAAGGACCTTTGATTTCTGCCTCTTTCTTCTATTTGCTGAGCATGGCACTCCGCACAGAAAGGAGACTTGGTGCTTATTTGCTCATTGAATGATTCAACGTCAGTCAGACTCTTTCCTCTTCATTCTTAGGTGCTTGGCTCTGCAGATATTCATGACTAAGAGGAGCTGAAGTAGGTCCAGTGATGGGAAACAACAACAAATAGCTCAATAAATCATATTTTTATTTGTACTTCTCACTCTTTACATGTGAGTGACTTTTTCTGTCAAGCTTTCAGATATATATTGTGAAACAGAGGCCTTGTGAGAGTTCTGTCTTCCAAACTTCCAAAATCCAGGTCTCATAGTGCTTTCTTCCAGCTGTAATGCATGGCCTTGGTGTCTACCTTTATTTTATCTTCGCTGCCCTCACCCTCTTCATATTCTTTAGCGTGGGAAGCATGTTGTTTAGAGTGGATAGAGTGGAGTGTGTGTGTGTGTGTGTGTGTGTACATATATATATATATATACACACACACACACATAATCTCCATTGAAGCCAAAGAGGGCCAAGTGTGGTGGTGCCTGCTTGTAATCCCAGTACTTGGGAGGCAGAGACAGGAGGATTGTGGTTTTGGTATGGCCTCAGTCACTTAGTGAGGTCTTTTGCAATTTAGTGACATCCTGTTCTCTAATGTTCATGATGTACATTAACAGACATATCAAAGTCAATAATTAAGACAAACATGAGAAGGAGGGAGGGGGAGGGAATGGGGTGGGAATTGAGCAAGGGCTAATTGGGTGATGTGTGCATGTATGTCTCCACCATCTTGTACTCCATACACTGTATGACTACTGTGCACCAATAAAAAAAATTTTAAAAATAAAAACTAACTGATAGGGCTGGGAGTGTAACTCAGAGGTAGAATGCCCTTGAGTGCCATCCTTAGTACCTAAAAAAAAAAAAAAAAGCCGAAGAGGGACTTAACTCTCAAAGTGCTCCAGTATGATGTGGTACAGTGTGCATACTTAACTCTCGTAGCACACACAGGCATGGCTAAACACACCCCAAATATCAGGGCCAACACACAGGCACCAGGCACACGTACAATGCCCAAGACCCAGTAGGCAATGCACAGGCTGGTACTGTCAGGCAAGTCCTCACCTCCTGTTCTGGTTAAGTACTGGGCAAGGTCAGGCCTGAAGATCTGACCATACTCACCACTGACCTGGACCTCAGACACTGATCTAGCCAGCTGAGTTCTGTGGTAAATGGACTGCCCATCCTGCTTTCCAGGTTGTACTAATCTCTCTCTTTCTCTTGCCTAAAAGAGCATAAATTATATAAAGTTTGCATGGAGTGTTAATGAATAAAGAATCTGTCTTGGTCATAATTACAAGAAATGTTCTTGAAATGACTGAGACAGTGTTTTGGTGGTTTTTCTACAGTCCAAGTCTTCTCAGATCCTTGAATATTTACCCATTTTCACTACAGGGAAGCAAAATTAGGAAAGCAAATAGCAAATACTCTAACCCCACTGAAATTACAAAATGGAAAAAACAGTGTCAGTTATATCTTGGACCCTATTCTTAGCTTCTTTCTAATATCCCAGTGGGCCTAGGGAGCCAGTATGGCTCAACAAGCACTTTGTATCTCAACTTAGACACCCCCAACTGCTGGAGGGAGGACTTGGGTGACCTTTGTAGATTGTGCTCTCTATTTTACCAGTGCTTCTCAGGTGGTTGTGAGTTTTCTATGGGATAATGCATGGACTCTCAGTCATCAGAGAGGCTGTCTCTGACACCACTGAGGGGCAGATCAGTATAGTCAGTACCATGGCAGCAGCTTTTACTGCTGAGTTACTGAGGGCCATGGCTGATACTGGACACATGTAGTCATTTTCTTCCTACAGATTCCGTTCACTGAAACCCTGTTCCCTCCTCTTCTTGCCTCTTCTCCTTTTAGCCCTGTTTCTGAACCAAGGGTAAGAAAAAAGTGCTTTACTGGCCGTCTTAAGCAGAATTAATAAGCCAATTCCACATAACTGATGAGAAAAAGAGGGGAGGCCAAGCCAAGTGTGGTGGTTCACATTGTAATCCCAGCATTCGGGAGGCTGAGACAGGAGGATTCAGGTTTGTGGCCAGCCTCAGGTATTTAATGAAGCCCTTTGCAACTCATTGAGACTCTGTTTCAAAATAAAAAATAGGCCTGGGGGTATAGCTCAGAGATAGAGTGTCCTGGGTTCCATTCCCAGCAATGCAAAAAAATAAATAAAATAAAATAAAGGAGAAGAGGGGAGATCAAAGGCAAAGCCATATGGGGATCAAGGCAGATTGTATTTCTCGAGAAGGCCTCTAGAATATGCTCAGATTCATACAGTTTGGGACCCATGAACTACAGGTGAAGAGCACTTATCGTTTTTTTATTTTGCTGAAAATTATTTGTTGGGATGGAAATTGCTGAGGAGATGCGTTACTGATTTATGTGTGTTGGAGTCCTACCTGAAGCAGCTGTGGTTTCCGTCAGGAGACCAACCTCAGCAGATATCAAAGGTAAAACACTAAACCCTGAATGAATGAGTGAGTGAATGAATGAATTTATGAGTGCATTCAGAAATAGAAGGAAGACAAGGCCCCACATGACAGCCGGGAGCTGTCTATGTACAGGAATCCCAAATCCAAACCTACAGTCTTTCCTTGGAAGGACAATATATATGTAAATAGAGCCATCACATTTAGAATGTCAGGCCTCAGAGGGTTCCTCTGGAGCTTACAAAGGCCACTTCACATTTCTCCATGAAATTCCAAAATTTGACAGCTTTCTTAACACAGTGATGACGTGCAATAAAAGCCTCAGAAGGCATGCAGTTTGAAAAGTAAACAATTTGCTGTTCAATTTGGAGGAAAGACTTTGAATTTAACTCTTTGCAGCTATCAAAATGTGACCCTATGATACAACAGTGATTTTAAAATGTAAATATGATTTTTAGACATGCAGATAAGGGTTAGCTATTGCTGAAGCTGTGCTGATGGATGGATAAGGCTGGACCTGAGCCACAAAAGGCCACTGACAGGCTTATATACTCATTGGCTCATCCCCTCGACGAGGCTTTAGACCACCTGAATTTGCAGGATTTAATTGCCAATCTACCCTCTCTCTTTCTAAAGTATCAAGGAGGCACTGCAAATGCGTGCCTTAAAACACATTTTTCATAAAAGATATATACAGAAAGAAAGTCTTGTTTCCTAGGCAAAGTAGAAATTCATAAAAAAGGAATATGTTACCTCCAGCAATAAAAGGTTTTCTGCACAGCACACTGTGACTAGTAACTTGTCCTTGTTATAAGCATAACTGCCTCTAGGTCTTCAGATATGTTTGCCTGAACATGCTTATACTTTAGGGCTCTAAGCTTTGAGAGAATATCTGATTCCATAACACACACACACACACACACACACACACACACACACACACACACGGAGTTCTGTTTAATCCTGGGGGGATGGGGGGAGGCCAGGCAGGACTCCTTGGTGTGCAGTGGTCAACAGTGTCTGCACAGGTCTATTAGCCCCCCCTAAGCTGTGGGCATCTGCTGCCCCAGGGCCTGGCAGTGTGGGCTGGGGTTAGTGCCAGCACCCACAGAGCTGGAGCTGTTCATGGGTTTCCTGATAGGAGCTGGCAGACGTCGCCTGGGGTGGGGTAGGACTAGATGACCTCTAAGTTCCCTTCCAAGCTTAAGATCCTGTGACAGATTTAGATGATATGACACTAATATTCTGCAATTTAAGCTGCCGCCCCCTCCTCCACATAGAGCTATAAGTCTAGAGTCTTTTGTGAATACCACTCTTTTCAGAAGACAGTCAAAATGTGTGGCACACAGATAAAATGGTGACCCACCAATTTTGTTCCCAGGTTTTTAAAAACCGCTACATGGTGTTAATATATTTATGTGAAAACATGACCAAATATGAAATTCTTCAGACACAAAAAAGTTATAAACACTTCATAACGGCAGCAAAAACACCCAGAAGCTCCAGGCAGGAATGAGCCATGCTTAATTTTTAGAGGAATATAGAAACCAGTGAAGCAGACCAAGGAAGTTGCCTATGGATGTAAAATTCAGGCACAGTTCATCGCAATTTAATTCAACAAATATATATTGAGTGTTGAGCACTGTGCCGGGCTAAACGTTGGTTCCACTAAAGAGTCCCATTTGGTTTTTAGGGGTTGGCACTACACGAATGGTTTTCATAGGGTTGAGAAACAGATCATAGAAAAAGGGCAAAATCATTTTAGTACTGAGGATTGATCATAGGCCAGGCCTTCTGCCACACTAGGCATTGTGTGTGTGTGTGTGTGTGTGTGTGTGTGTGTGTGTGTGTGTGTATGAATAATTCCAAAACAACTCAGCAAAGGTAGTTATTCTTTATTTTATTTTTTATTGATGTTCCCTAGTCATACCTCTGAATGGAGTACAAGATGGTGGAGGCATACATGCACACATCACTTAATTAGCCCTTCCACAGTTCCCACCCCATTCCCTCCCCGCTTTCTTCTTCTTAGTGATTGACTTTGGTATGTTTGTGAATGCACATCATGTTCATTAGGGAATTTCTCCCTTCCCTCTTCCCATCCCCCTCAATTAGGTCACCTTATTTGCTCATCTATGGTTTCTCCTTCTTTGTCTAGAGTTTCTCCTATGACTTGTTCTTTCCCTAGTTTCCATACATTAGGAAGAGCATCCAATATTTCTCTTTTTGTGACTGGCATTTTTTTTTTGTGGTGATAGAACTCAGGGGCATTATTCTACCTTTGAGCTATACCCCAGCCCTATTTTATTTCTTATTTTGAGACAAGGTCCCACCAAATTGAGAAAGGCCTCTTTAAGTTACTGAGATCATCCACAAACCTGTTATCCTTCTGTCTCAATCTCCTAAGTTACTAGAATTAAAGACATAAAGTACCACACCTAGCAGTAATATTCTTATTCTCTATTTTACATACAAGAAAATAAAATTCTAGAGAGGTTCAATGACTTGACCAGTTAACCTGCCTACTAACTATCAATGAAGATTTTAGAAACACAATTATCTGACTTCAAAGCCAATAGTTTCTACATTATGCCAACATTCCCCCTCCTTCTAGAATAGCCAGAAATTCTTGGCAGAAGGAATGAGGGAGGGGTTCAACTTGTCCTGTGAGTCTTAGAGACCACACTACTCATACCTTCTTCCAGATCTTCCCACACTGCCTAAGCAAGCCCTCTTTCCTAGTTATTATTCCATGGGACAGATGGGTGACCCTGGCAGCAAGTGTTGGGCAGCTTCTGAACCTGGCTTTGAGCAGTGATAAAAACTCCATAGAGTCAATTTAGGTCAGATATTTTCCAGCCACCTTCATAAGGGCTTTCTTCTGTTTAAGCCAATTTGACTGCAAAGGCAACCTTCCTGACATATTGTCTATTAAACAGCCATAAATGGGGCTGTGTATCCTGAGCCCTGGTTGCTGGTCAGAGAGCGAAGCACTCCCATAAATGAGGCTTTGAAAAGGTGCTCGGTGTGGCTCCCTGGAGTAAGTCACATGCTCTCAGCTGCAAGTCCCTTCCCTCCTGCTGGAGCCAGTTCTTCACCGAAGGTGATGCTCACATGAACATAGCAGGTTCCTCCTGGCAGCAGAGATCTATCTTTGCCTCCTGCAATGGGCTCTGCTAGCTTGGCAGCCACAGGCAAGATGTGTTTTATTCCTGCACATCCTTCTTGTTTCAACAGATAATGGACTGTAGTTAGGAGACAACACTGTAAACGCAGCATAAACATTGGGCTGTGCAGCTGGAATGAGACTGCATAGAAATAAGAGTGTTGGGAACCAGGGAGGTAATAAGTCAGGAATGCAATGGAGAAAGGTTATTAAAAGTGAAGCTTGTAAAATTCTGCAACATGCTGAAAGCTTGGAGGGTTGGTTGATTACAGATGGAGTAAAGGCAGCAGCCTGTCTCATCTCTGCTGATGACTAGCTGGGTTACTGGACACTGCACTTAAAATCCTGCTGCTATACACTTTGTCCAATTGTGAAGCTGGGATTTTACACACTTAAAAAAATGTTCTAGGGCTGTTGTAAAGATGTTTGTACCTGAAAGCATTATGAAAGAAGCTAAAAGTACTACACAAATGCTAGGTTATATTCTAAATTTTTGAAAGTGGCTGAAATTACTCTTATACATCAGAGCCCTCTTGTTGGTTGAATATCCAGCAATGTTCTCCTTTATAACAAAAACCTGTTGGGGGCATATCAGGTATAAAAGGAAATAAAAGTATTGTCTGCAATGTTATAGTCAACACAGAAAGAGACTTTTATAAGCATTGTGTTAGTCAGTATCTAATAGGCTATGCTGCAATAACAAATAAAACTCAAAATCCCAGTGGCTTCACAACAACCAAAAGGAAAGTGACCATATCTTTCAAAGGCAATGCCCAGTGTGTCACGGGGATTTCTCCTCCCAGTAGGAGGTTCTGAGACTCAGGATGGTCCATCTAGTAGCTACACCATGACTTCCAATGTCACATAGGAGGGGAAGAAAGGGTCAGAGAACCATTTGAAATTTTTAATAATCAGTCCATGTGGCTTATCATATTTACTCCTAGTCAATAATCCAAACCCAGTTTTATGGTCCCAACCTTACTATACTGGAGGCCGTGTATGTAGAGAAGCCCATGGATGTTTTGGTGGGTACTCAGTTTCTTAAAGTTAGTGTTAGGCTAATGAATATACAGGGGAACCTTGTAGCTATGGTAGAGATTATGCCACTTTGATTTTACCCTTCTAGCCTACAAGGCTATGGACAGGATTATAAATTTGCCTACTTTGGGGGCAGAACAAACTATCCAAGAGGATTTACAAAGGAGCTCTAGATTTTCCGTGCAAGTCCATTGTGATTTTAATACTGGAAATTAGTGTGTCTGCTTCCTGGTTTATTCAAGGTAACACTTAAGTAATTTAACCATATTTCCAGGCTAATTGCTTCCCTGCCATCTTAGCAGCTATGATATAATTGGGATAGTATTACCTTTTAGCCTTCTAATGCTGGGGCTAATAGCTTTGGTCAGGCATTTTACTATTGATTAGAATATTTTATTAAAAGCCTAAAATCATTGTGCGAAAAGAAAAACTTGTTAAAAGCAGCCATATATATCTTATAGCCTAACATCTGGCATTTTCATGGTCTGGATTCATCATAAATTGCTTGCATTAGTTACTTCCTACAACCTGTCTCAATTTTAAAGTGATCCAGGGGTATCTTTTAGAGTTACAGAAGATATTTCAGCAGCAAGATCACTGAGATTCTAGTGTTATATTTTATGGCTTTGAGTCCGCCATATGAACAGAATGGGCATAGATAGAAAGGAATTGGTACCTTAAAATAGCAGTCTGTATTTAAGTTAATTTTAAGTACCTTTGCCAGATGGATAGCCAACTGTTTCCATCAGTGTTTGGAACTTTCCAGCAGTAAGATGCTGGCATGTAAAGGTTACCCTTTCGTTTTATCTTCAACAATGCAGTCTGTTCCTAGACTGAGTACATTCTCACAATTTGTGAGCTTGATGATTTGAATTCACCATTCCTAAATTCCATCTGCTTGCTGCTTGTCAACAGTTGAACAGATTTCAATAAATTTAGAATCTGTAAATAAATTGTTGAATAAACCTCAATAATGAATAGGAACACTGGAGATGGTCAGCCATTATATATATTTAAGACTTACAGAAGTGGGATCTGCTTCTAAAAGTCTCATCATCCACAGATCAGATAAGAATTTCCTACTACTCAAACTGGTAGTATATTTCCTTTCAAATATTGCAGACGAAAGTAAATTCAGGCTAAATTTAGACTGACCTCTCTGGTGTCTCTAGGCTTCTGAAATTAATCATGCCTACATCCTTTTTTTAAAAAAAATTCTGTTAGTTTTCCTACACAAGAAACAAACAGAAAAACAGAAAAGACAGTACACGCACATCTGTGTATTTTTTTAAAGAATTTGAATACATTACAGTACTATAAGTTATGGTATTCTAAAAGCATTGCTGAAATAGTTGGAAAGTATAGTAACATTTTTAGAAATCTCAGAAATTCTGGGTAACACATGTTGATGTACAATAAAACAAATTATGTGATAAAGTCTTATAACAAGGACCAAACCCACCTCCCCAACTACCATTTGCTGCAAGTGTGGCTAAGCATTTTTCCATATGGTAATTCATTAATATTTACAACAAACATATGAGTTATACTTTTTGTCCTTATTTCACAACTGAGAAAAGCAATCAGAGAAAGATTCACTACTGCCTTGCCATAGCCACATGACTGGCCAGTAGAGGAGATGGGATTAAAGAATGGTCTACCTTCTGTCTTCTTATTTTGATATCCCTCATTTGTTGGCTTATTGAAAGGGTTGAATGGTACCAGTGAAAGAAGAGGCATCTATCTTCATGTTTCTTTTTGTTTTCAGAAAGCTGGGTTTGATGACAGTAAAAGATGATAATCAAGTTTTGCTTCAAAGATGCCCTTTTGTGTTCCTACCTCTGATGATCCTCTTAAAGGGACAGCAAGGCAGACACACTAATTTGCTTTTATACTCATGAACTAGAGATAAATAGAGGCATTTGAATTTGCCTGAGAATCTTTTTCTCTGTATTTCTATCATAAAAAATACATTTTAGACCCTGCTTTTTTCATATTGCCAAACAGGCAGTCCCTTTCACTAATATCTTTTTAAAAGTCAAGTAAACTTGATTAAGATATTATTTATATACACTTAAAAGAGATCATTTGAAGTTTGCAGTCAAGTGTGTATATCTATCAACCACAATCACAATGCAGATATTTTTATTACTCCAGAAAGTTTCTCCATATCTCTTTGTAGTCAATCCCTACAACCACATATTTGAACCAGAAAACCACTGAAGTGCTTTTCATGACTTTAGATTATTTTTACGTACGGTAGAAGATGAAATGTATGTAATACATACAATCTGTGATTGATTATTTTTCTTTTCAGACCAAACAAACGCATTATGAAACATTCTCATGTTGTTGCATGTGCCAATACTTTATTATTTTCATGAGATGGAGGAGAGGGTAGTATTCATGATAGTGCAGCTACAACATGGTGTTTATTCATTTTCTTGTTAAGGGGTATTAGGGTGGTTCCAGTATGCTTCCTGACACATGTTTCCATACAAAAACATATGTTTTCATTTCCCTTGGGTAAATATCTAGAAGTGGAATTACTGAGTCATGTGGCAAAAGTATGCTTAACTTGATAGGACACTAACAAACTCTGCCAAAGTGGTATATTCTTACCATTAATGTGTCAGAGTCCCAGCTGCTCCATATCTTGGCCAATGCTTGATATGGCCAACGTTTTAAG
The DNA here is from genome assembly GCF_963383645.1 of Muscardinus avellanarius. Lineage (NCBI taxonomy): Eukaryota > Metazoa > Chordata > Mammalia > Rodentia > Gliridae > Muscardinus > Muscardinus avellanarius. Next base: position 17,717,573 of record NC_137801.1, on the reverse strand, counting down.
TTTTTGTCCATTCTAGTGTGTGAACTAGTTTTAATCTGTATTTTATGATGACAGTTTTGGGCAGCTTTTCAGGTATGTTTTATTTCTCTCTATTTTTATGTTTCTGTATAAATTTTTGCCCATTAAAAATTGCATTCTTTGTATAGTTTTGTATTATTACAAACAATTGCCAGATACATCTAGTGCAGGTATATTAATCTAGAATCTTACTATTTTATTAATATATTTTGAAGACCAAAGTTTTTAATTTGGATGAAATAAAAATTACTGTTTGCTTTTTCTGTATTAAGACATCTTTGCCTATTCTAAGGTCACAGATATTTTTTATATTATTTTCTAACATTTTAGAGTTTTAAGCTTTAACACTTAATACCATAATTATTTCACCTTAAATTTTACTGTAGAGTTTATTTTTTTCATTTGGATATTCATTTGTCCCGCATTATTTTTGAAAAAATGCTGATCTTCCTATCTAATAAGCCTGGTCCTGAAGATCAACTGATCATATGTGCATAGGCATATTATATTTTGAACACTTTTTCATTGATTCATTTATTACTATGTCTTACTATTACTTTATAGTAAGTCTCAAAAATAGGTTATATAATTTCTCTAGTCTTTTCAAAATTATTTTAGGGGTGTGTGTGTGTGTGTGTGTGTGTGTGTGTGTGTACATTTATAAAGATATTTGGGAGTCAAAGCTTTTTTTAAAAAATATTCCTAAAATGTAATTGAGTTGAGAATTAAATTGATAGATAAATTTAGAGATAATTAATATTTTGTGATTTTTAACCCTTGAACATGTAATCACTATTCATTTATTTTAATCATCTTTAATTTCTGAAAGCTAAATTTATAGTTTTAAGTGAACGAAACTTGTATATATTTTTACTTGCCCTGTGATAGTAGAATATTTTATGATATCAATATGATTGAACATTTATTTGCATGTTCATAAGATATTTATTTATTTATTTTATTTAATGTCATCCCATTTATTATTATTTTTTATTTCCTGAGATTTGGGGTTCTTTTTTTAAAAATTTTTTATTGGTGCATTATATTCATACATCATATTGGGGTAAAAAACTTGAAATTGCAAATATTTTGCTGGGCGTGGTGGCGCACGCTTGAAATCCCCTTGCTTGGGAGGCCGAGACAGGAGGATCACGCAGGTTCGAAGCCAGCCGAGCTGGCTTAAGAGACCCTGTTCCCAAATTTAAAAAAAGTATAAAATAGGTCTGGAAGTGTAGCCTGGAGTTAGAAGGGTTTCCAGGAACCCCAGTACCACCAATGAATGAATGAATAAATAAATAAATAATAAAATTGCAAATATTTAGAAATACTTTTAAATAAATAACAGACTTTTAAAATGGGTTTAAGTATCATTAAAAACATTTTTTCTTATTTTCCTGAAATTTAAAGTTCTGAGCCTTTGTTGTACTCATTTGGATATTTGGCTTTAAAAGCTATAGTAGCTAGAAAAGAAACCCACAAAAAATGTAACAGGGAAAAAGATTAAAAATGAATTTTCTTGTTTTTGTCTCTTATGAAAAAGATTTTAGACTTTACTAATAAATATGATAGTACTAGGTTTTTCATAGATTATCAAATCAGAGAAGGGAATGTTGAATATTTTTTAAATGATTGTGCTACATCTATTGTTTAGGACCTTATGATTTTCTCCCTTATTTTCTGAATGTGGTACACTATATTGATTAATTTTTAAATATAATACTAATCTTACAATGCTGTATGTAATTAGCCTTTTTTAAAATTTATTTTTATTGGTGCATTGTAATCATACATCACATTGGAATACAAGACTTGAGAGGATATACAAGCACACATCATCCAATTAGCCCTCAAACAGTCCCCATCCCATTCCCTCCCACTCCCTTGATTCCATGCTTGTTTGGTGATTAACTTTGATACATATGTTTATGTACCTCCTGCTTTTTAAAGAGGCTCCATCCTCCCCTATTCCATATCCTCTGATTGGTCACCTTAATTGCTTCACTATAGGGCCATTTATATAGCTCGACCACTTCCTGTTGCCCCTTTCCTCCTAGTTATTGCTGATTAGGGGAAGCATCTGGTTTTAATTTTCTGCGATATTTCTCTGTGCATGCCGCGTTGAAAATACCGATCCCACTCTTGATGGCCCCAGTTGTAGCCTGGCTACCTGGTGGACTGATCCAGACCTCGCTGGCTCAAGCAGCGGCGTTGCCTCATGGGAGGCCCCAATTCTGGTCTCGCTGGCCCCGACACTGGCCTAACCCCTCAGCTGGCTCCGATCCCGGCCTTGGAGGTCCCAGCATCGGCCCTACTCATGGCAGGCTCCGATGCTATCCGATGGCCCTGGCATCGGCCTAACCTCTTGGCAGGCTCCGATCCTGGCCTCGGAGGCCTCAATAGCGGCCTTGCTTCATGGAAGGCTCCGATGCCGGCCACTGGCCCCGGCACTGGCCTAACCCCTCAGCAGGCTCCGATCCCGGCCTCTGAGACCCCGGCACTGGCCTTGCCTCACAGCAGGCTTCGATCCTGGCCTCGCTGGCCCCAGAACCGGCCTAACTCCTTGGCAGGCTCCGATCCCGGCCTCGGAGGCCTCAACAGCGGCCTTGCCTCACAGAAGGCTCCGATGCTGGCCGCTGGCCCCGGCACCAGCATAACCCCTTGGCAGACTCCAATCCCGGCCTCGGAGGCCCCAGCACTGGCCTTGTCTCAAGGCAGGCTCTGATGCTGGCCTCACTAGCTCCAGCACCGTCCTAACCCCTTGGCAGGCTCCGATCCCGGCCTCAGAGGCCTCAATAGCGGCCTTGTCTCACGGAAGGCTCCTATGCTGGCCTCTGGCCCCGGCACCAGCCTAACCCCTTGGCAGGCTCTGATCCCAGCCTCGGAGTCCCTAGCACCAGCCTTGCCTCACAGCAGGCTCCGATCCCAGCCTTGGAGGCCCCAGGACCAGCCTTGCCTCATGGCAGGCTCTAATCCCGGCCTCGCTGGCCCCAGCACTGGCCTAACCTCTCGTCAGGCTCCGGTCCTGGCCTCGGAGGCCTCAATAGCAGCCTTGCCTCACAGAAGGCTCCGATGCTGGCTGCTGACCCCAGCACCGGCATAATCCCTCAGCAGGCTCTGATCCCGACCTCGGAGGCCCCAGCACTGGCCTTGCCTCACGGAAGGCTCCGATGTTGGCCGTTGGCCCCGGCACCAGCCTAACCCCTTGGCAGACTCCGATCCCGGCCACGGAGGCCCCAGCACCGTTCTTGCCTCACGGTAAGCTCCAAACCTGGCCTTGCTGGCTCTGGTACCGGCCTAACCCCTCGGCAGGTTCTGATCCCGGCCTCTAAGGCCCCAGCACTGGCCTTGCCTCACGGGAGGCTCCAATGCTGGCCTCACTGGCCCCAGCACCGGCCTAACCTCTCGGCAGGCTCCAATCCTGGCTTCTAAGGCCCCAGCACCGGCCTTGCCTCACGGGAGGCTCCAATTCCAGCCTCACTGGCCTCAGCACCGGCCTAACCCCTCGGCAGGCTCCGATCCGGCCTCAGAGGCCCCAGTACCAGCCTTGCCTCATGGCAGGCTCCAATCCCGGCCTTGTTGGCCCCAGCACCGGCCTAATCCCTCAGCAGGCTCCGATCCTGGCCTCGAAGGCCCCAGCACCGGCCTTGCCTCACGGCATGATCCAATCCCAGCTTCACTGGCCCCAGCACTGGCTTTGCCTCACGGGAGGCTCCGATTCTGGCCTCACTGGCCCCAGCACCGGCCTAACCACTCAGCAGGCTCCGATCCCAGTCTCGGAGGCTCCAGCACTCCAGCTTTGCTGTGTCTGTTGCTGTCCTCACCCCTCGGCAGGCTCTAATCCGAGCACCCTCTTCTCCCAACCATTTGTCCCACGTTCTCGAGGGTGCATGGTGGTAGCATTCTGCCTCTGGGGTCATTACCTCAAAGGTTCCAGGTGTTATGTATGAGATCTCTGCCTCCCCTAAGTACTGGCCACTGCCATTGCCACTGTCTCTACCATTTCAAATCTTTCCCAAGCTCTTTTTCCACTCTGAATGTTGTCCAGTGTTCCTAAGCATGCACGATGGTAGCATTCGACCTTTGGTGTAATTTCTCCAATAAATAAATAAATAAATAAATAAATAAATAAATAAGGTTGGTAGGCTCCGATTTCTGCTTCTCCTGAATACAAGTCTCCACCGCCAACACGGAGACCGCTTTCAGCACCGCTTTTCTCCTTGGTCTCCGCTAAAGTCTCTCTCCTTACAGGTGATGTCCAAGATTCTTAACAATGTAGAGACGAAGCAGTCCTCCTTAGCGGGGAATTTTTCCAATAATTCCAGTTCATTTGGATAAGTTTTGTCTGCATCTCCAGTATCCTGGCATCCGCCACGGCCTACTTGATCCCTCTCCGATATTTTCCTTTTTTCTTTTTCTTTTCCTTTTTTACAGGGTCCTTCCGGGTGGAAAGGGGGTCGCCTAGGGGTGCCCCACCAGCGCCTGCCCACCCTCCCAGGGTTTGGGCCAGAGGCCCAGACCACAGGGTCCTTCCGGGTGGAGACAGGGTTGCTGAAGGGTGCCCTGCCAGCACCTGCCCACCTGCCCAGGGTCTGGGCCAAAGGCCCGGACCACAGGGTCCTTCCAGGTGGAAATGGGGTCGCTGAAGGGTGCCCCATCAGCGCCTGCCCACCTGCCCAGGGTCGGGGCAAGAGGCCCGGACCACAGGGTCCTTCTGGGTGGAAAGGCTGTTGCCTAGGGGTGCCCCGCCAGCGCCAGCCCACCCGCCCAGGGTCGGGGCCAGAGGCCCGGACCGTAATTAGCCTTTTTTGTTGTAATTTTATATCATCATTGTGTTTTGTGTGCTAATGCTTTGTTAAGAAATTTTGTATCCTTATTTATATTTGAAAGAAATATTTTATTCAAGTCATTATTGAATCATTAGTTTTTTCCCCATTAAAGATAATAAAATGCAATATGTCTTTTGTTTTCCACACTTTGTATGTCTGTGTATGTTGTTACTCGGCATTGAACCCAGAAGTGTTCTACCACTGAACCACATCATAAGTAATTAATTATTTACTTTTTTTTTTTTGCGGGTCTGGGGATGGAACCCAGGGGCATTAGACCTCTGAGCTACACCCTGCCCTTTTTTATTCTTTATTTTGAAACAGGGTCTCACTGAGTTGCAAAGAGCCTCACTAAGTAGCTGAGGCTGTGCGCAAACCGCAATCCTCTGGTCTCAGTCTCCCAAATGCTGGATTACAAGCATACGCCACCATGCCTGGTTTATTTGCTTATTTTAAACAGTCTTGCTGAATGACTCTGCTGGCCTCAAACCTGCAATCCTTCATTTTTCATGATTTTATTGATACATTATAGTCTCATCAATTAAGGATATGGCTCTTCATATTTCTTCCTCCTTTTTTTAATTGCTTATGGGGTTGTTTGGGCTTGGAATGGCCCCCAAAATGCCAAAGTGTTGAAAACATGTCCCCAGTGCAACAGGAGGTGAAATCATTGTATCAAGGCTCAAGTCTTATCAGTAGAAAACTCCACTGAAGGGTTAATAATTTGAATGGATTTACTGGGTGGTAACCTAGGCATCTAGATGTGGCTATTGAAGGTAGGTCCCTGGGGGTGTGGCCTGGGGGTGTATCTGGCCCTGGTCTCTTTTTGCTTCTGGCCACCTTTGAGTTGAGACCAAACAAAGTCTCCTATATGTTGTTCCTGTCAGATATTTTGGGCACAGTGATAGAAAAGTTGACTAAAACGGTATCCTCGTCCTGTTTTAGTGGAGAGAATAATGCTTACCATATAAAATGAATTACAAAACCTTCCTACAGCTTCTGTTTTGAATGGTATTATTCTTTTTTAAAAATATTTAATAAACTTCACCAGTGAAGATATCTGTACCTGGAGTTTTCCTTATTAGAATTATTTTAATTATAAATTCAACTGTCTTAATCTATTGCTACTCAGATTTTGCATTTTTTTTCTTGTGTTGCTTTAATAATTTTTATTTTTTAAAATTTGCTTATCATAGCGCCAGGCGTGGTGGCGCAGGCTTGTAATCCCCGCGCTTGAGAGGCGGAGACAGGAGGATCATGCAGGTTCGAAGCCATCTCTGCTGGCTTAAGAGACCCTGTTTCCAAAAATAAAAAAAGTATAAAATAGATCTGGAACTGTAGCCCAGAGGTAGAAGGGCTTCCAGGAACCGCAGTACCACCAAAAAAAAAAAAAAAAAAAAAAAAAAAAAAAAAAAAAGAGAGAGAAATTTGCTTATCATAAAGTTATCGAGTTTATAACCATGTAACTATTTGGAGTAGTCACCTATATTTAAAACTTCTGTAAAGATAGTGATATTCCATAATTTATTTCTAATATTGATAATTTGTCTTTTGCCTTTAACCAATTTTATTGAGATTTAAATTTTATAGTTTTGAATCTCATTGATAATATTCCGTTTTTTGTTATGATTTCTAGTTCACTGACTTATGTTACTATGTCATTGTCTATTGTTTCCTCTTTTCTTCTAAATTTGGGTTTGTTTTGTTAATTTATTTAAATTATTTAAGAGAAAATTTAGATTCTTGATTTCAGGCAATTTTTATTTTCTAAGATAGCATTTAGTGCTATAAATTTAACTTTAACCACTATTTTAATAGCATCTCACAACATTTGATTAATTGCTCTTCCATTATCAACTGAATTTTTTTCTAATTTTTCTTTTAAATTATAATTTGACCAAGGCAGTATTTAAAATACATCAATGCCCAAATATTGAGAGATTTTTCTCTTTTTTGATATTTATATGTATTTTAATTCTGTTTGGGCAGAAAGTATACTGCCTGTGATTTCAATCAACATTATTTATTGAGATCTATTTCAGAATATAGTCCACCTTGGTGTACTTGAAAATAATACACTTTGTTATTATTGAATATATTATACAATAAATATCATTTTGGCCAAGAAGTGTGAGCGCATACTTCAAATCTTCTATGTCTTGACTACATAGTATAGAAAATAAAGATGTAATAATAAACTTTTGTACTTTTACTTTTGTCCTGTGAGATTTTATATTTAGAAGCTGTATTGTTGGGTGTTTATATGCTTATGGTAATGATGGTCAAGAATAACCAAGGGCTGAGATGGTGGCGCATGCTTGTTATCCCAATAATTGGGAGGCTGAGACAGGATCAGCCTGAGTAACTTAGTGAGATTTTTTATTTTTTTCAAAATTAAAGATAAAAATAGGACTGAGGGTGTAGCTCAGAGTAGAATGCCCCTACATTCAATCCCCAGTAAACACACACACAGAGAGAGAGAGAGAGAGAGAGAGAGAGAGAGAGAGAGAGAGAGAGAGAGAGAGAATACATTATGTTCTAGATATTACAAAGAACCAGAAAAATAGCTATTAAAGAAATGATCAGCTGGATGTGGTGGCACATGCTTGTAATGCTCGTGCTTGTCAGGTTGAGCTAGGGGGATCTCAGCCAGTCTCAGCAACTTGTGAAGGCCTCCGAAACTTAGTGAGACCCTGTTTAAATAAATTAATAATAATAATAATAATAATAATAATAATGAAAATTAAAAAAATAGGACTGAGGAGGTATGAAGTCAGAGGTAGAATGCCCCTGGGTTCAATCTTCAGTACTACAAAAAAAAAGTGATCAAGGATTTCTTATGATTGATAGCAGTGCTATATGTATCTGTTCACATGTTTATTTTTAACCTGAGTTGTATTTAAAATGAGTTTTTTTTTGTTGGGAGAGTATAATCGATTATGACTTTGTTATCTGCTCTGGAAATATCTGTCATTTTAGTATTTATTTATATTTAATGTAAATTTATATATCTGGTCTGGAAATATCTTCCTCTTAATTTAAGTATGTATAATGTATATTTAATGTTGTATGATTTGCTATGTTTACAACTTTTTTGTTGTCTATTTTTCCCATTTTTTTGTTGCTTTTCCTTATTTTTTCTTCATTTGGATTAATTTAGGATATTCAATTTCATCTTCACTATTGAAGGTTGCTGTAGGGCAGTGACTCTGAAAGTGTGGTCCACAGGCCATTAGCGCTAGCTGATTTATTCTCTTATTACTGGCTTATTAGCCTGTTCGAGGCCCAATTCCCAGATTTACTGAATCGGGAGTTCTGCTGTTATGACCAAATAGTCTGTCTTATTAAGCCTGAGAGTGAATCTGATGTATCCCAAAGTTTGAAAACTGCTCTTTAACATATAAAATATGTAAATTTGACTCTTCACAGTCTACCTTCAAATTATATTATATAACTTTGCCTACATGAGCCTTAAAATAGTTTCATTTTCCTTCTCTTGTTATTGGTATAATTGTGGTCAATAATTTACACTTATTGTAAATCCCACAATGCATTTTACTTTTACTTTGAAAGAATTAATTGATAAATGAGATAAAAATCTCATATTTTTCTATATGTTTACTAATTCTGTTGGTCTTCTTTCCTTTATGTCAAGTTTAGCATAAAGTTTTCTCAATATTTCTTATAGTAAAGCTCTTTTCATGGCAAGAAATGACATCAGCTTCTGTTTATCTGAATATATCCTTATTTAAATTTTAGATTTATTGACACTTATGAAATACATAATTCTAGGTTAATGATTTTTGAGTACTTTAAAGATGTTAGTATATTTTCTTCTTCTTCACATTGGTTTTGACATAAAATTTGTGTTTGTGTTTACCCTTGATCTTTTATGTGTTATTTATCTTTTTATTCTGCTCTTTAATATTTTCTCTGTATCATTGATTTATAGCAATTAAATAATGATTTGCTTTGGTACTATTTACTTTGCATTTATATTGTTTGGGTTTCATTATGCTTCTTGGCTCTTTGGGTTAATAGTTTTCAACAAATTTGAGCAATTTTGGCTCATTATATCTTCAAATATTTTTCCATTCCCTTCATTTGTTTCTGATTTTCATTATGCATGGGTCACTGAGGCTTTGTATGTTTATTTATTTAGCATGGGGAATTTTTTTCTGTCTCTGGCTCTTTTTATATTCTTAAAATTTCTATGTCTTCATGTTTACTGATCTTTTCTTCTTTATCATCTAATCTGCTAGAAAGCCCAGCCAATGAACTTTTACTTCAGTTCTCATAATTTTCAACTCTATAATTGCTTTTGTTTCTTTGGTATCTTCTAATTCATATATATATATATATATATATATATATATATATATATATATATATATGTGTGTGTGTGTGTGTGTGTGTGTGTGTGTACACTTCTTTTAAATATGCTTCTGCTGGTTCAGTTTTCTCTCTGGAATTTCTGGGTACTTTTCTATCAATTAATTTTTCTTTTGGTTATAAGTCAAATTTTTTTTTGCTTCTGCAGATGTCCAGTGAGTTTCAATTGAGCGTTTGATATTTTTTGTCATATTGTAAATATATGGGTTTTTTCCTTCTTTTAAAGAGTGCTAAAATTTTGTTTGGCAGGAAATGAAGCCATTTACACATTAACCCATTTGATGTTTTTTTGTTAAAAAAGGTTCTTGTTTGTTTGTTTTAAAGCATGCAGAAAATAATCTTTATCCTAGGGGTAGTTTAGTTTTATTTCTAAATTATGGTCACTTTTGGTTCTTAACCAAATTTACTGGAAGCTTGCAACTTCCTTTCCTTGTGTCTCGAATATCTCCCTGTGCTGAATAAGTTTGAGACTTACTTGGTTTGCGCATGTTGAGTTGTTTTTTGTCTTCTTGGGATAGGATATGATGGCACCGGTTGGTTTTCTGTGAAGAACTTGAGGAAGTCTTGTGCTGATTTCTGGAGCAGTTAAAAAAAATACTAGTGCATTTGAAGTGTACATGGTAGTAAGGTTTACAGTGACATTCATATATGCACATGACAGTTTTTGCTCTTTTTTCTTCCTGGAATCTCCCTTTCCCTCTTCTCCCTTTCTTGATCCTATTCCACTACTCGACTGGCCTCTAAGAGAGGTACCTTTTCTTTTTACCTCTTGAGATAGAGTTTTCAAAGTGCTTCTAGGAGTAGAGGAAGGCAAACATGGAACCCATGTTCTTCTGTTTTTCTTCTCTGCATGCTCCATAGCTTGAGCTTCTTGTGCGGTTTTATATGGTATTCCAGATTTCTTTATAGTTTCTAATTGTTTGTGGAAGGAGAGAAAGTCTACTGTTGTTGCTTTATCATGGCTCAGTAGTGAAAGGCTCTTGTTTTATTTCCTGGTACTTACCTTGATATTGTTTAGTTTTGAAGAGCGGAGCATTAATTTGTTTAACAAGGAAAAGTCAGTACTAGGATTCTCAAAGTCATATTCCTTCTGCAGCCCATATTACTTTCATCTTAGTATTTGGCTATTTGGTCTTAGTAACTTTTATCTATACATTGCAAAGGTGTGGGCTACCTTCCCCAATTGTAGACTGAGACAAGAAGCTTTACAAGACATTTTGATACTGTACTTGTTTCTATTACTATATAGATTAGGCAAGGCATATGTTATGGGGGAAAAATTCCCAAATTTCAGTGGTTTGGCCCTATGGTCTGAGATTTTTTTTTTCTTACTTAAGCAAACTCTGCCACAGGTCAGATCCACCCTTGGGAACTGTCAACAATGCACCGAATCAATCATCCAGCCTGGTAGAACTCGTGGTTATACAATCTCCATGTAGAATTTCCATGCCCACTGCTAAATGGAGAGAGAACTAAAATGGTTTGAGGGGTTTTATTGTCTCCACCTGAAAATGAACCATGTCATTTCCACTCACAGCTTTTGACCAGATGTAATTACTTGGCTCTTTGCAAGGTACAAGGGATCTAGCAGATGTAGTCTCCAGTGTGCCCAGGCAGGAGAAAACTCAACTCGATAATGACCAGCACTAATGATGTCTACCAAGGCGTGCATCTGCCACCTGGTACTTCTCTCTACTACTGAACAGGGCATCTCAGACCAAATTGCAGGTCTGTAATCCCTCCAACTGATCAAAGTGTTTCTATATCCACTATCTTAATGCATCTCCATATTAATTTAGGCACGGTGGGTTTTTTTTTTTTTTTTAGCCATAGTGAGGTATAGTGAAGCCAGCTATAGATTAAGAGAGAGGAACTGGAGAGTTTCACAGCTTTAATATATGCATGGTTCCCTGGATAAAACATAATATGTCATGCAGGGCCACCTGGGGAAGCAAAAGGGTTAGCTGTGAGGCCGAGGGAGGGAGGGGAATTATGGGCAAGCATGCTTATTATGGTTTCAGTAGGAAACAAAAGGGTGAATTGGGCGAGTAGGTTCAGGATTGGATGGTTTAGATAATGTTCCAGCATGCTTTGAGGCATATGGGCTGTTTCTGGTTGTCTGGTACCTGGCCCTGGGATGATTAGCGTATAGGAACAGTTGGCCTAGAGGGTGACTCTAATAATGGTGGTGATTAGGGAATGGACTTAACTGGCTGCTCAATAAGGGATACTGACCAACTTCTAGCCAGGCCCTTATAAGTGGGTCAAGACAGCTTTTAAGAAAAATTATATCACACAGGCATTATTTCTTGTTCTTAGATTACATCTAGGGAACTGGGTCATGTTGGAGTCAGGTCATTTTTTTCAAGGTCATTCAATTATTTCCTAAATGGCTCTAGGGTTAGAACACAAAAAGCAGATTCACTGATGGAATGTTTCCAGTGCTGTGCCTTCTACACAGCATGTTTAATCAGTGTTTCTACGAAGCACATACCCGGATGGATGCCTGGGCTCCCTACTCGGTGGCTTCATGTCAGGGTGTGATCTTTCTGTTCTTCTGCAGAAGCATGTTGTGGCAGTGTTCTGGAGGGGCCACTGGACTGAGAGGACATTGTTTTTCTAGTTCCTAGAATTAGAATGTCATTCCCTCAAGAGCAAGCAAAATGGAGGACAAGACCAGATACAGTGATCTAAGTGGCATGCTGCCAGGGATGAAGGGTTAATGAAGTTTTCCAGGACAAGATTTCTGTAGAACAAGGATTATCCTAAGATTTTAATACCATTCTTTCTAAGGACATATGGCATGGAACCATGCCATTCAGTGATACATTAGGAGCCTCAAGAACTTAATGGTATTTCCTGCCTACACCCTACTGTCCAAGGCAGGCCTGCCTACTTCAGGGTCCAGCTTTCTGGCGAAGAACAATTAAGGAGGTTGTCATGTTGTGGTGTCTGAGCCATATGAATACTAAGACCTATTTGCCAACACTATAGAAAAGCTAAATTGAGTTAATTTTAGTTTCTTGAGTTGAAACACTGAATTAAAAAACAATTTAAATGTCTCATTCTTTTAGAAAAAAAATCAATGGTTTAAAATTAATTTCATTTTTTAAACTTACTGTTAACTCGATAAAGCCTTTTGGGCTTTTTAAGTTAATTGCCTTTGAACTCATTCTAAATTCAAAAGTCTTTATAATTTTGATAGTATTTTAAACGCTACCCTCACTAAAGCAGTTCATACTACAAACTTGGAGTAAAAATTAATGAGGCTCCAATGTAAAACTAATATATTTTGGAAGCATTCCTATTAGTTTTGTAGAATAGTAGGGATTATGTCATTTTTGTCTAAGAAAAATAAATGCATGACTATATCTATATGCATGTCTAGAGTGAAAATTTATATATTCCTGAAAAATTTTTCAAAAGTATATGTACCTGACTTATCTCTAATGGATGAGAAGCATAAGAATTTTTCTATAATTTTTAATTCTCTATTTTAACTTGATTATTTTCAACAAGATTCCTCAAGAAATAAAATAAGTGCAATATGTAACTTGAAGATATTTAAATTCTAAAATCAGTTTGTTTGAATGCAGTCAGGTCTCTTGTACTTGTGTATGGGTGGGATTTAAGGCCCTTCTTAGCAGTGAATATTTTCAATATCATTAGTCTTCAGCAACAACAATATTTTCTAAGTTTTATCATATTTTTTATAAATGTATAATCACTTATAGTTAATTTTTCAAATTTTAATTTCAATAGCATTACATGTTCATTATTAATAATACATAGAGTAAGAAAAGCAAAGAGTAGAAGCATTCTTTTCTCAGTTCATTCTCCCATCCTTAGATGAATGTTTTTAAAAATTTAATGAGAATTTTTCTAGACCTCTTACTATTTACATATAAATACAAGCAGTACAAAAGGCTATATGCAATGAAAATTAAAAGTTTATGGTGTTTCCTCCCCAATCTTCTTTGAACTATTTCAAGTTTGAATTCTTCTAATAGTAACTTAGTTATGATTTACCATCTTAAAATATCATTAAGCCAGGCGTGGTGGCACATGCTTGTAATCCCAGTATTTGGGAAGCTGAGACAGGAACATCACTGTTCTCAGACAGCCTCAGCTACTTAGAGAGGCCCTTTGCAACTCAGTGAGATTCTGTTTCAAAATAAAGAATAAAAAATGGGGCTGGAGGTGTAGCTCGGAGGTAGAATGCCCCTGTGTTCCATCTCCAGTACCCCCCCCCACACACACACTAGGTGGCACATGCCTGTAGTACTTGGTAGGCTAAAACAGGAGGATTAAAAGTTGAAGACTAGTTTCAGAAACTTAGTGAGATCCTCAGAAACCTATTGAGATTCCTGTTTCAAAAATAAATATTAAATAAAAATGGCTGAGGGTGTAGCTTAGATGTAGAATGCCTCTGGGTTCAGTCTACAGTAACACACACACACACACACACACACACACACACATACACACACACACACACACACCTATCAGCTATCTACTTGCCTATATATGTATATATAGCATTGTTTTTTTTTTTTGTTTTGTTTTGTTTTTTTTTTTTTGCGGGTCTGGGAATGGAACCCAGGGGCACTTCACCTCTGAGCCACATCCCCTGCCCTATTTTTATTCTTTATTTTGAAACAGTGTCTCACTAAGTTGCTGAGGGCCTCACTAAGTAGCTGAGGCTGTCTGCAAACTGTGATCCTCCAGTTTCAGCCTCCTGAATGCTGGGATTACAAGTGTGCACCACCACGCCCAGCTTATGTAGCATTGTTGATTTACTTATTATTTGAGCAATTTACACCACTTATTATTTCTTTCAACGTTCAATAATCATGCTTTAGCATTAAGTCTATTGTTTTTTTTCTGGTTTTGAAATTATTTTGAAATACCTATTTCTTGACCCATCTACATACAGCTACATGTCTCATTTCTGTTAAATCTCTTGTCTTTTTGCCAGAGTTGGTAAATATTTCGGGAAATAGATTCTATATGTTTCTCGTTTACAACACATGCCAGGACTCTTGTTCATTTAGTGGTCCAATTCTTTCAAATAGAACAGACGTGAGATTGGACTCACAAACAGCAGACTCCATGTTCTGGCTGGTAGAAAGCCCACATAGAAAGGGAAGGTAGGGAAGAGGGGGATGCATAGCGAAGGCATCTAATGTGTCTTCTTCCACTGTCTTGAATTCATCTAGGTTTGACTTTTTTGTGGACACAGGGCCCTTGCAAGTGTTAATGCTAGGACTAAAAGAGGCATTTATCCTCTTCTCCAGACACACTCATGAGTAAGAAGGAAGATCAGATTACAATATCTGACACCAGAGGCCCCTCAACAGTCCCCAAATTAAGAGCTGTCTTCAGAAGGGGGAAAGGTTAGCAAGACAAGAGCTGGGATTTTCTGGAAGTAGTTTTTCAGAAACATTATCTCAGTGACCCTGTCTTTCAGCTTAGGGTCACACAGGGTGACAGACTTTTCAGATGGAATGCAGTTCCCAAGACTCCTGCTAGTTCCTGGCAGAAAGGCAGGGGAATTTGAGAGAACCATAATTACTGAGACCAAGAAAGAGTGGATTTTCCCACCCTGTGTCCCCTAGAAATAATCCTTTTAACTGTATTGCACTTTTTAAACCACCCTCAAGTCCATCCTCGGGTGAATTATAGATGTTCATATCAGTCAGCCCTAACCCACTTGTGTTAGTTTTTTCATCATTGCGACCAAAATACCTCATAATAACAACTTAGTGGAGGAAAGGTTTATTCGGCTCATTGTTTTCAGAGGTTCAGTTTATGGTTGGCTCATTCCAAGGCAGAAACATCACAGTGGCAGAGCAGGGAGAAGGGAAGCTGATCAGTTCATGGCGGCTGGGAGAGAGAGAGAGAAGAATGAGAATGAGAAGAAGGAGAAGGAGAAGGAGAAGGAGAAGAAGAAAGAAGAAGAAGAAGAAGAAGAAGAAGAAGAAGAAGAAGAAGAAGAAGAAGAAGAAGAAAGAGGAGGAGGAAGAGTTGTTGTTGTTGTTGTTGTTGTTGTTGTTGTTGGAGGAGGAGGAGGAGGAGAACAAGAAGAGAAGGAGAAGAGGGGTGAGGGAAAGAGGAAAGAAGAGGTGACAGGGGAAGATATAATCGTCATGGTCACATGCCCAGTAAATCATTTGCTATATCCATGCTCCACCAGTGAACCTTGATGCACTAGATCATGCATTCAACACAGGAGTTTTTTTGGGGAGGGGGTTGACTTTATATTTAAACCTTAAGCTATCTATTCTTCAGCCTATAAAGCAATCTTAGGACACTTAGGTTGCTGACTTAAATCCTCAAGGACTTTCCCCACCTTATTTTTACCTCACTCTAGTTTTTCTGGTTTCTTCAACACTGCAAGTTACCCACTATTAGACCAACTTATACTTTTCTGGCAAAATACTTTGAGATTTTTATGATTTTATTTCCAATCATTTACTGTTGTTTCACTATCTAATTTGCATGTCTTTTTCCCCTTTAAGTGACTCATCTTTATCAAGCCTCTCCAAGACATTCCACTTGGTATACATCTAAAAAGCTCTTTTCATGTTCATCTTTCATTGGTTTGTGTGACATTTAATTAAATTACATAATTGCAAGAGCATATACAACTGGCATAAATAGGCCTGGGTACAATCACAAATGACATGGCTGAGCATCCAGCTCAATTGGTGGAAATGACAATGTTAGTATACATCAGAAATTAGCCAATTAGCAGACAGCTTTCAGCATGCTGAGCCCTCAGTCGATACGATTTACCAAAGACATGGAGAGTGTTCATTAAATAAGTAGTTGCTTGAAAGGAGAGCAGTTCAGAGAGCTTGTGCTTCAGTGAATTTCACAACAATTCATCTCACAGGACTCAAAGCTCTTTCCGCACATCTCTGGATGTTGAGTCTTAATCAACTTATGGGGCTAGAACTTCAGCAGACTAATTATGAGCATGGAAGGGTATACAGATGGTGCAGACAGTTGTCACATTGCAGACTTCTTTCCAATTTCAGAGTTCAATACCAGGATCGCAAAATTGAGAGCTGAGCATAGCTGCATTATGTCTGATCTAGAAGGCAGAATAGTGATGTTCATGCCCTAGCTCCTGGAACCTGGGACAACATAAGCCTTCATGGCCCAGGCAAATTAAGGTTGCAGAGATAATTAATGTTATACAATGACTGACCTTAAGAATGGAAGATTATACTGGTAATCCCCATATGATCTGAAGGGCGCTTGAAAGTAGAGAAAGAGTAAGAAAGTAGAGAGAGTCCGAAGAGATGTAGATATCAAAGAATTCAGGGTAATTCACCATGAAAAGGGCACAGCCCTCCATTGTTGGCAGTGAGGTTAGAAGAAAGCCACATAATTTAAGGGTATACTCTATGTTATGGTTTGGATTTAGAATGCCCCCCCCCCAGACCTCACATGATAGACAGGCAGCCATGTTGGAGGTGGGGCTTGGTTGTTGGTTAGAGGTCCTTGGATATATGGCCTTGGGGAATATATATGTTAATGTTTCTCCTCTACCCTCCTCTCTCTCTGTGTCTGTCTGTCTGTCTGTCTGTCTGTCTCTCTCTCTCTGTCTCTCTCTCTCTTTTGCTTTCTCTCTCTCCTTTTGTTCTCCATGATGTGAGAGTAGAGTCCCTCTGCTTCCAACCACCGTGATCTCTGAGCAAGAACTAACATGGACCAAAACCTCCGGAAACTTCAGAACTATGAGCAAATAAATCTTTGTTTCTCTAAGTTGTAGTCATCAGGTATTTGTATTTTGGATTACAGCAGTGAGATTCCTGACCGAAATACTCTAGACTGGAAAAGACAAGAAAATGGATTCTACCTTAAATCCTCCATAAAAGAAAACAGGCTTTGTTTTCAGCTCAGATTTGTTGTCATGCATCAGATTTCTGACCTCTAGAAATGTGAGAATGATAAAGTTGTGATTTTTTATGTCTCTGAATTAGTTTTAACTTGTTATAATAGTAATAGGAACCTAAAGTACCTCTCTTCTTAATTCCTTGATGTCCTCCCTCTTCCCAATAAAGAAAATTCATTTAGAGGATTTATTTAGATGGAACTATTTAATCTCCAACTTTTACAACTTTCTGCTACTCCCCACTGTATTTAAATGCAGTTTCACAATGGATGCTGTGACTTACAGGAATATAAATAAAGGGCCAAACCTCTTTATAGTCACATGCTTAAGATACTCTAAATATGATCAAGGAGAGATTTTTAACAGCAGTTCTGACATGGAATGAGAAAAATCGAGAAACATGAAGTTCCATACCAGGTATTGTGTTTGCTAGACCAGGTCTCTAGGTAAGCTGCTGTTAGGACTATAATTTGGAATGGAAGCGCCTTAAGGTACTCAGCTCCCATTTCCCAGACAATGCTTGGATGAAAAAGTTCCAAGAATGACCTTGTAATCACCAGATGCTAGTACATTTATCTTAACTGGTGCTGTATCTAAGCACAGAGTATTCTACCTTTGGATAGTCAGAACATAGGGCATTTGCATAAGGAGAAATGCCAAAGAGAACATCCACTGTTAGATACTGAGGGCTTTGTATAGTCCATCTGTGGAATCAGAGGGAGCAAAACCTCCAGCAACAGATACAACACCTGTTGCTTTGGAAAGGTAGAGGGCTGTAAGAAAATAAGCCTTTATACATATTTGAAACCAATATAAAGATGATATATACTCAGAAAAATGTCTTAAGTAGTGGGTCCTGACTGAGTTTCTATGGTACACTCTACCTGTCAAATTCAGAAAGCAACGGAGGGGATACACCACCTTCAGCTCAGATGTGGGGATGGCCCAGCGGAAAAGGAATGGGATATAGAGAAGAGCAAAAGGATTGAGACTGTGGATAAGCACATTAACAAGTATGCTTGTATCTGTTCTTTGAGCCCAAGATAGCAGGAGTGACAGATTCCATCTTGAGACCCAGTGAGAAGCCTGTTAATAAGACTCTGATCAAATTCTGGTAGTTCTTTAATTCCCAGCTAGAAAAATAAACTTGCCATAATTAACAGTAGAGATTCTCTGAGGCTTATGATTACAGAGGTAACATATATGTATATGTACATGTGCAAATAATTAACTATCTATTTTCTGTCTATCTATGAGCTATTTATAGGTGGGACACATATATTCACAGATACAATGCACAGCAATATCCACATCTAACGGTGCATGAGGCTGCTCCAAGACATGTCCAGAGTCCTCCCTTTCCTTTTATCTTCATTAGTTAGGAGAACCAGGATAATGGGTACTGTCAAGACACACTTACTTGAGACTTACTTGAAACTAAATGATTTTCACAGCATAACAGGCAAATTATTCAACATTGCTTTTAAAGGGATAATGTCTTGACTCATCGAATTTATGAGTGGGAAAATTGCGTTATGTATATCTAAGACATAACTTGTTCCAGAATAGGCAAGCTAACACATTTGTATTCTAGTGGAATAAAGCTTTATTTTGTTTTTGAGGGTTTTCATTAAAAAGGAAATCTTTCAAAGTGCTGCTTTCTCTTCTCTCTTCTTTTCCCATATCTCAGTACACAGGCAGACTGCAATGGGCTCTGCTTTTTCTGTCTAGTTCCACTGTAGTTCCAGAGAGGCAGAACGGAAGCTGAAGAGGACCCGAGAAGGTAGTGTATGCTTTATCAGAATAGCTGCTTTGCCATTTGAACTCACATCATGATGATGTGTAGAAACAAAAGCACGTTAGACATTTATCACCATCATAGAGATAGAAGAAAAATGTATATTCAAGCACAGAAAACTATATATCTTACCTCCTCCAGAACTCCACACCCATGTTGGGGGCATAGTTGTGATACTTTGCTGGTCCTATAGAAGCCCCTCTAAAATGCCATGAAAAGGCTTTAAAAGTCTTTGTATGTCTTGGTGCACTGTAGATAAGACTCCTGACCCTCCTTGTAGCTCCCGGTCTACAGGAATGAACTCTCTACTATTTTACTAGTACCTTGTTCCAATGGTTTCTAAGATCTCCACATCTCCCCAAGTTACAGCTTCTTTGCCATACCTTTTGCATTGGTAAGTTCAAGTTTAGACCAAAGATTTCCAGGAAGGCTGCCAACCTCAGACTCCACCTTTTCAAGACTTAGATTTAAGGCATATTTGCACCTTGATATACTCTGCTTGACATCTCCCTCAGATAGCCCAGATCTAGTTCTGAAGACCGGGAAGAGCCTCCTGACAGCAAAACTCAGGGCATGGTGGGATGTTGGAGCTATGACCTTTTGGAGAAGTAAGAAATAGAATTCACTGCAGTAGCTGGGAGGATGCCATCCAGAATTTCACAAAAATCGTTGTATTGGTGTTCCTGGTTATGCACTTTTGATACCCTTTCAATCTTGATACTCTTTCAAGCTTACAGAAAAAATTGCAGGAATACTATAGGGACTTATACAACCCCTTTTTCCAGATTTACCAAATGTTTGTATTTTGCCCCATTTACTTATTATTCCCTCTGTTATCTGTTGTGTGTGTTTATCTCTCTATATAGTGTTTTTCTTCTCAATCATTTTGGAGTAAGAAAGCATGTTTCACAGTCTTGCACTTCTTAAAACATGCAAGCCAATTTTGTAGCATGCTCCTCTATAATGATTAGATTCACAGTGAGAATTTTGGGTGGGAATATCACTGAAGTGATGTGCCTTCTCCTTGCTTATACTGGGAGGCGAGCAATGCCCATTTATCACTTTCATCACTGGGTTAAGATGTATCTACCAGATTGCTCCCTTGAAAAGTTACTCTTTTCCTCCATTTAATTAGCAAATAATGTGTGGGTAGACACTTTGAAAGCAAATAACCTGTTACCCAGCACAGTTTCACTACGAGCTTAAACATCCACTGATGAGTTTGTGCAAGGGGTGTTTTAAAATGGAGTGTGTTTTGTCTCAAAAGGGATCTGAGAACCATTAGACATAGAAGAATGAGCCTTAGAGTCAGATTTTAGCTTTACAACCCCAGACAACCCTTCCAACTTCTCTTCATCTTTTAGACAATGGATAGGATGAGGGGTGACATTGGGTTCTTGGGTAAGATGCCCTCTGGCTTTGCTTCCAGGTGCTTGTACACAGGGGCAGGCCTGGCATTGGGGGAAGGACAGTTCTTTGAGGTGTGAGACTGTGAAGCATGATCTTCAGCATCCTTGGCAGCTGTTGACTAAAGCCCTAGGGTTTTTCTACAATGGACAGTGGTTTTTTTTTTTTTTTTAGTTTTTTCATGTTTGATTATTCTTTGGCACTCCTCCTGTGGAAAAACCTGAGTGTGCTTTTATTTGCTTTGGCCAATAGAATATCACACTCAAACCACATGACTTCTGAAATTTGGTCATAGAAAGGCCATGTAGCTTCATTTTCAGGAATCCTTAATCTTGTAGTCCTGCAATGCCATGTAAGAAGTCAGCTATGTTGAAATGGAAGCCCAATCCATAGGGAGAAGTGATAAAAAGTAGTGGTTCTGGTCAACATTCCCCAGCATGTCCTAATCTTTGAGTCATCTTGGCCCAGATACCTAATATATGAGTAATGTCCAGATAATTTAAATCTTCAGTTATTTGAATTATTAGCAACTATTTGAATCTTCTTAGTGAAGATCCCAGTCACTGTAGAGCAGAAACAAGCCATTCTCAGAGGACCATGATGAATTCTTGAGCCACAAAATTGGTAAACATAATACAATAGTTATTGTTTTATGCCATGAAGGGGTTTGCTAAGCAGCAGTAGGTAAGTGGAGTACCCAGAGAGTTTCATGTCTGTCTTATAGGGCTGTACCCCCTCAGTGGAAGGCACTGTAGCTCCTGGCCTAGTGTTTCTTTTTTGACTACTTGACAACAAAGTATATTTTAGATCAAAATTCTATGATATAGTGTGGTTTGTCTCTCCTGTATCTTCTAGAAAAATGAAGTAATGGCAAGTGTGTGTGTGTGTGTGTGTGTGTGTGTGTGTGTGTGTGTGTCATACCTGAAACTTTAGCCTTATCTAAACTCTGGAGTTTATGAAGAACCATGGCATGCTTGTAAAGGTAACTGATAACTTTCAAACAGTAAGTATAATATGAAATATCAGTTGTATGTACTTTGCTTTTTGAATACCTGTGATCCTGAAAAGGCACTGATAAAATGAATCCTAAAAAAGAAAAAATATTTCTCTAGAGCAGTGAGCTCTATTGGAGATGTATTTTTCAGTCTTCTGTCTTCTTGCCTTAAAATTAAAGATCGAGGGAAGAATGGGATCTTATAAATGATCCTTTTCTTGACAAATGTGCTCAGTACTATAGTCTCCTCTTGACATTTAATGGCTGCCAAGTGTGAGAGAGAGGCAGAACTCTAAGCATCATTCATTCATTAATTCATTTATTCAATAAACCATTGCACAGAGCTTTGGAGAAGGCAGGCACAGTTGCTACCCTCATGGAACTTAGAACCAACCCAATAGGAAGGACAATAAAGAAACAATTACAGCTTTGTATTACAGGACTGCACTTTTGAAATTATGTGTGACTATCTCACATCTGTTTGTTTTTAATTTCAACTTGTTGTGGCTGTATGCATTCTATTAGGATTAATTAGAATACAGTCAGAGTCAATGCAACTTGCCACCTAATGTTGACAACATGCACTTAGCTATACCATGTGGAAAAAGATAAGTGTGCAGATTATTTACTTGGATACTGTGGTAATGTAACATGTCTCATATGTATCTGTATACTTCCTATGACTTTCAATATTTGCTTTTTAAAAATATTTTTATTAGTACTCATTCATATCGAAGTCAACCACTAAATCAATAGTTGTGTAAACAGTCTTCACACTGATCCTAGTACCCACGCTGCACTGAGAGGCACAGCTATGAAGGAGTACTGATGAATGCCATGTCACTTTGCCCTTCTTCATGGGTTTCTTAACAAATATTGGAGGTCATTTCTCACAACGCATAGACTGTCTTCTATGTCCTGGTTTTTCATTCTTTAGTCCTGGCTGATCACAAGAGTTGATGAGCAGAGGCTGGGAGTCACACCTTAGAATCCACCAGTGACTACAAGGACCTGCACAGTCCTTTCTCGTTGTTTCCAGGATCATTGAGTTTGGACCTGGTGGGGATATAGACGGAGTTAGCTTGTGGAATTAAAGGTCCTCAGTACACAGTCAATACAACAGTTCTCTAAGGTGCAGTGTTCTCTGGAGGGTAGAAAGAAGAAAGTGATTTTTAAAGTAGGCTTAAATTACTCCATGCCATTCTCAGTGATTTCATTTGAATTTTACAGGTAAATAAATGGTAACATACAAACTAAGGGATTCTCTTAGGTCAGCTGTTAAGTAAAGACACACTCAAATTCTGAATAAGATTTTTTCCCCCTAGGTTTTTTAAAACTGGAAAACAAAGCCAATTTCAAAGTTGGGAGTACAGTAGATCCTTATGGCCTGGGATTCTTAATAATTTTGTTGTAAATATTTTTTCTTATAACTTATTTCTTTCTAACATTGAATAATCCAAAATTCAATGAATCATGCAACACTGAAGCATAGCATCTTCCTCAACTCTAGCTAGCTTTATGAAAAATGAGAGGATGAATATAATCCATCCTAGACACTAGCTACCAGCTCAATGTGAGGACTGGCTTGGGAGCATCCAGGGAGCGTGGCCTCTGGGAGACATCACGTGGCTCCGCTGCTTCTGTCTCATCTGGCTTCAGAGCCAAACTTTGTAGTAGGGCAGGGAAATCAACTAATCACTGGTGACTTGTCAGTCATAAAGTGTATTCGGTGAGGAACTGAAGCTGGTAAATAAAGTCCTGCTGCTTCTGTCCAGATCTATTTGTCTGAAAAAAATCATCCCTACTTAAAAAAAAATAAAAGAACCCAAAGAGCAAACAACAACCATTATCTACCAAACCAAACAAGAAATAAAAGGTCCACCCGGTAGTCATTTCTCCTGCTTTTCCTCCAAAACAACAGTGTTTATTTAATAGACTCTCAGCCCCAGGATGGAAACAAACAGATCAATCACTAGGGTGTTCCACCGTGCCCATCATCCTCAAGTCCGTTGATGGTATTTATCTGAGTCTGAAAGTCATCACACGGGGCACAGGTGCAGCTGATGTGGCATGACATTGGTGCTATATAAAGAGCTATGAGTGACAGCAAGGAGGTAGAGGAAATTATGCCTGAGCGCTTCAGGCAGCCAGCCCACTCCCAGCCCTCTGCCACCCTCTGTCTCACCAGTCATCCCCTGGTCACGGGCCACCATGTCTCATCTTTGCCTCCAATAGCAGCTGGCACTTGGCTTGCCTTCTGATCTGCCAGTGGCCAAGACAGAGATGAATGCCTAATGTATCATAATATCCGATATCTTTCTCTGCTGAGATGAGCTCACTTTTGCGTTGCTTCCTGACATGGAGACAAGGTTATTTCTCAGGACAGACACAAGTTTTCACAGATAAAGGGTCTGCCTATATTGGGAAAATTAAGACTGGGGACTGAGATTTGGATGCTACCAAAATCTCTCATGAAAACCAGGATCAGGACAGTAAAGGTAATGTGGCTGCCCCACATTTTAGAGATTGGGGAGAGTGCCTATATCCCACGAGGGAGTCAAAGTGAGCTAGTACTTTACATAGCTTAACACAATGAAAGGCTCCATTGACTTGAGCCTGTCCAAGTCCTGTGGATGGGCTGATACTTGAGTTGAAGTTCTTTTCTGAATAACTGGGCAGAGCCACTGAGGAGAAGGAGCAGCAGTCAGCAGCACTGTAGTGATGAACAAATAATCTCTATCTACCCTGAGTCTCATAGTTGAAGCTCCACTAGGAACCTCTGTCTACAGATTGTGTTCTTTTGGGAGCCATAACTATAATTTTAGGACATGGCAGTTTGGGGTAGAAAATTTCTCAGGCATTCACAACCCATCTAAGAGCCCTATTTCCACAACGGGGAAAGAATGTATTACTAAAGTCTGTTGAGTGTGATGTGCATACAACAACAGGTCTGGTGGTTAAGATGCCTTGATTCTAGGTATTGCCAAGGAAGACTTGATGATCTATGAGGAGGGTAAGTTAAAGTGCATTGGGCAGCCGGGCATGGTGGTGCACGCTTGTAATCCCCGCACTTGGAAGGTGAAGACAGGAGGATCGTGCAGGTTTGAAGCCAGCCGCACTGGCTTAAGAGATCCTGTTTCCAAATAAAAATATAAAAAGTAGGTCTGGGAGTGTAGCCCGGAGTTAGAAGGGCTTCCAGGAACCCTGGTACCACACACACACAAAAATAAATAAAATAAAAAATAAATAAAGTGCATTGGGCCTGCCTGGGAAGGAGACTGCATATTAATTAAGCCAAGGGATAAGTAGAAAGGATAATAGCACCACTCCTGCTTCTTGACATGGTACCAGTGCTTTAACCCACAAAAGACATACAGTCAAAATCACAGAATTCTGAAGCTGTTGCAACTCAAGCCCAATAATGGCCTGATTCAACAATGTTGATAGTATCATTTTTCTCATCTGTAATATGGTCTTATTTTGATGTCCTTCAGGGATCCATAGGCAGCACATTAGATCTTACAGTCACACACACCTCTTTGTGCCAGGTGGGATGTACATATGCACACATTTGAGGACTCTGAGAGAACTAGAAACTTCCCCATGTTACTGAGATGAGCAGGAGTGTGTCTATATCACAAAGCTTGCCCAGGGCATGCTTCAGAAAGCCTTTCCTTGCAGAGATTAGAACATTGATGCTCTTTGAAGCAGCATATTCATCCCTTTAATTAGTTCATTCATTTCAATCTTAAGTTTTACATGATTTTATTCATTCAACAGATATTTACAGGCAAAAACAGTTGCCAGTTCCTCTTGCTAGAGTACGTAGGAGGCACCAAGCTTGAGTTTTTCTGAGAGGTTTATTTGGTTTGTCAATTAATAATTAATTAACTCAATAACATTCTTCTGGGGCTTAAAGTCCCTCTTTAGGAGAGAAGAACAAATAGTTCTTTACCTGGGATCTCTGGTGTGGAGCTTGGCTGCTTTGAATCTGTTTAGGAAGAAGTTTGAGCTACATCTTCTTCCAGGAACCAGGCAGAAGGTAAGCCTCACAAGGTCTCCCAACATGTGGGTGGTATTAGTTGCCCTGGAGATCTGTTAGAAAGAAGGGAAGAGATGTAGGACTTTTTAAGAACTATAGGGGAAACAGCAAAGTTATTCTGTCTTTGATTTAAAGTGCCATCACTAATTACCCACCTTGATCACTGTTTACCTTGCGTCATAGACCCTAGTTTACTTCTCTCTTGTTTCCCTGTTACCCATCCTTCGGACTTCAGTTTATGTGCCCCATCTTTCAGCAAACACCCTGATTATAGCAGCTTTATTAGCCACAGGCCCTCTGAGAATCCCCATACTTCAATACCATTTGCATATTTGATGGAAGTCATAATTCTTCCTAATTCTCAGAGGTTGTGCTGTCTCTCCCTATGTAGATTCTGATCAGCTTGGAGAGCAAGTATTCAGCATCATCCTTCCTGTCTTTTTCTCACACAGTGAGCATGCTGTTCCATGGGCACTGATTATTTCATGAGCTTTTGCTGACCAGGCCAACTAGCAGGCTTGCAGCTGGATGAGACTCTCAGGTTACCTGGGCTGGACCTTCTGTACAGGTCAGGACGCAGCCCGTGCAACTGTCCTAGACATTCTTAGCTGTTTCTACTCTATATATTTAGTCCTTAGTGGTCCCTTGAGGGTTCCTGCTTCCTCTCCACAGATTTTCCCCTTGGAGCTTTGCATGAGTCACACTGCCTTAGACACTGTGATAGTGTCACAGTTAATACTTGATGAGAGCAGTTTTCCTAAAAGAAACAATTGTGATGATGAGCTTCCTTCTGCCAGCCAGTCAGCTGAGATATGCTGCCCCATATCTCTCTCTCTCTCTCTCTCTCTCTCTCTCTCTCTCTCTCTCTCTCTCTCTCTCTCTCTCTCTCTCTCATTCCTGGGCCCTCTAGGACCCTCTGGAGCTCCCTTTTTAGGCAGTCCCTCTCTTCTTGAGTTAACAGCAGTGTCCCAGATACATGCATAACAGGTTTCCAATTTATTTCTTTCAACAGCCCTTGGCAAACATATCTCCCCCCTTTCTCTTTTTATTGCTTGCCTCTACTTTATCTGCTAAGTCCCTGCTTGTGGGTCTCCAGCTGCCTTTATAGCACCTGCCCCTGTTAATGTCTTTGTGTTGTTGCTGTTGCTGCCCTTGGGGTCTTAATGAGGAACAGGTGGGTATTATCAGGCCACTTTTAGGAAAGAGGATGGGTAGGGAATCCATTACCAACCAAGGCATTATATAGGTTATCTCATTTAAAACCATCCTTGTGCAGTAAATATTACTTCCCTGACTTTATGATGAGAAAACCTATCCCCAGGAAAGCCCGCAAATATCATTCTTTTGAAATTCCCTGTAAGAGCCAATCTTTCTTCCACTCAAGTTCTTTCAGTAGAGGCCTATTATCTATTACAGAATAAAGATCATATTCTTAGCCTGATATTCAAAAAACCCTCATGACCTGGCCCTAGTCTGCATTTTCTGTTCCATAGCTCACTACTATATAAATACTCAGTTATAATCAAATTGACTTTTTTGCTCTTTTGCAAAGTACCCATCTCTTTCCTGCATCTCTACCTTAGCCCCTGTGATTCCTTCCTCAGGGCACTTTCCCTGCATAAGCAGGTGATGATTCACTTGCAAGAAACAGCTAGAATACCACAATCGCCACAAAAACCATCTGACCTTCTCAGGTGGGAATCATTTTCTGCTCCACCTACATTGGGCCCTCCCTTTGTCCTAATCAGGCTGTGTATCATCACCCATCTGAAGCTGTGACCTCGGTGGAGGTTACAACCACGTTTGATTTAAATTTGGCATCCTGCAATATGATGAGGACCAGGCCTTTATCAGAGTTAATGCTTTAAAAAATACTAGTTCAATTAAAAATTTTGGGACTTCCGGGAAGATGGCGACCGAGAAAAGCGGGGCTTAAGAGTCCCGCTAACAACCAATCTCCATTACCACAAAAAGAGCGCCTTTCATAGCCAGAAAACACCATCACCAGAAAAACAAAAAAAACCACCAGGCTCCAGAGAGAAAGCGGACTGAGAACAGAGCTCAGGGCCACAGAGGAGACACACGCGCCCGAGGATGCGGCAGCAGCGCCATACTGCCGGCGGCAGTGGCGAACTCAACGGACGGCTACAGCAAGCCAGGTGAGCCGCTGCGGAACAGCCAGGCGGGATCTTTCGGCGCAGACACCATTTAAAGCTCCCAGTGGCTGAGCTCAGCACACGCTGCAGGGATTCAGAGTGGAAATCAAAACCAGAGAAGAAAAAATACGCCAGCCTCATGGCTGAGGGCGTGGCAGAGGCGCCATATTGCCACCGGCGGCGGCAGCAGCAGTGAATTCACCGAGTCCAGTACAGCTACATCTGCGTACTCAAGAACAGTGAGTCAAATTGCGGGCCACAGAGGAGAAATCACAGTATTGGGCCTCCTGGGACTTGACCCAGTGAGGGAGTGGTGGTGGCAGAGATATCACACCATAGGAGAACGTGCAACCTGGCACCCCCCATAGTTTAAAGCAGCCTCTATCGACTCCCTGGGTCGGAGACTCTGATACAACCCAGTAAAGGAGTAGTGGGGTCTGAGATAATACAGACTCGAGATCCAGAGCACCTTAAGTGAAGCCATAGTGACCCAAGGGAAGAACCCAGAGAAGGCACAAACCTCCGAAATCATGGGAAAGAGGAATAACACTGGAGTAATGAATGTGCACAACCCCACAACATCAGAACCTGATAAAACAGAAAATCAGAGATTTCTAGAAGATCAAATCAGGAAAATAACTGTAGAAATAATAGAGGTGCTTCGAAAAGAACTCAGAGAGAGCCAAAAAGAGATAAAGGATGCAATTAATGAAGTAAAGGCCTCAATTCAAAGCACAAACAACCGATTAGACCACATGGAGAACAGAATCTCGCTCTTAGAAGATGAGCAATCCAAAAATGAATGCATAGTTTCTAATCTAGAAAAAAATATCCAACAGCAGGAATCTGACATTGAAGAAATATGGGCCCATCTTAAGAGAGCTAACCTAAGAATAATTGGAATAGAGGAGGGAAAAGAAAGTGATACCAAAGGGATCAACAATCTCTTCAAGGAAGTAATAGCAGAAAATTTTCCAAATATAGAGCAAGAGGTTGATACACAGATCCAGGAAACTTATAGAACTCCCTTTAGACAGGATCGGAGAAGAGGATCCCCACGCCATATAATTGTCAAAATGACCAATGTGGAAGCCAAGCAGAGAATCTTAAAGGCAACAAAAACAAAGGGCCAAGTGACATTCAGAGGCAAACCAATTAGAATCACTCCAGACTTCCCAAACCAAGTTATGAGAGCCAGAAGGGCTTGGAGTAACATATTACAAACTCTGAAAGAAAACAACTTCCAGCCAAAAATTTCCTATCCAGCAAAACTTTCTATCAAATTAGATGGAGAAATAAGAAGCTTCCATGACAAACAGAAACTGAAGGAATTTATGTCTTCAAAACCAGCACTAGAGAAAATACTCAAAGAGATTAACTACAAAGAAGAAATAGGTAACACTCACCAGAACCAGAGAAACAAGAGTTTCCATCCAACAGACAACTAAGATTGGTTATCTGTGGAGATTCATTATTTATGTTAGTCTTTTACCTATCTCTAAGTTGTATTGTTTGCCTTTATTGTTGTTAATTTTTAGGATTTCTAGTTGGAATATTAATATACCTTCAGATATAGCATTTGGAAATATTTTATCCCATTCTATTAGTAACTGTTAACTCTGTTTACATTGTCTTTGGATATACAATATTTTCTTTTATTTTTTAGGGAGTTTGTATATTCTGCTGTTGCCTGTGCCATTGAAATCATATCCAAGAAATCACTGCCAATTTCAATGTTGTGAGGTTTTATGACCCAGATTTTCTCCTAAAAGTTTATAGTCTTAAGATTTATATTTAGGTCTTTTATCTATTTTGAGTTAATACTTGTATATGGGATTAGGTAAAGGTCCAATTTTATTCTTTTCCATGTAATTATTATTTTTCAACAATATTTAGTTAAAAGATTATTATTTCCACCACCAAATGTTCGTGGAAACCTTGTCAAAAATAACTTGACAATATAGGGAAGAATTTAGCTCTAGGCTTGTATTTAACTCCAATGGTCTATATATCTGCCTTTAGAACAGTACTACACTGTTTCAATTATTGTAGCTTTATATGGTTTGAAATCAGAAAATATATATCTGCTAGCTTTGTTCTTTTTCAAGATCGTTTTGGGTATCTAGAATTCATATTCCATATTAGGATAGATTTTTTTCTGAAAAATAAATATATAAATATATGATAGTTTCACCTAAAAAAACAGAAAAAAATATGCTCTAGTAAGAAAGAAAGCAAAAAGAAATATTGAAATGCTATCTTTAAATCATCAAACGCTTGGTATCAGACAAATGAAACTGTTATGTGAGATTATCATTTTTAATTTTGGATAAATTGCTATAATACTAGATGTCAACCACTAAGCCAAGCATGGGAAGGAGGGATGGGGAGAGAATGGGGTGGGGATCGGGTGGGGGCTGACTGGGCGATGTGTGCATGTATGTCTACAAAAGTTTGTATCCCACTATGATGTATGAATACAGTGCAAATAAATAAAATAAAATTTATTTTATTTAATAAAATAAAATTAAAAAAAAATAAATAAATAAAAATTTTGGGAAGTCACTCCATCTTCTTATATCATCTCTATCTGTGGTTAATAAGTAGTACTAATGAAGACACTTCTGATTAAAATGTATAAAACCCAAAACTGGTGCTAAATAATTAGCACCCTGCAAATGTTGCTTAATGAGGCTAGTTTTTTACACTTCCTAAATAGTTTATCTTCAGTGACTATATTTGGTTAATTAGACTTGGTCTTCTTTAATCCAGAACTTGAAATTTTAAAATAGTTTAAATGTTTTTTTTTTTTTAAATTTCAGAAGAGTACATACAAATCAGGTTTAAAGTAGGTGAAACCCTTTACCTGTAGAATATCTTTGGTTATGTAAAAATGTTCACAGTGAATATGAAATATGTTTTCCAAGAACACATTTAATGTTAACTTATCTCTCTTGGCCCATATCCAAGCATTCATTTAAACATTCATTCGATCCACAAACATTTATATTCCCAGGCATCTATCTTTCCTAAATTCCAGACCTGTATATTCATTTATCAACTCTGCAACTTCATATGGATAGCCTACAGCCCACTGGAAACGACAATGTCCATAATTGAATTTATAATCCCATGTCCCTGCCCAGAAGCCTGGCCAAGTCACATGCAATCTGTGGTGTCTACTCTGTCTAGATCAGAGAGCAAGGCCCATGCTGTCTCCTTAGGAAATCTGGTAATTATCCTCAATTTTCTTTCTTTCTTCTTCTTCCTTGATCTTATACAACCAGCCAGTTATTTTTAATATGGCTCATACTACAAATAATATTAGTAATATGTCACTCCTTTTCTTTACCTCTACTGCTTTTATTTGTGTATAGTTTTTTAGTTAGAGTGGATAATATTATTAACAATTTATTTAACATATTAAGCATCTATATGAGGCCTGACCACAAACCATGGTTTTTAAATATGTTGTCTTATTTGACATTCACAAGAATCCATTGAAGGAATCCAGCTCATACAAAATGTTTCATTGAATGAGGAAACGAAGACTTAGAAAGTTGAATTTCCTAAGTTTTCATACCTATAAGTGTTAACATTGGATTTAGAGTCTCGGTGACTCTTAAGTCTAATCTCTGTGTGTGTGTGTGTGTGTGTGTGTGTGTGTGTGTGTATGTGTTACTAGGGATTGAACCCAGGGGCTATATCCCCAGCCCTTTCTAAATTTTGTTTTGAAACAGGGTCTTGTTAGGTTGCTGAGAGTTTTGCTAAGTGGCTGAGGCTGGCTTGAACGTGTGATCCTCCTATCTTAGCCTCCCAAGTACTGGGTGTGCCACCATGCCCAGCTCGAGTCTAATCTCTTTTAATATGTGTTACCTCCCAGTGAAGAAAATAATAGTGTCGTTTTCAAGCATTCATTCACTTACTCAGCAGTTAGACTCAGCATGTGCATGTTTTGGGGTTTGTTTCAGGCTCTGATGGATACTTTTTTTTTTTGAAGATTTAAAGAAGTTTATTAAAAAAAGATAGAAATACAGAGGACAGTTACAGCCTCATGTTACCCAAGGGTAACATGGGGGGTTTCAAACGAATTCACCTAGATATGTTTCTTGAGGAATTCCTGATGTCAGGATTGGCTGGGCTATGCTGCTATAACAATGATCTAAAACATCTCAGTCACTTCAAAACCACAATTTTTAGTGTTTTTATATGCCATTTACCTATTAATGGTTGACTAGTGGTTCTATTTTCTGTCATTGAAGTTCTTACCTCAGGATCCCAGATGATGGAGCAAAATCTTTCCAAAGTTGCTGGTTACTTTGACAGTGAGGCAAGTACTTTATCTCAAAGTTGCTAACCAGAATTGTCATCTGGTTAGATTACCATGCTTCACGGACAAAAGAAAATCAAATGTCCAGGGGCAGAAATGTATTGGGAAGAGTAGTAAATACTGTTAAATAGGAATAGAGTTTGCCGCTAGTTGCAACCACATAAATACTTAAAAATTAATCATACATACACTATGGGGAAAGGAAGTCTTCTTTCCTTCATCAGAAATTTCCCAAAGACAGAACTCTTACTTAAATGACTGACTGGAATTCAAGGCACTGACTGTGCTCTCTTTCACTTTCTATAGCTTGAGTTAGCCAGACACAGGAGAGCCTGTCTTAGGAAGGAGCTGGCTCATGTCCTTCTCTATTCTGTAGCATTTGATAGAAATGGCAAAGCATCATGGCACCTCTGTAAGTGAACTGTCCTCTTTTCTCTTTGGTCTCTTCTGATGTGGCCCATATGATGGTGGAAAGAGGTCAAGTTTAGATTCCCCAGCAGTGAAGAGGAAGAAATAGGCTCTGAGCCTATTTCAGAGCCAATTGGCTCTGAGCCAAACCCACTTCTCTAACTTAACTCTCAAGGAGGCTTAGCATTGTACCAGGGGCACTTGTTGAGCTAATAGCAATACTTTGTTTTCCATTTGGCTAAAATTTCGTCGGTATATCTTCCTCAGGATCCCTTTGGGCAGAAGCATTGATTAGTAAGATTCAATTTTTCTTTTTTGGAAACTTGCCTTAATACTATCAAATTTCCATTAAGATTCATGAAAGATGCTGATGGAGGCATATGCATGTTTTATGGATTGCAGAGGAAAACAAAATGACCAATGTATTCTGCAGGTAGGTATGTCAGGGAAGGATGAGTTACCTGTGTCCTGAAGAGTGGAGGGAAGGGGAAAGGTAGGACGAGCAATAACTACGCAGTCAGGGGAGAGAACAGCATATGAAGTGAATAACATAGGAATATCACAGATTTAGAGCAAAGGACTTTTAGGAGGGCTTGTCAAAAGCAAAACGAAATAAGAAAGAAAGGCCAAGTAGTTAAAGGCTGCTCGTAGAAAGAATCTTCAACTTCTGTTTTTTGTTTCAAAGCCTCTAGTATGTATTCCACTGCCTAAAAGGGAACAAGTACCTAATTATTATTTAGGAAATAAACGAATGGCAAATTAATAGCAAGTACAATGTGTATGGGTTACTTATTATGTATAGACATTTGCTTATTAAATATCTATTAAAACTCGATGTAGTAAATTACTCTTGTTATACTCATAGTAAAGATGGGGCTTAGAGGTACTAAAAGTTTGATGATATGTTATCCATCTGTTAAGATGCTGTTGGTTGTTAGTAAAGGTATAGCTATCAAAAATATTTTAAATAGTAATAAAACTAAGGAACATTTATTATTTCTCATAAGAATAAATATTGTAGTAATTTTTCCCAGAATTAATTTTGCAGCTCAATTGCATCTGTTGGGCCACAGGTCTTTTTTGCTCTCCCAATTCATTTATTTATTTATTCACTTAATTATTTATTTACTTTTGTGGTGCTGGGGATTGAACCCAGGGGCATTCTGCCTCTGAGCTGTATTCCCAGCCTTATTTTTTATTCTTTCTTTTGAAACAGGGTCTTGCTAAGTTGCAGAGAGCCTCACTAAGTAGCCAAGGCTGACCACAAACTTGTGATGGATCCTTGTCTCAAGAGAATTCCAAGCTTCCCAAGCCCTGAGATTACTAGTGTGCACCAGAATGCCTGGCTTCTACTCTGCCATTTTTGACCTTTGTGTCCCCAGCCTCCCACGCTTATAACTTGACTGCCACCAGTCAAGACAGCACATGAAAATAAGGTAGTGTTAGCTCAATGGTAGGGAAGCTTATTCTCTGCATGAAATATTTCATAACAGTCCATGTTTAGAAAATTATATCATAAGGTCTTTGGTGTGACTTTGAGGGCATGGCAGGCAACAAAAAGCTAACGTTCTCTGTCCTGCTAGGTCAATTTTAGGGTTAAAGCAGACATAGAAATGAGAAGAGAAATGACAATGGAACCACATTAAAGGGACTAGCATTCAATTGGAAGCCTGGATAGCTGAAGGCTTATTTTTGAGATGGGTCTCTTTATTTTAAAATTTAAAGTGTTCCTGTTGTGTATATTCTCCCCATTTTCATGGTTCCTGTTTAAAGGCTGAAGTATGTACGAATTTTACATGTTCATTGTGCAGATAAAGTTAAAAGAAGAATTTAATTCTCTGACCTTTGTTATTGTAAACATCTGAGTTCAGGTTGATGGTGGAAAGATTTAGAAACGTAAAACTTAAGCCAAGAATCATTAGAAATCTTGAGGAAGACATCAGAACCTTCAGAAAATATGGGCTAGGGTTTTGGAATAACTTTATTCAATTTCCAAAGGACAGGAAGGCCTCCGATGACATGTGGGTTCCACGCAAAATCCTGCATTAAGTGTTTCTAAATGTCAGTCTTTGCCTGTATTTCTGATAATTTCTTATGTATAAATTCCCATAAGAGCAATTACTGGTCAGAGGTCGTGGGCATGTATCAAACTCTCGAAATGCCTTGCCAAGTTCTGTGCCAGTGCTCACTTCCCTGTATCTGTGCCAGCATGGGAGAGGGTTGTGATTTCTTAAAAAACCCTATGTCTGAGGTCTTAAATACTGTGCATTGGCCCTGTGAGAATACATGTGCTTTCTGCTGAAAATCTCTGCCTGCCTGCCTGCCTCCAGCTGCAGCTATTATCCATAGCCCCCATGATTGTGATTGTGTTTCCCATCCAGGAGAAGCAGGAAGATGTGTGGAGAGGAGGAGGGAAGGATCACTGCAAGAATGAGGAGTTCAGGATGTTCAGTATCTAAGAAAGGTAGAAATAGCAAGAGGAGAGGCCTTAAAAGAAATGAGCCCTTTTCTTCAGAAATTGAAATTCTGAGAAGGATCTTTGAGGTTAGGTGTTGTCTGTGGAGGATATTCTAATGTCCCATCCCACTCATCCCAGACTACCAATCTACCCCTTCCATAATCTGCAAACACACATAGACACACACACACTCACACACACACACACACACACACACACACACACACACACACACCACATTCTGCAGTTTGCAAATGCGGATTCCATAAGCAGATTTTAAAAAAAACCTCATTTATTCCAAGCATCTATGAAGACTGAACCTAGACTGACATAGAGCTGAATGAAATACATGTCTTGCATTGACTAGAACTCTTTCCATTTTAGAAGTAATATATCTTTTGCCTTCGGCTACCTGGATTAGAGACAGATTCATTCACAGGATGCAGAATTCTGCATCTCAGTGGAGGCCTGGGCTGTGTTTGGGCTCCAGGGGGAAAACCTAATGAGGAATAACATGAGGAAAAATTAGCTAATCAGATGGCATTATGTTTCCTTTATACACCCATTATTGTGTGAGTCCTGTATCTGTTGGACAGAGCAGGGCATAAACAATGTTCCTGGGTCATAGATCACAGGAGTTCTTTCCACAGAAATTTCTCTGTGAGGGTTTGGTAGTGTACAGTGTCCTCTGGAGGAAACTCACCAAGCTCCAGAACCCAGTCTGCCTAAATTCACTACACACACACACACACACACACACACACACACACACACACGAGATTTGAAAATTGTTAAACTTGGAGAATCAATCACTCTAAGTGAAAGGTCATTATTATTACCATCATATCATGATCTCACTTTCCTTTAGAATCGTGGGAACCCAACTGATTGGCTCTTAAGTTCCCAGTTTTAGGCCCCAGTCTATCACTGACAAGTTGCCCAAGGGCAGAAGCTTGTCTGTCCACTTGCCTTTGTAATTCTGGTGCACTTGCAAAGCACAAATAGGCACGCCACACGATTTTCCAGAAGAGTGAGTGTGAGTGCCCATTGAATGAATAGTGTGCTATTCTCACTATTCCATGTGATGTGCCCAATTTTGTTTCATTTAAAAATTTTCACTTCCTTTTTGAATCCTATTCTGATTCCATTCTTTCCTGATCATTCTCCTTGAGAGGTGTATTTATTGTACATCCTTCCAGTTCAACTTACAAATTTATTTAAGTACCTGTGTATCCTTAAAAAATTATGTATAGAGCCAGGCATGGTGGCGCACGCTTGTAATCCCAGCATATGGGAGGATGAGACAGGAGGATCACGGTTCACAAATAGCCTCAACTACTTAGTGAAGCCCTTTGCAACTCAGTGAAACCCTATTTCAAAATAAAGAATAAAAAATAGGGCTTGGGGAAGCCTGGCATGATGTTGCATGCTTGTAATCCCAGGACTGGGGAGGCTGAGACAGGAGGATCACACAGGTTCACAGCCATCCTCAGCTACTTAGTGAGGCTCTCAGCAACTTAGTGAGACCCTGTTTCCAAATAAAGTATAAAAATATAGGTCTGGGAGTTTAGCCCGGAGGTAGAAAAAAGCCCCTGGGTTCCAACCCCAGTATCACACACACACAAAAAAAATTATGTATATTTTAATGAATATAAATAGCAACTTTTAATTTCATGCCCCCATATTATTTTAGATGCAAAATACATTGATAATTTATTAGCAGTTGCAGAGTATTTCTTAGTGGACTTAAACCATATTTCATATATTCATCTTTAGTCATGGGTATCTAGGTTGCTGCTAACTTCCTGTTGTCCAAATAATTGCAACATGGATCTCCTCATTGGTGTCTTCTTGTGGATTGAGCAAAGGACTTTTCAGAGATATCCACTCAGGGATGGGATGGTTCTCTGGTAATGGTGTGTGAGTGTGTGTGTGTGTGTGTGTGTGTGTGTGTGTTATTTCTCTTCTAAGTTCTGTCAGATTCTCTCCAAAATGGCAACAGCAGTGCAGGGATACTTCTATTTCCAAGATTTCTTGTTACTGACTTTCTAAGTTTTGCTTATCTGATGCTCACTGATGACTATTGAGTGAGAGCATCTATTATTAGGCTGTTAGATCCCCTCTGAGTTGCCTTTTCTTATCTGTTACCTATGTTGTATTGCTCTTATTTTCTATTTCTAGCTGACTTACAGAAATTCTTCATATATCTAGATAGTGATTCCTTATTAATATCTCCTTTGAGGCTGCTCTCACTGTTGCCTTGTATACAGTGACATTTGAGAAACAGAATTTTGTTTAATTTTTTTCCTCATAGTTTATGTATTTTGAGTTTTACTTAATATAACCTTTTCACTATAAGGAGGTGTGGTCATTGAAGTAGGCAGTACTGTAGTTATATTTATACATATATATATATATATATATATATATATATATATATTAGTGGAATAATGAATAGTTATTTAGTAAATATTTTGGAAGAATTAGCTCAACACAAATAAATTATAAATAAACTCCCAACACTTTAAAGAGCTAACTGTCTCTTTTGGTACATACCGTGTCCTCTGTTATTGGATGTTCCATTTTTTGTCTTTTATTTTAAACAATGCATGGGAGTTGGCGATATGGCTCAGTAGTGGAGCGCTTGCCTAGCATGTCCCAAACCCTGGCTTTTACCCCAGTACCACAAAAGACAAAACAACAAACAAACAACAACAATGCGTGTTCTCTTCAGCTCCCTCACTTTTCTCCATGAACTCATCTTTTAAACCCTAGAGGTTATCAGCCATTTGGATGAAGGAGCAAATTTGAGGTCTTAGAGTGTTTCTCTTGATGAATGTAGGGTGGTACGAAGCCTCTTTTATTGATATTTATACACAGTTCTTCCTTGTGCCCTTTCTATGTCTTCTCTCTTCTTCTCTCTTCTTGAGTATCCTGCTCTGTAATACTGTTGTGTGCAGGATGGTTGGAGGTATGTGAACAACTTAACTTTTACCTGTCCTGAAGCAAGCCAAGACATAGCAGTTTAGGGGCCATGTTAGTACTCAGTGTGGTATATCAGCTGTCTCAGCTATCTTCCTACAAGGCTCTGACATGCCCTACTTTAGACTACTGACTAGCTTCAGTGTTCTGAACTCCCAAACTTCTATCTCCCCAGAAATGTCATACAAATTTTGCTTAGTTTGGGGGAACTGTCTTAATCCTCCAAGCTTTTTTCCTCTCCCTCTTTTGGTTTCTTCACAGTTGGTTGGGGAGGGTGCCAACTGCCCATACTTATTGGGCATGATATGGAGAACTGGATGCCTGTCAGAAGCCTGTCATGCTAGGCATCTGGTGCTGGAGATTTGTGCAAGTCAAGCATAACTATGGACTGCTGTATGCGTGTTTTCATTGTATTAAGTTATTTTATTCATATTTCCCCTGCCATGTTCTAAGTTAAAATCTTTTGATAGTCAGTCTTACTTGTTGCACTCATAATTGTATCAACATGTTTGTTGAAAAAAATAGAATTAAATATGAGAATAACATCTATAAAATCCTCTGTGCCCATTACTAATCATTAGTTGGACCTTACAACTTTTTTGTAAGAGCAGTTAGGTTGATGTATTATTTTAAAAATGAGGAAAACAGAGGAAGGTGCAAGACAAACTAAAAGCCACATTTATTACTTGTGGTACTTCTTGAGAGGCATTTGTGGAGATCTCTATTAAAAGCCCTGCACTTCAGTGACCATCTGCCACAGGGTTTCCTGGTGTGGTTCTGAAGCTATCTCTGGTTCTATTTATGTAGGCTGTTGGAAGCTATATTCAACATTTAGCCGTTAGAGGCATGGAGCAACTGCCGCCCATACCAACCTCACTTACAACATGTGAGGAAGAGAAGCTAAGATTGGGAACTCAGAGAGTTGGCCTCTAGCTCTGGCCACATGGCCAACTGATACATCACTTTAGACTAGTGTACTATCTTTCCTGGGCCTCAGGTGTCTACTTTTTAGTGAAAGCACTAACTTAATCGAGCCTCCTTTGCACTCAGCCCTAAGAAATTTGGAGTTTGTGATTTGTGGGGAGCCATTAAGGTTTCCCCCTTATCTTTACTAAAAGAATACTTCTGACTATCCTTCATTCAGCTGACTGTCCTTCACCCAGAGTCAACAAGGTTTGGGGTCATGGAGGGTTCAAAGTAATTAAGGTCTGAGAGAAGATTGGGTTTGTGTTGTTTGTGATGGCACAAGGGTGTTGATTGACCTGTCCGTGAGGTAAGGTACTTTGGATATGTCATTATGGTGTAAGAAACTGTATAAATACCATGAAGAAATAAACCCAGGGTTGGCCCAATAGAGATTGGCGACTCTCCCATGCCTCAAGAGAAATAAACCCAGGATTGGCCAGTAGAGATATAGACCTGGGAGTGGACTGGCAACCCTTCCATGCTTGAATTAAAATTCTTTGAGTTAAATTCTTAGAACTGAATTCTGTCATCCTCACTCCTCTCTTTGGAACCCGTACTTTTGCCGGCTGGCTCCGGCAGTGATTGTGTATAGCAGTTCAAGAAGCTCCTGTATTTACCTTCCCTCTAGGAGAAATGAGTGTATTTCCTTTCCAGGCCACTATGTCTCAGATTCAAAGGTTAGAAGGACCTTTGGAGAACACCGAGGCAGATGCCAAGAACAGGATTCCTTTTTACCATTTTGTGAGTTTGGAAAGGTATTGGGAGCAGATATCTTTTCCAACATAGTCCTCAGCTTTCGACGAAAAGGGAAGATGAGGCTCATTTGCTCTGCATTCACCTCCAGAGTACACCTGCCTGGACTTTTAATTTTTTTTTCCTTTCCTTCTTTTCTGCCTTCATTTTTCCAGCCACCCCTTCCAAAGGCTGTCTTTGCAAGTGCAGCCTGGCACATGGCCATGGCCCATTGAGGGTGCAGAGAGTATTTCTGAGGTGCTCATTGATCCTGTTTTTTCACAGCCACACTCTATGATTATCAAAACTATCAATATCTGGAACAGTTTTCGTATTTGAAACCCCAGGCAGATATGACCCTTTAACAGTCCCTCAGTTGTAGAATGGGGCTGCAGTGGGCAGGAGGAGACTGGATGGCGTAAAGCACCAGGTGGAAGGGTAAGAAGAGAGAACTGAGCCAAACGCCTGCCGCAGGCAGAGAGCTTCTGATGTTGGTGGATCAGCGGGAGGCAACCAGAGATTTCAGCATCCCATCTTTTCGGGTTATTGTAGAGTCTCCTGCTGTGGCCGAGGTGACTCCAGTCCCTGTCTGGAGGCAAGTAAGAGGTAAAGGGGATCTTAAAACTGTTCAGCAGACGGCCACTCCATAGGAGTATCTATTTTGACAAAATAAACTGTGGATTTGTCCTAAGAGCTCGGGCAGCAGAGATTGCAGCCTCGTCCCTGTTCTCATGCTTGAAGACTTTTTCTCCCAGTAATGAGAGTGCCGAGCAAGTAGGCCTCTCCCTGACAGTGCTGGCAGCAGGACAACTTGTGCCCGGGATGGATTTTTCTTCATTGATTCTAATCTTCTTCCTGACTGTCTTGGCTGCTTTGACATATTGAACACTGAATAGTCCCTGAGTAATTCTTGAACATTTGGGGATCGTTTTTATTTTTACAAGACAGTAGAATCCAATGGAGTGATTTATACATGGACTAGAAGAAGATGAAGAAAAAAAATAACAAAGTGGTTTCATTCTGGGAATAAACAAAGACTCAATGATGATTAAATAAAAACCACACCAAACAAAAGATTCACACCCAATTTCCAATAATTTCATAATTTTTTAAGGATGTGCAGAATCATATAGAGATGAACAGTAATAGATGAAGGGCTTTCACAGCTGTGACTTCAGCCATGATTGATGAGAAAATGTTACTGAAGGGAAAAAAGGAAAATGAATATTTATTAATGGAATAGTGTCGGGGGCTTAAAACCCAAGAAGATCCATCATTTCAAATTCAAGGTTGGATGCATTCAAAACAGAAGGTTCAATACAATGGCCCCCTAGCTGAGCCATAGACCAGAAAAATTCACAGGTGCCGCTGTCGTTCGGACCATGGGGGACTTCTAGGAGATGTTATTCTTGTTTCAGCCCCCATTGACATCACCTGAACAGGGCAACATTATATGAGTAATTGCTCCAAAAACGCTATGACAACAGTTGCCTCGCATGTTAGAATACCCAGAGCTCTGTGGTCTGGTCATTCATCCAGAAATTAATATATCATGTCTGCGTACTTTCTCTGTACATGTTAGTTATAGTCTCTGTGCTGACAACTGGGGAATTATTAGTAAGGTAATTTTTTCTATCATGACTCCATCAATTCTCCCTTGAACTTTCTAAGGACAATATTTTGCCAACCTAGTAGCACATCTTCAAATCTTGCACATCTTCTTTCTATAGAACCTTTACCCTTGTTCCATTTAGGTTTCAATTAGTTTACATGTAGAAAAGACACTCTCCTTTGGGGGAAATGTTATTTGCCCAACTTTAACTTCACACACACACACACACACACACACACACACACACACTTAAAATAGAAAATCCAAGAAATATATTTTTTTATTTGTTTATTTGTTTTGTCCTACTGGGTTAATCTTCCTGACTGTCTTGGCTGCTCTGGCATATTGAACATTGAATAATCCCTGGGTAATTGTTGAACATCTAGAATCATTTTTACTTTAACAAGATGATAAAAGGCTGGCCCCTGGTCATTTTTATTTGTTATTTTAAGACAGAGTCTTACTAAATTCCATGATTGGAACTCAAACTTACAATCTACCCATCTCAGCTTCTCATGTAGCTGGGATAACAGGCATGTGCCACCATGCTTGGTCAAAAAAGATATTGCATATCTTCTGTGTGATGGTAGTATTCAGCTTGTTCGGATAATTTAATGGTAGTGGTATTGTGGCTTATGGCTTTGACTGAGAAGGAGAAATTGACTGATGGCATTTAACTGCCTAACTTAAGGCATTTCAA
This sequence comes from Muscardinus avellanarius, assembly GCF_963383645.1. Taxonomy (NCBI): domain Eukaryota; kingdom Metazoa; phylum Chordata; class Mammalia; order Rodentia; family Gliridae; genus Muscardinus; species Muscardinus avellanarius. The sequence goes on along the minus strand of NC_137801.1, from coordinate 17,675,846 downwards.
TGTGTACACTTCAGCTAATGCGTATCCCCCAAGAACAACACCCCTCCTCAGATAACGGTATGCACACAGTGTCTTCAGTCCCTAGGCTTCCTTGGGGCTTATATTTCTTTATTTTAGAATATGGCAGTGGGGACTTGTTGGTCCTATAAAAAATACTTACACCCAGCTTTTGAAATCACTGTCCAGAGAGATGGCCTAAGCCTCCAGAGTTCCCTGCTCATGTTATCTCTAGATATGGTATCTAATTCTAGGCAGACAACCTTGGACCACAGGAGCTGGCTGTTAGTGTTTTTTAAAATATGTTATTTGGAAAGAAAGTTGCTATTCTGTTAGACTATTTCAATTTATTTTAAAACATTGATTGTACTAAATCCTTAGCAATAAATCTCTGTGTTATCTATGTTGGCCATCTTTGCAAGAAGGCCAAGAGATATGAATTATGTTGTTATTTGTCTATGTTTTATACATTTCCCACCTTCATAAGAACCAAACTAAAGCAGCTTGGTTCTTATGAAAAGGCTAGGCCTAAAGTTGGTACCAAGTAAATATTTAATAAATCAATGAGTTAATGTGATTTATTACTTGGACAAAAAGCAATACTGCCCAGAAAGTGAGATTTGTACCCACTGATAATTATGCAACAATGGCAGGAAGAAATGTGTTCAGAAAGGCTACAAATTTCACAGGATATCATCAGAAAAGCCTCTTAGTTAAACAATAATAAGACTACTCCCTGAATGGAGTTGTCGGGGATAGCTTCAAATAGCGTTTTGGGCAAGTGAGAAGAATGAGGAGAGAAGAAGCTAGAAAATGTAGTTAGGGGCAGGATTCCAGAAGTTCCTGGCAATGTCTGGCTAATGAGTTTCAACTGTGTCCTACAAACAATGAATCATCAGGGATCTATGAAGCAAAATTAAGCAGATAATGCTCAATCAGGTTGGATTTCAGAAAGATCATTTAACACACATAGATGGAAGCTAACAATAAAGAGGAACTAAAAAATGATAGAAGACAAAATCCATAAACTAATACAAAAGTCATAGTGTTATGGACTGAATTGCATCCCCTTCCCCAGGTTTCCAAACTTCATATGTTAAAGCCTTAACCTTCAAACATTCAGTACCTCAGAATGGTTCTGTATTTGAAGATAGGCTTTATTTATTTACTTATTGTGTGGTGTGTGTGTGTGTGTGTGTGTGTGTGTGTGTGTGTAGGGGGATGGTCCAAACCAGGTGCATTCTACTTCTGAGCTACATTCCCAGCCCTCTTTTTTTTTTTTTTATTTGAAACAGGGTCTCACTAAGTTGTGGAAGACCTTGCTAAGTTCTGGAGGCTGGCTGCAAACCCGTGACCTTCCTGTCTCAGCCTCCCAAGTAATAGGATTCCAGGTGTGCACCACCACATCTGGATGGAGAGTTTGGCAGGAAATTGGCATTTAAAGAGGTAATTTAGTTAAAAGAAGACTGTTAGGGTGGACCCCAATCCAATCTGACTGATGTCTTTGTAAGGACAGGGGCTTAGGACATAGGAGGTACATCAGGGATGCTTGCCCCCTGGGAAAAGGCCATGTGAGAACACAACAAAAGAGGCAGCGATTGGCAATCTCGAGAGGTGAGGCCTCATAAGAACAAACTCTACTGACACCTTGCACTTGGACTTCCAGCCTCAGAGACTGGGAAAAAATAGTGTTGTGTTGTTTAAGCCATCCAATCTTCAGTATTTTGTTATGGTAGCTGTAGTAGGGTTCATGAGAGAAACAGAGCCAACTGGATACATATATACATATACCCAGGCATAAACATATATATGTGTATATGTACATATACGTACATATATGCATGTAGATGTATACTCATAGATATGTACATGTATACATGTATATATACACATATTCATGCATATAGATTCATAGATGTAGTCTGTGTAAATATGTTATATATTAACCTCATCTAAAATATGTATTAAAATACACAGAGTAATATTTAATCAAATACCTGGGTATTCCATGGTCCAGTCAAGTTGACAAGCAAAATCAGTCATCATAGAGGCCCCAGCAAATGAATGCATGTAGGAGTGGTTGATGGGACGCATAAGTGGAGATAGACTTGAGAAGTGTTCTCAGGACTTTTAAAAGATGCTCAATAGCATCTTTTAAATTCCTATTCTGGATGATGAAGTGGGTCAAATGCTGGAGAAAACCACACAGCACAATATGACACACACACACCATCTTTGTTAGTTGTGAACAAAACATAAAGGGTAAGTTGAATTTTAATCCCTTACCCAGAGTTTACCATTTGTATCTAATTGAAACATAGCTACAAAACTGCAAGTAAGGATCAAAAATAAATTCAGTCCTGAAAGTAAAGATGATATATTAAACTCATGGAGAGACCTTGAACATTTTAACCATAGTCTTCTAGCTCATTTTACATAGGTATCTTTTTTTTTTTATCAAGCCTGAAGTGGATGAGAGGCACACATTGGGGGAGGGACAAGGGCCCTTTTTACACATGAGGGAGGTTCTAGTCATGTCGATTAATCACATGAAGAAATGACTGTCAAAAGACTGGTTTTGTGGGTTTGGAGATGTGGTTCAGTGATAGTTTGCTTAGCATGTCTTGGGTTCAATACCTAACAGAACAACACACACACACACACACACGTACTAAATAAATAGGTAAATAAATAAATATAAGAAAATGCTTATTTTGTGAGACCATAGACCTAATTTATAGAAAATTGATATATGGCTTGATGTGGTGGCACATGCTTGTGATTCCAGTATTTGGAAGACTGAGACCAGAGGATAATAGGTTCAAGACCAGGCTTAACAACTGAGCAAAACTCCCAGCAACCTAGCAAAACCCTGTTTTAAGACAAAACAAAAGTTATAAAAGGGCTGGGGCTATAGTTTGGAGGTAGAAAGACCCTGAGTTCAATACCTAGCACCATAATAAATAAGTAAATAAATATTAAAAGAGAAAAGGAAAATAAAACAGACACATAAACCTAAAGGCACAAAGAATTATAGCCTTTGTGGCTGTGAACAAAGAAATTTGCAGTCAGTGGTCCTGCAGCCATTAGTATTTGATGCCTGAATCACCAATACAAGGTTACCCATGATGGTCTGATCCACTATCTAATTAGGCAGTGTGATATTGGATAGGTTCTAGAAATAATCAAAACAAAGAGTTTTGTAGTGAATCTAATATGTAATTGATGGTGTGATAGCCCTTGGCAAGGAGTGGAAGTATCAGCAGGAGTTTGCCCCTGATTGGAGGTCAGCATGGGGACAGCAGGTCAAGACTGGCGGCTGCCTCCTGCTGCACCAGCAGGGTGAGGTGCTCCTCTGCAGAATGCCCGTCCTGAATGGCGCTGCCACTCCTGAATGCTCCCTGGTGCCCTCTCCAGGGTCCTTCGGCTGATGGAGGTGAGGGATTTGAGCCCCAACAAACAGAAAAACATGAGGGAAATGAAACATCCCTTGCCCTAAAAGACTTTGTCTCTCCTCGTTATTTCTAGAGCTAAAACTTCACATTCAGTCCAGTGGCTTTTCAGGCAGTCTCTGGGGTGGAATGAATTAGTTGGCAAAAAGGTGGACACCTGTTTGTTGAGAGATTGATGGCCTGGTTTTGAGAAGGCCATTGGCATGCTGCTGTGCAAAGGGCTGCTCCCTTTTTGGTCTTTAATACGTTAGTACAATTGCAAGTGAAAACTCACACAGAATTGCATTACAAGCTTTTTTTTTTTTTGGTAGAACTCACATATGATTCAGGGAGGTTGTCTCTATATAAGCTGCTGACTTAGGCTTTTGTGAAACAAATTTATTCTGTGATTAAAGGCCTGAGTGCAGAGGAAGCAGGGAATAAGGTTTGGGAAGTGGTGTGCAGATACAAATTGCAGGGGGAGTTATTTGTGTGGCTAATAGAGAAAAAATTGCTGTAGCAATATTTGTAAGAATGTGTCTGGGCACCATATATACATACACGTACGCATGCATACGGTCGTGAATGCATACATGTACATGCGTGTACACATGTATAAGTTCATGAATGCGTGAAAGTATTTGCCATGGGAATGAGCTTGAAAGTCCCTGCTAGGACTGAGCTTGGCTTCAGCTTTGTGAGTGAAAGATCCAGCTAGGAAGAGCCTGAGTCAGAGGCTCTGTGAGATCAGAAATGTGTGTTGTTTTAAGCTGGGAAGTTATGAGAGATTTTGTTACATGGCAATGGATAACTAATACACCACTTTTTTGTTGTTGTTTTGCAGAAATAAAGACTTTGGGGAAACATCATTTAATGTAGGGGCTAAGTCAATTAAAGCAGGGAGATTTATGTGGATGCTATAGATATTCGCATCCCTCTGTAGCTCTCATTCTATCACTACCTGACTTATATGTCCGTGGCTTGTGACTGGTTTCTATGCCAAATCTCAGTTGACTCAAGGTTGAAGGAAAATGATTATCAAAAATGTTAATTTCAACATTTCCTTTGGTTATATATTCATTTTAAGTCTTTTCCTTCTCCTCTTCTTCCTTTGGAAAGAAAATAGGCCTCCGAATCCACAGCTTTGTTGCCCAAAGCTAATAAAGAACCGGTTGAGCCTTTAATATTTATGAACCCATTTAGAAGTACCAAGTTAGGTAAACCATTCAAGTGAGTGAGTTCTGTGATGATAGGAAAAAATTAAAATAAGTGAAGGTATAATGACTCTGCCTTAAGCAATTTCTTTAAAAAAAATGTTCTTACTTCAGAAATGACACATACTTCTTAGCACTTTCCTGCCTGGAATTTAGGGTGACTGGGGATCCTGAGGCCACAGCCCCACTGTTTACTTATTCCCTTTGGACTTAAGGAGGTCTCAGGCCTCTGAGCTCTGGGAAAATAACTATGAAAACCTGGATAAAACTTAGCTCTCATGTTACCACCAGGATGGCTGGTCTGGAACCTGCTTTTTTACACTTGATCTTAGCCAAAAGGCCAAGTAGCTATGGAACCTGCTTTTGTGAGGGTTTGAGTGATGCTTTTTATTTTCCTTGGGAATAAGAAAACTGGCATCCTACCCAGTCTAGAAAGCTTAGTCTAGACCAGCACGATCCAACAGAAATGCAAAGCCGGGCGTGGTGGCGCACGCTTGTAATCCCAGCATTCGGGAGGCTGAGACCAGAGGATCACAGATCGCAGACAGCCTCAGCTACTTAGTGAGGCCCTCTGCAACTCAGTGGGATCCGGTTTCAAAATAAAGAATAAAAAAAAAAATAGGACAGGGCGTGTAGTTTGGAGGTTGAATGCCCCTGAGTTCCATCCCCAGACCCACACACACAAGAAATACAATGCAAGTCACAATTAACCCCATGTACAATTTTGAAATGTCTAGCATTTATATATAAAGAGTAAAAAATAAAATGGATATCAATAATATGTTTTATTTAACATATCTAATATTTTGTTATTTTAACATGCAACCAATGTAAACTCATTAGTGAAACAATTTACATTCTTTTTTCCATAGCAAATCTTCAAATTCCAGTGTGTATTTTATTGAATGTATAGCCCACCTTAATTCACACTGCCCACATGTCATGTGCTCCCTAGCCTCACATGACCAGTGGCTACTGCAGGAGAGGAGGCTGGCTTAGAATGTGGGCAGAGCAGTTTGCTCCTCTCACCCCGCTCAGCATCCAGCTCTAAGCCAATGAGCTTCCACCATCTTCCCAAACACAGCCTTCCTGCTCTCTGACCCTCCTCCACCACCAACCAGCCATTTTGGCTCCCCCACTTTTCTACACTGCATAACCCTGCTATGCATGAGGATGAGATTCAATGGTAGGTCCTTGGGATGTTCCTCTAAAGCTCTTTTATATTTTTGAAACAGGAGGCATAATAGGATATACATTATGGCATTCAGACTGTTCATCAAGTCTCCATTACATCTGCCATCTCCCTTCTGCCAATTGAGGTAACTATGTTATTACGGGGGAAAAAAATCTTATTTTAATTATAATCCAATCAGAAGATGCATCCATTATGTAGAGTGCTTTGGCATGTTCTAAGGATTTAATTTTTGTACAAATAGTAGAGCAAATGCTGCGAGAGGAAAAGGCTCTTTGTATCTTCCATTAATTCGGTCATTCAAAAACTATACAGAGAGGCATTGTATTTGGTGGGGGGACACAAAGTCGAGCAGACCATGGACCCTCATTTTAAGAAACTCAAAGCCTGAGCTGTGCATGGTTACATACACCTGTCACCCCAGTGCTTGGGAGACTGAGACAGCAGGATTACAGGATTAAGGCCAGCCTCAGTAACTTAGGGAGACTCTTAGCAACATACGAAGACCTTCTATCAAAAAAAAAATATATCTAGGGGTATATCTCAGAGGTAGAATGTTCCTAGGTTCTAACACACACACACACACACACACACACACACACACACACACACACACACAGTCTGAATGTGGAAGAAGTTAGGAGTTAACATATATAGAGAGTGGCCACCTGTCCCTAAGAGGACTCTGTTGGTGTAATGGAGGAGACATCTCGGAGGAGGTGGGATTGCAATGACTGGGAAAGTGTGGGTGGGGTTTTGATGTGTCATTTCAGATGCAAAGAGAGAAGTCACTTCAAACAGAAAGGCTGGAATGATGCCATGATACAGAAGTAAAACTATACATCGGAAGTTTCTGCAAGAATGCATCTTTTTAACAGGCTAATATGGAGGGGGGCATGAGGCCCCTGTGGGCAGTGAGCATGCACAAGGAGGTTGAGCTGGATTATGATAGAATTCTCCTGCTGGGCCGAGGCAACTGTATCTTATTTTCTGGGCTGGGTGGAGCCATGGAAGATTCTAAGAAGGGCGGTAAGTGGATCATAGCTGGGGTTTCGGGAAGGACCTGACACGTGTGTGCATTTGTGCATGACAATCTGGAGTAGCGGAGGCTCGGCACACTTTGTGTCTCGTGGGAACAAACAATATTAAAGTAATGGGTTTATGCATTTTTTGACCTTTAAGAAATGGTATTTTCAGCAAACTTCCTCCTCCCCACCTCACCCTTGTTAAATATTTCATCTCAACTGGAAAATACCCACAACAATGATTTTTTATTTTTTATTTTTTACGGTTCTAGCCTTTCGGTAATAAACCAAAACAAACAGTGGGGAGCTTAAAAGGCCTTTCAGCTGAGAGAGATGAAAGCAGATGCCTCTGGTTTATATTATTGTTAGAAAGCACAGGAGTCTGTTTCTTCTGGAAATTCTGAGAGGAGGAGAGAGCAGGAGGAAGGATGGCTGCCGTGTCTGCTGATCCCTGACCTGATATTTTGGTAGTGCTTCTCCCTTGTCCAGGGTTTATTCACGTGTTCCATAATGTGGTTGTTGGAACCTGCTTTCCTTCTTTCTACCAGGACCTGCCGAGAAAGCCCCCAGAGCGAGGGAGAGATGAAGAAATGAAGATTCATCTGTCATAAAAAACCATGGAGAAAAAGCAAGTGCTTGATGGCTTAATGCCCTAAGTACAGGAACCAAGGTGCTTTCTGACCACAGGGCATGGTCTCTTAGCACAGCTCTTTGCCTAGACCACTGTTTTTGTTTTTTTCTTCGTGTCTGGGGATGGAACCCAGAGGCATTTGACCTCCGAGCTACACCCCCTGCCCAATTTTTTATTCTTTATTTTGAAACAGGGTCTCGCTGAGTTGCAGAGGGCCTCACTAAGTAGCTGAGGCTGTCTGTGAACAGCTATCCTCCTGTCTCAGTCTCCTGAATGCTGGGATTACAAGCATGTGCCACCATGCCCAGCTAGACCACTGTCTTAAGATGTCTTTGTCTTGATGACCTTGGATTAGCCAGAGTCCAGCTTGATGGTGATGTATCAATGCCCATGCTCTGTTTGTACCAGGAGCCTCCCTGGAGCCTTGATCGCTTGATTCTTCCAACCTGAGACAGCTGCTGATTGATCTTCTCAGACATTTATCCAGCAAACATTTAGTGAGAAACTACTATGTGTGGGACCCCCAAGATTCACACATGAATAAAATGTAGTCTTTCAGGAGCTGATGGGCTACGTGGCTGTTAAAATATCACATGACAAGTGTCAGAATCAGCATCACCTTGGATACGATGACTATGGTCTGAATGTGTGTGCCTCTTCCAAATTCATATGTTGAAACCTAACTCCGAACGTGATGATATGAAGAGATGGGGACATTAGAAGGTGACTGTGTCACCTTCTGAAGGTACTGGTGATTAGCACTGTCTGTACACCCCTCCACTGTGCAAGGACACACATGAGGGATGGCCCTGTCCAGACACTGAAATGGCTGGAACCTTGATCTTAGACGTCCTGGCCTCCAGAATTGTAAGTAATACATTTCTGTTCTTATAAAAATACATGATCTCAGGTATTCTTAGGGCACTACATGCTCACATGAGCCAAGGGGCTCCCTGAGACTGGCTTAGGCGAAGAGAACTTGTTTGCGGGCTTGTTTCTTCATTCTTTCATTTAGTAACCACATTTTAAGCTTCTTTACCTATTAGGACACTTGCAATATGAACAAAACCAAATCACGCAAAGCTCCCATTGTTATAAGAAAAAAATAAGCCAACAAACAATAAGACCTAATTAAGAAGTACTGTGAACTAAAATAATAAGAAAACGGAGGTGAACCTGTGTTTCCCCTTTTGCTCTGTACTCATTTTTATACCTATCTATGCTGGCCACCTCCCAGGGAAGATTTGGTGCTGATGGATGTCATGAAGGAGCAGCTCTGAGTCATGCACAGGGCTGTGTGGGGTGGGTAGTGGGTGCAGGTTGAGATCTGCTCTTGGAGAGACTTGTTGAGTTGATCTCAACTCTCAAGGATGTCCTAAAGCTGGCATTCCATGCCTACAGTGTCCTGGGAAGATCACCCAGGGACATAGCCTCCTGTCCTCACAGCCCGGTTCTCTTTCCTGCATGGATTTGGGACATGTTCCAAGTGACCTCTACTCTCTTTGTGTAAAGAGAGTACCTCATGACTGAGTGTGGGGCCATGAGCGATTTCAGGCAAGAAGAGTGAGCAAAGTCAGCGTTAGGTAATTTCTGACAATGTTCTAAAGAAGTATAAATTAATGGTGCTCTGAAAGAGCGGTCTCTGTGTGCTGGGAGGGGAGCATACGATGCTGAGTGATAGATCCACTCTCTGCTATGCCTGTGCTGAGCAGGACCAGATTTCCTTTTCCAGAAGGAGAGACAAAATGGGCCAGCCAGGTAGGCTACTTTGGCTAGTGAGGAGTGTTCACAATTTTCTGAGTGGATTTGGTATAAAGTATCACCAGGGCAACCTAATCACATCAAAGCAGTTTATGAAATGGTACATCTTGTAGGAGAGATTTTTGAAGCGAGGCTCCGAATGTCCCTTGGCATTTTTTTTTATATGGCTCAAACGCTTTCATAAAGTGTGAAGCTTGAGGAAATGTCAGTGTTTGCAGAGATGTCCCACAGCTGGAGACTGCAGGAGAGTGAGACACTGTCTGCAACATGTGCTCAGACTCTCTGGGCTTCTCTCAGGACCCCAGCTAGGGTCCTTCTGGACAAGGCCAGATGGAGTGGCCTGACCAGCTGGCACAGCAGTTGGCCTTTATTGTGTGTTAGATGTGAGACGTGTGCAGTGAACCGTCGGACAACCAACCACCATGCTTTAATTGGTGCCTGCTGTGTGCCCTGCCCAGGCAAGATTACTGCAAGGCTGGGCCAGCCTAAGGGAGAGATAGGGGAGGAGCCCTCCATACAGGCCAGGTGGTCTGCAAGTGCTGGTGGTCATGCACCTGCAGCTGGCCCCGAGTTGTGGTTCTCCCCCACGGGAGTGACATTAGTATCACCAGGAGTATTGTTAGAATGAATTACTGGATCCTACCTTGGGAAATTTTAATTTGTGAGGTCAAGGTTGGTGGTCTAGACATCTGAATTTTTGGTAAGCATTCCAAGCCTTCTGTGGTAGGAGACCTGAGTGAGTCTGAGAAGCTCTGGCTTCATGCGGCTCTACCCATCATTGATGGGATCAGAGGGTAGTGTCCTGGAAATAAGATGGCTGCAATGCTGGAATCAGCTTTTGACACAGTCCTGCATTTCTCTGGGCTTGATGTGCCTACTCTGAACCTAACCTCCTACATGCTGTCCCTGTTGGAAAAGGAGGCCTCTGAAAAGTGTCCTCTTTGCTGATACCCATCGTGTGTGTGTGTGTGTGTGTGTGTGTGTGTGTGTGTGTGTGTGTGTGTATAGGGGAATTAGCAGAAATACCACAACTGCTATTACTATGATTACCAGTATTTAAAACTGGGGTCATTCATTGAGAGCTACTCTGTCATGCAGTCTTAACTTTGTCATGCTGCTTTAGCTCTAACAACCAGTTCTCAAATTCTGTACTATTATGATCTTCATCTTACAGAGGAGGAAACTAAGGAAGAAGAGGTTAAGCAACTTGCTTAGGGTTTTATCACTGGGGTTTTAGCAGGTCATGGCTAAGAAAGAAACTCCAGTGTGGAGGCTCCTGGTGCATGAAATGGGGCACAGGCCTGGAAGAAGAGAATGGTTTCCTTATCTGGGCTTCGTTTTCTCCTCTGTAAAATAAGGGTTTTGAGTGCTATAGCCTCCAAGCAGGGCTGCCTTTGAGTGTCTTTGTTTAAACTGTGCAGTCTACTGGGGAACCATGGTCAGAGGAGCCCAAGGTTTGGTTTTGCTCTTCTATGGCTACCATGAAATATATTGCTAGTGATTTTAGAACAAAGAATTCCACATTTCATTTTTACCGGGTCCCTGGAAATATGAAATTGATCTTTTTTCCCAAGGGCCCTTCCTGTTGTGTGTGTGTGTGTGTGTGTGTGTGTGTGTGTATGTGTGTGTGTGTATTTTTCAACTCCCTTATGACTCCTCCAGAATTCTCTGTATACCATTTTTATGGGTCATTTTCTGTTTTTTGGAAATGGTACAGTGAGTGAGCTGACTGGATTTCATGATCGGTACTTTCTGGTTGGGTCATGTGTGCCTAGATGTGCCTGTGGAGACTGATGGTAAGTTTCTTTGGAGCTGAGTACAAGGGGAACTGTGCTGGCTAAGGATGAGGTGCCATGTAGGCTGGTAACTATTTTCTGGGAACAGTTACAGCCTCCAGGTATCCTCAGGTGCTTGTGAATTTTATCACTAAATGGCCCATCTACAGTATAAATAAGTACACACTATACAAGTAAGTGTGCAATCTCTCCATGTAAAAGATGGTTGAAGATTCAGGGAGAAGACTGGGAGATTAATCTAGTTCTCCCACAGAGGCTTCTTGTGACCATTCCTCACCCTTTCTTGGCTCTGGCCCCCATCCCCACTCACCAGAAAACTGCCTTCGACATTAAGAGTTTGTCACTGTGCCTAGTGCCTGAAACAAGCTTTGAACAACGTTGGTTTCATCCTGATAATAGTTAATGTTCCCAGACACATGGTTCACAAAATTCATTATCCTCACTGTCTAAAAGGTTTGGCTAAGGAATGAAGGTAGGAACTGTTTATTGAGTACTTACCATGTGACCTTCTTATTCTCTCCCTAGCTCTTCTTCTGAGTAAATTCTTAGTCCCATTTACCTTCTTAAAAAAAAAAAGAATTAAAAGGGTGCTTGGTGAGGTTAATGACTTAGATTCCTATCAGCGCTGAAACAAAAATTCAGTCACAGACTATTCATCCAAATTTAGGGTAAAAGGTTTATCTTCACACCTTGATGCTTAGAGGGAGAACAAAGATAAGCTAGAGGAGTGTGTGTGTGTGTGTGTGTGTGTGTGTGTGTGTGAATTGTAATGCAAAGAAAATGAGTTTTTTTCCCCTAAGTGAGACATTTTCCCTACCCTTTCCTCCCTTCTCTTTCAGCATCTAGATCTTTTATAAATTCTATTTTGAGGAATTCTGCCCTCATCTCAGCTTAGGCTGCCTCCCTTCCTTCTCACGTCTGGGTCAGGTGTCTACATTGATGCTCTCAGACCACTTGTACCAGGCTTATTGCTGTACATCTCGCTCTGTGTTGCAGTTGTTTATTGACTCAGACACGGCCCCACTGGGCTGGGATCTCCATAGGGCTGGTAGCAGGACTGTCTTGTTCACTGTTGCATCCCCAGTGAGCAGTAATGAATGTTAAAAAAAAAAAAAAAGAATAAACAGCATGACGAGGAGATACAAATGGCAGCAACTGAGTCCTGGTGTCTCAGGTGGGAAGATAGATGGCTTCTGTGCTTTGCATGAAGCAGCTCTGTTTGCAAGGCTCAGCCAGGAAAGACATTTTTAAGTTTGTATTTCTTGCCTGGTGCCAGGCAGCCATGCAAAGGACTTTTTTGTGTCATCTTATTTAATTTTTTTTTTAATCAAAGTGAAGTAAGCAAAATCTTGATTGAGGTTTCATGGGGAAGATAACTGAACCTGGAACTGAGACTGGGAAGGTTGGTCTCACATAGAAGGCGGAGAAAGGCATCCCGTTCCTAGAGAGCAGAGTGGATTGAGCTCTGTTTTAGGAGTATGTAACTGAGTGTAGAATGTTTATCTGTGACTAGAGGACAATAGAGTGGGCACATGAAATATTATGATGAGAGCCAAGCATGGTGGCACACGCTTGTAATCCCAATACTTGGGAGGCTGAGACAGGAGGATCACAGGTTTATGGCCAGCCTCAGCTACTTAGTGAGGTCCTCCGCAACTTAGTAAGACCCCATATCAAATAAAGAATAAAAATTACAAGGAGAAACTATAGATGAGCAAATAAGACAGCATAACTGAGTGGGATGGGAGGGGAAGAGGAAAATTCCCTAATATACATGATGTACATTCACAAACATATCAAAGTCAATCACTAAGCCAAACATGAGAAGGAGGGAAAGGGGAGGGAATGGGCAAGGAATTGGAGAAGGGCTAAATGAGTGATGTGTGCATGTATGCCTCTACCATCTTGTACCCCATTAAGATGTATGACTATAATGCACCAATAAAAAGATTTAAAAACGAATTAAAAATAGGGCTGAGAGTGTAGCTTGAAGGTAGAAAGCCTCTGGGTTCAGTCCTCAGTTCCATAATAAAAAAGAAGGAAAAGATGCTGCCGCTGCTTAACTTTACTGGGGCTCCATGCTTCCCCAAACAGTGGCTAGTAGGGTGTTTTAAGGAATGCAAACCACAGGAATCATCTGTTCATGCAAGATCCTTGGTAGGCTCATCTTTTTCCTCATAGCTTCTGTGACTTGTAGATGACTCCCTTTGTCCCTGCCTCTATGGGACTCAGTGGCCTCTTGCTACTGTTTGAAATGTTCCTCACTAATGAATGTTCTTCCCATTGCAATGGCCTGAATGATAGCACCTCCTAAATTATCCGGTACAGTCTAAGTCAATTTTGGCTGCTCTAACAACATGCTATGGACAAGATATCTTATAAAACATAGCCATTTATTAGTTACAGATCTCTAAGCTGAGAGTGTGAGATCAGGGTGGTGGCATATTTGAGGGCCTCTTCTGCATTTTAGACTGTTGTCTTCTTGCTGTGTCCTCACAAATAGTAGAAAAAGGATTAGAAAGCTCATAGTTCACTATTGTAATGGCATAGGGCCTCACAAAGGCCCTGCTTTCTAATTCTGTAACCTTGGATGTTAATATTTTAACATGAGTTTTTAGGGAGCACACACATTTAGTCTATATTTGGTCTTGCACAGAAGCTGTGTTTGGTGAAAGAGAGAGAGAGAGAAGAGAAGAGAAGAGAAGAGAAGGGAAGGGAAGGGAAGGGAAGGGAAGGGAAGGGAAGAGAAGAGAGAGAGCGCAGCCAGCCATGGAAAGTCCTTTCATCCATAAGCAGACATGTGGAATTGGTCTTGTAGGCATGGGAAGTCAATGATAGGACTGAAGGTTTTTCAGTGCTGGAATAGTAAAGTCAGATATGCCTTGCAGAAATATCACTCTGCTTTTAGTAAGTAAAAAATAATTGGAGGGAGAATGAACTAAAGAAAAATGACATATTCTGATGAGAAAGGGTGGAATTCTGAGCCAGGGCCATATGTTCTGTGTGAGGTGTCATGAATGCTTTCCCCCAGGACATGGTATCTGAGGATGTGAGGTACAGGAAAAGGTCCAGGAGGGCTTGTGGGTCTGCATGACTTTCGTGTATGAGTGATTTCAGTATATGTCAGCCATAGTGAGAGAGGCGGTCTTTCCTCTGCCCCATGGAAGGTGGGCAACATGGAAAGTCCTGGGCATGCTGGGTATATGGAAAGGATTAAGGAAATCCTGAAGCACCATTAGAAACAGAACAATAGTAGGTTTCTGTGAGCCTCCACAAATGTCCCTAAAATGAAAGAGATGGGGCTTTAAGTTACTCAGCTTCCTTCAATCTAATCAGATAGTGATTTTATTTTTTAAGCAACTATAATCAACCTAGCATCATGTTTCTGGCCTGAATCACTTCATAGAAGGCTGCAGAAAAGGAGAGCAGAGTCAACACAAAGACATCCAGAGATGCTGCAGGTGTAGCTTACATTTGGTGCATCTTCTGGTCCATTGTTGGTTAGCAATAATCAGGTCTAAGTGGAAACCTCAGTTATAGGCCCTAGTGACTTCTCATCTACAAACCAACACTAAGGCAATGCAGGTGTATTGTGGTATTCAATGGGAGAGCAATTCTATGTAGGTGCCACACCTGAAGCCAGCAGCTCTCTCAGGTGTTTTACCTGTTCTTCCCAAGCCAAGGAAAGCATCTTTGTCGTGCATCTTCACAAGCCTGTACTTGGGCTGGAACTGTGAATGTAGACAGCCTGGTGAAAGTTTCTTCTTGGTTATTCTCAAGATATCTGTGTTTTTTAAAGTGTTTTTCACACATTAATACCATTTTCAGCGCCCTCCCTGTCTTTGATTGCCTGAAAGCTAATGTAAATGTAAGCACTTCCCTGGGTTCTCAGCAAGAAATGTTACATTAAGGTAATTACAGCTATAATGATTCATCTTGTCCCAGTATCATGAATTTTTGTCTGCAGAAAACTATCCATAGAGATCCCTGAATTAATCTGTTTATTTCAACTTTGGCGTCTCCCTTCTCCATCGTGGCTTCCTCGGGACCTCCTTCATCCCAGGACAGTTAATATGCTAGAGGTATCCAACTACTTCAAAGGCTAGTCTCCTGTTCCTGATATCTAGGGCCATAGAAGGGAGATGCCACATTTGGAAGAAAGAGATTAATTCATGGTTCTACTTGTACCACTTTTTGCAGACCCAAATTTGTGATACTGGGACAATATGAATCATCATAGCTGTAATTACCTTAATCCACTTGGATTTTATATAGAAACCACAAACTCCATATGTCCATTATGGAATTAATCATCTTTCCGATCCTCTCTGTTCTTCTTCCTCCCGACTGCAATCATTCAAACGTCAGATGGTAAGCATCAGAGACAGATGTCTGGAAGAAGTGGTGCTAAACTTAATGAATAGTTGTTAGGCAGAGAACAACTCTGTTAGAGTGTGGTTGGGCCTTTTTGGAAAAGGGCTTCATCTTGGGTCTTGGGTGGGAGGACAGGCTAGACAGATCACTCAAGATCTCTTGCTGTTTGAAGAATCAACATATTACATAGAACATGCCGTGTGCTAAGGCCAGGGCAATGTATGTGCTGTTATATTCATCCTTCTTCCTCTTCCCTTTCTTCCACTATTATTTTTAAATACTCAGGAATGAACACAGCAGCATTCTACCTTTTAGCTACACCCTCAGCCCTATTTCATTTTAATTTTTGTTTTTGAAAGAGTGTCTCACTAGGTTACTAAGAGTCTCACTATGTTGCTGAGGCTGCCCTCCAACCTGCAATCCTCCTGCTGTGGCCTCCCAAGTACTGGGTTTTCAAGTATGTGCCACCACACTCAACTTATTTTCCTTCTTTAATGGAAATGTATTATGAAAATCTGAAAGTTTTAACCATTGAAAAACTTTATAATTTTTAAAATAGTCTCCCTTATATAGCTGGGTATATATTTGTAATAATAGTGCATTTGTATTAACACACATTTGTAATAACAGTACTTGGAAGGCTAATACAGAAGGAGAGCAGGTTCATAGCCAGCCTCAGCAATTTAGTGAGCGTCCTAGTGAGACCCTGTGTCCAAAATAAGAAATAAAATCGGGCTGGGGGTATAACTTGGAGGTGCCACTGAGTTTAATCCCCAGTACAAAAAAAAAGCCAAAAAATAATTTTTCTTATAAATAATCAGAGAATGGCAAATTTCCTACAGTATGGCACATGGGTCCAGTTTCCAAATTCTATGGACCAACATATGGGGGACTTTTAATAACTGTGAGGGACAGAGAAGGAAGGAGAGATTGCGGATGGGGATTGGGGAAAAGATTTACAGAGGTCTTCTTTGTATGTAGCAATCTTTCATTATCCTAAGACTTTGTTTTGGGATGTAGGGTGTGTTGGTCCAGGATCAGGGAAACAAGCAGCAGCAGCTACTCTCGTATTTCTTTTCCCTCCAGTGATAAAATTGAGAACAGCATTTCCTGCTATTTTAGAGTACGTGATATGTGCTTAGTGGGGGTGTTGGGGGTAGGGGATGGAAGGCAAGAAAAAAATGTTTGTGGGACAGGACATTGCTTTTAAACTGTGGATGATGTGTGGATATATGCCTCCACCATCTTGTACCCCATTAAGATGTATGACTACAATGCACCAATAAAAAATTAAAGAAAGTGGTGAATATAAACAATAAAAATAAACTGTTGATAGAGTGTTGTCATGAGAAAATATGGTCAGTTTTCTGTCCCTTACTTGTTGCAAAAGTGATTGTGTTCAGCTGTGTTATGACAAGCTTCCATACCATCTGATCCACACTCTTGTCCCCCCTCCCTTCATGCGGATGTGAGATGTCCTTTCCTGTGTGCCTTATGAATCTACCCTGTCTGTCGGAATCCTAGTTCCAAGAGGTTGTGGTGTTCAAGAAGCGGTGGTGGAGGTTTGTGTGTGTGTGTGTGTGTGTGTGGATAGGATGGCTGGACTCGTGCCCATCACTGTGAGCGTGAGAGCCGTGTTCCGGTGTGAATACATTTGCAAGGTATTTTGCAAGTGAAGGCCCATTCCTTTTTAAAAATAGAATTGCTTTTCTAAAACTGAAATGCTGAGTAAGTAGAAGGATGGCTCTGAGTTTTAGAAGGGGCTTTCCAGAAATTGGTGCAAGGAACTTGCTAATGGTCCCGAGAGATAGAAGGGGAGATGCATAGACCATGCTGTGTTTTGCATTTCAATCTCTGTGGATCCTCTCTCCCTGCCTATGCATATTTAAAATTTCTTTCAATATATAAATAGGATAATTCTCTCTCCTCATCCCCACCAGAGTTCATTTAACAGGCACAAAAAGAATTGTGCATCCAGGCCTGTCTTTCCCTGTGTCCTGTTTTTACTATTTATTGGTTTTTCTCATTTTCTTTTTTTTTCCCTCTCTTCCACGTTGCTTCCCTTAGATTAAACTATGTCTCAGGATTGACCACAGGGAGAAATGCCATTTCTTCTCAATAGGGCTGAGCCGAAGACAGGTGGTCTCTAGGCTTGTTCTGCTCTTTGGCACCAACCCAGGCCTTCCAGAATCCACTTTGAATAGAAAGCCCTGGGCCTGAGACCATCTGCATTTTGCAATCTGCCTTAGCACAGTCTCTTCCTATTATTGGTGATAATTGACCATTTTCTCCATAAATGAAACTCCAGCACTCCCCAGTGTCCCAAAGGCCCAAACGAAAGACTTGGAGTTCTTAATGGGAATAACAGTGAACTAGCGTGTGGAGAAAGGTGCCCATGACAAAAGCCAGTCAAGCTCTTCTTCCTCGAAAGAAAATGTAGAAAGCTTTGGTTGAGTCTAATGGGTTTGCCTCATGTTGATAGTGTCAATTGCTCAGTCATTTTTGATTCATCTTTAAATTTTTCAGAATCATAAAAATAATATATACAAATGCTAGAAGTTTATTATGTTGGTATGATGGTGAATTTGGATTGTCAACTTGACTGGATTATGAGACACCCAGGATTATATGACTTTGGGGTGTATTGATGAGATGATTAGCATATGGCCGAGCTGATTGAAAGGGCGGACCTGCCCTGAATGTGGGTACCATCCAGTAGACTGCAGACCCTGATGAATAAAGGCTAGAAGAATGAGGAAATGGCCAGAAGGCAAAGTCAGTTCTTTCCAAGTAAAGGTATGTTGGTTCTCTCCTGGGATATTGGAACTCCAGCCCTTTGCACTGTTACCTGGACTCTCACCAACAGTTCTCTGGAGAGTTTCCTGGCCTTTCATCTTGGCCTGGGATCTCATCATTGGATGCTCCTGTTCTGAGTCTCCAGTTCTTAGATTGCTCTGCCACTTTGAGCAGGTTCTACCAGCTCTCCACATCCAGGTGGCCACTTGGAACTATGCTGCTTGGGAATGCAAGCTGATTGTATAAATCTCCTTTGATAGCACTCCTGTCCTAAGAATTACAGTACTCTAGATAACTTGGACCAATATAATTGGATACCAAATGTGGAACTGAGGGTTTGGTTGCTGGCCTTTTGAATATTCATATTCTCTATTTTTGTTGTTGTTGTTACTATTGATGATGTCTTGTGATTTAGGCACCGTGAAAAGCAGCTGATAGCATAGACTGCTAGGTTAAACTGCATAGCATCTCAGCTCTGTCTCTTCCTAATTGTATAATCTGGAGCCAGTTACACGAGCATTCCATGCCTCGGTTTCTGAATATGTAAATTGTGAAAAGCAGTAGGACTAGTGTAAGGATAAAGCGAGTTAATAAGTGAACTGTTCTTAGGACTGTGCCTGACGACATCAGTTTGTGGGCCGCCATTGCTGCTACATCTGGAAGGTGTGCTGAATAGCATGTCCTGCATGAAAATATGATAATGGCCCTTGTGTTTGCAACTAGTAACTATTAATTAAGAAACCGTCATTTGTGCTCTGTAATTATATTTATTAAACCCTAACTCCTATCATAACAATAATTAGTTCTTGCTAATTAAATTTATCAAATTCCCCCTGGATTCATATCTTAGGTAAATATTTAGTAGCCCTACACTAATTATTTTAATCAACATGGAGTGTCTTTCAAATGACTACAAATAGTTCTAACTAATTAGATTGAGTACAAAATAATATCTTATGTAATAAATTTGCAGGTGCTACAAAGAGTGGGAACAAGCCGCAGGATAATGTCTTAGGGACCTAACTACCTCACTTAGCCATGACAACATTTTCAAAGCCCAGCCAGCATTGCCTGGGAAGTAGTCTGTGAACGTTTACTGTTCCTGATTTGTTTTCTCCTGGCAATGTTTTGGGCATAGAGCAAGCACTGTGTGTGATTCAAACACATGCCACATGATTTGAAATTGGACTCATCTTCACAAGTAATCAATGCAGGAGTGAGGAGCCAGCTGTGGCAGCAACAGCTGCAGGATGGGAGAAAGTTGGATCCCTGTTTCAAAGAGCCTTAAGGAAAAAATGCAAGTGCTCCAAGGTGCCCCCTTCTGTAGGCTTGTCCCCTCAAACTCAGACAGTTCTCTGCCAATTCTACTAATGCTGGGAAGCCCTCCTACCCTCCCTACTTCCAATCTCCTTCATAACAAAGAAAATGAATCCTTGAATTACAGCTGGCTGATTGGCATCCTGTTGCTAGGAAACTATGAAATGAATATATCATATTTCATAATACAAAAAAAGTGTCTGACCCATCCCCACAAAGAGGTGGGTTGATACGTGGCCCTTCTATGGGAGTGGTCCCAACTACTTGCCAACCTCTATTTTAATTTCTGTCTCTTTACTTCAGGGGATCTTATAAAATATCTGACAGTAGTTAACAGTGGCCAATCTCTGGTCACACACACATGGAACTATCTTTGCCCTGCATCATGGTTCTTCCCATGGCTAGGTTTTGCATAGTGACTACTTATGATTAGAATAGGAGCCTCAGTTTATGACCCATATATGTAGGATATTCAGATGATAACCATGCTCCAGGACTCAATCTGGGGTTGGGCTTTGGGTTCAGATTATTGTTAAGTACCATTAAAAAGAGAAAATAACAAATGACCATGACTATAGTCAGATGTCATTAGAATTAAAATGTTCCACCTCAAGAATAAAAATGGTGAGTTCATGTATCAAACAATCCAGGTAGAATGCTGAATCTTTAAAAAACTGTCTTTAGTGTTTCTTGCAAATGACGAGTGAATTATAAGAAGGCAGCCAGCAGAAGATGCTCAGGGCAAAAAATACAGGATCAGCCTGGCTCTCCTGGACTCCATTTTCACCAGCTGGCAGTTGCAGAGGGGTCACGTCCTGCAGCCTCTATATTACATTCTATTTTTGTGAAGGAAGTATCTCCAGTGGGCAAGGGAGGGATCATGGGAGATGCATTTGACAGAGTCTTCACTTTCGTCTCTCCAAGACATTTGTACGCAAGGGAGAGTTATAGAAAACATACGAGCTCTATCTCCCTCTCTCATTAAGTTGTCATCCACTTTCAGTGTGGATCTATCTCTTGTTTTGAATATCACTCCCCCATCCTTCCTGGCTCTCCTCTGAGTATTTGTGATCTCATGCAGCCACCTTTATGATAGATGAATTATTCCTATGGCAACCACAGTCATCATGAATCCTCGGAGTGAGCTGGCAGGAGAAAATAGCTTTCAAGAGAAAAGAGATCCTGGGAGCCATGGGGCAACAGGGATACCTGAGAACATTGAGTTGGTGGAGGAAAGAGCTGCACGGATGAGATGACTGTGGCTCACAGAGGGCCCACTTTTGCACAACAGAACACAAAGCTGGGACTTGAAACTCTTTTTGTTCTTGTACCTTGACTTAGGAGTAAATGAATGAGCACAGACTTGCCATGTGTCAGCTGAAGGCAAATCAGCCATAGAATCGAAACTATGTGTTCTTCATTTGAACTGGCTGGCCTGAACACTTGGTTTTGTTCATAAAGTCTGAGACTTCAAGATGAGACTGAATATGGACCCGAGGCAGGTTGTCTTTGAAAAGTCTCATTCCTGCCTTTCTCCTTCCTTCCTTCCTTCCTTCCTTCCTTCCTTCCTTCCTTCCTTCCTTCCTTCCTTCCTTCCTTCCTTCCTTCCTTCCCTCCCTCTTTCTTTCTTTCTTTCTTTCTTTCTTTCTTTCTTTCTTTCTTTCTTTCTATCTTTCTTTCTTTCTTTCTTTCGGTGGTACTGGGGTTCCTGGAAGCCCTTCTACCTCTGGGCTACACTCCCAGACCTATTTTTATATTTTTTAAAATTTGGAAACAGGTTCTCTTAAGCCAGTATGGCTGGCTTCAAACCAGCGTGATCCTCCTGTCTCTGCCTCCCAAGCACGGGGATTACAAGTGTGCACCACCACGCCTGGCTTCTCATTTCTTTTTTAGATATGTGATTACCAGTGCTGGGGGCGGGGGTGGCCATTTGCATGAAATCAGAAAGCCTTTTGGAAATGGACTCCTGAGTAACGGAATTGGACGATGTAACCATCCAGTGGTTGGTAAAACATGCATATATTGTTTAAAAAATTGGCCTGATAGAAGGCATATAGCATTCATTTTTACCAAGAAAAAATTTTCTGAATGGAGCTAGGATCAGACCTCACATACACATGGCTTTCTTCCCTTGAGGCCATACAACCCCATCCATTCACCTGTGAGTTCTAAAGAGTCACCATTGATAATAGCTCCATGCATGAGGATGTTCCCCTACCTTATCTCTGCCAAAGTATGCCCAGGGAATAATTTTTCTGAAAGGATGAAATGATTTGTTTTATGCTTTGAACAGCTTTTTAATCCCAGATTGTGATGGAAGAATAGAAAGAAAGCTTACATCTTCTGAAAAAATCCACCACAACTGAGTATGATGTGCATAGAGGGGTGGCACTGCAGAGGTTTCACTTTTGTGCCTTCCAAGGGAGTCTCTTGAGATGGTGCCCCTTCCAATAGTCATTTTCCTTTAATGGATTATCCGGTAGAGATCCAAAGCCCATGGCAGACTGGGCAGAGAACCACATAGTCCCAGCGCATGTCTCCTCAAACTAAGAATAGTGGAGTTTGGGCAGTTGCTTATTATTCCACTGTTATATGTCATCTCCTGCTAATGGATACCAGTTTCTCTATATTGCTAGATCAAACAGTTTACTTTAGTCCCAAACTTATAACATAACTTAGAATAATTGGATGCATATAGCTTCACTTTACTATTAACACATTTCCTATATTTTTTCTATACTGCTGGCTATATTTTAGTTTTTTTCCCCATGATTAATCCTAAGCCTTCGATTTCATATTTATTTTAAAGAATTCAGTGAGCATCTGTGCCTATATTGTCCATTTTGGCAAACACTCCCCAAATGTGCCTACTGAATACTTGGAATCTGGATTACAAGTTGAGACATGTGCTAAATATAAAATACACAACAGGTTTTGGAGACATAATAAATGCCAGAATGTTATTTCATTAATAATGTTTATATTGGTTATATGTTAAATAATAATACTTTGAATATATTTGGCTAAATAAAGTACCTGATTAAAACTAATTTTACATATTAATATTTGACAATGTTGATCCATGCAAAACATATACAAAAACTTACGTCTAACATAGACCTTTCCTTTGGACTCCAGACAATATAACTAATTATTACCTTAACCTTTCTTTCAGGCTTAGAGGCACTCACATTCAACAAAATGAAATGCCAAACATCTCCCCCTAAACCTAGTTCTTGTTTATATTCACCCTCACCTTCATTTTATTGTACTCTGTCCACAGGGTCTCCTTTTTTTTCATAATTCAGAAATATAGACTGTCCAGACGAGAGGATCATGTGCATGGTCACCAATTCTATGCTTGTGTCTTTTCTTCAATATGTATTTTTGATGTGGACCCCTTAGTGGCCAGGGACCTGGGGGAGGGATAATTTCTTTATAAAATAGCCTAGTTCAATTTTGGATAGGTTTGTTGTTAAAAAAAAATCATTCTGAATATATTGAACCAACATTTGATTTAGAATTTCTATTCATGTTTTAATTCTGTTTTCTGAAGCTATACAAAAAATTTAATTTCATTTCTATGAGATAGGATTGTTTACTATATTGTCTGCACTGAATTTTCTACAAGTTAAACATCTCTTGCTCCACTGATAGAGGTTTCATATCCTCTCACTCATTATTATTACCTGTTATGTTTGAAGTTATCAAATGGTCCACTGATTATAATGGTGAAGTCACAGATAAGGAAGGGAGTATTTTTCCTATTATATGTTTATTTTTTCAATTGTTTTAATTTATATTGCTGCATTTTAGTCATACATCTTAATGGAATACAAGATTATAGAGTCATACATGTACACATTACTCATTTAGCCCTTCCCCAATTCCTACCCCATTCTCTCTGCCCTCCCTCCTTCTCATGTTTGGCTTTGTGATGGACTTTGATTTGTTTGTGAATGTACATCATGTACATTAGGGGATTTCCCTTTTTCCCTCTCCCATCCCCCTCAGTTAGACCACCTTATTTGCTCTTCTGTGGTTTCTCCTTCTTAGTCTAGAGTCCTCCTATGACCCCTTTTCTCCCTAGCTACCGAATATTAGGGAGAGCATCCAATTTTTTACTTTCTATGACTGATTGATCTTACTTAGCATAATGTTCTCCATTTCCATTAATTTCCTGACAAATGACATGAGTTTGTTCTTCTTTTGTGGCTGAGTAAAATTCCATCATGTACATATAAAGCATAGTTTTGTAATCCATTTATATGTTGATAGACATCTTGGCTGGTTCCATAGTTTGGCAATTCTGGATTGCATCTATAAACATGGATACACATTCATTAGTTTGGTAGTTTGGTTTCCTTGCTTTTGGGTAGATACTCAGAAATGGTATTGTTGGATCATATGGTAGGTTCATTCCCATTCTTCTGAGGATCTTCCATACTGTTTTCCAAAGTGGTTGCACTAATTTGCAATGCCACCAACAATGTAATAGAGTTCCCACTTCTCCACATCCTCGCCAGCATTTGCTGATGTTTGTGTTTTGAATGATTGCCATTCTAGTTGGGCTTAGGTGAACTTTTGGTGTCGTTTTTATTTGCATCTCTCTGCTAATGATACTGAGCATTTTTCATACATTTTTGGCCATTTGAATTTCTTCTTTTGTGAAGTGTCCATATAGTTCACTTGCCCACTTTTTGATTGGGTTGTTTTCTTAATGCTGGGTTTCTTGAATTCTCTGTATATTCTAGATATTAGTCCTCTATCGAGGGTGTAGTTGACAAAATTTTTCTCCCATTCTGTCAGTTTTCTGTTGAAGTTCTTGATAGTTTCCTTTGCTGTATAAAAGCTCTTCAGTTCAATGCAATGACACATATTGATCCTCCTTTTAGTTTCTTGTGCCTTTGGGGTCTTGTTGAGAAAGCTTTTACCTGTGCCTATATGTTGGACCTATCCCCTCTTCCAGGAACTTCAAGGTCTCTGGTCTAATTTCCATGCCCTTGACCCATCTTGAATAGACTCTTGTGCAGGATAAGAAAATGATATTTATTTCCATTTTATGAATATTTTTAACTAGTTTTGCCAACACCATTGTTAAAGAGGATATCTTCTTTTTTACAGTGTATGTTATTGGCCCCTTTGTCAAAAATCAATTGGCCATAAGTGTGCAGATTTATTTCTGAGTCTTCTATTCTGCGCTATTGGTCTATGTATCTGTTTTATGTCAGTACCGTGTTGTTTTTATTACTATGGTTTTATACAATAGTTTAAAACCAGGTATTGTGATGCTTCCTGCATGGATCTTGTTGAGAACTACTTTGGCTATTCTGGGTTGTTTGCTGTTCCAAATGAATTTAAGGACTGACTGATTTTTTATTTTTTTGTCTGTGAGGAGTGACCTTGATAATTTAATGGGTTTTGCATTGATTATGTAGATTACTTTTGGAAGAATGGCCATTTTGATGCTATTTATTCTGCCTACCCAAGAACATGGAAGATCTTTTCATCTCCTAAGGTCTTCTTTGATTTCTTTTTTAAAATGTTTTATAATTTTCTTTGTGAGTTCTTTTACCTCCTTGTATAGGTTTATTCCTCAGTATTTTATCTTTTTTGCAGGATATCCTGAGTGGAAGTGTTTCTGATTTTTTTTTCGAGTGGATTCTATTTGGCATACAGGAAAGCTTCTGATTTCTTAAGATTGATTTTGTATGTAGACATTTTGCTGAATTTTTTGATCAGTGCTGTATGCTTTTTGGTTGAGTTTGTTGGGTCTTCTAAATATAGTATCATATCATCTGCAAATAGAGATAGTTTTAGTCCTTCTTTTTCTATTTGTACTCCTTACATTTCCTTCTCTTGCCTTATTTCTCTGGCCAGAGTCCAAAGATTATATTGAAATGAAGTGGTAATAATGGATATCCTTGTCTCGTTCTTGTGTTTAGGGGGAATTATTGCAATTTTTCCCCATTTAATATGATGCTGGCTGTGGGCCTGTTGTATATTGCCTTTATGATGTTGAGGTATGTTCCTTCTATTCCAATTGTTTGCAGTGCTTTTAGCATAAATGGGTGTTGGATTTTGTCAAATGTTTTTTTCAGCATCTATTAAAACGACCATGTGATTTTTGTCTTTGGTTCCATTTATGTGATGAATTACATGGATTGTTTTTTGTATGTTGAACCCAGGCTTGCATCCCTGCGATGAACCCTACTTGGTCATGCTTTTCTTGATGTGGTATTGAATGTGTGTTTCTAGTATTTTGTTTAGCAGCTTTTTGTCTAAGTTAATTAATGATACAGGCCTATAGTATTTTTTTCTTAAGCTGAATTAATTTGGTTTTGGTATTAATGCAATGTTGGCTTCATAGAATATATTTGAGAGAGTCACATTTCTTTCTATTTCATGGAATAGATTTAGGAGTATTGGGATTAATTCTTCTATAAAAGTTTTATGAAATTCACTTTGAAAACCATCAGGTCCTGGGCTTTTGTTTCATGGTAGGCTCTTTATTGCTGTCTCAATCTCTTAGATTGCTATTGGTCAGTTTAATTTTTCTCTATCTTCTGACTCAGTTTGGGAAGGTTATATGTATCTAAAAATTTACCAATTTCTTCTAGAATTTTCATTTTGTTGAATTGTAGTTTTTCAAAGTAGTTCTGATAATCCTCTGAATTTCCACTCTGTTGATAGTAATATCTCCCTTTCTATCTCTTCTTTTAGTAATTTGGATTGATTCTTCCTTTATTTGGGTTAGGTTAGTTAGTGCTTTTTCTATCTTGTTTTCTTTTTTATTTTGAAAAACCAGCTTTGGGTTTTGTTGATTTTTGTATGTGTTTTTATATACTCTACTTTATTGATTTCTTCTCTGATTTTAAGAATGTCCTGTTCTCTTATCTCTGTTGCCTTAAATGCTATGACCCTGCCAATATCAATTTGGTGCCTGTCCATTTATTAAGGAGTCATATCAACCAGAAATACTGGTTTGTATTGGACTCATCTTTATGTAAATACAGTTTACCTTGGATACTAAACATAATCAAACCACACTTCACCCATCTTTTGTTTTCATGATTGCATTTGTAGTTCAACACATTGAACTAGCAAATCCATCTAGACACCTCTCGCTCTGATTCTTTCACTCACTGTGCTTGGGTCTTAGATCAATGTCATTGAAAATTTGATTAGTAAACCTACATTTATATACAAATCATCAAAATACATCATCTAAATATATAAAGAACAAAACCAAAATTATAACTTCATTGTGTATTAAAGACTTCTACCCAAATTATGCCATCCCATTTATTAGGTACTCTGGGTTAAATGGTATGGTCATTTAGCTACTTATAGGTCTAAGTGATAGTACTTGCTAACTTCTTTTTCATTATTACTTCAAATATTTCCTCTGCTCTGTTATATTTTTTTTTCTGGGCTCCAATTACTTTTCCATTAACCATTTGATATTGTCACACTCTTATATTTTCTGTTTTTATTGTAAAAATTATTTCCTTATCTTTCTGTGTTTCATTTTGGAGAATTTCGATTGACACTGAAATATTCCTTGCTCACTGATCTATTCCTATGCTGTTTAACTTTACTGATGAACCCATTGAAAGAATTCATCTGATATAACTTTTATTTGTAGCAATTCCATTTAACTCTTTTTCTATTTTTGCACATCACCAAGTATTTCCATTAGATGAGAGATCAGCAAACTTTATTTTTTGTAAAGAGCAAGATAGAAAATACTTTAGACTTTACAGAAATTATGTTTTTTCTCACATCTATTCAACTCTGCATTCAGAGTACATAAATAAGCATAAATAAATATGTGCCACTGTTTTCAATAAGACTTTATTTACAATAATAGGCAGAAAAATGGATTTGGCTTATAGGGCATTACTTACCTATAAATCCTCTAGATTCTTTAAAATATTCATTGTGTTTATTTTAAATTATTTGATAGTTCAAGTCATCTCTGAGTCTGATTATATTATCTCTTTCATCTCTTGACAATGGGTTATTTTCCTTGTTTTCTGTATATTTTCTCATACTTTTTAAATTAAATGTTAGAGGTAGAACGTTGAATAACAGAGGTGACTGGAGAGAATATTATTCACAAGTGGAAATGGATATCTCTCCTAAATCCACTAATAAGGCAGACTTAGTCTGACACACACGCACACACACGCATTTTTTTTTTTCTGTATTTGTTACTAGGGTTGTCTTTAGTAAAACACAGTTTTACAGGTCCTGTAGTGGTGAGCTACTTCTAATTTGTGCTCTCATCATGGAATCATGAGAAATGCATCACAGAGGGAGTCTTCTTCCCCGTCTCCTTCCTGGTGGTACGGTACTGTTGTCTCTTACTTGGGGTTTGACATATGTTATGAATGTGTGTGTGTGTGTGTGTGTGTGTGTGTGTGTGTGTGTGTAGATTCTCTTATGTTGCAGTATTTCAATTCACTTATATCTTATTATGTGTATTTCTTGTTGAAAAAGTGTGATGTTAGCCAGATGTGGTGGCACACGATTGTAATCCCAGCATTCGGGAGACTGAGACCAGTGGATTGAGGTTCGCGGCCAGCCTCAGCTACTTAGTGAGGCCCTCTGTGACTCAGTGAGACCCAATTTCAAAATAAAGAATAAAAAATAGGGCAGGGGGTGTAGCTCAGAGGTCAAATGCCCCTGGGTTCCATCCCCAGACCTGCAAAAAAAATGTGATGATTCAAGTAATTATTTTGACAAATTTTTATTCAGAGCTGCCTCATTGCTCTAAATTATCAGATTAGTACTTTAAGAAAACAAAAATGAGGAGTAATGTTAGATATGTTTTCTTTTGTTTTAGGAACAAAATGCTAGTTTCCAGTAATTGCTGATTCCTCTATAGATTCTACTAAGTTGCACATAATTGATTCAATAATATATTTTGGAATCTTGCCTGGGGTTAATGTAAAAAAAAACCTACTTCTATATTCCAGAATCAATCTGATTCCTTTTTAACCTAGAATATTTAGTCTTCTATGAGTTTCCAGAGCTTCTTTACATTTTTTGGGATTTAAAGTAGTTTATAAAATTGCACATTTGGGTTTCCTATTCTCCTAAACATTTGTAATTTGACCTAAACTTCCTTCTTTTAATATGTATATTATTTACTGTTCAAAGAACACTGTCATTTACATTATTACCACCATAGGTAATTAACATTTTAATATTTATTTTCATTCAACACAAATTTACTTAGTACCTGTATGTGTTGAGTTTTAGGTTAAATGCTGGAGAAACAAGCTTGAACGAGTTTTAGTAATCACCTTCAAGAAGTTTTCAGTCTAGATGCTAAGGCAGACTTAGGACAATTATTTTAACAGTAGCATGTGATAAAAGCTTTAAAAAAGAGAATGGTCGCCAGGGGTGGTGGGGCACACTTGTAATCCCCGTGCTTGGGAGGCGGAGACAGGAGGATCTCACAAGTTCAAAGCCAGCAGCGCTGGCTTAAGAGACCCTGTTTCCAAATAAAAATATAACATAGGTCTGGGAGTGTAGCCCGGGGGTAGAGGGCTTCTAGGAATCCCAGTACCACTAAAATACGAGAGAGAGAGAGAGAGAGAGAGAGAGAGAGAGAGAGAGAGAGAGAGGGAGAGAGAATAGTCAGAAAATTACACTGAGGGCTGGGAAGGGAGATTCAAGAACGTTTCAAATACTTGGTGATATTCTCAAAACAAAAAATTAAAAAGATAAGCATTTAACTTGATATGCAAGACAGGAAGGTATATTGTAAACGACACTAAATGTAAAATCATAGGCAAAAAATGTAAATGCATAGTTAAAATTACCTTTCTATTTTTGTATATATTCCTGGTAGATCAATCACAGTGACACTAAGTGGCCAAAAGAAAAACTATTTAGGAATTTGGTCTTTATTTAAAAGATAATTAGACTTACAGGAAGGATCTTAAAACCAGAGATAGCACATGGTCAGATTTATATTTTTAAATGTACTTTGGCCAAGTAAGTGGAATGACTGGGTGTCGTCTTCTTGTTTAGGATCCACAGGCAGAGTGACTAGAACCCATGAGCTTTACAATGAACCTCACATTATCTGAAACATGAGGGAGGAGAAATGTGGGCTTCATGATTGGAAAAGCTGCGCAGTCAAAATAGAAATTATTCCAAGAATGCCTATAAACCATGGTATTATGTTAACTATTTAACTATAGATAAAATAAACCAATGGCTCCATCCAAATTTGACAGATATTGTTTTGAATAAGCAGGACTTGTAGAGCACATAGCAATCTTATTTGTGTCTCCCTCTGTTCCTTCAAATTCATTATCTATCCCTCCTCTTTAGAAATAAAATATATGGAAAGTTCCAAGATTCTCTATCTAGTCACTCTCCAGGAGCTGAAGATCCTGTGATCATTCTATGGACTAGTCCTCAAGCAGTTTTTGTTCAGTAATTGAAATGCCTATTCTCATTATTAATAAAAACCACATACTTGTTAACTATGAATGTTTTTCTTTTCTTTGTGGGAGACCTTTTTTCGGCCCTTGGCCTCTGTGCAAATGAATACTTATTTGGCTTTTTCTATATTCACCTCGGAAAGGTTTTAATTCTTCTTCCACTCATTGTCCAGGGTTGAAACAGAAAAAGGGAGAGAAAACATGATAAGGAACTGCTTATAAATGGAAACATATAAAAGCAATATATACAGTGTTTGAAAGTTTTGTAGGAGGTAAACAAGAACACAGCTTGATACCTAGTTAAAATTGAGAATGAGAAAGGAAGCCTTTAGAAGAACTTGTAGTTTGTGTGGAATGCAGAGGTGGTGTCTCTAACTAGACTAGGCTCTTCACACATCCATTTAGATCCATTTGAATAAGATCTTTGCAATAATTGAAGCGCTCATAGTCCTTTAGGCAGAGTAGTAAATAAAAGACTACAATGGGCCATGGTAAGGATTCTAACCATGTGATTGATACCGTGGAAATTATGGTAGCTCAGGGAAAGTTTGGTGAAAATGGGAAGTGTCTGAAAATGCGGACTAGCCAATCTGGCCAAGTTTATGAGTGAGATTGATTGGAGAAATATCGACTGTGGTACCTGTAAGACATGCTAGTTATATAGATCTAGGGCAAAGTAAAGAGTTTGACTTAATGTAGACATTTTGGGGTCGTCAGCATATAGTACAGTCTTGTACTGTGTAACATTTCAGCCAAGCATGGACTGGGTATAGGATGATGGTCCTGTAAGATTCTGATGGAGCTGAGAAATTCATGTCATCTAGTAGTGGCAGCTGTCATATTATTGTAGCAGTGTCATTCTCACCTGTTTGTGGTGATGCTGGTGTAAGTAAATCTATTGTTCTGCCAGTCATATAAAAGTAAGCACATACAGTGATGTATAGTACTTTATACTTGAAAATAATGATGCTACCGGTTTGTATATCAACTATACTATGTTTATTGCTATTTTAGAGTCTATTCCTTCTACTTATAAAAATGTTTACTCTAAAACAGCATGTCATGAGTTCTAATAAAAGTTTGGAATGAAACAGCATGTCATATTTAATTGGCAGTAGCATATACCCCATATTTATATAAAGTCTCTTTATTACTTCATATTCTCTTGCATTTGATGTTGTGTTTTGTTGTCTTGTTCATAATAGGTCTAGAAGCAATAGACTATACCATATACATTTATGTGTATGTGTGTAACATATAAGCTAGTGGATGGTAGGCTATATTATTTAGGTTTGTAGATATAGTCTATGATATACACACAATGAAAAAAATTGACGAAGGACCCATTTCTCAGAGTGAATCCTCACTGGTAGGCAATGCATGACTTCATCAGCAGATGTGAATGAGATAGCTCATCCAGGGAGAATATTAACTGTCTGGCTTGTATTCATGAGGGGTAAAATAGAGGTGTGGGAATATATAAAGGATTCAAACAAACACACAATATTAGAGGATGAGGCTGGGGAAACTGGGAAGGGGAATAGAAAAACCCAGAGAGAGAGAAGTTATGGAGGCCAAAGGAGAGCTATCCAAGATGAGAGACTGTCACTGGAAAAGCTTCACAGAGCTGAAGTGTTGGGAAGTAGAACCAGCATGTCAGACACCCCAGTGTTCCATAGCTCCTGCTTACAATCTGTGACTTTGGGTCACAACATTTACCAGTAGAATGTGGGCCTCTGTGCTCATCCTAATTGTTTATAGTGGAGAGAGTGCTAATTCTTTCTTTAGAAGAGCCACACACAGCATTTGTACTGAAAGCTTACCAAAATAGTGTTTCCAGAACCTTCTTTTCCCCTAACCTCCACAAACATCTTTATTCTCAGCACTCCTTCTCCATTATCTGAATCATTCAATTTCTGGCTTCCTTTTAGTTTGATTCCCTCCTGGCCCTGCACTTCACTCTGGCTCCTCCCCTCCTTCAAGTCCAGGCTCCTGGCATGCAGGGCTTTGCACAGATGTTCTCATCCTGCAGCGTTCCGCTGTTTCTCAGGTGATGTCTCAGCACAGGTGTTCTCATGTGTACCTTCCCCTCTGTCTGCTGCTGAGTTTTCTATACAAACACCAGATTGCACCGCTGCTTCCTTCTAACTGGAGAGAATCCAATTCATGACCATGAGTGGTGGGATGTGCTTCAGAATGTTGTAGATAGGTTAAAAGTGTTGGACCAATGGCTTATGAGATGAGACACAGTTTTGTCCTTTGACTTCTTTTGCTTGTGATTAAGGTCTCCAGCTTTTCTCTTACTGGGCTGGAATTCTATAAGAACAAGAACATTTCCTTTCTCTACTTCTTCCCCAATGTGCCTCTCGTGTGTGTGTGTGTGTGTGTGTGTGTGTGTGTGTGTGTGTGTGTGTGTTACTGGGAATTGAACCCAGGGGCATTCTACCTTCAAATTATACCCTCATCCCTATTTAATTGTGGTTTTTTAAAAATATTGAAACAGGGTCTTGCTAAGTTGCTGAAGCTGGCTATGAACCTGTGATGCTCCTGTCTCAGCCTCCCAAATTCTGGGATTATAGCCATGTGCCAGTACAGTTGGTTCTCTCTTGGAACTTTGTAGTTTCTTACCCTTATTTGAGCCCTCGCAACATGCTGGGGATTTTATCCCCAGACAATATGTAGGGGGAAAGATAAACTCAGACATTCTATAGAATCATTGGGCTTTTCTTTTTTTTAATCTAAATTTATTTATTTATTTTAATTGGTGCATTGTAGTCCTATATCAATCACATTGGAGTACAAGACTTGAGAGGATATACAAGCACACATCATCTAATTAGCCCTCATCCAGCCCCCATCCCATTCCCTCCCCTTCCCTCGATTCCATGCTTCTTTGGTGATTAACTTTGATACATTTGTTTATGTACCTCCTGCCTTTTAAAGAGGCTCTGTCCTTCACTATTCCATACCCTCTGATTGGTCACATTAGTTGCTTCACTATAGGGCCCTTTCTATAGCTCAACCTCTTCCTCTTGCCCTTTTCCTCCTAGTTATTGCTGATTAGGGGAAGCATCTGATTTATATTTTCTGTGATATTTCTCTGTACATGCCGCGTTGCAAGTACCGATCCCACTCTTGATGGCCCGGTAGTGGCCTGGCTATCAAGTGGACTGATCCAGACCTTGCTGGCTCAAGCAGCAGCCTTGCCTCATGGGAGGCCCTGTTTCTGGTCTTGCTGGCCCCCCACACCAGCCTAACCACTCGGCAGGCTCCGATCCCGGCCTTGGGGGCCCCAGCACCAGCCTTGCCTCATGGCAGGCTCCGATCCTGGCCTCGCTGGCCCTAGCACTGGCCTAACCCCTCAGTAGGCTCTGATCCCAGCCTTGGAGGCCCCAGTAGCAGCCTTTGCCTCCTGTCATGCTCCGATGCTGGCCATTGGCCCCAGCATCGGCCTAACCCCTCGGCAGGCTCTGATCCCAGCCTTGAAGGCCCCAGCACCAGCCTTGCCTCACGGCAGGCTCCGATGATGGCCTCATTGGCCCCAGTCCCGGTCTAACCCCTTGGCAGGTTCTGATCCCAGCCTTGGAGGCCTCAGTAGCAGCCTTGCCTCATGGAAGGCTCTGATGCTGCTGCTGGTCTCAGCACTGGCCTAACCCCTCGGCAGGCTCCAATCCTGGCCTCAGAGCCCCCAGCATTGGGCTTGCCTCACGGCAGGCTTCGATGCTGGCCGCTGGCCCCTGCATAGGCCTAACCCCTTGGCAGGTTCCGATCCCAGCCTCGGAGGCCCCAGTTGCGGCCTTGCCAAACGGCAGGCTCCGATGCGGGCACTGACCCCAGCACCAGCCTAACCCCTCGGCTGGCTCTTATCCTGGCTTCGGAGGCCCCAGCATCGGCCTTGTCTCACGGCAGGCTCTGATTCTGGCCTCGCTGGCCCCAGCACCGGCCTAACCCCTCGGCAGACTCCAATCCCAACCTCGGAGGCCCCAGTACCGGCCTTGCCTCATGGCAGGCTCCAGTGCGGGCCTCGGTGGCCCCAGTACTGGCCTAACCCCTCGGCAGGCTCCGATCCTGGCCTTGGAGGCCTCCGTAGTGGCCTTGCCACATGGAAGGCTCCAATGCCGGCCTCGGAGGCCCCAGCACTGGCCTAACCCCTTGGCGGGCTCTTATCCTGGTCTCAGAGGCCCCAGCACAGGCCTTGCCTCATGGCAGGCTCCGATGCCGGCCTCACTGGCCCCAGCACTGGCCTTGCCTCACAGAAGGCTCTGATGCTGGCCGCTGGCCCCAGCACCAGCCTAACCCCTCAGCAGGCTCTTATCCTGGCCTCGGAGGCCCCAGTACTGGCCTTGCCTCACGGCAGGCTCCGATGCCAGACTTGCTGGTCCCAGCACCAGCCTAACCCCTCGGCAGGCTCCGATATTGGCCACGGAGGCCCCAGTACTGGCCTTGCCTCATGGCAGGCTCTGGTGCGGGCCTCGCTGGCCCCAGCACCGGCCTAACCCCTTGGCAGGCTCTGATCCTGGCCTCAGAGGCCCCAGCACCGGCCTAACCCCTTGGCAGGCTCCGATACCAGCCTCGGAGGCCCCAGCACCGGCCTTGCCTCATGGCAGGCTCCGATCCTGGCCTTGGAGGCCTTCGTAGCAGCCTTGCCTCACAGAAGGCTTCGATGCCGGCCGCTGGCCCCGGCACCGCCCTTACCCCTCAGGAGGCTTTTATCCTGGCCTCGGAGGCCCCAGTACTGGCCTTGCCTCATGGCAGGCTACGATCCTGGCCTTGGAGGCCTTCGTAGTGGCCTTGCCTCACAGAAGGCTTCGATGCTGGCTGCTGGCCCCGGCACCGCCCTTACCCCTCAGCAGGCTTTTATCCTGGCCTTGGAGGCCCCAGTACTGGCCTTGCCTCATGGCAGGCTCCGATGCTGGCTTTGCTGGCCCCAGCACCGGCCTAACCCCTCGGCAGGCCCCGATCCCAACCTCAGAGGCCCCAGCACCGGCCTTGCCTCACGGCAGGCTCTGGTGCGGGCCTCGCTGGCCCTAGCACTAGCCTAACCCGTCAGCAGGCTCCGATCCTGTTCTCGGAGGCCCCAGTACTGGCCTTGCCTCACGGTAGGCTCCGGTGCAGGCCTCGCTGGCCCCAGCACCGGCCTAACCCCTTGGCAGGCTCTGATCCTGGCCTTGGAGGCCCCAGCACCAGCCTTGCCTCAAGGCAGGCTCCGATGCTGGCTTCGCTGGCCCCATCACTGGCCTAACCCCTCGGCAGGCTCCGATCACGGCCTCGGAGGCCCCAGTACCGGCCTTGTCTCACGGCAGGCTCCGGTGCAGGCCTCGCTGGCCCCGGCACCGGCCTAACCCCTTGGCAGGCTCCGATACTAGCCTCAGAGGCCCCAGCACTGACCTTGCCTCATGGCAGGCTCCGATCCTGACCTTGTTGGCCTTTGTAGTGGCCTTGCCTCACGGAAGGCTCCAATGCTGGCCGCTGGCCACGGCACTGGCCTTACCCCTCGGCAGGCTTTTATACTGGCCTTGGAGGCCCCAGTACTGGCCTTGCCTCATGGCAGGCTCCGATGCTGGCTTCGCTGGCCCCAGCAGCAGCCTAACCTCTTGGCAGGCCCCGATCCCGACCTTGGAGGCCCCAGCACCAGCCTTGTCTCACGGCAAGCTCCAATGCCAGCATCGCTGGCCCCAGCAGCAGCCTAACCCCTCAGCAGGCTCCAATCCCAGCCATGGAGGCCCCAGTACCAGCCTTGCCTCATGTCAGGCTCCGGTGCCAGCTTCGCTGGCCCTAGCACCAGCCTAACCCCTCAGCAGGCTCCGATCACTGTCTCTGGGGTTATTATTTCAAAGGTTCCAGGTGTAATGTATCACATCTCTGCCTCCCCTGAGTACTGGCCACTGCCATTGCCACTGCCTCCATCATTTCAAATCCTTCCCCGGCTCTTTTTCCACTCTGAATGTTGTCCAGTGTTCCTAAGCATACGTGACTGTAACATTCTACATTTGGTGTAATTTCTCCAAAAAATAAGGTTAGTAGGATTCGGTTTCTGCTTCTCCTGAATACAAGTCTCCACTGCCATCGCGGAGTCCTCTTTCAACACTGCCTTTCTCCTTGGTCTCCACTGAACTCTCTCCTTACAGGTGATGTCCAAGAATCCTAACAATATAGAGAAACAGCAGTCCTCATTCACGGGGAATTTTTCCATAAGTTCCAGTGCATTTAGATAAGTTTTGTCTGCATCTCCAGTGTCTTGGCATCCGCAACGGCTTTCTTAACTCCTCTCTGATATTTTTCTTTTCCTTTTCCTTTTTTTTTTTAAATAAGAGAAGACAGTATATGTGGTTTGAGGAGGTAGTGGGATCAGGCACTCAGTAGCACTGTGACCTGGTCGGTTTCCCCATGGGTCCAGAGTGCTCCACACTACTCTGCCTGGGGCCCAGAGTCTCGCGACCTGGGCCCTGGCTGGCATGCCTCGCACGATCCCCGCCCAGGACCCAGGGTACTGGGCCCAGTTTCTCCAGGGGTCTGGCGTACTATGCGCAGTTCGGCCCGGGGCCCAGAGTCCCGTGACTCGGGCCCCTGCTTGCGTGCCCCGCGCGACCCCCGCTTGGGACCCAGCGTCTTACTGTGCCCGGTTTCTCCAGGGGTCTGGCGTGCTACGCG
The DNA here is from genome assembly GCF_963383645.1 of Muscardinus avellanarius. Lineage (NCBI taxonomy): Eukaryota > Metazoa > Chordata > Mammalia > Rodentia > Gliridae > Muscardinus > Muscardinus avellanarius. The sequence continues at coordinate 17,639,195 of NC_137801.1, read as the reverse complement.
CATTCTGGCCCGGGGCCCAGAGTCCTGGGCTTTTCAATTATAGATTTGAAGAGCCTTCGGGGAAATAGGGATGTGGTAGGGTTACCTGCCAGGCAACTTTGCAGGAGGGCACACTATCTCCATGGAGGTTAATGATGAGCATGTTGCAGCAGCCTGTCTTCCTCTGACCATTTCTTGTTGCCTTGTGAAATTACCTCTGAGTACTTACTGAGAACCTGATTGTGGCAAGGGGTCCAGGGATATGATAAAAAAAATAAACTTCTGTCTTTAAAAAGGATGTTGCTTTACCTTACCTTCTAATTCCTCTTCAGGAATCCAATCCCTTAACAAGAGCTTTTTCTTCTTGTCTTTGTTCCATTCATGACAAGTGAACAGGTATTGTGTGCATCCTGTGACAGAATGTGCCGCATTCACCTGACACTGGTCATCTGTCCTTACTGAACATAGTCTTCTTGAGGCTGCCCATGGTCCCTACCCAGATGCTCAGACCGAGAGCATTAACAGGTGCATTTGTTTAAATAACTAGAGACCTGGGAAGTTAGGAAGAAGTCCAAGAGAGTGGAAGTAGAGTCAAAAGGGGAAGGGTACCCAGTGAGTCACTAATCAATTAACCTAAAATATCGCCTGTTTCCAGACAAGACAACTGTCTAATGACAGGCAGGAATGAAACTCTGACCTGGTTGTCTGAGTGGCACAAATGTGGAGTATATTTTACAGTTTAAAATTTTCTCCCTTTACATAGAAAATCATATTCTGAAAATGCAATATCAATTAATTTTTATTTTAGATGCTTGTGGGGGACATTTTATCTTTGAGAAAAGCCAGCAATACATTTACTTAGAAAGTGAAAAGTAAGACATGGGGCGGGGACGTGACCTTTTAGAAGCATGCACACTGGAGTCAAATCACAGCTTCATCACTTCATTCATTCATTTATTCAGACATTCATTCACTCAAAAATATTTCTCAGGAACATTGACTGTTCCAGGCGTAATGCCAAGAATGAGGGAGACGATACTGGTAAATTTTCCATGTCGACCTAGATAATTTAGTAACTTCTCTCAGCCTCAATTTCTCATCTATAAAATATGAATGCTATTACTTACTTTGCAGGTTGTCATGAAGGTTGAAATAAGGATATGCTTTCCAGCATATATCAACTTTTTCTATTGAGAATTATAATTATGTGGGTAATATCCCTTTTCACAGATTACAAGGTTTTTAAGTGAAGCCTACCTGTTTATGATGACTCTAAATAATGGTATGTTTTATCTAGGTTCCTTGAGTAAACATTTCTCTTTCATGATAGGTTCAACTATTCATAAGAGTTCCTTGAGATGGAACTTTCAGAAATCAACTCAAGTTATGTTATGGGTATAACTGGACATGGCTTTCTTTTCTAGAAAAGAGCTCCAAAGAGCACTGGACACACGGTCCCAAGGCTTGGTTTCATCTTCTCCTTGCCGCAAGGTAACCTTGGATTTTTGAAAATGTGCTTTGCTTTTACTTTCTTCGGACTTCACTTTCTCCATCTGTAAACCAGTTATCATAATGATTTCCTTGTGTGCTTTGTAGGGATTTTGTAAACACTAAATGCAAAAAGTGATATTGTATTTTAATGCTTTAATTGTTCAGTTGTTTTTTATTTTTAAGGAAAGAATGAAAATGCTTTACCCCACTTTATATCTTCTTACAAATTATGCCATTCTAGCCGGGCATGGTGGCGCACACTTGTAATCCCTATACTTGGGAGGTGGAGACAGGAGGATCTCGCTGATTCGAAGCCAGCCTTGCTGGCTTAAGAGACCCTGTTTACAAATAAAAATATAAAAAATAGGTCTGGGAGTGTAGCCCGGAGGTAGAAGGGTTTCCAAGAACCCCAGTACCACAAAAAAAAAAAAAAGAAATTATGTCATTCTATTACCTTTTGTAAATTTGCATATTTAGATTTCTTTTCTGAATGGTAATCTGTAGTGATGGTAGAATCTGATATAAGGATGGTATGGCTACTGAAATTTAAATTTATAAACTAGACATGTCAGAAAATAAAAGTTCACATTAGAAAGGTTTTTTTTTTCCTTTGATGTTCTTAAGCTAGTAAGGGCTAATGGCACTGCATTTAAAGCATGGTTTAATGTTTTATAAATATAACTATATATAAATTGATTGATTCTATATATGTATATCTATTTTGAGATTTTCTCTTCTGCTTCATTTACTTATCTTAATTCTATTAAAAAACCACACCATATTCTTTCTTTTAACCTTGAAATAAGGTTATGTAAGTCTTGTTTGTTAATTTTCAAAATTGTTTAACTGTTCTACATACTTTACATCTCCATGTAAATTTTAGAATTAGCCTATATATTGTTTCAAAATAGGCTAAGAGTTCGTACATCGTGTAGGTTAAATTACAATATTAAAACATCTAACACACAATACACACACACACACACACACACACACACACACACACACACATAAAACTATGGTGAATTTAACCTCTATCTGTGTAGAAATGTGAGAGCACAGTTAAGATTTGGGTTTTTGTTTCAGGAGCCAGCTCAATAGACACAGTGATAGGCTAGAGAAATTCCTACACCTGCATGATATGCTATGGGATCTGCTGCTCTATATTTAGTTTGTGACTTTGGCTTGAGGTTACATTTAAATGAATTCCAAAGACACCTTTTATGGCTAGGAGGTCTAGAAAGAGAAGGGCAAAATGATTCTAAAATATAATCATTCTGTCCACAGATTTGCTATGAGGAATCATGGGTTGGTCTTCTGGTAGGAAGTATGCAGTAGAGGAGACATTTGTGTTAAATCTTGAAAGTTCCAGAGGAGTTTATCACATGAAAAGGGGGGTTAAGGTAAAATCAGGTACAGAGGACCGTGTGATCAATTTAAAAGAAAAATGCTATAACTTGGGGAGCTGGTTTGAGGGCAGGGAGCGCACAGAGAAACTGTTATGGGGAGGATGGAGAGATGGTCAGGAATCAGACCTGGAGGGCCTCGCATGCTATAGTGCAAAGTTCTTAAAAACGCAGAGGAAGTGAGTGCTGGATAGTAGTCCTCACGGAGCACATCAGCCCCTTCTCTTCCACATGTTTGCTGTAGGAATTGTATCATTGACAAGGGCTGTTTTGGTTCTATGTAGAAGGGATTACAGTTTCTTTCTTAAAGATTGTACTACTTGGCCCAGCATACTGATGAGCAAAATTTGATGAAGGCACGCTCCTGCCTGGGGACGCCATGTTTAATGTGTTCCATCTATTAATCGGTTGTAAAGATAAACCATACAGATTACTTTTATTTTTTTCTGAAGTACTTCCTATCCTCTTACCATGTACCACATTTATGAGGTTTATAAAATGTGATCACAGAATCATCTAAGCTGGGTCAGGAGTCTAACGGATCTCTAAAAACACACAAAGCAGGCTAGGTAAAACCATTCATCTGTGAAGTAGGAGTCAGTAGAAGAGAAGGGATGAGGGTCCAGGAAAGAGGGTATGAACTGGTCAGGGTTCTGAGGGGAACTTGTTGTTAGTAACAAGAAAGGATATAAACTCCAAAAGCTCAAGACCGGTGCTCTAAGTTTGATTTTGGAAGCACTTAGAAATATGAGTAAGTTACAAATGTGCCTTCTTTATTGCTCTGTAGAAATTTCTTTGGCAGGAACCATTTGAATAGTAGATATGCAGCCACAGGGAAAAAATGGGCCTTGTGCCATCAGGCTGGAAGACTCGAGCTTCACTGAGGTTACAGAACTACAAAAAAGTATTTCCACAAAAGTCCAATGCCCTTATCCCTTGCTGTTGGTGATGGGCTGAATGTAAAGAACAAAGAGAAGTAGAATCTGGAGCCTCCTCAGCGAGTTGGCCGCCAGGACCCAGCAAGGAACTGCACTGTGCGATGCTTTCTAGTTGTTAATCATTTTTCTCATTTTCCCTTGTTGTTAACCCTGGGACCATACTAATCAACTCCTCGTTTCCCTGGTATCAGCAGCCTGCCCGTGGCTTACATGGTTCTCTGGTTATTACATCTGAGTTTAATCATTGTCCAAACCGAGCTCCATGTCTTCCTTGCAATTTCACCCCTGATTCAGTTTGTGTGTTGCTGAGAAACGTAGCTGTGTGGAAATGGAAGGAACTTATTTAGAGAGAATAAGGACAGAAAGGGAAAGCCAGGTGAGAAAAAGGAGATAGGACACGATGATCCACAACCCATGATCCAAGAGACTGAAATGAAAGACTATAGACAGAGATCGATGTTGCTGTTCCCATGATATCCTACAATCTCTCTCTCTCTCTCTCTCTCTCTCTCTCTCTCTCTCTCTCTCTCTCTCTCTCATTACATGACAATGAAGCTGAAGAAGAGAACTAGGAAATAGAAGTTATTAAATCAAAAGCATCCACACTCGGTCAATTTTACATTTAAACAGGAATTGTCTGGAAGTCATGTTTGACTTTCTTTCCCTCCTTCTCGGCTCAGCCTCCTGCACTCTGGAAGTCCTTCACGTTTCAGAAACAGAGTGTGGAGGAGGCAGAACCAAGTCAATCATGGGTTCTTCAATTACTAGGAACTGTCATGCTGGCCAACATCAATTGATGCTGTAAGACATCAGAGATGTTATTCATCTCCCTCCTCTCTAAAGTTGTCTAATTTGGAGATAGCAAAGATTAAAATCAGCTCCTCTGAGACCAGCTCTCAGAATCTCAAGGGAATTTATGAATAGATATAGGTGTATTTATCTTTTTCTATAAAATACTGACAGATATTAGAATACCCTGAGGAATACTTGGCTCCAGAGAATGGGGTATTTGCAATCAACATGCAAACATCCCATTTCTTTCCCCACCTTTCAAACATAAACATATAATTTGACCTCATTTTATACTTCTGAACCGTCTAATTTTGCTCCTTTGAAAGCAAACCTCTCAAAAGGATTAATCTGTGATATATACTACCCCCAGGTTTCCTCATCGTGTTTTCCCTTGAATTTCCCAAGTTAAGTTTTTGCTTCCATCATTTCAATAAAAGTGTCCTTGGTGATCAGGTTTAGTGGTGCACACCTATAATCTTCACTTCTTGGTGGGAAGCTGAGATAGAGGATCACAAATTTTAGTCCAGCCCTTGCAACATAGTGAGATCCTATCCACCAAAAACCTTTTGATGGGATTGCCAAGAAGTACTACTGTTTGATAATTCTAACAACTATTTCCTCTTCTTTATCCTATTAGTCTATAAGCAGCATTGGTTACAGTTATTTACCTTGTTCTGTTGTACCCACCTTCTTATTTGGCTCCAGGTAAAACCAGTTTTCCTCCAGCCTTATATGATTCTCCTTTGTTGGTCTTGGTCAATGATTCCATCCTGTCTCCCTTACTTCCAAATGTTGCAGTGTCTCATTGCTTAGGATTTGGAAGTTTTTATCCTCAACTTACATTCAGCCTTCCATGATCTTATTCAATGACATAGTCTTACTTACCATCTACAAAAATATGATTTCCAAATGTATACTCCCAGTCTAGACCTGTTTCCGAAATCTGGCTCCTGTGAAATTTTTCCTTTCTCAGTAGGTGGCAACAATAGCCTTCCTGTTGTGTGGGCCAAAGAGCTTATGACACCTTACTTTCATAGCCCTTATCTTTCCACCAGCAAATCCTGTTGACTCTGCATTTGAAACCCATCCAGAATTGGATCACCTCCTACCACACCATGGCTGCCATTCTGATCCAAGTGATTTTCTAAGGTCGGGGTTGTGCTAGTTTATTCTTCAAATAACAGAGAATAGATATTTTTCAAGTGGGGTTGGAGGGGGTACTAGAGTTCACAGGTAAGTTAGGTTGCCATCTTAGGGATCTGAGAATGAGATTTTGGAAAAATGCATGGATGATCTCAGCAGGGGAGATGCACAGGGAAGGATTATGCCAGCATGCCTGTCCTCTTCCCCACTCGACAGCCCCAGATCCATTCCCTACATTTTGTGCCCTGTTCTGTGCTCCAAAAGCCTGACTTCTGGTACATATCTGTGAGGCTCTCTTCCTTTCTGCTCTGTTTAGGCATAAGCAATGGGGAGCAAGGCCAGGATCTCAGAGAATAAGAGAAAAGAGAGTCAGCGTATCATTTGCCTGATGTATCATTTGTCTGCTATGTCCCTGGCCCCCTCTGCCCGTCTGGCAGGGGCTGCTCTACCAGATGCAGTGCATGTCAAATTGTCTTTATTGCATAGTTGCTTTTCTCCCTGGGCTTTGGAAATGCCATTTCTTCCCCCTCCCTCCTTCGGGATCAGGAGAGTTAATAGCTTTCCTCTGTTGCCTATCCCTAGAAGTCTGTTTCTCCTTCATTCCTTTAATGCTTCCAAAACCTCTTTAAATAATATCTTCAATTAGACTGTCTCCAGTAAGTCCTTCTGAGGGTACCCTCTATTTCCTGCTGGGACCTTGACTAACATATGTAGAATTATTTCTTGTTATTAAATAAATAAATGAAATATAAAAAATGTTACTCATGGAAGTGTAAAAAATATAAAAACCCAGAAGGAAAAAAACAAATGATTGTCTTCAACGACAATGCCACTAAATAGTCACTGTCAACATGCTGGTGAATTTATCTCAGGGTTTCAGCTTTATTTTTACTTGTATTATTTTAATCTCTGTTTGATGTTTAAAAAATTTGTTTCTGATGTAGAAAAATTTAGAATATAGAGCAAATGCAAAAAACAACCAAATCAGAAGTTCAATCACTTAAAGATAAGCTTAGAAAAAATTTTGGTATCTTTCTTTAGAATCTCTCCTTCTTTGGATTTTAATATAGTTCCTATTTTACAGTCTATGGCAATTTTAAAGCATAGTGAATACAGATCAGTCACAATTCACAGAGCAAAGTAAATGAAGAGAGGCTTTGGTAATATCGACTACTGGTTAGTTTTTATTGCTCACTGTTAATGTAAAGACAGTTTATTTTAGCCATTAGTAAGAGTAAAAATTATAAAAATAAGTTACTCAATTATCTTGGTGTTAAAGTTGCTGTTATGTATGCTCTGTGCAGCTCTGCTTTGATGTGAAGGAAAGACTTTATTTGGTGTTTCAGTAGTAAACTAAAGGCTTGTAAAAACTAGACCTGTTGTTTGTGGTTTTGGTAATAGTGCAGTATTGCTTTCTCTTCAGTGGGAAAAGGATGTGCCTCAAGGGAATAGCCTGGTTCTTGGGGAAGCATGGACCTTCCTGAAGAGAAGCTACATGAAGCAATGCAAGTCATATTTTGAACCTGCGTTGCATAATCTAAATGCCAGCACACACCCAAACTGGTTCTAGATCTGTGGTCCATCTGAACAGTAAAATGCCCCCACATATTTAGATATGAATTGTAACTTTCCTAATAAAGTTCATTAATTTTCATTTTTCCCCTGAATCACTTGGTATGTATTTAGATAACTGTTTCACAGGGGATGAGTTTATCAATGCAGGTTGGGTTGAAGGAGAAGACTAGACTCTACAGGTAAGTTAAGTTGTTGTCTCAGTGATCAGAGGACAAGTGCATGGATGATCTCAGCAGGGGAGATGCACATGGGTTTTTCAATTTACATCTATTAAAGAATTAAACCATTTGATTTTTTTTTTTTTTTTTTTTTTTGGTGGTACTGGAGTTCCTGGAAGCCCTCCTTCCTCCGGGCTACACTCCCAGACCTATTTTATATTTTTGAAACAGGGTCTCTTACGCCAGCGCGGCTGGCTTCGAACCTGCGCGATCCTCCTGTCTCCGCCTCCCAAGCGCGGGGATTACAAGTGTGCGCCACCATGCCCGACGTCATTTGATTTTTTAAGATACAACAGACTATTGTTTATATCATCATTGTATTTTAGTATTGTTTCCTTCCTCGAAAATTTAAATTTTTATGAGGTTGAACTTAAGATGCTTGGATTTTAATTCTTTTCTATTTTGATTTTATTTTTTATATTCCATTTCCTTATCCATATATCTCTATATTTTATCTTTAGATTTTGACCTATGTTTTTCCTTTGTCTGCTCCTATCTTTTTCTCCTCCTCCTTCTCCTTGTTTCAGTGCTAGGGACTGAACTCGGCCTGGCTCATACTAGCCAAGTGCTTCACCATGGAGCTATAGCCCCAGCTCTTGTCTTATGATTGAAGAGTCAATCTGTTATTTTATCTTATAGTGAATGTCAGGTAATTCTGAAAAATTACCTTCTGAATCATATACTAAGTAATCTTCACAGTTTTACTCCTCGTGATTGTTTATATTTTGTTCCTTGAAATATGAACTAAAGACATTTTCTCTAGATTTAGTTTTGCACTTTATAGGATTCCTATGGTTTCACGCTTAGTACAACTTGGGAACTGGGAAAATAATCCTTTGAGGTATACATATAACTTAGAGAGAAGCTGATATTTCTAAATCTTGGTTCAATGCCTAGTGGTTGTTTATAAGAGAAACTTTATTGAGGAATGATTTATGCTCAATGAAGTGCATCTATTTAAAATCTGCAGTGATAAATTTTTAGAGAGATACCATGAAACCACAGTAAAGACACAGACAGCTCCATCATGCCTTAAAATGTTTTCTCCTGCCTCTTTCCAGCCTGTGCCCCCATCTATTCCTGGGTTTTATATTTGTCATTTTAGATTAATTTTGAGTTTTCTAGATGCTGACATAGGGCAGTCATTTGTAGGATCTTTGGTGTCTGGTTTCTTTTACTTAGCATAATAATTTTGAGTATCAGCCATGCTGTACTATCTATTCATTACCATTTACTGCTAAGATGTTATTGTTTATTAGTGCATACCACTGTATAGATATAGATAGATATAGCATGGCTTTTATTTGTTGAGGGGTATATGATTATGGGAGATTTTTTTTGTGTGTGTGGGTCTTGGGATGGAACCCAGGGGCATTCTACCTACGAGCTACACCCCCTACCCTATATTATTTTATTCTTTATTTTGAAATGGGGTCTCACTAAGTTGCAGAGGGCCTCACTAAGTGGCTGAGACTGTCGGCAAACCACGATCCTCCCGTCTCAACCTCCTGAATGCTGGGATTAGAAGTGTGCGCCACCACGCCCGGCTTGATTATGAGACTTTTAACAACTGGTGACAGAATATGTGAGTATCCATATGGTGGGAAATTAACTTTGACCCTTTTCTCAAATCAACTATAAAACTTAACTTTGCATAGCTCATGGGGTCAGGAATAATAATCTTTAGAATTTCTGAGAGAAAATAGTAGAGAATTTTTTTTTATTTCAACTGATCAGAAATGATACCTTAGTCAAGTCAAGACATGGACCATCAGAGGAACATTCATAAAATGGCCTTATCAAAAATTTTAAAAATTGCCATTTCCTATGTAGATTTCCAGTTATTCTATCACCAATTGTTAAAACCATATAATCATATGTTTGTCCATAACTAAATAAATCACATGCTATATTTATGTAATGGTATGCAGTAAACCATTACAGAAAACCTTAGTACTAAATGGAAATGAACTATTAATACATGTGACATGGCTACATTTCAAAATTACTATGTTAAATGAAAAGAACCAAATATCAAAGATAGATAAAGTGTCATTATTTGCAAATCATTGTTTGATAAAAGACTTATATCTAAGGTATATAATTAAATCTTCATAACTCAATAATAAGAAAATATCCTAATGGGGAAAAGATACAAATTGATTCTTTATCAAAGAAGAAATATTAATAGCCAGTAAATGCATGCAAAGATGCTCAAAACCAAGATACCATAAATATCTAAATTAAAATCACAATGAAGTAAAAATAAGTACATGTTAGGATAGTTAATAAACACTAACAGTATCAGGTGACAAGAATACCTAGTACCTGGAATTCTCACATACTGGTGGTGTGGAAAAAAAAGACTAAGCTTCTATAAAAATCACTTTTTCAGTTCCTTATTAAGTTAAGCATACAGTTACCATGAACATAAAGACATATGTCCACATAAATACTTGCATGTATTTGAATGCCTATAGTAGCTTTATCCACCATAATTGTCACTGTAAAACAAAAATTCAATTATCCATTAACTGGTGAATATATACATAAATTATAATACATACACAGTATGAAGTATCACTCAGCAATAATCTATTAGACATGATATAATGGATGAACTCCAAATATATACTAAGTAAAAGAAATTTAATAGAAAATCAGTAAATGATCTCATTTATATAAAATTTTAGAGGAGTCACAGCTATAGTGAAGAAAAGCAGATCACTGGGTTCCTAAGCTAGGTACTTGGGGGAAAATATTAATTACTTGAGAGTGAGGAAATTTGGGGTGACAGAATTTTCTATATCTTGATTGTATACCTTTATATAGATGCTATAATTCATTAAAATTTAAACATAATAAATTTTACCTTAATAAAACTAAATCATTATTATCTACTTAAGCTTACTATTCTTCCTAGTCAGTGATGTTTTCCCCAAGTTTACTTACTTTATCTAATTTTGACTTCCTGGAATAAAGTTTTAGCTAGTATTCCCTTATGATATTTCCTATGACTTTCATATTGAATTCTGTGTTCTTCTTTGAACATTGTTTATTAGTATCTTATCCCTTTGTTTATTAACCATCCTTAACATGTTTTTTTTTGCTCTAAGTATTTTCAATGATGTAAACTTTTTATTTTCAAAACTTTTACATTTGTGTTCTATTTTTATTAATTTTATTCATATTTTCCTTAAAATATTTGAGTCTACTGAGGGGGATATTTAGGCCATTTTTAATACTTTTTTCCAATAAAAGGATATCCATTTCTCTCTAAATTGTGTGCTAGAATTTGTGCGTGTGTGTGTGTGTGTGTGTGTGTGTGTGCATGTGTGTTTTAATATGGTAGTAGAGATTGAATCCAAGACTTCATACATGCTCCACAAATACTCTACCACTGAACTATACCACCAGTTCTCTTGTACTTAGTAAATAGTTTATTTTTAACTCATAATTCAATTTTTATTATAAAGCTTTTTTATTGGGGCATTGCAGTCATACATTTTATTGGGGTATAAGGTATAATTTTTGATGCATGTCTTATCAGTGTATTTTGTAGTTATGCTGCTATTGAATCCTAATTCTTTGGAGCTTATATACTAAAATGCTAAAAGAGATCATGCAGTTCCTAAATAGGTCTTTTAAAAATATGTTGAGTGCTATGTAAACAAAATATTGAGCCTAGCGTGGTGGAGCATACCTGTCATCCCAGTACTTGGGAAGCTAAGACAGGAGGATTGCAGATTCAAAGCCAGCCTCAGCAACTTATCAAGGCCTTGAAAAACTTATCTATACCCTGTTTCCAAATAAGAAAAAAATAGAATAGGTCTGTGGATATATTTCAGAGCTAGAATGACCCTGAGTACAATTCCCAGCTCTAAAACCAACCAACCAACCAACCAACCAACCAGCCAGCCAACCAAAAAACAAGGTAAAGGAGCTTAAGATTGCTGTACCTGTACAACAGAGTGTGTGAATGGGAAGGATATTTGAATGATGGTATGGAGTTGAAGGGGTGTTTAAATAGAGTGATCAGAGGAAGCCTTCCCCAAATGGTTAAGATTGGAGTATATTTTGAAAGAAAATAGGGATTCTGAATTCTGCTTACTTCTAGTCAAGGTATCCAGGTCAAGGTATCCAGTCAAGGTATCCCGGTCAACAGTTCTGAGGTGAGGTCATTGCCTGCCATGTCTGAAGAGGCAGCTGACTGTACAGACTGACTAAGGGAGGTGTAAGGGAGTAGGGTCGGCAAATTTAATGTAATATTATTCAGGTATCTGCAAGGGACCCCATGGTCATGATTTGTTTTTATTTGGTCCTCGCAAAACAACTGTTTACTCAAGGAATATTTTTTGAAAATTATTTATGGAAGTTTCTTTATTCTGACATTAAATAATAATTAAATGGCTCTAGGAGAACAAGATCTTTCAGGCCTTTTGAAACCACTTAGAGTTAAAGAGGCCCAAGATCTTGCTCCCTTTTAATCTAATATTTATGCAGGAATCATTTATTTGCAAAGTCAATAACATTTATTTTTTTTTCAAAATTATTTACATAAATGTTCTTATGCTGACATCAGGGAGATTTAGAGGAATCAATATGGAGTCATTCCCTCTGGCCACGTTATCTCAGGGATTTGAAGGACTTCAACAGTCATTACTGTAACAACAGGTTATACTCCAACTCCTGAGTGAACAATTTCATTCTTTTTCTGTAGCAAGATCCATTACTAAATTAATTTTTTTCCAATTTTGTGTTGTAGTCCATCAGGTCTTTAGACATAATTTCCATATTTTGAAATATAACCTTTCTTGCTCTTATATTCTAGATCTTTCCATTGTTCCTAGGTATATGATGTTAAAGACTACTTGACATTTAATTCATCTTCTTTGTACAAGGATGTCATAATTCTTACAGTTAATATTTTATATTTTATTATTTTCTTTTGTTTTTCCTTTTTTCCTTTTTTTTTTAGTACTGAGGATTAAACCCAAGGTTATTCTACCTCTGAACTACACCTAAGCTCATTAGCTCATTTTTTTTTGTTTGTTTGTTTGTTTTGTTTTGTTTTTGATACTGGGGATGGAACCCAGAGGCATTCTACCTCTGAGCTACACCCCCAACCTTATTTTTTTAGTCTTTTATTTTTGAAACAGGGTCTCACTGAGTTGTGAAGGGCCTCACTAAGTAGTTGAGGCTGTCCATGAACCACAACCATCCAGTCTCCACCTCCTGAATGCTGGGGTTACAAGTGTGTGCCACCATACCCAGCTCCTAAATTTCTTTTATTTTTATTTTGAGACAAGGTCTTTTTAAGTTGTTGAGGGTCTTGCTAAATTGATGAGTCTGGTCTTGAAGCCATTATCATCTTGTGTCAGTCTCCCAACTGCCAGAATTACAGGCATGTGTCCTCATGCCTGGATAATTTCTATATTTCTATGGAAGAAAAACTCTTAGTGGATTTATATTTTTACTTTTTTCACAAGGAAAACTCCAGCCACGATTATAGACCAAAATATGATCAATTAGGCCCAGGCATTGTTGGTCACAATAAGTACTTTGGCACATAATGGAAAATGTTTCCTTCTATTACAGAAAAAAATATATTACACCTTCCTTCATCTCCAGTGAAAGTAATTAATTAATTTGACCTATTCAATTCTATACAGTTTCTTTACATGCCCAAGATCATAGAAACCAAACTCAGTCATAGTCAACATCTTCCCCACAATCTTCCTATTGGTTCTCTCTGTGTTTATGACCTGTGCCTTTCTTGGTACCAAAGCAAGTGTCAAGGACTTTGTGAAAGCAGAGAGTCATAGATATCAACCCTAGGTTAATTTCTTATTCATGATTTTAATGACATTAAGATGAACTCAATGAGGTGTAACTTTTTCTGTTATATCTTTTCCCTGGAGGATCCTTAGAAATGGGTGATGAGTATTACTTTCCCTGAATCCATGTGAATTATTTTCTGCATTGGAGAGACCCTTGATTCACTGAAAAGTTACACTAGCAGAAGATGCTCTCAAGTTATACATAAACTATTTGTTCATTCATCCAATCCTCTGCCCAACAAAGTTTTATTTTATAACTTGGGAAACTTCTAACATTATAGGGGTTATTTTTTTTTCTTCTTTGGGATATCTTTTTAGACCTTTTGACATTCTATCTGTGATTCAAGGTTTGGCTGAAAATTATTTTAATATAATTTTCCTTATCCCTCAGTCAGGGAAGTATTTTTCTTCTTTAGAGTGATAAAGATAAGTGTTTTTCTTCTTTATACTTCTTCACAGTGATACACAATGAAGTAGAATAAGGTGTATATTCCCATTTACTTGTGGTAGACATCTATTTTGTTTTTTCTTTTTTTTTTTTTTTTGTGGGTCTAGGGATGGAACCCAGGCGCGTTCAACCTCTGAGCCATACCCACTGCTCTATTTTTTATTCTTTATTTTGAAACCAGTTCTCATTGAGTTGCAGAGGGCCTCACTACATAGCTGAGGCTGTCCACGAACAGCGATCCTCTAGTCTCAGCCTCCCGAATGCTGGGATTACAAGCGTGCACCAGCACACCCAGCTTTGTTTTTTCTTGATTGTCTAACTTCTTAATACCTTTACTTTAGTAAAATTTATTATCATGTTAGTGTTTCTGAGAGGCCCTGCTTCTGTCCTTGGAGGACAGAATGTCTGGAAAGTAGTCCTTTCCTGATCCCAGTGATAGGGCAGCATGATCCTGTTCTCAGCCTTAGACTAAGGGTTCTTGATAATTGAATTCCTCCAATCAAGGGGGTAGAAAGGGCCATCATATGGTGGGTCAACCTCCCATGTTCAACAGTAACATCAGTAGTGTCCCAACAATACCATTCCTATGCTATGAGCTTGTCTCTGGTTCTAGTAACTGCCCATTTTCTGAGGCTGGGTTTTGGCTGTCATGTGTCAGTTGCAAACTACCTAGTCCTCTCCGAAGAAACTGCCTTTAAGTTTGTTTCTGTTGTTTGCAAACAAAGACCCTGACTGGTGGAGGAACAATCTTTACTTTATTCATATTTAATTACCACATATGTAGCATGCGCCTAATCAATGTTTGTTGAATTATTTAGATCCTGTTTGATATGATGTACATGGGAGCCAACGGGGGATTGTCAGGACAAATTATTTCATTAGCTCAACTGTCACATTAAATTTCAGAGTGTGAAATCCTGGACCAAGCTTTGTAAGAGTTTTTTTTTCCCCCTCTACCCACATTTTGTTCAGAAAATGGGGTCTCAGGATGGATTTTGAGTAGTTTAAGGGTTACATTGCCATCTTTTTAACTAGTGCAAGCTTGCTGTGTTCAGCTGTTCTGGGAATCTCAAGGCTGAGAGCCAGCATCAAAGGATTTTAAATACAGGAGGGTTATAACTGAGTAGATTGCTTATTCTTCTTGCTTTGTGCCTTAGAGCGATTGCTTTGGTATTGGACACAGGCACAGAAGAGGGAGAAAATAGTACTAGGTGGTTTCTCCTTGTTGTTGTTTTTATTGGTTCTGCTCTTGCCAAGGAAGTTACATAAGGAAGCTGTCATTAGTGTCAAACCCCAAACCCAGGTGTAAAGGGAAAAATCCTTCTCTTCTACAACCAGACTCTCGGTGTGTCTTGGATCTGAAAAATGGCTTGAGATTTCTTGGTGGTTCCTCTTCTCTGCTTGCCCACCATCTACCTTGTGTGTGTGCACATGTATGTGCATATATGTGTGCATATGTGCGTGTGTGTATACACCTGTGCTGGGGGCAGAAATTGAAACTGTCAATGTGTGGGGAAAATTCACCCTCTGACAGTGACCGATGAGTTTCCCAAGGGACACAGGATGGTCTTAACCCTGTTTTCAGGCTTATCTTTTGCTAAGCTGCTCTGCACAACCATAGCCTTCCATCCCCACAGTCTGCAGGGAGCCTCTATGTCAGGCTTGTGCCATGTCACTGACTCCAGGGAGCTGTGCACTCCCACCTTGGAAGTCAGATTGGTGTTTCTCAACTGCCAGGCATGGAATCAAAACCTTCTCCTTGTGGGAATGCATCAATCACTTCTCAGGCTTGATGTTTGTCAGTAGCTCCTCTCATAAATGATGTTTTGCTTTTTCTGATTGCAGAACAAAATGACAGCTTCATAGTTGAGCATGTGGTAGACAGTGTGGTGGTAGCCCTGAGATTTCCCTGTATTCTCAATACATTTTTCTATGGTAAGATTCGTAGATACTGTGGTGTTAGCCCTGAGTTTTCCGTCTTCTTAACACATTATTCTATGGTAAGATTTGGGAGTAGCAGCTTTGAGATGATGACATAAATTGAGAATCTCCTTGAGCTTCCTGGCTATGGTTGATAGAGAATAGGTCACTTCTCTATGACACTTGACTTCATACAATGCTCTGGGTTGTTCCAGGCACCTGACATACCTCTCATGCTAAATAATTTAAGTGGGAACCCAACCAAAGACTCATGTGTTTATACTCACATGTACAATGGAGCCTAAGCACATGATTTGTCTTCCAAAACTGGAACCAATGGACATTTGTTCTGAGTGATTACAAGGTACTTTCAAAAAAATTTTTGAGACATTATTATGTTGATTTGACTTAGGCAAAAAATGAACAAATTTTTTTTTTTTACAAAAAGAAGAGGCCATCACTTTTTCCCACACCCCTTCCATCTCTTTGGGAAGAGGGCAGCCTATGAGAACATTGTCTCCTGCACTCATTAGCAGGACTTCTACAGCAATTCCTATTAAATAAAGTGTTTTGAGGTCAACCTGAAACACAAACTGGGATGTATCAAAAAGATATCAGAATAGAACAGCTCTCTTTGTGATCATTAAGACAATTTAAAAATGGGAGAAATCTATACTATTGACCCAACTCTGATATTTTCTGCTTTAGTTTAGGGTTGTCACTACAAATATTGGTTACTAAACTATTATTACATGTTGCAGAAGCTCCCTAAATTGTGCAAATAAGAATCCTCTTTTAAGTTGAGCTGTTGCCAATAGTGCACTATTGTTTGGCGTGCAAAACAATAATTCACCAGAGCCTTTTGCAACCCTGGACAGTACTTTCTCCTGTGTGAATAATTTTTACTATCTTGCATTCTTAACTCTTATAACTATATTTGCCTTAAGTTGTGCCAAATGACAAATGGTGCTGATGGTATCATGGCTCTCGGTCCTTTATTGG
Organism: Muscardinus avellanarius; assembly: GCF_963383645.1. Classification (NCBI taxonomy): domain Eukaryota; kingdom Metazoa; phylum Chordata; class Mammalia; order Rodentia; family Gliridae; genus Muscardinus; species Muscardinus avellanarius. The sequence goes on along the minus strand of NC_137801.1, from coordinate 17,622,443 downwards.
CTTTGGCTAGGTGTCATCATGCAGTTTTTCCATGACCAAAGAGGAATATTGAGGGTGCCAAGATCAGAAACAATCGAATATAGCTTATCTGTTACCAGTCATATTTTTTTCTGCAAATATTTTAATGTGGCAATTAAAATATCTAACTTACATTAACAAACACACATAAAAGAGCATTATTTATTATTTATTGAGAATAATTAGGAAATTATAAATCAATGATATCCTTCTATTGTATAGAGGTGCTTCCTCTTTGAAATCTAGGTTATATTATTATACTATAATATTCCAGGGGTAATCGTGTTCTTTCATGACGGAGATAGGAATGATCTGTGGAAAAGTTTGATTTTAGCCAGGAAAACCAAAATTAGGAAAGTAAGCCCAAGATACATATGTTAGAGTTGGAAGGTTCCCACTCTATCTCACAGCTTTATTCTTTTGGACTTAGACTTTGAAAATGAGGAAGAGGTATTTAATTCTGGTTTCCTGATCCTAGTGAGGAGGAGTTCCCGGTTCTATGAACCAAGGAAGGTAAACACCATCTGTATGTGGATCATCAAAGTAATGTCTTATAGGGATTTTGCTTATCCACCCCATCTCTTTCTCTGACAAGTTGGGATTCTTGTCAAACATATGCCATTAATTTTACAAATTATCCTTAAGTTATGCAATAGGATATTAAAAGAAATACCTTTTGGGTACTTCCCCTATTGGGCCAGGACTTTATAGAAGAAACCATGCTTTCTTGAAGTAAGGGTAGTCACAACAGAGCTTTCAGGAAAGAACACCAAATTACGATAGTTTTGCAGTCAGGAATGAAGCTGCTATTCTGTCAACTCCCGTAGAAATTGTCCTTAGAAAACTGTCTCTTTGGAATTCCTGTTCTTCAGCTTTTTAATGAGAGAAAATATAAGTACTCATATATTATGAATGAATAAACTGAATCTTCAGATGTGATAATGGCATCCCAGTAACTTGGCATTTAAGCAAAAGGAAAGATGAACTTGGTACCAAATTTAGTCTAATGAAAAAGATTAGGTCCAGACTAGTCTACACTATAATACTAGTCTAAACTATCATACAAAATGGTAACATTTTATGGCTTACAGTAGAAGCTCTAACTTTGTGTGGTTCAAAGAGAACCTGAACCTTCCTCTCATTTCTTTGTTCAACAGCCTCATACCATACACTCTTAAACTATACCAAGCACGAGGCCTTTTCTATGTGACTTTTGACCCATGTGTGTCTAAAGAAGTAAAGTTCCATAGCTCTGGTGATATTTGTTGTAAACTAGGAAAGTTTTCCTAGTTGTAAAACTAGGAAAACATTACAGAAAATGTAATATTTTCTGTCTTACACTTGACACTCAATGGATGTTTCTTAAATTAAATGAGAGGCTCAAGTTTGGTGACATTTCCTGTACAAAGCTTAGGAAGATCTCATATGCTCAGGTCCTTTTGCTTTCCTAAGTACTTGCCTTCACATTATCTTATTTGATTTTCATTACATGGATATGTATTCTCCTCTGCAGAGGAAATAGTTTTCCATCAAACAATTAATGGATATTCTTGCATCCTAACTAGTATATTCCTGATATTAGGTTTCCTCTGACTGTCGGAGATCAGAGAGAAACATCAGTCCATGCTAGAGGTCTGTAGTCATAGACTATACATTTTTCATAAGATCTTATTCTGAAGATTCTAAACACGGCTAGTTCCCAAACACAGGTGCCCAGTTTAAGATGAGGCCTTTTTATGACTTGGAATAAGTTGATTACCTTCTCTCATCTATAATTTTATGTCTATTAAAATCTGGCTCCTTATAATACAGAGGAATCATAGTTGGAATTGATTGCATGCCCGGGAGTTGCCTTTTAAAAGACAATCAAGGGTCAGAGTTTGGGGACTTAACCAAGGTGAGCTGAACAGAGAAAGTTCTTGAGTTGGTGACACCAAAGTTTGGATGTCACAATGTTTAAAATCAACAAAACTTCCCTTCTGTAGATCATTTTTCATTGCAAGTATAGTTCTTGGAATAGCTGCATTGACATTATCTTGCCGCTTGTTAAAAATACTCCATCTCAGATTACTGGAACAGAATCTACATTTTAAGGATAGCCTCAGTTGACTAACATGCCCATTACATTTGGAGAAACACTTTCCCAGGGTCTAAGGGGATGCTAAGGCACCAGACTGTACCTGCTTTTAGTTGAGAATGGCATCATTGCATTCAGAGAACAAGGACAGTATGCTATCAGTCTTCATTATATTAGAACCAAGGATATTGCTAGCTGGTTGCTAGAGTTGGTGGAAGGCTATGCTGATTAGTTAATATAAGCTTTATGTTATAGCTCCAGCTGTCCATGTGGTCCATGAACTGATAGTATCTGCATCACATGGGAACTTTATAGACATGCATAATCTCAAGCTCACCTCAGATATACTAAATTAAAATCTGCATTTTAACAAGATCCTCAGGTGATTTGTATGTGCATTAAAATGTGAGAAGCACAGCTGTACTTCCATCCAAATACAAGTGACTACCCTAGTTTCTTAATTAAGTAAAGGAAATGTATCAGGCCCACCACAGGCTCTTTTGGGGGGGGTAGATTCTTCTTAGAGGGAATGCTCTATTGTAAAAAAAATAACCAAATACCCTATTAGGGAGTGATGCTCCATTGGCTATACAATAGGATCATCTAGAGTGTTTTATATTTATTTATTTTTATTCATTTTTAAATTTTTTTTAAATTAATTAATTAATTAATTAATTTTTTTATTGGTACACTGTATTCATACATCATAGTGGGATACAAACTTTTGTAGACATACATGCACACATTGTCCAGTCAGCCCCCACCTGATCCCCACCCCATTCTCTCCCCATCCCTCCTTCCCATGCTTGGCTTAGTGGTTGACATCTAGTATTATAGCAATTTATCCAGAATAAAAAATGATAATCTCACATAACAGTTTCATTTGTCTGATACCAAGCTTTTGATGACTTAAAGATAACATTTCAATATTTCCTTTTACTTTCTTTCTTACCAGAGAATATTTTTTTCTATTTTTTTTAGGTGAAACTATCATATATTTATATATTTATTTTTCAGAAAAAAAATCTATCCTAATATGGAATATGGACTCTAGATACCCAAAACAATCTTGAAAAAGAACAAAGCTAGAAGATATATATTTTTTTATTTCAAACCATATAAAGCTACAATAATTGAAACAGTGTAGTACTATTCTAAAGGCAGATATATAAACCATTGGAGTTAAATAAAAGCCTAGAGCTAAATTCTTCCCTATATTGTCAAGTTATTTTTGACAAGGTTTCCACGAACATTTGGTGGTGGAAATAATAATCTTTTAACTAAATATTGTTGAAACATAATAATTACATGGAAAATAATAAAGTTGGACCCTTACCTAATCCCATGTACAAATATTAACTCAAAATAGATAAAAGACCTAAATATAAAACTTAAGACTATAAACTTTTAGGAGAAAATCTGGGTCATAAAACCTCACAACATTGAAATTGGCAGTAATTTCTTGGATATGATTTCAATGGCACAGGCAACAGAAGAGTATACAAACTCCCTAAAAAAAAAATATTGTATATCCAAAGATAATGTAAACAGAGTTAACAGTTACTAATAGAATGGGATAAAATATTTCCAAATGCTATATCTGAAGGTATATTAATATTCCAACTAGAAATCCTAAAAATTAACAACAATAAAGGCAAACAATACCATTTAGAGATAGGTAAAAGACTAACATAAGTAATGAATCTCCACAGATAACCGATCTTAGTTGACTGTTGGATGGAAACTCGTGTTTCTCTGGTTCTGGTGTGTGTTACCTATTTCTTCTTTGTAGTTATTCTCTTTGAGTATTTTCTCTAGTGCTGGTTTTGAAGACATAAATTCCTTCAGTTTCTGTTTGTCATGGAAGCTTCTTATTTCTCCATCTAATTTGATAGAAAGTTTTGCTGGGTAGGAAATTTTTGGCTGGAAGTTGTTTTCTTTCAGAGTTTGGAATATGTTACTCCAAGCCCTTCTGGGAAGATGGCGACCGAGAAAAGCGGGGCTTAAGAGCCCCGCTAACAACCAATCTTCATTACCACAAAATCAGCTCCTTTCATAACCAGAAAATACCATCACCAGAGAAACAAAAAAATCACCAGGCTCCAGAGAGAAAGCGGACTGAGAACAGAGCTCAGAGCCACAGAGGAGATACACCAGCCTCACGCCCGAGGACGTGGCAGCAGCGCCATACTCTGGCAGCAGCGGCAAATTCACCGGATGACTACAGCAAGCCGAGGTGAGCCATTGCGGAACAGCCAGGCGGGATTTCTCGCTGCAGGTAAAATCTAAAGCTCCCAGTGGCTGAGCTCAGCACACGCTGCAGGGATTCAGGGTGGAAATCAAAACCAAGAAGAAATACATCAGCCTCACGGCTGAGGGTGTAGCAGCGGCGCCATATTGCCGCCGGCAGCAGCAGCAGAGAATTCACCGAATCCAGTACAGCTACATCTGCGTACTCAAGAACAGTGACTCAAATTGTGGGCCACAGAGGAAAAATCCCAGTACTATACTCCCTGGGACTTGACCCAGTGGGGGAGGGGCGGTGGCAGAGATATCACACCATAGGAGAACGTGCAACCTGGCACCCCCCACAGTCTAAAGCAGTCTCTATTGACACTCTGGGTTGAAGACTCTGTGATACAACCCAGTAAAGGAGTAGTGGGGTCTGAGATACTACAGACTCGAGATCCAGAGCACCTTAAGTGAAGTCATAGTGACCCAAGGGAAGAACCCAGAGAAGGCACAAACTTCCGAAATCATGGGAAAGAGGAATAATACTGGAGCAATGAATGCCCACAACCCCACAACATCAGAACCCGATAAAACAGAAAATCAGAGATTTCTAGAAGATCAAATCAGGAAAATAACTGTAGAAATAATAGAGGTGCTTCGAAAAGAACTCGTAGAGAGCCAAAAAGAGATAAAGGATGCAATTAATGAAGTAAAGGCCTCAATTCAAAGCACAAACAACCAATTAGACCACATGGAGAACAGAATCTCGCTCTTAGAAGATAATCATTCCAAAAATGAACGCATAGTTTCTAATCTAGGAAAAAATATCCGACAGCAGGAATCTGACATTGAAGAAATATGGGCCCATTTTAAGAGAGCTAACCTAAGAATAATTGGAATAAAGGAGGGAAAAGAAAGTGAAACCAAAGGGATCAACAATCTCTTCAAGGAAGTAATAGCAGAAAATTTTCCAAACATAGAGCAAGAGGTTGATACACAGGTCCAGGAAACTTATAGAACTCCCTTTAGACAGGATCGCAGAAGAGGATCCCCACGCCACATAATTGTCAAAATGACCAATGTGGAAGCCAAGCAGAGAATCTTAAAGGCAACAAAAACAAAGGACCAAGTGACATTCAGAGGCAAACCAATTAGAATCACTCCAGACTTCCCAAACTTTTTTTTTTCTAAAAAAAAAAAGCACAATGGCTAGGATCTACTGCTTAATAGAATGATTCAATCCATCTTAGGTCTGTCCCATTTTGAACATATAAACAACCTTTGTGAGGGAAAACCACATGCATCCAAGCTGGGAAGAATAGCACTACATGGAGAATGGAAGGTGTTCATGATGAGGTCTTCATGGAGCATGATGGTCTTCATCTTCAGTCTAGCATCGCTTCTGAGTCAAATCTGGGATGAACCATTTGAAGGCTTACTTGTGTTTTTTGTTCATCCACAGCAAAAATGGAATTCTCTAAAGAATGTGGGCAGAGTATGGAAGAATCCTAGTAAGAATGAAGCCATGCAAGCATGGATTCGAGTATCTTTGGGGAGTCAAAAAAAGATGAGATCTAATCTCAGTTCTTTTCCATAACCATGGGCGTATGTCTTGCATGTGACCTTTCTTTCTAGTCTCAGATCCAATTATGAAGTCAAGTACAAATTCAAAGCTGAGAGGAGAATGAGGAAACCATTTGTTGCAGTCTCAGTTTTTATTTGATGGATATCTATTCTTTCCAGCTCAGAGTAATGATTATTTCCTCAAAGGTCATAAGGACTTTCCTCATACAAAGCTCATCTGTCCTCTTTCATCTTATCCTTTCTCTCCCTCTCTTCTTCCTTTCACCCTTCCTCCCTTCCATTGTTCCTTTATTTTCTCCTTCCTTCTCTATTCCCTTGTTTGTTTGGGTACACTGCACTTTTCTGAATTCTTTTTTTTTTTTTTTTTGGTGGTGGTACTGGGGTTCCTGGAAGCCCTTCTACCTCCAGGCTACACTCCCAGACCTATTTTTACATTTTTTAATTGGAAACAGGGTCTCCTAAGCCAGTGCGCGTGGCTGGCTTCAAACCTGTGTGATTCTCCTGTCTCCGCCTCCCAAGCGCGGGGATTACAAGCGTGCACCACCACGCCCGGCTGAATTCTTTTTTTTAAACATTAAAAATGATGTCTAAAATATAATATGGAGTTTGAATGAAGGTTTGGAAAAGAGAGAAGCTGCAGGATACTTGACTTCTTTGTCTAGAATGTTTGTATTTAGCTTATGCACATCTTGAAATCCCTGTTTATTTTTCCAAATCAACTCACTATAGAGTTAATTTATTTTTACAAGGTCAGTTAGAATTTTTCTTCCTGGCATTTGGAGCTATTAACAAATCTGCCTAACTTAGTATCCTAAGTCTGCAAATTTGACGAGCACATTGTCGATTCCTTCATCTCAGTCATCAACAAATATATTGAATAGGCAATAATGATATTGAATCCTGTCATACTGTGGGACAAAGGCATGGGTGTTTACAATAACATGTATGACCCAGCCGATCCTGAATATTGAACTCATATTTTCTTCCTGGAATCAAGGCTTTGAGCTCATGGGGATTTTATTTACATAAAGAACTTCAAATGTCATCAGAACTGTTGCCAACCGGTCCCTCAATCGCTCTGCTCTTTTGATGTGCATGGGGCTTCCAACCACCTCTCACTGTGTCCTGCTTGCCTTCAATTTCACCCTCCTGTCTTTGATTGGGTGTTAGATAGGCACAGTGGATTCTGGCAGTGTTGAAACACCTGTCTTCCCCTTGCTTATGCTTTCTAGTACAGCCTTCCCTCTTCTCTAGTTCATATTCTTTTTGCCCTTCATAGCTTAACATTTTGTTCTTGCACTCCCCTTGGGAAGTAGCAGAGGATGCTGCTTTGATGTAGATGTAGGTATACCAAAGCATCTTTGTATAGAAATGGACTGAGCTTCAGTTGTTTTAAATGCTTGAAATAGGACTTCTTATACCTGTGGTGGGTAGCAGATTGAAGACATTGACTTTTGAGTTTCATTGGAACAGGTCTCTGATAGGGGTGCATAAGAAGTGCTGGAGATATATAAGAATTGCTCCAGAAATTTCTGAGGCAATGGTTCTTTATTTTGAACTATCAGGTGGCCAGCAGCCTGTGGCAAGGTATCTTTTCACTGTCTACTCCTCATTTGGCCTCAGATTATCCCCTAACTTGAAATAGAATGCCAATATGGTTAATAATGTGACTGATGAAGAGCCATAGAGTGACCTGTCTCCATAGAGTGAAGTCAGAAGCAACCCAAACAAACAGATGACAGGCCATCTTCTGAAAAGGAACTTTTGCTTATCACTGTTCATCCAAATATCTTTCAGATTTTGCCTTAGTGTAAATAAAACATTTGAAATAATAATAATAATGGTAGTAAATGTAAATGTCTGAATAGGAAGTGCTTATTTCTGTTTACCGTTTGATACTCATACTAGAAAGCACACTATCTCATCCTAAATTTTTAGTGATCTAAATTCAACCCCCAGTCTCAACCATATGCATTATTCCCTTCGCAGGTCATTGCCTTCTTGGTAAAACCTTCTTCACCTTCTGCAGCTTCCTTCTCCTGATTACTGTTAGTCAGATGGTTTGATACTTATGGACGATCTGGCTTGTCACCATTACTCTTGATCTACAACAAATACTGAGTCTTTACTATATGCCAGGGACTGTACTGGGATCAAGGGCACAGTGGTGAGCACAGTAGACGTCGAACCAGTACTTAGAGTCTGGAGAAGGACATAGATGTTAAGGAATTGCAAGTAGTATAACATTAAGAACCACTTAGCTGGGTGTGGTGGCACACACTTGTAATCCCTGCGCTTGGGAGGCTGAGACAACAGGATCACACAGGTTCGAAGCCAGCCTCAGCTACTTAGTGAGACCCTGTTTCCAAATAAAAAATATAAAATAAGTCTGGGAGTATAGCCTGGAGGTAGAAAGCCTCTGGGTTCCACCCCTAGTACCACCAAAATAAATAAATAAATAAAATTAAGAACCACTTAAAATACTTATTAACACAAGGAGCATTGAGAACTCATATGGTGGCCCATTCACAGGGTAATTTTTTTAGTTGAAGTTGAAGCATAAGCAGGAGTATTTTGGAGCAAAGCAGGGGGAAGGTGGCATATTCTTGTCATGGGGAGCAACAAATGCATGAAACTATAGTGGAAAGTGGGTCAATGAGATTCAGACAGTAGCATCCGTGTACTGTGGGACAAGGCTCCAGAAGGTGACAGTTTGGGCAGATAGTGTTGCATGGTCTTTGTGAAGAATTTTGTCCTATAGTCTAGGAGAAATAGGAAATCATTGAGGGTTTTACAGCAGGGCAGAGATATGACCTTCTTTTGTTGCAAATTTCACACTGAAGCTGTCTGAGAGAAGATCAATAGAGAACACAAGTTTTGGGGTAAGAAAATGGGGCATGCCCTTTACAAAGTTAAAGCGCTGAAGATCCCAGAAGAATAGAAGTGTTGGCAGCAGCAGCTGAAGCCAAGGAGATGGCATTAGAGACAGAGTTGGGATGATTTGGGAGGTCAGATGACCAGGATTCAGTGGTAAGTGTAGGGGTTAGAGAGAGGAGGATGCCAAGGACTTCCCTGAGGTGCTTTTCATGCCTGACTAATTGGAAGAAAATGTCACAGAAAAGATTAGAAAAACATATTGGAGAGGAGGGAAACCTTGGGTTTGGTCTTAACATGTTGAGTTTAACATAGTGTTTTAGTCATCTAAGTTAACCTCCACATAAAAGTCAGAAGCTTCAAAGATCGAGTGGGGTTAGAGTTATAACTGTGGGAATGTCAGAGTATAGAGGGTAGTGGAAACTCTGAATGCAATAACAGTACCTAGGAAAAGAGGGAGGTGCTCATGGAGCTATGTCTACCTTGCAGGATGAATTTTTCATCCGTTCAATATACTGAACTCAAGCTGGGGGTGTCACTCATTAAGTTTAGTTACTATTTACAAGACACTGTCACTTTGGCAAGTCTTTGTTTAATTTTATAGTTTCATATATTTTAATTTTAGAGAAATAGGCATAGAAACTCAGAGGGGTGAAGTGATATGATATTCATCTCGGACAATTAAAAAGTGCCAAAGCTGTATTAGAAATCTGTTTACTCAAACATCCATTTTAAGACTCTAATTCTAAACACCAAACAAAGGAGACACTTGTTGATTAATTGATGTCAGGAAAAATAAAATGTCTGAGAATTAGTAAATGCTCCCGATTTCCCATTTCTCTCATTACTAGCTGTGAAATAAGCCCTGTTCAGTACAAGCTCCACCCTAAACAAGCCCCATCTCTGAATTGGGGAATACGAGGGAGCAGGACCAAGCCAGATGCAGCCTGGCCAACCTCACCAAATAACAGGTGGCACTGGCATCTAAAACCGTTTTAAAGTCTCCACAAACAACTGTTTCTCCAGGCCTCATGAAACACTCCTAGTGTGAGACCAAATGCATTTGAAGTAATAAAAATTAACAGGAAAGAAACATTTTTCAGAAGTGCTGTATTGTCACGGAAGAGGAGGGGAGATGGGGTGACCCAGGCTTCTGAGTCCCACTTGGTCTGGGGCTGATTGGTTTCCTAGAATGTGGAGTGTGTGTGTGTGTGTGTGTGTGTGTGTGTGTGTGTGTGTGTGCGCGCATGAGCGAGCACTGGGGACTGAACATTAGAACAGCCTTGCAGAACAGAATTGTTGATCACCTTAGAGAGGGAGAGGGAAATACTTTTTATTTTTTTCTACTTATTTAGAACAAGCTTCATGGAAGAGGTAGAATTTCAAAGATTATTTAAAGAATAGACAATAATGGAGAATGGCATTGAGCTGGGGAAAGGGAAGCAATCCAAGTTGCCAGCCACATTAACAGGAACATTAATCCTTTCAAACCTATTAATGGAAGCCCAATTAGGATATAACCCCAGAGCCTTTGCGTATTTTTCCCAAGGCTTTGCAGAGACAATGACTGAATTGTTACCCTGTGCTCTTCAGATATTTCCATGGGAATTTCTGACCTGGTGGATAAGGAACTGGTTGAAGAAATGAAACAATTTCTATTTCTTTTTGCCTTTTCTGTAGATCAGATAATTAATATATATTTTTCCTATTCTATGCTCCTTCTACTATCTCACATACCCATCATTGCATTTATATGAAACTTTGAGATGCCCCTCATCTTTTCTTGCCTTCCTGGGTGAGGGTGGAGGAGGAGCATTCACTAGAGTGATTGTTTTTTTTCTGGCATGGATACATATTCATATTAGAATATGATAGAACTGGTATGTATAACCATATGTACATATAGAACTAAGGGACATTCAATTTTTAAAACACATCACTAGATATTTTGATTTATTTTTAAATTTTACAACAGGGTATCACTAAGTTACTAAGTGCTTTGCTAAATTGCTGAAACTGATCTCAAATCTACAATCCATTCCTTCTGTCTCAGCTTCCCCAGTTCTGGATTACAAGTATGTGTCACCATACCTAGTCAATCTTTTTTTTATAGAACATATAACATTTTTGTGCAACCTCTGTAAACTTACCATGGATAAAACAAAATACTGCATAATTAGTTATATGTTACACCAAGGAATACTTAAAATACGGAATGAATTATTTGCTCATGAGTAAGTATGGTATTCCCCAAATCAACTCTGGACCCTTCCAATCTATTAGCTCTTTGAGTTCTTATTCATCTCTCATTTATTTTCAGTACATGTAATGAATACATATTACAATAAATACTTGCCCAAAAGACATAAACATGCTACATATTTCAAGTGAAAGCAGATGTCTCTTTCCTACCTTACCTTTTTTTCCTCTAATATTTTTAGACTAGACCGAATTATGTTCTTGATATATGCTCTTGCAATAACAAGAGCAGAATGATTTACTGTTTTAAAGTTGATTTTTAAGAACCCAAATAAGTATATGAGAGAGCCACTATTCTTTGTTCAGTTATCAATTAAAAAAAATTGGAAAGTAAAAATATTATCATGGTGGTGTTATGTTTCTGTGGTGATGCTAAGTTTTGTATGTTTGTTTTAGCTAAGAGTTTTAGATTATTAACTCAAGATGGGATTTCACACCTTGTTAGCATCCTTGTTTTTATAATAATGAGAATGTGATACCTTTCTTCAAACCAAATATCTGATTGGCCAGTGTCTTAGTCTGTATTTTGTTGCTATAGCTGAATAATATAGACTGGGTAACTTATAAAGAAAAGCAATTTATTTGGTATAGTTATGGAAACTGGAAAGTCCAAGAATTGGGTGACAGCCACTGCTTGGGATCAGAACATGGTGGAGAATATCACATAGCAATACTGAGCAAGACACCAGGGAGAGATTGATTTGAATACAAAGCTACCCCCTCAATGATCTATTATTCTATTAACCAACAAGTGGGTTAATCCATTCATAAGGTCTCTGTCCTTATGACCCAATAACCTCCCATAGGTCTCACCTCCCAACACCACTGCAAGAGGGACTGATTTTCCAGTGCATGAATTTTGGAAGGACACAGACAGAACACAGCAGCCAATACTAAATGGAAATTTGCTTAAATCCCATCCTTTCCTATTTTAGGATCTTTCTACTATCTCACATACCCATCATTGCATTTATATGAAACTTTGCAATGCCCCTCATCTTTTCAAAGGAAGAGAATTGCTTTCATGGGTGAGGATGGAGGAGGCACATTCAGTAGAGTGATTGTTTTTGCTGGTATGGATGAAGAGGAAATATTCACTGAAGTAAGAATGGAGTTGGAGGGAGGGTGTCTGTGGCCCATGGCTGTATGGGATATAAAATCAAGAACAAGTAAAGCCAAGGGAGCCCATGGCCAGTAAACCAGTTTTAACAGCTCAGGAGCAAGAAGACAAAGCCAAAAATTCAAGAGGCCGGGGAACAGTAATAAGATTAATAGATAATATACAAGACAAAGCTAATCTGGGAAATTGCTTGGCAAACCATTGTTGTCTGGAGCTAGCTTTTATGTACCAGCTGCCAGGCAGAAGATGAGGCCAGCTTGTTTAAAGGGCCAGGTATAACACAGAACAGAATAAAAGGAGAACATATAGAGATACAGAAGAAAGTGCTGACTTTATATTGTTTCCACAATCAAAGGCAATGAGATGAAGTAGAAAGGAAACATAGGCATCGGAGTTGAGCAGACGTGGTCAAACCTCAGTTCTCTTATTTATGAGATTCATGGATCTGGACAAGTGATTCTATCTCTCGGAGCCTCTTTCTCTCCTCTTAAAATGAGGTTTATAATATCTACCTTGCTTGGCTGGAGTCCCCAGTAGAAAGCCCAGCACATAAGATTTCAACTCAGCAAACATGAGTTTGGTTTTCTTCACGCATCTCTCCTATTAATTTCTAACCTCCTGGTTCTTGGCATCTTTTGTACCTGGAAATGTAAGAGCTCAGAATAACAGGTGAATAATGAAGTAAGTCGCTCTCGTTGAGGGAACTCCCTGTCACTTTACACTTCCAGGGAAAGAGACAACAGTGGACAAGGAAATGACAAAGACATTCCCCTGTTACTAAGGGTCAAAATAAGCACATGTGTGTTTGCTCTGTCTATATGTTAGGTCCCAAACACTTTGCCCTGGATGGAGAAATCTAGATTGTTAAAATATTTAGCTGAGGCATGCTGGGTCTATGGGAAGTTTAGCCTCTTTCACCTTCCCCTTTACTTGCTGAGTAAATAAATGTGGAGACCCAAGATTTTTCAGGTTCTTTTAAAGCCCCTTCACTTTCACCCAGGGTTGCCCAAATGACCGCTCTACCTCCAGTTCACTAAGTGTCTCTTCATTACATGAACTTTCTGAACTCTTTCCTCACTTGCTTATCTTGATTTGGTAGGATGAACAACTACAAATTACAGGGTATACATTACTAAGCCCAATATCACATAAGAACCATACCATACAAAAAATAGAAACAAAGCCAACATTGTTCTTGTGTTCAAGGAGTTAACAACTCAGGGGAAAAGTTATGTTTTTCACAATATGCTATGATGGCACTTAAGTTAGTTTACTAGGGGTGCCATAAAAACAAAACCAAACAAACACCACAAACTAAGTGGCTTGAATGAGTATATTTTACTGTGCCGGTGGCAGGGTCACACTCTCTTTGATGTCCGAAGGATGCACACCCCGTGCCTCTCTTCTGTCTTCCCCTGGTCAGCTGGAACTCTTTGGTGCCCATGGCCTTGGCTGCATCCCCATCTCTGTATCTGCCCTCATGCAGCCTTCTCCCTTTGTGCATTCTTCTGTGTCTAAATTTCCCCTTTTTTAAAACACTGGTTGTATTGGATTAAGGGCCACTATATTCTACTGTGACCTCTTTAAAATCATATCTGTGATAAATTTGCTTCCAAATAAGACCACGTTCCAAGGTACTGAGGGTTAGGACTTTAACGTATGGATCCAGGGGAAGATAACCTATACCAGAACTTACTAGAAATTCAGGAAGGGGGAGCCCATGGTTCTGTGGGAGGGTTTTCTCTTTTTCTGACTATTCTGACATGTCCTTCTCTACCCCAGACTCTCTCTTGGCAACTACACGGTGACACTCCCATCATGCCCATAGTTTTTCCTTGGGCTTGAGTACTCTTTCCTCTGGTAGGTTCTACATTCTGTAAAAGCAGAGAATATAGCTTCTGCTTTGATTGTGATGGCCTCAGCAGTTATCAACAAAGCCTGAGGGATTATTGGACAGAGGTAACGGGGGCTCCCTTTCATGGAGCAGAGTGATACAGTATACAGAGTTTTCTTTGCCCTCTCTCCAGCTTTCATTCCAGGCTCTATTCTCCAGCTTCTGCTTTCCTCTTGGTCCTAGAGCCAACCCGTCAAACCATAGGGAAGTATGGGTTTTTTCCAGAACTGTGTCCTGCAACAGGGACTCCGAGGAGAATATCAGAAAAAGGCACTGGTAGATTTCGCAGCACTTGGACCACTCCCTGAGATAAAAGCTACAACACAGAAAATTACATCCTTCTCTAATGAAAAAGGACAGCCTCATCACAGATCCTAATGATATCCTTAAAAATCACAGGGCGCACGTACAGCACTCATGATTTCAGCAGGAATTTTAGACCCAGTGATATATTTTCAGGGCTATTAGTGTTTTGACACATAACGTAAAATGGAAAGAAATAAAAAAAGAGCCCATATGCATCTTCATTTGCATCTGCAAAATATCTGAGAAAAATATATGTCCTTAATTTACATAGAATATTCACATATTGTATAGAATACTGAGCTTGATTACAAACTTACGCTTCTGTGACCTTTTTGAATAAACGATTGAGTTTTGTGGACTGGAGGTTAGAGATCCTGGTTGCTCCTAAGGCAGTGAAGCAGATGGTGCATTAATAATGGGGATATTAGGAAGATCGGCTTCCCAATTCCAGTGTATTCATTAATACACTTTAGACAGTTTAATTGCTTCCTGAAACACTAATTGAAAGAGGTTCATTTGCAAACGCCTAGGTTCTAATAATATAAATCTGGCACAGTGCCACAAAAGCCCCTTAAATACCATTATAAGATGAATTGTGCCATTTAACTAAGGGCAGCTAGGTTTTAAAAATAAAATCAGTAGAGTGAAATTATATATATATAATCTGAATATAGATATAAATCATATATATGTATATGTATGTGTATATATATATATACATATATATATATATATATATATATATATATATATATATATATATGATTTGTTTCAGGATGGGGAAAAGAAAATACAGTCAGTTCTGAATCCTTCCAGTATTGGGGCTTATGAAATAAAATACTCATCCTCATCATGTAGTTGAGCCTAGGGATTGAGAACATCTGGTCTACTCTGTGAATTCAGCCCCACACAGCAGAATGTTCTCGTTTACATAAACTCATTTCCTCAAGGAATAGCTGTGGGGATCTGTTATTTCAAGAGAATATGTGACTAAATGTTGTTACACCTTTGAAGGAAGGATTTTCCCCTCAGAATCATTCTGCCTACTGACCTTCCTTAAATTGTGTTTCATGCCTTTATAGGCATATTGATTCTCCACATACTCCTCCAGTATTTACCAAACAGCACTCAGAGCAGTTAGGATAAGAATACAGAAGACGTTTGCTTCTATGTGAAAAAATATATAAATACAGATTGATCTCCACTTCAGTGTTAGCAGTTCTTGGTTTCTTTTGGTGGAACAATTTTTTGAATTAGTGACAGGCATGTTGATGGGGTACTTATTGGCTATGATGCTACGAGGTAGTCATGAACTTGTTATTTGAAAACAGTCATCCAAAGGTCTGAATCCTCCTCCTCCAATGGTGGGATCTTCCATGGCTTCCTTTATTTTATTTTATTTTTTGTGAAGCAGACATGCTTCAGATAAACTGTCCTTGAGCTCACTTCTAAGAGATGAACTCAGTTTGGTACCATAATTTTTTTGGGAAGCGTCAACACCTACTTACTGGATGCATAAGTAAGACCCAAGCCTAAATGCAAGGTATGACTTGGTCCTCAGATGAACCAGGAAACTAGCACAACTGCTTCTTTGCAAGCAGATAGGGCACATAAATAGGAGGGTGGAGGACCTTGCAGAGCCTTTGTGGGAGGCCAATGAGGTTATTTAGTGTCAGGATCCACTGGCCTTTGACTAGTATGTATGTATGTGTGTATGTATGTATGTATGTATGTATGTATGTATGTATTTTTTCTTTTTGGTAGTATTTGCATTGGACATTGAGGACAATGAAATTATTTGGTGTCGGGATCCACTGGCCTTTAATCAGTCAATATATATATATATATATATATATATATATATATATATATATATTTATTCCTTTTTGGTGGTTGTTTTAAATTTTTTATTGGTGCATTGTATCCATACATCAGAATGGGATAAAAACTTACATGGACATACATGCACACATCGCCCAGTTAGCTCTTACCCAATCCTTCCCATGCTTGGCTTAGTGGTTGAATCAATATGTTTGTTTAAGTATGTCATGTACTTTAGAGAGTTTATGGTATTTGTATTCTGTCTCTGAGCTACAGCCCCAGCCCTTTTAAATTTTTTGTTTTGTTTTGTTTTGTAACCAGGTATCCCTATGTTTCTGAGAGGCATGCTACATTGCTGAGGCTGTCCTTGAACCTGGAATCCTGCTGTCTCGGGATTCCAAGTACTGAGATTATAGGACTGCATCACCATGCCTGATCCCACCAGAATTACTTTCCACCAAGAAAATAGAGTACACGAATTGCTTTTCAGAAGCAGGACTCAGAGATTCTTAGTTCTGTTTCTAGGTGTGTACCTTGGTTTGAATTTGAGATGTGAGTCCTATGTGTGGTAAAGACCAGTCACAAGATAGTTTCTACCTATGAATGTACATGACTCCAGCCATATCAATAATCTATCTTAATCTATCATTGTGCTTTTGAGTTATTTTGATCTGTGACTGTGATTAGTGATTGTGACTTGTTATTGTGATTTTGATGCCAGTCGCAAATGTAAGGGTTACATTTATTAGAGATAAACCAATTTTTAATCTTAAATATTTTAAGTATATATACTAAAATTTATCTCATCATCAACTTTTCACTTCCTCAGCACAAAACACCTTGAAGACAAGGACTCTGACTTCAATCAGATGTTCTAGTAGTCATCACAGAAGTGGATACTACATAGCTTCTCTAATTTTATCTTCTCCTTATTATTCTTTCCAACTTCTCTTTCTTTATCTTGCATTTTATTCCAGGAAATGGTCACAAGCAGACACTTGGTAAACACTGGTTGAATTTTATTGAATTAAAATGGTAATGCATAAGTAATCTTGAGAGTGGATTGAAAGAAAACTGATTGGACCTCAGTCTGGGCTTGAGCTGTACAAAGCCAATTGTCACAATATTTGATTTAGTTGTTGAGCACGTCAAGTTTTTATTTTGACATCCTGAGGAAGAAAAACTTTGAGAAAGATGATTCAGCCCTAAAAAAACACAATTATTTTTCATGTAATCAATTTTAATACCAGGAAGAAAATAGGAGCTTACATGTGACTAAAGCCAGCATTCCTTTGTACGTCAGAACGTCTTTATTTCAGTCTTATTTCCTTCAATGTGGATACTGCCAGTTCTGTTTCATTGCTTACCTACAAACCACAGGTGAGACTCAGAAGAAAGGCTTAGCCCCCCAAACCTTCTCGGTTCTCATCCTCTTCTTTATTCCCCCATGCAGTGAACTTGGAAACATGAAGATTCTCAGCTCTTCTTCTCACACATGGACCTCCTTAGTCACTCTTTTGTGCCTGTCCTGTCTGTTTGGTTTCTTTGTTGTTGCTGCTGTTGTTGAGTTTCTATTATACTTTTTTTTCCTTTTTATTGGCGTATTTTAGTCATACTTCTTAATGGAGGCATACATGCACACATCACTCAATTAGCCTTTAACCAATTTTTAAAATTTTTTTATTGGTGCATTGCAGTTATACATCTTAAAGGGTTACAAGATGGTGAGACATGCACAGATCACCCAGTTAGCCCTTACCCAATTCCCATCCCATTCCCTCTCCCTTGCTCCTTCTCATGTTTGGCTTAGTGACTGACATTGAAATGTCTGTTAGAATACATCATGTGTGTTAGAGAATTTCCCTCTTCCCTTCTCCCATCCCCTCAGTTAGGTTGCCGTATTTGCTCATCATAGCATCTTTTTCTTTGTCTAGTGTTCCTCCTATGACTCATTTTCTCCCTAGCTTCTGCATATTATGGAGAGCATCCAATTTCTTATTTTTGGGGACTGACTAACCTCACTTAGCATAATGTTCTCCAGTTCCATCAATTTCCCTATAAATGATGTAATTGTGTTTTTCTTTATGGCTGAGTAAAATTTCATTGTGTACATATTTCATAGTTTTGTAATCCATTCATCTGTTGATGGAAATCTTGGCTGGTTCCATAGTTTGGTAATCATGAATTGTGCAGCTATGATCTTAGCTATGCATGCACTGGTTTGGTAGTTTGTTTCCATTCTTTTGGGTAGATACCCAGAAGTGTTATTGCTGGATCATGTGTTAAGTTTGTTCCCATTCTTCTGAGGATCTTCCATACTGTTTTCCAAAGTGGTTTCACTTATTTGCAATCCCACCCACAATGTATTAGAGTTCCCACTTCTCCACATTCTCACCAGCATTTATTGTTGTTTTGTTTTGAATGATTGTCATTCCATTTGGAGTTAGGTGAAATCTCAGAGTAGTTTTGATTTGCATCTCTCTGATTGCTAATGATGTTGAATATTTTTTCATGCATTTATTGGCCATTTGAATTTTTTCTTTTGTGAAGTATTTAGTTCACTTGCCCATTTTTTGATTGGGTTGTTTGTTTTGTTACTGCTGAGTTCTTTGAGTTATCTGTATATTCTAGATATTAGCCCTCTATTGGAGGAGTAGTTGGCAAAAATCTTCTCCCATTCTGATGACTCTCATTGGAGGTTCTTGATAGTTTTCCTCATCTTCTGCCTTATCCCCTGATAATCAGTCCTTCACAGAGTTTCTCTTGAGTATAGCTTCTAAACTTGAAGTCTGAGCCTGTCACTTTCCTTCTTATGATATTTGGGATAAAGTACAAATACTTTAGAAAGGCACCATTCCCTCCCAGCTGCTCAGAATTTCTCAGAAGATTTCTCAACCCCAGTCCAGGTACTTCTAGTCTCTCCACTAAGCTTCTCTGAAGCCTTTTGTATTAATCTGATGTAATAGCAACACACACATATTTATATATATACAAACATACACTCTAATCTTTATCTTATTTTCTTTTTATTTTAAAATTATTATTTTTTATTTTTTATTTATTTTAAAAGTAAGTTTTGATATTTGGTCGATGAGGTAACGGGAAAAATATGAATCACGTAACATCAAACTGGAGGAATTAAAAGTGTGTTGGATTATGCGGCATTTTGCTTGATGTTTGAGAGCTATATACACAAACAGCTGCCTATACTAGAGAACCTTACTATACCTGATGTATGTCTGATTTCAAGGTTCAGACTTTAATAGCTCCTTTGTGTATCTGGCTATTATAGAAGTAAGTGTGATCATATGTGTGTGTGTATGTATGTGTGTGTATGTGTGTATATATATATATATATATGTATATATATGTATATATATATATATATTTCTGCATGTGTGCACTCAGCTATATATTCCTGTGTTTTAAAAAAATGGATGATTCTAATCTCAAAACAATGGCACATTTTAGTGACTATACAAAGCCACCTGGCTAGGTTACTAGATATCAAATGTATTTTTTCAACTTTTTGAATATTAACATATCAAAGACAGAAAGTCTGAAATTACCTCATTAGGTAGGATACATATGAAATAAAACCTAGGCTCATAGGTAATATATTGTTACATTACTGATTCTAGTCTCAAACCTGTAATCTTCTTGTCTCAGCCTCCCAAGTACTAGGATTATGGGTATGCATCACTGTGCCAGGCCACCAAATACTCTTCTACAAGGACCCTGAGAGAAGATGGCTTGGATAACTAGATCCTAGAACTTAAGGGGTCTAATGCTGTATTATAGTTTGGATATGGGATATCTCCCAAAGGCTCATTTATTGAGGGCTTGGTCCAGAATGCAGTAATGTTTAGAGATGAGCTTTGGGGAATGATTGAATTTTGAGAGCTCTGATATTATCAGTGATGGATCCACTAATGGGTTTATATTTGAATGGACTATTGGGAGGTGATAAAGTCATATGAGAAAGTGTCACTAAGAAAATGCCCTAGAAAGGCATATTTAGTCCCTAGACCCTTCATCTTTATCTTTCTCATCCTTTTCACCAAGAGGTTTGTCCTGGTCTCTGCATCTGCCATGATGTTCTGCCCAGCATCAGTGCCAAGTGACCCTGGACCAAAATCTCTGAAACCGTGAGCCAGAATTAATCTTTATTCCTTTAAGTTGATTTTCTTTGGGATTTTGTCACAGCATCTTAAAGTCAGCTGACACATATGGGAAGAAGGAAAGAAGAAGAAAAGGGAAGAAAAGAGATGACTTAAATTTTCACTGTAATCAAACTATTCATTTGATTTTGAGGAAGTGCCTATTCTGAGATTCTCCTTTGTAACTGGTAATGAGTAAAAACAGATTCAAATTATAAGGGACAATTTAAATACCGGTGAGAGTACAGTAAGTTTAGGATAAGGGTGTTTGGAGGGTTAGGTACTTTAGGGCATTGAATTCCTGAAAGGATTAAACTGCTACTTTTTAATATTTAAATACTGACCAGTCTTACATTTCTCAGTATTTTCTCACCACTATTCCTTAATGTTTCATCTCTCATTATACACGTTTAGAGAGTCTCAACCGTACCTAGAGATTGACCTAAGGGTTGCCATCAAGCTTTTCACCAAACCAAGTGAGGCATATAGTGTTGAATCAGGATTCAACAAATTTTAGACAAAGAAGGAAAAACCATAGATGAGCAAATAAGGCCACCTATCTGAGGGAGATGGAAGGTGGAAAGAGGGAAATTCCCTAATATACATGATGTACGTTCACAAACATCAAAGTCAATCACTAAGCCGAACATGAGAAAGAGGAAGGGGGAAGGAATAGTTACCTTAGGATTATATTCACTGACATAGGTAACTTTAATGTTAATCATAAAAAAACTATTAGCCACATCCATTCTTTCAAAAACCCAAACCATACTTTTTTCTCCTTTCTATCACACACACACACACACACACACACACACACACACACACACTAAAATCTAAGTGAACAATTTCATCTCTACTTGTTTGTATTTTCCTTTATACAAATCTTAAAAGAAATAGCCTTGCAAATCAAATATTACAATTGAGAGGAAAAAGAGGCATGCTTGGACTAAACAAGATTATTTTTAAGAACTTGGACTGAATGGTCTGTAAGTAGGTACATTGTTCATGTTTATTAAAACAAATTGAAGTACATCTCTGCCAGGGGATACTTCTGTGTTGCCTCCACTTGAACATAGAAAATTCCATCTTAAAGGAATCTCAGATTTTACACCAAATACTTCAGAAGGTTTCATATAGGGACCATTTGTCATATTTAGTTAACCCAAACATCTTCATTCCAATTTTATTTGAGGGGTATTCTATGTTTGTGAGTCTTGGTGGAAGTCCTTATTCTGGAATTCAAAGGAAACCAGAGGATCTCTTTCCCTTCCTGTGGTGGCAAAAGTACAATTTTAAAAAGTAGGCTTTGCCAACTGGTTGCTTCTGCTGTAAGGATACAGAGATGTGAGATTTTAAAATTCATTTTCATGGAATTGACATTCAGTGTGAACAAAAGAGGTCTTAACCAATGAGATTCTAGCCCTGTTTTTCCTATGGCTTGATTTTAGCATTGATTCCTAATTTCTACACCCTTTTAATTTAGCTAAAAAAATTGAAGTTTTATTTTTATTTTGGTCAACTTATAATTTAGGTCAATTATTTCACACTTGTACTTTTAATCCTCTTATGTGATAGATGTAGAACAATGTATGTTAAATATTTAATGTAGTTTTAAATAAGTTCATTTCTATTAAGTTTTTTTTTTTTTTTTTTTTTTTGCCCTGTACTTTGCTTTATTCATTTAATTACATATTAGAAGTATTCCAATGTCAGCATATGTAAGTCTTTTAATCCTTGGGTGTGTCATAAATTTATTTAACCATTGCCCAATCTATGAACATTTAAATAATTCCCACTTGTACCATTATTATAAACAAGGTTTCCACAAATATCTTTATACACATATCACTGAAACTTGCCTGACTTTATCTGTAGGATGAATTCCTTTCAGTGAAAATGCTGGATCATAATACGTACACACATTTAAGATTGGGTTAGATGCTCCCAAATTGCAACCCCCCAAAAGTTGTTCCAATTCACATTTCCATCAACTATGTAACTTCTGTTATGACTGTGCCAAAACTAAATTTTATTGAACTTTAAGCTTTCTGGTCACTCACATGTTATTATGAATCGCATTTTTCTAAGCACTAATAAAATTGAGCATTTTTCCAAGTAATTTCTGCCATTCTTCTTTTGTATGAAGCATTTGTTCATATTCTTTGCTCTTTTTTTTTTTCTGGTAAGACTACAAGATTTCTTTGTCTAATGAAGGAATCAACACTTTCCTGTTGGGTTGCGAATGGTGCTTTTCTGCTGCGGCCATTTCTCATTGGCTCTGTTGATGGTGCTTTTCTGCTGCGGCCATTTCTCATTGGCTCTGTTGGTGCTTTTCTTTTTTTTTTATTTTTTTTTATTTTTTTATTTTTTTTAAATTAATTTATTTTTTAAATTGGTGCATTGTAGTCATATATCAATCACATTGGAGTACAAGACTTGAGAGGATATACAAGCACACATCATCCAATTAGCCCTCCTCCAGCCCCCGTCCCATTCCCTCCCCCTCCCTCCATCCCACATTTCTTTGGTGATTTACTTTGATACATTTGTTTATGTACCTTCTGCATTTTAAAGAGGCTCCGTCCTCCAGTATTACATACCCTCTGATTGATCACATTAGTTGCTTCACTATAGGGCCCTTTCTATAGCTCAACCTCTTCCTGTTGCCCTTTTCCTCCTAGTTATTGCTGATTAAGAGAAGCGTCTGATTTATATTTTCTGCGATATTTCTCTGTGCATGCTGCGTTGCAAGTACCAATCCCACTCTTGATGGTCCCAGTAGTGGCCTGGCTACTCAGTGGACTGATCCAGACCTCGCTGGCTCACGCAGCGGCCTTGCCTCATGGGAGGACCCAGTTCTGGTCTCGCTGGCCCCTGAACCGGTCAAACCCCTAAGCTGGCTTTGGTCCCGACCTTGGAGGCCGCAGGAGTGAACTTGCCTCACGCCAGGCTCCGATGCTGGCCATTGGCCCCTGCACCGGTCTAACCCCTTGGCAGGATTCCAATCCCGGCCTCGAGGGCCCCAACACTGGTAATGCCTCACGGCAGGCTCCGATGCCGGCCTCACTGGCCCCAGCACCGGCCTAACCCCTTGGCAGGCTCTTATCCTGGCCTCGGAGGCCCCAGTACCGGCCTTGCCTCACGGCAGGCTCCGATGCCGGCCTCGCTGGCCCCAGCAGCGGCCTAACCCCTCGGCAGGCTCCGATCCCGGCCTCGGAGGCCCCAGCACTGGTCATGCCTCAAGGCAGGCTCCGATGCCGGCCTCGCTGGCCCCACCACCGGCCTAACCCCTCAGCAGGCTCTTATCCTGGCCTCGGAGGCCCCAGTACCGGCCTTGCCTCACGGCAGGCTCCGATGCCGGCCTCACTGGCCCCAGCAGCGGCCTAACCCCTCGGCAGGCTCCGATCCCGGCCTCAGAGGCCCCAGTACCGACCTTGCCTCAAGGCAGGCTCCGATGCCGGCCTCGCTGGCCCCAGCACCGGCCTAACCCCTCGGCAGGCTCTTGTCCTGGCCTCGGAGGCCCCAGTACCGGCCTTGCCTCACGGCAGGCTCCGATGCCGGCCTCGCTGGCCCCAGCACCGGCCTAACCCCTCGGCAGGCTCCGATCCCGGCCTCGGAGGCCCCAGCACTGGTCATGCCTCAAGGCAGGCTCCGATGCCGGCCACGCTGGCCCCAGCACCGGCCTAACCCCTTGGCAGGCTCTTATCCTGGCCTCGGAGGCCCCAGTACAGGCCTTGCCTCACGGCAGGCTCCGATGCCGGCCTCGCTGGCCCCAGCACCGGCCTAACCCCTCGGCATGCTCCGATCCCGGCCTCGGAGGCCCCAGCACTGGTCATGCCTCACGGCAGGCTCCGCTGCCGGCCTCGTTGGCCCCAGCACCGGCCTAACCCCTCGGCAAGCTCTTATCCTGGCCTCGGAGGCCCCAGTACCGGCCTTGCCTCACGGCAGGCTCCGATGCCGGCCTCGCTGGCCCCAGCACCGGCCTAACCCCTCGGCAGGCTCTTATCCTGGCCTCGGAGGCCTCAGTACCGGCCTTGCCTCACGGCAGGCTCCGATGACGGCCTCGCTGGCCCCGGCAGCGGCCTAACCCCTCGGCAGGCTCCGATCCCGGCCTCGGAGGCCCCAGCACTGGTCATGCCTCAAGGCAGGCTCCGATGCCGGCCTCGCTGGCCC
This sequence comes from Muscardinus avellanarius, assembly GCF_963383645.1. Classification (NCBI taxonomy): domain Eukaryota; kingdom Metazoa; phylum Chordata; class Mammalia; order Rodentia; family Gliridae; genus Muscardinus; species Muscardinus avellanarius. The sequence goes on along the minus strand of NC_137801.1, from coordinate 17,597,922 downwards.
CAGCACCGGTCTAACCCCTTGGCAGGCTCTTATCCTGGCCTCGGAGGCCCCAGTACTGGCCTTGCCTCACGGCAGGCTCCTATGCCGGCCTCGCTGGCCCCAGCAGCGGCCTAACCCCTCGGCATGCTCCGATCCCGGCCTCGGAGGCCCCAGCACTGGTCATGCCTCACGGCAGGCTCCGCTGCCGGACTCGTTGGCCCCAGCACTGGCCTAACCCCTCGGCAAGCTCTTATCCTGGCCTCTGAGGCCCCAGTACCGGCCTTGCCTCATGGCAGGCTCCGATGCCGGCCTCGCTGGCCCCAGCACTGGCCTAACCCCTCGGCAGGCTCTTATCCTGGCCTAGAGGCCCCAGTACCGGCCTTGCCTCAAGGCATGCTCCGATGCCGGCCTCACTGGCCCCAGCACTGGCCTAACCCCTCGGCAGGCTCTTATCCTGGCCTCGGAGGCCCCAGTACCGGCCTTGCCTCACGGCAGGCTCCGATGCCGGCCTCGCTGGCCCCAGCAGCGGCCTAACCCCTCGGCAGGCTCCGATCCCAGCCTCGGAGGCCCCAGCACTGGTCATGCCTCAAGGCAGGCTCCGATGCCGGCCTCGCTGGCCCCAGCACCGGCCTAGCCCCTTGGCAGGCTCTTATCCTGGCCTCGGAGGCCCCAGTACCGGCCTTGCCTCATGGCAGGCTCTGATGCCGGCCTCGCTGGCCCCAGCACCGGCCTAACCCCTCGGCATGCTCCGATCCCGGCCTCGGAGGCCCCAGCACTGGTCATGCCTCACGGCAGGCTCCGCTGCCGGCCTCGTTGGCCCCAGCACCGGCCTAACCCCTCGGCAAGCTCTTATCCTGGCCTCGGAGGCCCCAGTACCGGCCTTGCCTCACGGCAGGCTCCGATGCCAGCCTCGCTGGCCCCAGCACCGGCCTAACCCCTCGGCAGGCTCTTATCCTGGCCTCGAGGACCCAGTACCGGCCTTGCCTCAAGGCAGGCTCCGATGCCGGCCTCGCTGGCCCCACCACCGGCCTAACCCCTCAGCAGGCTCTTATCCTGGCCTCGGAGGCCCCAGTACCGGCCTTGCCTCACGGCAGGCTCCGATGCCGGCCTCACTGGCCCCAGCAGCGGACCAACCCCTTGGCAGGCTCTTATCCTGGCCTCGGAGGCCCCAGTACCGGCCTTGCCTCACGGCAGGCTCCGATGCCGGCCTCGCTGGCCCCAGCACCGGCCTAACCCCTCGGCATGCTCCGATCCCGGCCTCGGAGGCCCCAGCACTGGTCATGCCTCACGGCAGGCTCCGCTGCCGGCCTCGTTGGCCCCAGCACCGGCCTAACCCCTCGGCAAGCTCTTATCCTGGCCTCGGAGGCCCCAGTACCGGCCTTGCCTCACGGCAGGCTCCGATGCCGGCCTCGCTGGCCCCAGCACTGGCCTAACCCCTCGGCAGGCTCTTGTCCTGGCCTCGGAGGCCCCAGTACCGGCCTTGCCTCACGGCAGGCTCCTATGCCGGCCTCGCTGGCCCCAGCAGCGGCCTAACCCCTCGGCATGCTCCGATCCCGGCCTCGGAGGCCCCAGCACTGGTCATGCCTCACGGCAGGCTCCGCTGCCGGCCTCGTTGGCCCCAGCACCGGCCTAACCCCTCGGCAAGCTCTTATCCTGGCCTCTGAGGCCCCAGTACCGGCCTTGCCTCACGGCAGGCTCCGATGCCGGCCTCGCTGGCCCCAGCACCGGCCTAACCCCTCGGCAGGCTCTTATCCTGGCCTAGAGGCCCCAGTACCGGCCTTGCCTCAAGGCAGGCTCCGATGCCGGCCTCACTGGCCCCAGCACTGGCCTAACCCCTCGGCAGGCTCTTATCCTGGCCTCGGAGGCCCCAGTACCGGCCTTGCCTCACGGCAGACTCTGATGCCGGCCTCGCTGGCCCCAGCAGCGGCCTAACCCCTCGGCAGGCTCCGATCCCAGCCTCGGAGGCCCCAGCACTGGTCATGCCTCAAGGCAGGCTCCGATGCTGGTCTCGCTGGCCCCAGCACCGGCCTAGCCCCTTGGCAGGCTCTTATCCTGGCCTCGGAGGCCCCAGTACTGGCCTTGCCTCACGGCAGGCTCCTATTCCGGCCTCGCTGGCCCCAGCAGCGGCCTAACCCCTCGGCATGCTCCGATCCCGGCCTCGGAGGCCCCAGCACTGGTCATGCCTCACGGCAGGCTCCGCTGCCGGCCTCGTTGGCCCCAGCACCGGCCTAACCCCTCGGCAAGCTCTTATCCTGGCCTCTGAGGCCCCAGTACCGGCCTTGCCTCACGGCAGGCTCCGATGCCGGCCTCGCTGGCCCCAGCACCGGCCTAACCCCTCGGCAGGCTCTTATCCTGGCATAGAGGCCCCAGTACCGGCCTTGCCTCAAGGCAGGCTCCGATGCCGGCCTCACTGGCCCCAGCACTGGCCTAACCCCTCGGCAGGCTCTTATCCTGGCCTAGAGGCCCCAGTACCGGCCTTGCCTCACGGCAGGCTCTGATGCCGGCCTCGCTGGCCCCAGCACCGGCCTAACCCCTCGGCAGGCTCCGATCCCAGCCTCGGAGGCCCCAGCACTGGTCATGCCTCAAGGCAGGCTCCGATGCCGGCCTCGCTGGCCCCAGCACCGGCCTAGCCCCTTGGCAGGCTCTTATCCTGGCCTCGGAGGCCCCAGTACCGGCCTTGCCTCACGGCAGGCTCCGATGCCGGCCTCGCTGGCCCCAGCACCGGCCTAACCCCTCGGCAGGCTCCGATCCCGGCCTCGGAGGCCCCAGCACTGGTCATGACTCACGGCAGGCTCCGCTGCCGGCCTCGTTGGCCCCAGCACCGGCCTAACCCCTCGGCAAGCTCTTATCCTGGCCTCGGAGGCCCCAGTACCGGCCTTGCCTCACGGCAGGCTCCGATGCCGGCCTCGCTGGCCCCAGCACCGGCCTAACCCCTCGGCAGGCTCTTATCCTGGCCTCGAGGCCCCAGTACCGGCCTTGCCTCAAGGCAGGCTCCGATGCCGGCCTCGCTGGCCCCAGCACCGGCCTAACCCCTCAGCAGGCTCTTATCCTGGCCTCGGAGGCCCCAGTACCGGCCTTGCCTCACGGCAGCCTCCGATGCCGGCCTCACTGGCCCCAGCAGCGGCCTAACCCCTCGGCAGGCTCCGATCCCAGCCTCAGAGGCCCCAGTACCGGCCTTGCCTCAAGGCAGGCTCCGATGCCGGCCTCGCTGGCCCCAGCAGCGGCCTAACCCTTCGGCAGGCTCCGATCCCGGCCTCGGAGGCCCCAGCACTGGTCATGCCTCAAGGCAGGCTCCGATGCTGGCCTCGCTGGCCCCAGCACCGGCCTAACCCCTCGGCAGGCTCTTGTCCTGGCCTCGGAGGCCCCAGTACCGGCCTTGCCTCAAGGCAGGCTCCGATGCCGGCCTCGCTGGCCCCAGCACCGGTCTAACCCCTCAGCAGGCTCTTATCCTGGCCTCGGAGGCCCCAGCACCGGCCTAACCCCTCGGCAGGCTCTTATCCTGGCCTCGGAGGTCCAAGTACCGGCCTTGCCTCATGGCAGGCTCTGATGCCAGCCTCGCTGGCCCCAGCACCGGCCTAACCCCTCAGCAGGCTCCGGTCCCGTCCTCGGGGGCCCCAACACTGGCCTTGCCTCACGGCAGGCTCCGATGCCGGCCTCGCTGACCCCAGCACCGGCCTAACCTCTCAGCAAGTTCCGGACCCGACCTCGGAGGCCCTAGCACAAGCCTTGCATCATGGCAGGCTCCAATGCCAGCCTCGCTGGCCCCAGCATCGGTCTAACCCTTCTGCAGGTTCCAATCCCGGCCACGGAGGCCTCAGTAGTGGCCCTGCCTCACAGCAAGCTCCGATGTCGGCCACTGGCCCCAGCGCCCGCCTAACCCCTCAGCAGGTTCCGATCACTGTCTCTGTGGTTAGTATTTCAAAGGTTCCAGTTGTAATGTATCAGATCTCTGCCTCCCCCGAATATTGGCCACTGGCATTGCCACTGCCTCCACCGTTTCAAATCCTTCCCAGGCTCTTTTTCCACTCTGAATGTTGTCCAGTGTTCCTAAGCATGCGTGATGGTAGCATTCGACATTTGGTGTAATTTCTCCAGAAAAATAAAGTTGGTAAGATCCGGTTTCTGCTTCTCCTGAATACAAGTCTCTACCACCATCGCGAAGAACTCTTTCAACACCGCATTTCTCCTTGGTCTCCGCTAAACTCTCTCCTTATATGTGATGTCTGAGATTCTTAACAATATAGAGAAATAGCAGTCCTCTTTCACGGCGAATTTTTCCATAAGTTCCAGTGCATTTAGATAAGTTTTGTCTGCATCTCCAGTGTCCTGGCATCCATAACGGCTTTCTTACCACCTCTCCGATATTTTTCTTTATCTTTTTCTGTTCTGGGCCCGGTTTCTCCAGGGGTCTGGCGTGCTACTTGCAGTTCGGCCTGGGGCCCAGAGTCCCGCGACCCGGGCCCCATCTGGCGTGCCCAGCCCACGACCCCTGCCCAGAACCCAGCGTCTTACTGGGTCTGGTTTCTCCAGGGGTCTGGCGTGCTACGCGCAGTTCGGCAGGGGCCCAGAGTCCCGCGACCCGGGCCCCATCTGGCGTGCCCTGCCCGCGACCCCCGCCCAGAACCCAGCGTCTTACTGGGCCTGGTTTCTCCAGGGGTCTGGCGTGCTACGCGCAGTTCGGCCCGGGGCCCAGGGTCCCGCGACCCAGGCCCCGGCTTTTGTGCGCCGCCCGCGACCCCTGCCCAGAACCCAGCGTCTTACTGGGCCTGGTTTCTCCAGGGATCTGGCATGCTACTCGCAGTTCTGCCTGGGGCCCAGAGTCCCGCGACCCGGGCCCCATCTGGCGTGCCCAGCCCGCGACCCCAGCCCAGAACCCAGCGTCTTACTGGGCCTGGTTTCTCCAGGGGTCTGGCGTGCTATGCGCAGTTCGGTCTGGGGCCCAGAGTCCCGCGACCCGGGCCCCATCTGGCGTGCCCAGCCCGCGACCCCCGCCCAGAACCCAGCGTCTTACTGGGTCTGGTTTCTCCAGGGGTCTGGCGTGCTACGTGCAGTTCGGCCGGGGCCCAGAGTCCCGCGACCCGGGCTCCATTAGGCGTGCCCCGCCCGCGACCCCCGCCCAGAACTCAGCGTCTTACTGGGCCTGGTTTCTCCAGGGGTCTGGCATGCTACTCGCAGTTCTGCCTGGGGCCCAGAGTCCCGCGACCCGGGCCCCATCTGGCGTGCCCAGCCCGCGACCCCAGCCCAGAACCCAGCGTCTTACTGGGCCTGGTTTCTCCAGGGGTCTGGCGTGCTATGCGCAGTTCGGTCTGGGGCCCAGAGTCCCGCGACCCGGGCCCCATCTGGCGTGCCCAGCCCGCGACCCCCGCCCAGAACCCAGCGTCTTACTGGGTCTGGTTTCTCCAGGGGTCTGGCGTGCTACATGCAGTTCGGCCGGGGCCCAGAGTCCCGCGACCCGGGCCCCATCTGGCGTGCCCAGCCCGCGACCCCTGCCCAGAACCCAGCGTCTTACTGGGTCTGGTTTCTCCAGGGGTCTGGCGTGCTACGCGCAGTTCGGCAGGGGCCTCTATTAAGTTTTACTAGGTAAAATTACTGTGTCGATTAGTTATCTCTAAACATAATGGAATGACTTAAGTACTTTCAAATTTTGCACTATCTCCTTTCCCTTCTCTCAACAAATGTCCTAAATCTTTGGGAGTTTACTAGAGTTAAAATTTATAAAAGAGTACAGTTTGTTCAGTTTGATATTTTGGTATATTGAATTATGACTTGACATTATTATCTAATCTGGGTTATGTTTAAAAGTCAAAGTCATTAAATATTTTAAGTTTCCTATGAGGTTTGTCTTTTCTTATTAGGACTGGGGCATGGAGAAAAGGTATATCTAAAAGAAATTGGTAATGAATTTGCCCAATCTCATGTGTAAAAAGGGTCAACTTCCTGTGCAAGACAGAAAAATTCTAGTTCTTGTAAAGATGAACTAAAGAGAACTTGATTCCAAGTTGGAGAGTTTCAAGGAGACTTAGAGGTCAACTCTTTTATTTCTTTTTACTTAAATATGTAGAGAAAATATCTTTCTTTCCCCTTTTCCCTTCTTCTCTAAGACTCCCAGTAAGACTGTAGAGCCAGAGGGGATGGTGGTTTTGGTAGCAACCTAGAGGTCCTGACAGTGGTATCAGAGATGAATATGGGAAGGAAAGTCCCTTTCAAAATTTGTTAAGTTCTAATAAAAATCCTACGTTCTTGTTGTGGTTTGTCTTATGCTAACAGAATAGCAGATCAGACTGGGTTAGGAGAAAATAGAGACCCACATTTTCCTTCTGGGGCCACGGTCCTGGATGACAGATCCAACCAGCCCCCACCCCGAAAAAGATGGCTCAGGTGCTCAGAGACTGTTTACACAGCAGTGTGGACCGATATAACTCAAGGAAAATGTGTTTTATGTATCTGCTCTATAAAGAAATCTTAAAATTTAAAGAGTTCTCTCTTTCTTTTGTTCTTTCTTTCCTTCTTTCTTTTTTTTCTTTCTTCCTTTCTTGCCTCTGGGAATTGGCTATACCTCACCCATCTTTTAAATGTAAAATATAGTCCTGAAAAGAATTTGGATGGCAATAGGCAAATCTAAATTTCTACATGGCTTCCAGTAACTGACTTGACAGCTTTAGACAGACATATTGATTAATAATTATGTCCCTGGCAGTGAGTACCTCAACTAAGTCATTCTCCATTTTATTATAGTGTAAATATGCAATCTGCATAAAATTAAAGCCCTTATGAGCTTGAAACATTGCCTGCTCAAGAAATGCTTCTTCTAAAGAATAGCTGTGGCTGAACTTGCTCCTGCTTTAAAAAAATTCAATATTAATTTCTCTTCTCTCCACTTCAAAACTGTATTCCCTTGCCATTATGCCTTCTCAACTGCTCTATATTCTCCACCCTAGACATCTCTTTATGGGGCTGCAAATGATCCTGACTGTGAACATTCTGTGTTCATGTCACCACCTCTGCCGAAAACCCAACTGTTAAATTATGAATTTGTGGCCTCGTTTCACACCATACTAGTCCAGGCTAAAGTGCTCCCCTAAGAAATGTCAGTTTTCATCTAAACGCACTGAACAGTAAATGTCTTCTCTCGGGAGCATGCCTTATTTGTTGAAGACAGACACAGAAAATTTCAGAATTCACATGTTGCACTTAAGCATCACCCAACCGCTTTGAAAACTAGCACATTTGGGATAATTAATGGTTGACTGGAGGCATACTGCTGTTAAGAGAAGTTCAAAATACTCTAAGCAAGAAGAATTTTAGAAATTTCCCCTAAAATTCTTAGGGGTCAGTGCATTTGAAAGACAGTTTAAATGGATGAGATTTAGGGATGGCTAGCACATAGTTTTTAATTATAGATACACAACTGTTAAACTCATGACCAAATTCACTCTACTATATTGTGAGGATAAAAAAGCTAAAATGTAAATTACCTGGAATCATATCTTATACATAGTACAGACTTAATAAAATTATCTGTTCTTATTTTTCACTAGTTCTAGTGACTTTTATTCTGCTTTAGGGCATGTAGTTACTGACAATATTAGAATTTAGATTGGGAGCATACTAGATAATGATACACTCTCATAAATTGAGTCATGTGTAGAGCTATGGAAAAGGACTGCCTTTATATTTGCGAGCACTCTAAGAAACAACCTTGTGTCTTTCTCAAAAGTGTCCTGTAAGCCTTTCATTCATGCCTATTGGTTCTCAGAGCATGTGCATGACTTTAAATTTGAATAGAACCTGGATAGACTCTATGTTAGGAAATGTGAAACAAGCTTTACAAAATATTTCCTGCAAAATATTCCATGCTCCATTCAGAAATGTCCAAGACTCAACTAGTTAACAAAACTTTCCTCTACCCGACTTAAGCTCTTCTAGGAACTGTCCTACTTTGCAGCTAGTGGCTGCAAATGAACAGGTAGATATACAAATACTTGATTTCAAGTATAGCAATTAAATGTCAGACACATCGAACAAGGCTGTTGAAAAGAGCAAATGAGAAGTAGCCTACTTATTTCAGAACCTTCTCTTTATCTCTACTCTCCACTCTGCCCCTTTAGCAAACTCCCCAACAACACTGTGAATTCTAAGAGAACAGGCATCATGTCTTAGATTTACACAGTACTAAGGACCAAGCACAGTGCAGGTCACAGGCAGGCAAGTGCTAAGATTGAAGGTATGAAGATTTAGTATCACTGTTCTTATAAAGACATCAGAGGTATATGAGATAGGTGGTCTGGATTATTGTCTCTGTTCCAACATTTTTGAGCTCCAACAAGCTCATTTTGGTTTTTTCATCTCATATAACCCAAATCACAGGATTAGAACTTTGTACATAGAAAGTACTTACTACACCCCTACCCTCTGGTGCTGAGGATGGAACCCAGGGCCTTCTGCATGGTAGGAAGGCAATTTACCACTGAGCTACATTTCCAGCCCTTCACTTATTATATTCTTGTTGAAAGAATGAATGTATAAAGAAATACTATAAGATTTAGCAGACTTTGCTGACTTTTCTTAAGTTTCTCAAATGAAGAAAAAGAAAAGCATACTACCTCATAAAGCCTCAGAATTATTTTTTTATGATTCTTCTTGCTTGGGTCATAAAACACCATAATGCTAATAAACTAGAGCACAGGTGACTGGGGTTTGGTCCTTAGCTAATCCATCTTATCCATCTTTGTTTTACCTCCAATGGTTTAATGAAGAACAGACTCAGAGGATGACAAAAAGAAACCTACCTAAGTCACATTGGCCTACCTGGAACAGAGTTGGAATTTCTGTAGAAGTGTCTGCTATTGGGTTGTTTCATATCTATTCATTCATTTATCTTACTCATTTGACTTACTCATTATGAATCTGTATTAAGTGCCTACTATGGGCCAGACATTGTTGTCGGTGCTAAGTTCATATTCATTCATATAATCATTCATTTATTCATCTATTTATTCTGAATATTTATATAATGCCTACTATGAGTCAGACATTTTTATGCATGCTAAGATAATATTTATTTATTTATTTATTTATTTGTCCATCCCTCCACTTATTCATTCTGAATACTTAATGAGTGACTTCTATGGGCCAGACAGTGTTCTGAGTGCTGAGATATAGCAATGGATAAAAATGACACAAATCTCTCTCCTCAAACAGTTTATAGTCTACAAAGAAGAGGAGAAAGATACCAAGTGAAGAAACAATTCATAGTTGGTCAAATAGTGAAAAGTTATATGCAGGTTTACAAAGCAGATTGAGGCCCAAAGGAAAACGGTGGCTGGAGAGAAAGTCACTTCTTAGAGAAAAGGTATTTTTGAAAAGTTAGTCTTTGAGTAATGACCAGAAGGAACTCAGAGGGCCAGCTGCGTGGATCTCAGGAGTTCAGCAGTTAGAGCAGGTGATTTTAAAAGCCCAGTTAGGAATTCAGAGAAAGACATTCTCTCAGTTTGGAGTTTGACAGAAGTCATCATCTGAAGTCCATGACTGAGGATAAATATTTCAGGACTGTCATCCTATAGAAAGCCTTTACTCATGGGGTCAAATGCATTCCCCTAGAAGACAGTATAGATGGAAAAGAAGAGTGGAAGAAACGCCAAGTGCAGAGATTGAGCCCAGGGGCGGGGGGGGGGGCTCCTCATGGGGACTCAGAAGGAGTAGTTAGTGAGATCAGGAGAAAAGCAAGAGAGAATGGTTTCAGAAACTAAGTAAAAAAGATCCTAAAAATCTAAAAAAAAGTGCCTAATTGATCAAATCTTAGGTTAATGTCTAATACTAACTATGCTTTTATTTAATTGTTCTTATCTCTAAAATTACAAGTAAAAAGCTTTGGATTTTCAGCAGATAATTCAGCAGTGATTTCCAGCATCAGAAAGATAATATTGGTATGTGAGAAACACTTTACTGTCTTGAATGGAAATCCAAATGGCAGAGTCTGAATGAGACAAACAGTAATGAAAAGTTGCTGAAAAGTGGTTATTTCTAGGGAGCTAGGCCTTCTCCTGGACAAAGTTTGGGTTGATTAATTTAATTTCTACACAAGCTTCAGTTTCAGCAGAGGTTGAAGCAGTGGTCTCAACCCCCCACCTGGTGCTGGTAACACAAGGTCCTCCAAACGTGGCCTTTTCTGGAGAATGTTCCCAGGCTCATGAAACATGAGGATGAGTAATAAAAACAAACTTTAGCTGAGCGTGGTGGCCCACGCTTATAATCCCTGCGCTTGGGAGGCGGAGACAGGAGGATCACGCAGGTTTGAAGCCAGCCGCGCTAGCTTAAGAGATCCTGTTTCCAAATTTTAAAAAAGTATAAAAATAGGTCTGGGAGCATAGCCCGGAGGTAGAAGGGTTTCCAGGAACCCCAGTACCACCAAATAATAATAATAATAATAATAATAATAATAATAATAATAATAAATTAAAAAAATAAAAACAAACTTTGATTGTGAGGGAGCTATCTGCAGATAAAATCCAGTGATAGTTTAACCAAGCTGGGCAAAAATGCATGCCTGCAATTCCAGTACTTGGGAGGCTGAGAAAAGAATATCATAGGTCTGAGGTTGGCCTCAGCAACTTAGCCATACCCTCAACAAATTAGTGAAACCCCATTTGAAAATAAAATAAAGTAAAATAACATAAGATAAAATAAAATAAAATAGGGCTGGGGTGCAAGTCATAGATAGAATGCCCCTGGGTTTAATCCCTAATACCAAAAACAAAAACAAAATGATCACTATCAGATGGTCAGGTTGAAGGAGAAAAAAGAGCAAGTCTAGAGGAGCAAGATGTAGAATTATATCATGTATGAGCCGTTTTTTTAAACAAAAACAGGTAAAAAAAATCCAAATGCATTAGAGAAAATGGCAGAAAACTTTCTTGGGGAATCTTAATTTCTTCCCTGTAATTTTCTTAATGTATCTGAATAGAATGTTTTTTATTTTTGTTTTGAATACAATTGTTTTTATAACAGAAAAGTAAACTTCAATGAAAATAGAGAAGTTGAAACCTTTATAAATCTATTTTTTCTTGAATTATTAATAGGGCTAAAAAATAGTGCTTATTCCTACTTATCCTTCCATGAAGTTTACACCCTATTTATGAAATTCCACTTCAGCTCTGGTAATGGCTGTGACAATCAGCAGCCGCCCTCCCTGCGATCATGCGGCTTGCCTGGGGTGCTGCCTTCTCTGGTTGCTGTTTTATTAATGATCTTGAAACCGAAATACTAAGGAGTAAAGAAATGTTAAAAAAAGTCTTAGTGGTACGCTTCCAACATTTGCCAAAAAAAGAAAGAAAGAAAGAAAGAAAGAAAGAAAGAAAGAAAGAAAGAAAGAAAGAAAGAAAGAGAGAAAGAAAGAAAGAAAGAAAGAAAGAAAGATGTAAAGACAAGAAGTCACTGGCAAGGCCAAGGAGCAAACCAAAGGTTTCCTTTTCTGGGCCTTTGACCTATGCAGTCAAGATTTCTAAAGACCAGCCCACTCCCAGCCAGTTGCACGTCCAGCCTCTGCCTGCGAGCGGACCTCAGTCTTTGGAGAGGTAGGATTTGTCCTTCCGATTATTTGGATCGATTGATTTAACTTCCAAACATGTTTCACTTGCATTGTGCTTATAATTCGGGAGGGAAAAAAAAAGATTTAGTCTTCCATAATACTCTTGCTATATTCATTTTTTTTAATAAAAGGAGAATGATCATTCAAGCTATGATTATTACCCAGTGGCCACTTTGCTTAAGTTAAATTACATATCATTAATGTGTTCAGTTTTCTAAAATTAAAAATGCTACTAAATGGTTCTGGGATCATTTATATTTTCTTCCAAACCTCATGTAGATATGGTATTTCTTGTTTTATTTAAGCTGAAGAAAATAGTGTGTGTCCACAGCATGTAATGAACACCAGGAGCAAATTAAAAATAACAACAAAAAAGGGCATTGTCAGCCAGGGGTGGTGGCACATATTTGTAATCTTAGTACTTGAGAGGTGAGTACTTAGTGAGTAAGACTCTGTCTCAAAATAAAAAATAAAACAGGGCTGGGGGTATAGTTCAGATGTAGAATGCCCCTGGGTTAAATCCCCAGTAATACACACACACACACACACACACACACACACACACACACACACATAAAGGTAGTCATGGATGCTTGATTTTGTAGAAGAATCACGCCTGGGGCACCTCTGCATAAATTATTCATCTTTGACATCACCAGGGCAGTCTTGGTGATATAAGTGTGAAGCAAGATTTTTGCAACATTAAAAGATAAGTAATCTCAGCGCTTGGGAGGTGGAGACAGGAGGATCGCACGGGTTCGAAGCCAGCCTCAGCTACTGAATGAGGCTCTCAGCAACTTAGTGAGACCCTGTTTCTAAATAAAGTATAAAATAGGTCTGGGAGGATAGCCTGGAGGTAGAATAGCCTCTGGGTTGCACCCGCAGTACCCCCCCACACACACACACACACAAAGACATCACTCAGTTCATAGTAGCTGGTGTCTTCTAAACGGGACAGCAAAGACCCCATGTCCTGTCTGACAGGGTGGCCAGCTGTCACATGTTTAATACTTGGTTACCATGGTTTTGACAAAGCTGTGGTTGGCAGAGCAAGGACAGGTATAAGGGTGCAGGAGCAGGAGGTGGGGTGGGGACATCACCCCACTGAAGGACTCCCTTAACGCACCCATCTCGCTCTCTGTGCGTGGTGCTCTGAAGTGGGTAAAGACTTCTCATTTTCACCGACGAAGTAATGCAAGATTCCATGGCTTTCCAAAGAAGATACTGTGCAATGAGCTTTCAAACTCTGAGCCCAGAGCACTCTCTTTAATACTACTGCTCTAGACTGGCTTTATTAGCTGCTGTGTCCTTAGGTTGCTTTAAGTTCTTTATTGCTACTTTTAAAACTTTCTTTAAGGACTTCCAAAACCTTTTTTATTCTGTTTTCTTTTCCCTAGCATCTGCAAACAATCAACACCTCTAAAATGAAATTCACCCAAAATAGCAAGGCCTTTTAGTAAAATAAAACCCATAAAAAGCGCACCTGGTCTTCTTGGGTGGGTGGGGGGGTGTAGTTGCTATTTTGATGGACTTAAATTGGACCTGAACAGTAGACATATTTAATGATGTTATATTTGATCTGAAATTCACCTCCACGTTGTCAGATATGCCTTTGTGAAAACTTAAGTCATACCGAGTGGGCTGATGTGATTTACTGAAAGAGAATTGATACCAAGGGCTAAATTCTCAGAACTAATACGGCGATTTTAAGAAGCGTGTCCCCCACCCAACTGAAAATGCTATCAACCTAAGTGCCTACGCTGTGGTCATCAGGCCTTCCCAGAGACCTTGGCAATCTAATTGGTTGGCTTCTAATCCAGACTGCCTGGGCTCCTCATCCCCTCCCTCTACTGAGCGTCAATTGATTGCATAGTGATGGGTGATAAGGATTTTCTCGGAAAGTGTGTCCCTAGGCTTCCAAACATCAATAACAGAAGGAACAGGCCTCCAAGAGCATTGCTCATTGTTCTTGAGAATTATACTCCCAGCTTCTCATAATGGACGAAAATTATTTCAGCGTCTCCTTTGCTGCCTATCGACCTGCTCCATCTGTTGCTGTCTTCATGCTTCCTGGCTCACAATCCTCTTCTTCCTTTCTCCCACCAGAGGTCCTGCTTCCTTCTCTTGCAATAATTAGTTAGACTTTTCATTATTCATAATAAACTCTCAAGGATAGGCCGGCAACTCAAGCTGAACCTGATTTGCATTGATTAAGTAAACAAATCCATATCGACCTCACTGTTAGGCATCGTTATAGGCATCGGAGATATATCAGTGAAGAAAAAGCCCTTGTGAAGATTGTGCTACTGGGGTGGAGGCAGAAAACAAACAAATAAATAATTAGAAGGTTAGACTGTGGTTAATGCTCTGTAGAACAATAAGATATGGGTGGTGGGGAGTATTTTGAGAGGGGCACCATTTTATTTTGAGCAATTGAGGAAGATCTTACTTGTAGGATGACACTTGATTGGAAAACTGAAGGAATCCAGGGAAAAATTCATGTGTGTAGCTGGGGAAAGAGTTCCTGAAAGGGGAAACAGCCTGAGATCAGCAGGGAGCTCTGTGGCTGCGGAGGAGAGAGTGAGGAGGAGCAAGGTTGGAGTGGAGGCTAGGTAGGAACCTAGATCACAGAGCATCTTGTAGACCATTATAAGAGCTTGGGCTTTTACTGCAAGTGATAAATCCAGTGTCTGGGTGAGTTTCAGACAAAGAGCCACATAATCTGACTTTCATTTTAAAAGAATCACTGTGGCTGCCAAGATAAGAAGAGACAATAGGGAAAGTAAGGGAGAAAGCTGGGAGATGATTGCAATAACCCAGGAGAAAGATAATCATACTTGACATCAGGCTGAAATAAGGGGAGTAAGAAAAAAAATTGGTGAAATCTGAATGTATGTTACAATGATTATCTTTGGAAAACTTGGAACTAATGATTGCAAATGTTTTAATCCTCTCCAGCCCTCAAGTTCTTAGATCCAGCAAGAAAGTTTCCTATGTTCTAGATGCCCTTGGCTTTTCTATGGCAGGTCAGAAGCTACCTTACACCCTAAAGCAAATGGAAATGAGACTAGTGATTGACAGTCATAAACTGAATCCTGGTTCATAGCTATTTGGCCATGGAGAAGTTGTTTAACCTCTTTTTAGCCTCTGTTTCTTCACCTGTTAAATAGAAAGAAGAGTAGAATTCATATCCTAGAGTTGTAGTGAAGGTTAAATGAGATAAATCCATGGAAAATAGTGCAGTGCCAGACATATAGACAGATTTCAATAAGTGCTATTTATTATTATTATTATTAATTATTATTATTATTATTATTATTATTATTATTATTTGGTGGTACTAGGATTGGAACCTAGAGGCTTTCTACCTCCAGGCTATACTCCCAGACCTTTTTTATATTTTATTTGGAAACAGGGTCTCACTAAGTTGCTTGAAGCCTCACTGAGTAGCTGAGGCTGGCTTTGAACCCGTGCGATCCTCCTGTCTCAGCCTCCCAAGCGCGAGGATTACAAGCGTGCGCCACCACGCCCGGCAGTGCTATTATTTAATTGTTTTCAATTATTGCCCGTACTTCTGTAGTCCTCAGTGAAGGCCTACCAAATTATATTCTTCATCTATGAGTCCTAGAGCTTTCTTTGCAGCCTGTGGGTCTATGTATTTTGTTCACTCTTGTACCTTGAATACTTTGCTCCTGGCATCTATGAATTATAGTTCTTCCACCCTCCTCCTTTCCTCTACCTTCCAAATGGTTCCTCCCATATGTTCTTTAGTAGGTTTAATTTTTTTAAATGGAAGGTTACTTTTTTCTCTTATTTCCTTAATCCACATAGAAGCCAATTCACTCTTGGTTTCCTAGATTTAAAACTCCCTGCCAACAAAGCTTCACCCTAAGGAATATTCATTACATCCTTACTTCTAACTACAATTTTCCCATTGACTCTTTCCCATTTTTTGCTCCTTCTAACCTCTCCTTCTCTGCTTCTGTTCTTTTTAACCAATAATCAGTACAGAGAAGTGCCGACAACCTTGCCAGTTGCTCCCTTCTTTTTTCTGCTTACTAAAGTCCCAACTCCCAATTCCTTCTGTACTGCTGGAGATCTGGGTGCAGCTACCCATTGCTTACTTTTTGACTTTCTTGTGAGCATGAGTGGTCTAAGGGTGGATGCTTGGGGCAAGGAGCTCTTGCTTGCTAGTTGCTTTCTTGTACCATTCAGGAGGTCACTAGATCTGGATATACCCTGATGAGCATCAGGATTGCCTATGCCTTTTAGCAGGAACAAGTAGAAGTACTGTCTCAGTGATTCACCCTGCCTGGAAAGCTGGCCCTATTCCACATTTCTGCTCCTTGGGGACTTCAACCACTCTTAATGGACTTGCAGGGCCATAAAGCTGGGTGTGATCCTTTTAATCCTGTGCTTATGATTTGTGCTGTGAACCTCCCCATATCTTGGGATTCACCCGTGATAATAACAATGCACTGTTAGCTTTTTTCCATCTCACATTTGATGATTGCCTGATTACTGCACTTGTATTCTCAATGCATTCCAAAGAGGACTCAAGTGCACTAATGCACACTCAATTTTTATTCAAAAAAGGAGATAAAAGAGAGTCCTCAGAGGATCACGGCAGCATTAGGGATTATTACAGAGTATAAAACTTTGCTTCTAGGGTGTGGCATTGACATCCTGAAATCCCGTTTTCTTCTTTTAATTTAAAATTTTCATTTTTCTTGCTTTTGTGCTAATTCCTTCCTAACTAAACCAACGCACATAAACAGAACTTCATAATTTGTAAAGCACATTTATGCACGTTCTGTTATTTCCATAGCTTGTACAACACAGAAACCTTCCTTGGAAGGAGACAAAAATAAACCAGTTTTCTGCCTTCAAGGAGTTTCCCATCTGGCAGGGTAAAGACAGACATAAAATAATTAACTTAACGATTATGCGGTTGGAAGTATCACAATTGTGTAGTCAGGCTAAGGTTCGTTAATAGGCAATATATTTAGACCAGCATGATAAGGGCTGAAGGAGCTTCTGACACATCTCTCTCTTTGCTGGCTGGGCAAACAGCTTAATCCTCAGCCTCTCCACCTGTCTTCTTGGGAGTGCCAACAAGTCCCCGCCCATTCCCCCAACTCTGGCCAACTGTGCTGGGCTGGGTCTGTGAACTGATTGCATATGTTACCAAGGAAATTATTGGGATGTCAAATGGCAGTGTCATCTTCCTGGCAACCTGTTCTTGAGCAGATTGTAATTCAGTGACCTACAGGCTCATCATTCCAAATGCCAATCCCACTGCTCCTCTGCTCCCTGCGTTCATTCTTTAGGCAGGGACCCCATCTGGCAAGGGAGAATTGAAAATAGATTCAGAGTTCTGTTTCTTCAGCCTTTGACGAAACAGCCATGCAAGATAGTCAGCTAGTCCCCTTGTATGGTCAGGTAAAACTTGACCCTGTGTATCCCATGCCCCCATCCTTCTACGTGAGATCTTCAGAGATCTCCCTCCTAAGTCAGCAAACCCTACAACAATCCAAAGGAGGGCTGATACATTTCTTAAAAGACACTGAACTATGTTTTTTCATATTTTAAAGCACAAATTGAGTATGTACTTAACATAGGTTAATATATTCGGTCAGAATAATTCCTCATCTCCCATTAATTAGATGTAAAATATTTCATCATTAGATTTTTTTCCTTGAGATAATTATGGAGATGTGTACTTCTGCTCATCCAAGTTTCGTCAGGTTTCTTTTATGTAGGCTTGGTTTAATATTTCAGATTAATACTGTGTTCATTATATGATAGGAAAATATAATTCTTTTCTAAAGTCAACACGCATATTTGAGCTCTTCCAGGCTTACCATACACACGATATGAAAAGCTAGATTGCTTAGCTCATTGAGAAGCAATCTTCCATTAATTCTTACTACTGATTATTATTATGTATTAAGGAAGACACAATGGTAAACAATATGAAATTAGAAAGAAAAAAGATAATGCAGGCAAGATATATACAGTGACAATAAATATAATTCCAAGTTGAGTTGAAATGCCAACAAAGAGATATTTTGGAGAAAATTAGTGTTAGTCACTATTTCCTTTATTTTTTGAAATAAGGAGGGGTCTTTTTATTCTTGTTAGTAATGCTATTTCTTCTCATTTTTATAAACTCCTGTTTATCATAAAAACACACATCAACATTTGAGCAGGAGAAGAATTGTAGAACCTTTCGAATATAAACGTAGTCTTAACCGATCACCAATAGTCATTGCTGCTATGACATTTAATCAATTTACTCAGTCAAGAATTATATTTTCCTTTGTGCTATTAAACGTCTGAGACATGGTTCTTGTCCTTACAGATAGAAAACACAACACCTGAGTCCTCAGAGAGTTTGTACTGGAGCAAGGGCCAGGAAAAAGCACAGAGAAGTAGCTTGATTCAGACCATGAATGGTTTCATGTTGGACATATTACTGAAAGTCTCTTCTCCTTTTTCTCATCTGAAGGCAGTAGGGTGAAAAACTCCTTCACAGAATTCCTCTTCTATTCTTCTGAGATCCCATAGTCACTAAGACCAGCATGAATTATAAATTAGAGACACTCTGTGCTTGATGGCTGTGCTGTTAAGCCCTGCTGACCTGTGGTTTCACAATTGCTTATACATTTTAAAAGGAGAACTAAAAGTTTCACAAACGCATATAGACAAAAACACAACTGGAGACATATCCATTATCCTCAGGGGAAAAAGAACATTCTAGACTCTTAGAATTTTCTTAGTGACAAATTGAACATGTAAAGGATATGCATGCCTGCCAACGGTGGGGTCAGGTTTTTGACAATTTCTGTATTTAATTCTGACAATACATTTCTAGATTTATAAAGAAGTTTTCTTTCTTTTTTAACTTAACTAAAAGTAAAAACGGCTTGATTATTTAATGCTAAATTCTTGTTCATTCTGAAGAAAACACCTTTATCTAATCACCTGTCAGGAAAAATCTGATTTTCCTTTTACATCTTGTTAAAAAGACCATTTTATTTTTTGTTTGTTTGTTTGCTTTTCGGTTTTTTTTTTATTTTTTTGGTGGTACTGGGGTTCCTGGAAGCCCTTATACCTCTGGGCTACACTCCCAGACCTATTTTATACTTTTTTATTTTTATTTTTTGGAAACAGGGTCTCTTAAGCCAGCGTGGCTTGCTTAAACCTGCGCGATCCTCCTGTCTCCTCCTCCTCCCAGGTGCAGGGATTACAAGCTTGCGCCACCACGCCCAGCCTGAAAAGAACATTTTGTTTTTATCCCTTCTCAAACTTAAATACTTTTTTCTCTGCCCAGAATGAATATCTATTATGATATTATTATAATATATTAGGATTTTGTTTTATGTATTCCAAATATGTGTTAAGATTTATATCCTCAGTACTCAGAACAATGGCTAGTTCAGGAAAGCCATCCAATAAATATTAAAAGAAGAGAAGCAGAGTTAAAGGAATACGGGGATTAGGAAAGAGAGAGAAAAAGAAAGGAAATGGTTAAATCAAGTCTAGTAAATTTTTCTTCTTTTCTTTTCCCCTTTGGAATTAAAGTAGCATATAAGTAAATGTATGTTGTGATAATTTCAGAAAATGGATTTATTTAGTTTTTACACTTAAAAATATGTGTAGGTCCTTATTTTATAACCCTACATCTTAATCTCTGTTTTCCCCCCAGAAAGCAGCTGAGCATTCTGCAGTGTGGGTAGAGGAGAGATTAAGTCTGTACTTGTCTGTTAGTTGCTATTAGAATGGGTTCTAGTATTTTCCTTTTTTCAACATTACTGAAATAAAGATCTCTGTGTATATGAGTCAATATTTATGTAGAAATAATTGTTAGAAAAGAACTGAGGGATTCATGAAAATGTGCTTTAGCCTTTTGACAGATTCTGCCAAAAATATGTTTTTCAAAAAGATGGTGCCAGTTTTTACCTTTGCCAATATTTTCCCCACCATTGGCAACGCTGGACATTTTCAACCTCAATTTTCCTTCTGAATCAAAGTTTATAGATTAAAAATTGACTTTTTGTTTTGATTTGTGTTTACTGGGTAACCAGTCAGATGGGACATCCTTTTATTTATCATCTCTTGGAATTTCTTTCTATCACTTACTCTTTTTTCTTATTATATCATGCTACATTAAAAAAAATTTAGGCTTGATTCCATGATCCATGCAATAAATAATTTCTCCCAGTCATTCCCTAGGATTTGGGACCAAATTCTGATGAAGATTCTGTGTTTAATCTAAGATGATTTCATGACAGTTGTGGTCCACGTGCCACTTGCACAGCACTCCTGTGTCAACAAGAATTAGCCAGAGCCCTTCAGTCCCCAATGGTTCTGTGTGACAAGGATTTCATACCACTTCAGTCCCGGAGGGAATCAAATCCTATATGTAAAACAAGGAGTTCCTCATAATGCTGAATATTTAATGAAGTTGTGCACTAGCCTGGACTGATTTGATATGCATGTACTGCTTTCTTCCTGGTGAACTCCTTGGTGTTCTCAAAAACATGATAGTGATTCTGACATGCCCTTCATGGTTTAACAACTTCTTTCAAGAAAGAAGCTGTGCACCTGCAAATTGTGCTTCCATCCGATCTGGCATGATCAGACCCCTCATTATATCATAGGAGGTAGATTCTCTTAAGGGTAAAGTACAGGGCTGAGGTTTTTCATTTTATTGTTGTTTTAGACTACTAGGTCATAAAGGATAATTATTATATTTGCGGGCGCATTTTCCTTCTGCTCTTGTTGGATTTGAATGTCAGATGTAAAATTTTGCCAATTCATACCATCTTGAAGGGAATCCATTAACTCATTACTAGCGCAGGGGAATTACCTCTACCTGCTTTTATCTCACTGTATTACCAACCAGAGTTTTACTACATAAATACAGTGAAAAAATATATTTAACTAAGAAACTCCTTAGGAATCCTCACAAGTAGAAAAAGAAAAAAAATAACGGTGCACTCAATGATTCAAATTCTTCTTAAATATCAGTATTGTCATTTATTTATGACACACATATATACTAATCTTGTATTGATATTGTTCCTAGTACAAATTCAAGCCTATCCATCTGAATTTTAAGACTAGAAATCCCTACCTACTTGTATCTCTTTATCATGTGTAAATAAAGTTCCAGTTTCATTTGCATATGTACTCTTGTATGCAAATTATTTTTCCACTGAATTCCCTTGGAAATTTTGTTTAAAATGTGTTGGTCATATATGTGTCAGTTCATTTCTCGGTTCTCTATTCTGTTTTAGTTATTATTATTAGCGTAAGAATATAGGTGTATAATTTGCACCATAAAATGGCCTTTTGGTCAATGATGGGCCATATACATGACAGTGGTACTCCTAAGTTATACTGGAGATGAAGAATTCCAATTATTTGTTGCTGCTATTTCTATTGTAATATCATATAGCACAACACATTACTCAGATATTTACAGTGATGTCAATGTAAACAGAACTACGGTGCCACCATTTCTATAAAAATATACACAATTATGTACTGTACAGGATCCTTGATCATGATAATAAATGGCTATGTAATCATTATGTTAGATTGTACTCACTCTACTTCTAAAAAAAAGTTTACTATAAACCCGTATGCCATGTTACATAGCCAGAAGCATATTACCTCTCATATTTACTGAATCTCTTGATTGTGTAATTTTCTCTTGTGCTTGATTTAATCGCATATTGTTAGGTTCATGATGGCCTTAGGAGAAGGCTGTTATGAGTGTGTGTGCGTGCACAGGTGCATCATTTTATGTGTGGAGTAGGCTATACTGTCTAGGCTTGGTAAATGCAGTCTATGATGTGATGCAGTCAGTGACAGAATTGCCTGATACTGCATTTCTCACAAAGTGTCTGCATTGATAAGCAATGCATGATTCTCTGTCTCTGTCTCTGTCTCTCTGTCTTCTCTCTCTATCTCTCCCTCCCTTCTTGCCTCCTTTTCTTACTTATCCCTTTATAACACACACACACACACACACAGAAAGATGATCTCCAACTTTTAATGGGTCATCTTGTAATTTTTGAGCTTTATTTTATTGACAGAGTAAATGCGTTTCAAGCTTATGATAAATTTGAACTACAGTGAACTTATTGGGCTATAACCCGCTATATGTTCAAGGAGATTCTGAATGTAGAAAATTTAAAAATCAAATAGTATAATTCCTCCAAATTTGTTATTTTTCAAAATTGCTTTGTCCCATCTAGGTTCTTTACATTTGTGAATAAATTTGGAATCCGCATAGCAATTTCTATAAAACCCCAAACCAACCAAACAGAAAAACTAGATTGACTTAGAAAAAAATTGAGATCTGAACAATATCGAATCTTCTGATTTATGAGCATGCTGTTTCTTTTTACTTTTTAGGTCTGTAACTTAATTTCTGACAACAATGTTTCATTTTTTTTCAGTATATCATGACACTGAAAACTTGTCATGTGTATCAGACAACATGCTTAGGTCTGTCTTTCTGCCTTTTTCGTGGTGCTGGGGATCGAACACAGAGCCTTGAGTGTGTTAGGAACGCACTCTACCACTTATCCCTTTTCTTATGTCCCTTTTTCTTATTTTGAAATAGGATCTCATTAAGTCCCTCAGCCTGGTCTTGAACTTTTGATCCTCCTGACTCAACCTCCTGAATTGCTGGAATTACAGGCATCTGCTACCTGATCAGAATGTGCATGTTTTGCTTTATTTATTTGAATGTATGGAGAGTATTTTTTGTTTGTGCTTTTATTGGTGCATTGTTGTTTCACATTATAATATAGTTCAGAGTGATTGTGACATTCATGCACACAGAAATTGGAGACTATTTATAATAGATTTCTTTATATTTCTGTCTAGAAACTTCATCATCTTTACATTTTTTAAGTTCTTTTTCTATTGATTTGGTTTTTCTTCTGATTATAGGTCATATACTTTTGTTACTTTCTTTGCTTCTCATTTTTATTATATTCCAGATATTGTAAACTTTATAGTTTGGGGTATTGATTTTGCTTAATTACTTTAAAGAATGTTAAATTTAGTTTGTTGTTGTTCTGCCAGACCATGTTGAATCAATTGAAAACTTCCGAGCCTTTCTTTTAATTTGGGCTATGGCAGGTCCAGAACTAAAGCTAATTTATTCTAATATGAAGATAGTATCTTTTAGAGGAGTTTACCTAATGCCCCATGTAGCATCAGGTCCTTCCAGTCTGGCCTGTAGGGACACTAATCATTCTCCACTCAAAACTCTGAAAATTTAATAGCCTGCTAATTTTCTGTGATTCTTTTTCCAACCACCAGTAGCTTCTTCAAAAACATATTCAAATGACTACTCATCCTCCTAAGTTTCAGCATCACCCTCCTGCAGATATTTTGAGCTACCCCTTTGTATAGCACTGTTTCTTCCACAAATTCAAATTTCCTTGGCTTTCTAGAACTCTTTCCTCTCTCTCCTCAATGCAGCAAGACTGTTGATCAGTGTTTGAGTTCACCCTCTTAAATGTGGGCCTGAAAATCACCCCCAACCCCAGTAAGCTGTGACTATGGCAGGGCTAAACAACCACTGGCTGTTAGCTTTTCCTTGGGGATCATTACCTGTTACCCAGTGTCTTTAAAATCCTATTAAACACGATTTTCCCAGTTTTCTAGTTGTTCAAGGGAGAAGAATAATTGTGAGCCTTATCATTCCACCGTAGACAGTTTCCTAATTCTATCTGCACACCCTTAAATACATGGTCCCTATTCTATATTTATGGTTATATCATTACATGTTTATGCATTTGTATATTATTTCCCTATGTGTAATCTATTTCTCTTGTGGGTTTATGAAAATACTATGCCAAGATCTTTCAGATCTTTCAATTTGTTCATGTATTTACCATATTTTATTTTTCTACTTATTATTCCCTAGATCTTATGATAGATAATAAAAATAGATTGATGAATAAGAAATATCTGGCAAGATGCATGACACATCTTTGAGTCATGTTCTATAGCTTCTCTGTAGTGGCCGCCTTGGAACTTATCATTGTAACATTGCATGGACACTTAATATCTGTGACTTTTGAAATGCAAACTATGGCCTCATAAAAATATACGTCATTATGTGACAAATGCAATTAAATAACTTTCCATGAAGGGAACAAGGGAGGGTAAAAGAAGAGGTAAATGCAGAAGTTTGACTAGGAGATTCCTGGACAGAAGAGAGAAACACAATGCCACGCTGAGGCAATCATGTATGCATATATATCCATAATCAATCAAATATCATGGTGTGTTCAAGAAATTCCACCTGTTTCAGCATATGTGAGGTGGACATTTCTTAGGAGAGGAACAGGATAAAGGAACAGACGTAATACAAAAATAACAATACAAAACCAAGATATTTTATTTTATTTATTTTTAAATTTTTGTCTTTTATGGTACTGAGTATTGAACCCAGGAGCATCCTAATTCTGAACTGCATTCCCCAGCTCTTTTTTATTTTATTTTTTATTTTTTTGTTTTGAAACAGAGTCTCACTAGGTTGCTGAGACTGATCTTGAACCTGTCATCCTCCTGTCTCAGCCTCCCAAGTACTGGGATTATAGATACGTACCACCATGCGTGACTTAACATTTGATTTTATACTGTAGGTGTTAAAAAAAATCACTAAAGCATTTTTAGCAAGCTATAGAGTAGAACAGGCAAATACATACTCTAGAAGATTTTGGGTTCTTTGTGGAAGAAAATGAAAAGGGTTATTTGACTCAGTGATACTTAATCAATTCTCTAGCTCCTTGTCCAATAAGGCACACTGAAACCGCTGTAAAATTTGGTTCATTATTCGATCACAATAATGAAAGAACACTGCACATTGCCCACCAAAACTGCATGCTATTTTATCTTCCTCCCTTAGGCTAACACTTGACTAAGTCTCCTCTTAGAACTGTAGCTTCTTTGTGCTTTCTGGATCCAAGTTTGATATGAATTCTCCAATATTTCCCATACACATCTTTTCACCTGCAAATGTACCAGGTAGTCCCTATTTTTTATTGGAAACAGTGACTAAACCTATAACTAACACCTAGCACAGTCCTTCTTATGACTTTTTGAACTACACATGCTGAACAATAGGGAGGAAATTAGAAGTTAACTGTAATAATTATAGTAGAAGAAAAAGAAATCCAGGAGTAGTGGGGGCACTCCTGCAATCCCTGTACTTGGGAGACTGAGATGGGAGGACCACAAGTTCAAGATCAGCCTCAGCAATTTAGCCAGAATCTCAGCAGCCTAGCAAGACCCTGCTGCAAAACAAAACATAACAAGGCAAAAATTAAAAAGTCCTGTGAGTACAGCTTGTAGGTAGAAAGCCTCTAGACTTAACACTCAATATCCCCCTTCTCACATAAACAGACAAGAGAAGACATATGTTAATGCCAGTGAAATTGGAAGCATTATGGCATAATGATTTGAGACTTTTGAGGAGGTTGGAATAGCTTAAATGTACTTTGCATGTGAGAAAATCACACATTTTTGGAGGCTAGAAAGCCCACTCTGATAAGCAGAATATAATAATCAGCCCACTACACCCACTGAAGTTATCTATATTCTGATCTCTGGATATATGAGTATATTCTCTTATATGGCAAAAGAAATTTTGCAGATGTGATTAAGGAAATTGAGATGGGAGCGTATGCTAGATTACCCTTTGCGTCCAATGTATCTTAAGTGCCCCAGTCAAAGGACAAGCAAGACTATCAGAGACAGAAGGGATATGATGGTGGAGGCTATGGGGATGGTGTACAGGAGCCACAAGCCAAGAAATGGAGGCAGTCTCTCAGATCTAGAAAATATGAGGAAATAGCCATAGCCTTGCTGACACATTTTGGATTTCTGAGTTCTAGAATTATAAGATAATAAATGTATGTTTTCTTTAATTCACTAAGGTTGTGGTAATCCATTATAGCACAAATAAGAAATGATCACAAAGTCTACAATTAATTATTAGCTTTATCATTTTCCAAATTGGTCTTGGGGCTTAGGATACTCTATTTATTCTCACCCCACCTTCAATCTTTCTGTTTTCTTATAATTCATCAAATATTTTAAATGCCTTAAAGCGCTATTATTAATGCTTGGGACAACAGCAAATACTTATATTAATTTCTTTTAGTGCTTCTTTTTAGTGTTAGTTTTATTTTAGTGTTAGTTTTAGTTTCTTTTTAGTGTTAGTGTAGTGCACATTTACTGATAACAGTCTCCTTATCTTTTTATTCATTTAGAATTGCTTAAATTTTAATATATATATATATATATATATATATATATATATATATATATATTTGTGGTACTGGGCTTGGAAACCCTTCTACCTCCGGGCTAAACTCCCAGACCTATTTTATATTTTTGGAAACAGGGTCTCTTAAGCCCCCGAGGCTGGCTTCGAACCTGCGCGATCCTCCTGTCTCCACCTCCCAAGCGTTGGGATTACAAGCCTGCGCCACCACGCCCAGCTTATCTTCTCTTTTAAAGAATATTTGTGTGTGAAATAAAATTCTAAGTAAAAATTATAGTACCACAGTTTTCTTTCAGCATTTTCACAATGTCATTAATAGTCTTTGGTATCTCTTATTTTTGTTGAAGTGTCAATTTGTGTGTGTGTGTGTGTGTGTGTGTGTGTTACTGGGGATTGAACCAAGAGGCATTCTACCTCCAAGCTATGCCCCCTAGCCCTATTTTATCTTTCATTTAGATACAAGGTCTCATTAGGTTAATGAGAGCGTCACTACTTGCTGAGGCTGGCTTCCAATGTGCGATCCTCCTGTCTCAGCCTCCCAAATACTAGGGTTACAAATGTGTGCCACCAAGCCTGGCTTGAAGAGTAATTTTCAATGTTACCATTTCCTTTGAAGGTAAAAGTGTCTCACTCGCTCTATTAAGATTTTATTTTCTTTGTTGGTTTCCAAAAGTTTAGCTTTCTTTTTTTCTTTTTAGTTTCTTTTTTTCTTTCTTTTTAGTTAATATGCATGGCCTTTGCAGTGCTTCATGAATATGTAAATTTTTCTTCTTTAATATTTTAGAAGATTCATAGGCTTAGAATATTGTTTACAATATTATTTACATTCTGTTTGTTGCTTTTCCTTTATGGTGCTCTTTTTTCCCCCCACAAAATAAAGCACCATAGATTCTTAGGTCCTTTCCACTAGATTACACTCAATTGCTTTTTTTTCCCCCTTGATTATTTCATCTAATTTTGTTCTCCAGGATTCAGTCTGAATATTTTCTATTGATTTTTCTTTCAGCTTAACAATCTCTCTCTCTCTCTCTCTCTCTCTCTCTCTCTCTCTCTCTCTCTCTATCTCTCTCTCTATCTCTATCTATCTCCTTTCTCTCTTTTTCTCTCTCTTTTAGTGACATTCTATCCACGATTAAACCTATCTTTTAGATTCTCTTTAACATGTAAAACTTTTGGTTCCAAAAGTTTTCTGAATGCTTGAGGACTTGAGCTTAATAACTTCCAGATTACCACCTACTTTCTTGACCTTACAATATAGATTTGTTGAATAAAGTTCTTTTAAAATGCCTATGTAATAATGTCATTGTGCTCACATGTGAATCCATTGTATTATCTGTTCTATTTACCCTTGGACCTCTTTCTTGGTATATGTTGTAAGTTCTGAATGAATGGAAGACATTGTATATGAAAAAATGTAGTTTCAGGCTGACATTGTATTCCTTTGGATGATTCTCTCTGTTCTCCAGGGGCCCCTTGGGTAGAGAAGATCACTTCTTTAAATTTTTTTTTATTGGTGCATTGTAGTCATACATCTTAATAAGATAAAAATGGTGGAGACATACATGCACACATCATCCAATAAGCCCTTACCCAAAACCTGCCCCATTCCCTCCCCCTCCCTTCTTCGCATGTATGAATCAGTCTCTGAGGTTAATAAGAGCATCAATAATGTCAGGCTCACACTAGAATGAATTTCCTCAGACCTTATGTATAGGTTTCCAGAGGATATGATTGAAGGCCTAGATTGTTTGCTACTTTGTTTGGTACTAGGGATTGAACCCAGGGGTTTTTAACCTCTGAGTTAACCTCTGAGTTACTCACTGCCTTGGCGGCTGCAAACTTCCATATGAAGCATCTTCAGCCTCCTGATATATTTGGTGTCTTGGCTGGTTTTTGTCTTGCACCAGTGGCACGCTAGTATATATATATATATATATATATATATATATATATATATATATATATATACACATATATACATATATAATTTTTTTAATTTTTAAAATTGATACAGGCTTTTGTTAAGTTGCTGAAAGTCTTTCTAGTTTACCAAGGCTGTCTCGAATCTGTAGTCCTCCTGTCTCAGCCTCCCAAGTATTAGAAGTATAGGCATGTGCTACCAGCCTGGCTAGAAGGCTTAGAGTACTTTCTAACACTCCCTCCATCCTGCCACCATTTTCATCCTGTTAATATCTTGTGACTTGAAAATTCACAAGCTGGAAAGATCTTCAGCCTGACTTCTTAGCTTCCTCACCTGCACAGCTCAAAAACTTGGCAAATATTTTAAGAGACTAAACTAGAGATTCTCAACCAGGGTGATTTTTCATCTCAGGGAACATGGGGAAATGTCTGAAGATATTCTCAGTTCTCACCACCCTCGGGGAGGGTAGCTGAGTTACTCCTGGTGTGTAGTAGGTAAAGTCCAAGGATGCTGCAAACCATCTTACAACTCACAGGACAGCTCCCCACCTACCCCACCTTTGCTAAGGGGTCATGTGTCATGACACATTGATATATGGAGGATGGAAGCCCTGGTCTGACCCCGCAGTGTCAGGTGTACTTCTCCCTTCATTCACAGATCCTGTCTCCTCAAGTCCTTACTGCCTTGGCGGTTGCAAACTTCCATGTGAAGCATCTTCAGCCTCCTGACATATTCAGTGTCTTGGCTGGTTTCTGTCTTGCACCAGTGGGGCACTGCCAAGCATCTCAGCTTCACCTCTCCTGCCAAGAAGAGGCACATCTCCAAGGGCAAACATGGCTTCCAGAAAACCGTGCTCACTTCAACACACTTCCCTTTCTCTGGATCTGGATGCTCAAGTCCTACCTTTCTTGTGGAATTTCCAAAGCCTTCAAAGTTTGAAATTGTTTTAATCTGGCCTTTTCCTATTTTTTTTTTTTTGACCAGGTCACTTGCCTCCTCAATCTACCATTTTATGGCTCGAGGCCATAATCCACCTTACTTGATAAGAAAGCAAGACCTGGTAGAAGATTCACTCTGAGGTGTACCTGTGAAGGAGTCGGTTTCATATTAGATAGGAGACAGGCTCCACGTCTCCTTCACAGCCAATAAAAGGAGGCTGACAAAAATCTTGTGCACAATATTTGTTGGGTCCATGGCTTCAGAGGAAGCTGTAAGGACAGGAGGTAGTTTTTAAAAGCCCCATGACAAATAAATGAGCAAAGTCCTTAGCTGAGTTCATGACATTTTCAGAATACTGAAGCTGTGGGGCCCATCGTGCCATTCCAAACCTAGTCAGGAGCCTGGCACAGCCAGTCTCCAATTTCTACCCTGGGAGGACCGAGTAAAGGGGCAGAGGGTCCCTGAAGAAATCAGTGTTAAGAAAAAAGCCTACCATGATGAATAAATTCATAATCCATTTTTGTGAAATTAATTTCATATTATTTTAAATAGCTAAAATAGGTCTATTTTAACATGTCAAAAATAAATAACTGAAGAGAAGCCATTCAGATGAACAAACTTATGACAAAAGTAAACTGAAAAAAATGTAGCAGGGTCAAGTTAAAAATTTTGTCCCAAAGGATAATTTTAGGTATAAAATGTATGGTGTATTTTTTAATGCAATTAACAAATAACTTAGTGAACTTTGAGTAAAGCAGAGTGCCTACCATAACGCCATTGATGTGGGTCTCCTCCAATCAGTGGAAGGCCTGGATAGAACAAAAGACTGACTTCTCCAAGGAAGAAGAAAATCCTCCCATATACTGTCCTAATATGTATTTTTTTAAGGTTGACTTTTTAACTTTTTAAATTATTTTATGCTTTTATTAGTGCATTCTAGTTTTAGAGTCTCACATCATGATGTATTAAATAGTAACAGTGACATATATACACATAGCAGTAGGTGAGTCCTCATTCCTCCCTCAAGATTTCACCTGCATCACCAGCTCTCCTACATCTCCAGCCTTCTGGCCCACTGCACAGAGTTTCCAGCTTCCATAACCAGGGGAACAAATTCCTCATAATACATCTCAGAGTCTTATTTTTCTGTTTCTTTGTAAAACCCCAATACACTCACAATTTACACAAATTAAAATTAAAGAACAGAAGAGATAATGGAATAAATTAGAGGCAATAAAACCCTTAAATAAATGGAGCACAGTTGATATCTCTCTAGTAGGAATTCTGGAAGAAAACACAGGCACAGTGTTAGAGAAGCAATATCTATATAACTATATAACTAACATACTAATATATATATATAACAAGTCTATAACCTGAGACATAGGAGTAAAGTTCCAAAACATTAAAAAGAAAGAAAAATGTTAAAGTCAGCATAGAGAAAAGACACATTACTTACTGATGATTATAGTTTGTCTGAGCTCAGGCTGAGTATCAAGAAGCGTTCCCAGAAAAGAATAAAAGTGTGAATTAAAAAAAATAAGCCCAAGTGCCAGGCAAGGGGCGCACACTTGTAATCTCAGCTGTTCAGAACGTTGAGGGAGGAGGATAAAAGTTCGGAGATAGCATCAGTAACGTAGCAAGTGTCTTGGTAATCTAATGAGAACCTGATTTAAAACAAAAACTAAGAAGTGTGGAGGGTATATTTTGGAGGGTTCAATCCTTAGTACGCACTTCCTTCCAACAAAGAGCTGGGAAATGCAGTTCAGTGATAGCGTGTTTGCTTAGCATGCCTGAAGCCCAGTGTTCAGTTCCCAGTACTGAAAATAAAATCCTTTAAGAAAATTTTCAAGTTGAGCTAAATTTTTATCCCTGCATGAAAGTTTTGCAAAAGTTTTCCTTTTTTCTGTCACACAAAAATTCTTCACTATTTACAGAACAATGCCAAATGATTTGTTATAATACATGCATATCTTCATGTAGAAAAGTAAATCAGAGAATGAAAAAGGGGGAAAGTGAGTGTGTGTGTATGTGTGTGTACTTACACTAAAGAGAGAAAATTATATCTGGAAATTTAAAAGTTTTTATGTCTTATAAAGATAAAACTAAAAATAAAGACAGCCATAACATAATGGGAGTGCTAATGCATTTTTAAAGAATGCCAGGATTCTTGACACATTTTACAAAAGGAAAAATACAATATCAAATAACTTTAGATGTCATAAAATATGTAGTTAAAGTTGAGCAAAGGTTTGAAGTTTGGTAACATAATTTATGGCTTTAAATCAGTGGAAAAATGAATTATTGGAATCTTTATGAGTCTAATAGAAGTCAAGGCAAAGAAAGCAAAGGAATGGTAAACAAGCATATTTTTAAAGGTTCTTTTATGTACATTTATTTTAGGAAAATAGTAAAGCAAAAAATATCACCCAATTTACTTTTGTGGACATCAAAATTTTGTGCCCAAACAAGAAAAGTTCAATATAAGAAAAAGTAGACCAATTTCCCTTTTAATCAAAAGATTCAAGGGTTCTAAGTAAATACCGGGGCATAGCATTCAGCAATATATTAAACAGTAATGAACTATGAAAACTACATTTATCTCAATAATGAGGATATGTCAATATTAGGAGCTATATTAATGGCAAAAAGTCAGAAACTTGATAATATCAAATGTTGGCAAGCAGACAAAAGAATTTCTCAGAAGAAAAGAAACTTTCTATTCTGGCTATGGATAATTTTCTCAAAGCCAATGCACAGAACACAGTCAAAAGTTTTCAAACCAAGCAGGCACCATCAGGGGTTCCCCCTAAGCTTAAAAACTCACTCTTCTGATGTTATTAAATCCATCATTTCAATTCATCACATAAAGCCTGGCCTCACACAAACTGAGACACAGCACCTTGTGAACATTAACAGGCATCCATGACTTTAAAAATAATGCAGGCAGTTGAACAAGAGTAGAATTTAAGAATCAATTGTTAGCAGCCAGGCCATCTAGAAGAAGCATGCTAAGTCTTAGAAGCTTCTAACTGTGACGAGGAATTAAATAAGAATCACCACTTTCATTTACCACAATATGGAAGGTTATGGACACCACCAGCTCTCAACTGGATTACTATAGGAAGTTTAAACAATGCTTCCCCTGGGGAAAAATTAACACATTTGTCAGATTGTGACAGTTCTCTGCTCAAATCCTTACAGTGCCCCATTTCTAGGTGGGTAGAGATCCTGCCTGGCCTGCTCTCTTCCCTGTCTTTGCACCTTGTTCAAACTCCACTGGCCTTTCTGGTATTTTTAAATACTTAGGTGCACTCCTGCCCAGGGCCTTCACCACAGCTCTTTCCTCTGCCTGGAAGGCTCTGATCCCAGACAGCTAACTGCTTCTCTTTATCACTTCCCTCAGTTAACATTTGCTTTAAAGAGTCACCTGACATCTGTATTTAAAACTTTAGCCCCCACCTCAAATCCCCTTTATCTGATAGACTTCTGCTTATTCTTTGGGATTTAACCACTTAATTTTGTTATATGTATTCTGTGCTGTTTATCTTCCCAGCTACAGTATAAGTTTCACAGGGTGCTGGGATCCTGTCTGATATCTCTAATGCCAATTGAATTTATTTTCTGTATTGAAACTTCTTTTTTTCACCTGTACATTAGTAGCCTCCCTTTTACTTGCTTTCAGTATTTCTTTTTCAGTAAGACTGCAAGCTCTTTGCAAGGAAGAGTGTATCTGAAGCTACTTATATATATTCCTAAGTGGTATGAGAGGCTGCTTTCTCGAAGTTGTATTTGATAGAGAGGTTATGTCTGATTTATTTTAAATGCTGTACCTCTAGTACCAGGGAATGAAGCCTAACAAATTACCTACTCTGCTAAATGAATAGTTTTGAGATATATGCACACATACATATGACTATATCAACACATATGTGTGCATGTACATACTTATTATACATGTACACAAACTCAATGCAAGTGTATGCATGTTTCTGAGGGTATTTGAATTCTAGCCTTAGAACTCCCACTTACTAGCTAAATTTATTTTACTTGTTTCTAGAGGCTGAAGCCAGGTACATTCTACCTTCAAGCTACACTTCTAGTCCTTTTTTATATTTTGCTTTGAAATAAGATCTTCCTAGGTTGTTGAGAGTCTGGCAATGTTGCTGAGGCTATCTTGAACTTGTGATCCTCCTTTCTCAGTCTCCCTAGGATTGCAGGCATGGGCCACCTTGTCTAGCTCACTTACTAGCTTTATTAGAAAATGAAAGTCAATTTACCTTTCCTTGTTTTAATTTTCCCATTTGTGTTAAAGGGTCTAAATCAGGTAAGCATTAATGATTCCATCTAATTAATTTTTTTCTGTTTCCTTGCTTATATATTTATTTGTATCTATGGTTTTGAAGATTTTTAGAAATGTATATATGCATTTATAATATATATGTGCATATATATGTGGTGTGTGTGTGTGTGTGTGTGTGTATTGTAGGAAAGAGCTCTCCCCTTGCTTTGATTTAGATCACAGATCTACCAACTGATAGTTGTATGACCTTGGGACAAATAACCCCTCTTGTTTCATTTTCCTCTTCTGAACAATAGAGATAATAGTAGTACCTGCCTCCTCGAGTAAAAGTCAGTAAGTTCATATATTTAAAGGCCTTTCAACAATGCCTAGCGTGTAGTAAGTAACAGATTGAATTTTTCTCTTGTTATCCTGTTAGGGAACAAAACTGAGCATTGGAAAAAGAAATGAGAGGGGCTTTCAATTAATTCTCCCATGCACATCTATCTCTCAGACAAATCCAGCTATGAGAGCTTGCAACACACACTGCCATTTCAGGCATCTGTGTCAACACACAGATTGTCCTCCTGCCTGGAAACTCCACATGTGGGGCTAATCCCACCTTCCTTCTATGCTTACCCCAGGGTTTTCTGTTCCTGGGCAATCTGCCTGGATACCCCTCTGTAATCTTTGTCTTCCCTTCCTTCTTTATCAATAAGTGTCCATAAATACACTCAACGTACATTAAGTTGCAACTAATACTTTTTACATTCCCACTCCGTGTTCAGCATTATGCTAATCACTTTATTTATATCATCTGGCTTAATCCCTTTCAATGATGCTAGGAGATAGGTGTTATTTCTAATATTTACATGTGAGAACACCGAGATTCAGAGGAAAATGTCAACTTCTCCAAATCCTCAGAAATAGTAAGTGGTGGAATTGGAGCTTGACCCAACCGGAGAGGACTTTTCACAATCTGCTGAGGAGTTTGTGCTTTAGCCTATGGATTTCTAGGTGTTATTGCTATATTCGACATTGAAAAATCACCTTATTGAGATTACATTTTCAAAAGACACCTATGTCAGGAAAATTGAAGGAGGGCAAAACTAGAGGCAGAAAGAGCTTTTAGGAGGTTGTTGAAATAAATATGAGCTAGAGCACTGGCCAAGACAGCAGAAATGTCAAACAATGAACACAAACTCAGCAGCTTCAAACAACACATCTTTCTTACTATTTTCTTGAGTCACAAGTCTGATCAAGGCTTAGCTGGATTCTCTGCTTAGGATCCCCACACTGCTGTCTGAGCCATTTTCTCCTCTGTGGCTTTTGATTGATTTGGGGTCCTTATGGATATAAAACTGAGGACCCATTGTCTTGTTGGCTGTCACTCAGAGGCTGGCTCGCTGCTTTGAACTCAAAAGGCCACCTACAGTTCCTTCCCATACAGTCTTCCCAGAAACCCTTAGTCCCACTGATACTCAAGCAGAGGGGACTATACAAGAGTGTCACTCACTGTGGCTCATCTTTGAGTGTATAATATGGTTAGTAATATAATGTCCCCTGCAGAGCTCATTTATTCATTTTTAGAGTATATATAGTCGTGAAGGTTACAATGAATCTACTGGGTGGTAACCTAAGCAAGTAGGGTGTGGCTAGAGAAGGTAGATCCTTTGAATATGCATCCTAAATTATCTTGCTTGGGTCCTGGAATCCACTTGCTTAAGCTCTTACTTCCAGCCTCCATAATATGAGAGTAGAAACTTTCTTTCTCCCTCTTTCTGCTTTTTAGCACCATGCCCTGAACTCCATAGACATGGCCCGACATGGACTGAATCCTGAAATCTCCAAAAACTGTGAGCAAATAAATCTACCTTCTTCTAAGTTGTGTGGTCAGTTATTTTGAGTTGCAGAAGTGAAACTGTGGACCGAGACAGTATGTCTATCATAAAATCCATCATATTGGGAATGAGGAGAGTTGACTCTTTACCAGAGCAGTGGTCACAAGCTGAGCAGAGTGGTAAGATCTCAGCGTACAAAGCAAGACTGTTTGGGTTCTATAGAACCTGGGCAGGTGACCTAGTGTCATGAGTAATCTCTGTGCCACCGTTTTCTCATAGGCAAATAGGGAGAATCAAGTCCTGCTATTAAGTGAGGCAGCACATGTGAAGTTCCTAGAACTCAGGAAGTGTTGTTTGTATTTTCATCAACATTCCTATGCTATGGTCTGAAAGTTTTTATCCCTTCAAATGCAAATATTTAATGTCAATATGATGATATTAAGAGGTGGGTCCACTGGGACTAATGAGTCCATGAAAGTGGAGCCTCATGAATGGAATCAGTGCCCTTAAAAAGGATGGCACAAAAGGTTGCCTTGCTCACTCCACTGGTTCCAACTAAAAAAGGCTCCATCTGTGAACCAGAGTGAAGCCTTACCTATGGCAGAATATGCTAGTGCATTGATGAGTATTTAAAGAAATCAAGTTTGATCACTTATAAGCCATCCTGTCCATGATATCTTACCATAGCTGCCCAAATGTACTAAGGCACTCTATCAACCAGGGTGGCCTTAACATTTGCTACAGCTTGACTAAACTTCAGACAAGCCCCTGACCTCCCTTGGCTTAGCATGCTTACTCTAGAAGGCTTACAGTTGTAAAATTTTCCTCATCCCTTTTGAGATGTAGATCTTCTGCCGACCTCTTGCCAGCCTTACAAAGGCAGGAATGCCTTTCTCAAGGACTAGATGCATGTCTTAAAATGTAGTCATCAAGGAAAACAGTACTTGTATTTCCCTGTCTCTTACATTAGGGTGGGTGCCAAAATTTGATAAATTGGGGAATTTTTAAACATAAATAGCCTAATCACCTGATAATCTCTCTTGCTAATTCTTTTAGCACATTTCTACAAGCTTGCTCTAGTACTTAAAACCTCATGTTTTGTTTCAGTGGGGTTGAGTTCTATCTGTATCCTTGATTATAATAGTCTTAGGGACGTCTTCTTGTCTATTTAACTATGTCTGTTAGAATTTTTCTTTCACGATATCACATCAATCCATCTGACAACCCTCCTTTCCTATCCTGCCTTTTGGCTAGCAGCTTTAGGACATGGTCAATAAGCAAAGAAGGAAATCAATGATTTTTGGCATTATTCTGCTTTGCTTTTTCTTATCTCTTTTCTCTGAGTATTACCCTCGGGATGGTAAGACCCTTCACCTACACCCAGACTTCAGGCCTATTTTTTTCTTTATCTTATTTGGACCATATGATGAAGGATGCTTACCCACTTCTCAGAGGGGTAAATATCTGATAATGATCTGATATGTATTATATCTTCTGGGAGAACTTCCATTTAACAAAGGAGACTTTCATTAATCCAAAAGAGTTTTAAGTAATGGAACTGTATCTCTAATTCAAATTCTAAATAAGAGGAATTATGAGAAATTTGTACTGCCTAGAAACTTGCAATTAACCAAACAATTTGCAGCCTATTTATCCCACAAGCGATCTTAACTGGTAGAAGGGAACAGAGCATATGTCTATTCTGAAAAATTAATAAAAAAAGAGTGAGCAGATCCTCTGTCAAACAGGGAGGAATCCAAGTCCAAATTAAATGGGCAAGATGGAACAATGAGTCATTGTTTCTTTGCTGTAGCTTGGAAACAAATAGATAAAATGGTATTAATGTCCGTTGACAATTGTCAAAAGGTTTGCAAATAACTTAGCAAGTCTAATATCATGTGAATGTTTTTTCTCTTGTGTATAGACTTAGGTCTTGCTAGTTTAATATTGGGCCTTTATAGAGAGCTGCTCATTCTTGACAGCTAATCTTAACTTCAGAGGACACTGCTATTCAAATAAGTAAATATCTTTAATTGAGGCAATATGACACCGCAAAGCAGAAAGCTCTTGTGTTTGGCATGCTTGTGTGTGAAGGAGGTGTGCAGATATGATGGGAGAATGTTCTTTTGACTGAGTAGAAAATTAATACTCAGGACATAATAACTGCATTTCTAGAGAATGTGCCTATTCTTTATGAAACATGCTTTTGTTAAAAACTTAGTTTTGCCGGGTGTGGTGGCAGACCCTTGTAATCCTTGCTCTTGGGAGGCAGAGACAGGAGGATCACACTGGTTTGAAGCCAGCCTCGCTGGTTTAAGATACCCTGTTTCCAAATAAAAAATATAAAATAGGTCTGGGAGTATAGCCCGGAGGTAGAAGGTTTTCCAGGAACCCCAGTACCACACACACACACAAAAACAACAACTTAGTTTGTGTGCCTCTTAAACTTAAAGAATCCTGATTATAGACTCATTTACTAGAGAATTATGCCTCCTGGGATTTACTTTTGTGAAATTAAAAGTTATTTTTCTAAAACCAAGAACCAGGCAAAAACCAGCCACAAAATCATCATAATTTTACCCTTGGTTTTAATTTTTATATTTTTATTAGTACAGTATAGTTAGACATCATAATAAGGTTCAAAGTCACATGGACAAATGTGCACACAGGACTTCTGTTTTCCTTCAGGTCCCTTCCTAAAAAGGATGTACATGAGAGCAAGATCAGTAGTGATAGCTTCTATACTTGGTCATAGAATAATTTGAACTCTTTCTTTCATTGATTCTTCTTTTCTCTCTCCCCTCCACTGTTTTACTAGACTCTCTCTTCAAGAATCAAAAGTCTCTTTTGCTTCCTATTTTCTTTCTAGCTCTACATATGAAAGAAAATATTTGACCATTGACTTTTTAACACTGGCTGATCTCACTGAACATAATAGTCTCTAGTTATATCTATTTTCTTGTAAATGACATAATTTTGTTGTTCTTTATGGCCGAGTAAAATTTTTTTTGTGTGTAGAGATATCATGAAGGTTTTAATTTTTAACAAGTATTAAGAGAGTAAGGCAAGTGGTGGGTTTGAAGCATTAAATAAATTGAAGTAGTGATCATCGAAATTAATACACAGAGCTCAGTCCTCTTCAAATTCAAAGTACTGGCATTTTCTTGCTTTGTCTTCTCTGTGACTTTAGAGAAATTATTGCCCATTGAGGTGATGTGTTCTTAAAAAAACTCTGTTTATTTTTCCTAGCTGTTTTTCAGACACTGAATCTGAAGTGCAAAGACAGGTTGTGACCTTACCCTCTGGGTATCATTCCCAGTGCAATAGGATGGGGCTATTCTGAAATGGGATGGGGAGTTCTGAGTAGGGCTCTCTACATGCCCAGGGCTATGCTGTTCTGCAGAAATCAGAAGCGATGTGCGTGGAGAGTTGTGTCTCAGTGGCACCGTGGGTTAAGAAGCATGTTAGTTACCCTTCCACTAAAGAGGGCTTTGCAAGCCAATGCTAGTTCGGTACATCTCTTTGCACTTTCATGCACAAGGGAGTGTGAATGATAAATGACGTGGAAACCAAAATTCTGTGAAGTACTTCAGACTGTCTCTCTAGAAGTAAGTTGGTCACGTATAGAACCAGGAGTCAACCTTTGCAATCTGCAGGGAGCAGCAAGGATCATGACCTACAACCAAAGCAGGAGGAAAGGCTTGACTTGAATAAAAGGAGAAGCTCTGTGAGATAGGCAGCCTCTTACTTTATTAAACAGAGAGGCTGGGGCAGGAAATTAGAGCCCAGGTTAGCCCGGACACAGATCTTTGATATGTTTCAAAAGACTCGGCCTTGGCTTCTTGAAATTATTATGTGTAGATGTGTGAGTGTGTGTGAGTGTGTGTGTGTGTGTGTGTGTGTGTGTGTGTGTGTGATTCTTGAGTGTGCCTTTAGCGTTTGCCTTTTTCAAAAGGTCTCATAAATACCGGGGCAGCGTTTATCCCAGACAAATGTCTTTTCTACAGAAGCATGTAGGATGCATAGTTGGTCCCATCCTATAGAGCCTTTTCCTCTTGCTGAAATACGAAGCCTTTAAGTGGAGTCACTGCTGCCTGTCCAGGGCTCTGCCCAGAGCAGGTTTCCTTCCTCTGCAGTCTGTGCCGGTGGGATGAGTGGTTTGCAGACAGCAAAGGGGGAACAGCCATGTCTTGGCTACTGAGCAGAGCCGTGTGCTTTGATGATTTCCCAAGTGCTTTTGACAAATTTCTCCTCTCTGACACAGGAGTTAAGCTTTCAGTTTTGCAGAAGAGCAGAACTACAAGGTGGTATTGGCCCAGGAGGAAGCATAGAGATAAGTCCTCCTTGCGTAGCGACGTGAGGGTGGGGGTAGGGAGGGATAGGAAGGGAGATTGGCAAAAGGGAACTGGAAGGAAAAGGTGGGCTGTGGTGCATGTGCACTCTGGACAGGGTGGGAATTGCACTGGAGGGCATCCCAGCAGGAGCACCTGAGGCCAACACAGGAGTAGTTTTGGTTAAAAAAAAAAAAAAGGCCTAACTTTCTGAGGAAGTAATTTTTGCTCCAGATGTCTCTACATTTCGAATGGCATCTCTCTTTCAGTCTTGTAACACCATTCACACCTACAACTCAAACTGACATTATAAAAAGTAAAACATGAAGCACATTTCCTATAACCCTTGGAGAATCAGTATGTGGATGATATACCTCTCCAATGCATACACCACTAACTGCAGTATTTGGAGTAGAAAGGGAGAGTAGTGCAGAGAAATGAGCACTGCAGGGAGAAAGTCTTGCTTTGAGTAGAGAACCCATTGCCATTTTAGTCCAGTGTCCCAGTGAGTGAGCGAGAGATTCCCAGATATTCTGTATTTCACTTGAAAAATGGGGTGGGAGAAATACAGAGGTTATCATGAATGCATTAAGCATCAGATAAAAGGTAGAAAGAGGACATGTCTGTGTGCTTCAGGGGAACTTCTTACCACTGCACTGACTTTGCTAGTCTCCGCTGTATCTGTGGAGCAGAAAATAGGACCAGGTAAAATGAATGTGGCTGGCCATCACCTGTTCTTCCCTGACATTCCTCTTGGGGCAGTGTCTCCACTGTGTCCTGACATTTAATTCTGATGTTCTGCTGCCAAAATCATAGAACATTTATTATAACTAAACAAAAAACAGCAAAAATTTACCTTTATACAAGAAATGTTTAATTAGTTTTAGGTTAACTTTTGGTTTAAATGCTAGTATATATATAATCATATTTTAAATAGATAAAATCATGTTACATTGTATTTTTAGTTCATTTCTGTATAGCAATTATTCTAAATGTTTTTCTCTGGTCTTCATAAGGACTATTTTTCATTGAGGAATGCTGTGGCATCAGGTTGACAGATCATACTTAACCAACCCCCTTTCCTTGCTGGATATTTATATTACTACCATTGTTTTGGCAGGGAAGCCTACACAAAAATTGCTTTTTATCTCTTTTCATTGATATGGCTGTGAAGCCTGGCTCAGGAGCCAACAGTGACCGTCATGGCCTTTGGTTCCCTCATTAAGGACAAGTGAGTTGGCTTCATTTCTGGGGTGAAATATTGAAGTTGGGCAGCATTTGTCCTCCCCAAATCTTCTTCTTGGTCCTCTGTCTCAAGCCCTTCTCCGTGAAAAAACAAAACAAAACAAAAAAACCCAAAAACAATTTGTTGTGCATAGGAACTGAAACCTATGTTTTCCATAAGAAATCTAATGTGTTCAAATGGAAAACTCCCTATAGTGTCAATTTGATTTAATAAAATATATTAAGGGGCTACTCTGTGGTGAAACTGCCATCTGTGGAGCGTCAGTAATGGTTAAACTCAAAGGCTCTGACTTAGAAAGGCCTAGGATCATAGCTCTGCTCTGTTCCACAATGGCTGGGTAGCCCCGGCAAGCACCTGCATCTCTAACACCCAGTTTCTTCACTTGCAAACGTGGGAAGCATGTGCAATAAAGCACATGAGGTATTTGATATGTGGGAGCCAGAGCTGGGGGACCAGATCAAGAGGAATCCCGCACGGGAAAGAGAGAGACGGAGACCTTATGGAAAGGGTGACCTGTCCTGAGTTGGCCTCTCCTTCCTGAACTGATATCAACTGTGAATTTCAGGAGAACAGTGCTGAATTGAGCGTAATATTTTTTCAGATGAGAAAAAATGCCCTTAGGGGAGAAAAACCTGGCTGGGCTTTGACATTCAATTTCCAAGCACTTTAGCTTCTAAGAGAACTCTAAAGATGTCTTCCTAACCTACTTTTCTGCTACATTCTCTGGCCTGTCTGCCTCCCCCACCCCACCTCGTCCTTGTGGGCTGCTGCTTATACCACAGGCCAGGGATTTGGGATAACAGAATTTCTGACTTAGGCTTTTCTAGAAAGGCCAAAATGGAATGTTGAAAAAATGAGAAAACAGAAGAAAAAAACTAAAAGAGTACACTGCACATTGCTGCTTTTCCTTCTTAATTCACAGAAATCAAGAAATGTGATAGAAATTCATAGCATTTAAAAAGAAGAAAAAGCCAGAAGTGTTAGAGTGCATGCCTGTAATTCCAATACTTGTGAAGCTGAGACAGGAGGATCACAGGTTTGAGGATAGCCTCAGCAACTTCAAGAGACCCTGTTTCAAAAAAGTAATAAAAGGGGGGTGTGCCTGAGAGTATAGCTCAGGGGTAGAATTACCCCTGGGTTTAAGCTCTGATACAAATAACTCAATAAAATAAGGATAAGAAAAATTAAAAGAGCACAACCCAGTGAAGCCCTTATAGTTTGGAACATATATTTGCATTTGACAGAGAGCAGAAGAGCCCCTATTTATTTGATGCTAGTAATAGTTTGGATTTAGAATGTCCTTTAATCTTCACAGCAACAAGAGAGCAATGTTGGAAGTGGGCCTTGGTTGCTACTGAGGGGTCCCTGTTTGTTTGCCTGTAGGGATTATATAAATCTCTTTGATTTCAAACTCTAAGATATGATAGTGGAAACTAGCTCTCTCTCTCTCTCTCTCTCTCTCTCTCTCTCTCTCTCTCTCTCTGTCTCTCTCTCTCTCTGTGTCTCTCTCTCTGCTTCTTGGCATCATGCACTGAGCTCTGCAGACCCAGCCTCGCATGAACTAAACCTCTAAATCTTCAAAAGCTGTGAGCAAATAAATCTCCCTTTCTCTGGGTTGTGTGGCCAGTCATTTTGGATTATGAGAGAGGGACAGTTTTAACAATGCCGTGTTAGTATGTGGACTGATCCATCTTCCCGTGTTCAGTGTCCCAGTTCATTCAGCTGGTGGTGGTCCTAGGACTGTTTCTAAGTGCCGTCTTTTGAATTAATTCTAAAGAAGAGGTAGGTTAGGGAGGTGTTCTGTAGAAACCATGTTGTCTCATTTCTTGCTTTTCATCCGTGAAACCAAGGACAAATTTTTCAGGGCAGAGTTATGCTGCCATTCCAC
Organism: Muscardinus avellanarius; assembly: GCF_963383645.1. NCBI lineage: Eukaryota > Metazoa > Chordata > Mammalia > Rodentia > Gliridae > Muscardinus > Muscardinus avellanarius. The sequence continues at coordinate 17,555,582 of NC_137801.1, read as the reverse complement.
CTAAAGAAGTTTCTCCTGGGTCTAGCCTTATGCAAAGATAGCAGGTACATAGTTCAAATCCACTCTGTCTGGAAGTCGGGGTGATTGGCTCTTGCATGACTCCTGGAGGTTATATGAAGCTGGACATGGAAGTCCCAACATGTTTTCCAAGGTTAGTCCTCAATTGTGCCTGTGTAATGTGAGCAACTGCAATAGTCTTCTTTCCTTCTGATTCGCCTCCCCAGGTTGTCTGTGAGCTCTTTAAAGGAAGATGTACTTTATTTAGTAGCAGTTTCTGGCATCTGGAAGCTTCTTTGTAGCAGCATGTTATCTGGAGAAGTAAAATCGAGGACCCCGGAGAGGCAGCCTGGATTTAATGCTTGGTTCTACCGCTCACTCTGTGACCTTAGCCAAATTACCCAACTCGTCGAAGCATCAATTTCTTCATCTATAAAAATCAGACAAAGGCTCAGTGCTTATCTCAAAGGGCAGGTGTCTGGATTAACTGTGGTGCAGACTGCACTGAATCCCTTCATTAAATATTGGTTATTACTATAGTTACTGTTATTGTTGTTGTTTTCATGTCCAAAAACCATAGACATTTGCAGGGGAAGCAGGCATATATTACAGTGAAAATTTCATTTTTGTTCTGTTTCCTTTCAGAATTGAATAGTCTCAGTTTGGACATCATCCTGATGTCTCTTTAGACAGTGAGTTTCTGGCTTATCCTATGTGACAGTCTGTATATTTACTTGGTTATTTATTTACCTTTATCTTCCTCCACTAGCAGGTTGGCTCTTTCGTTCTGGTTCTTTGCTGTACAGCTTCTAACTCATAGTGGTGAATTAGTGACTCGATAAAGAAGAATATCTCTGGGGCTTTGTATTTTCTAGTTTCAGATACTAGCAGAGGGAACTTTATAAATTCCAAGTCCAAATTGGAAAGCCCTGGAGAACATTATGTTAAGTGGGTTAGCCAATCACAGAGAGTGAAGGACCATATGTTTTCCATAATATGTGCAGGATAGAGAGTAAGTGGGATAAGAGAGATTCTAGATGATGAGGAGAAACACCAGGGGAGCCAGGGAGGAGAAATAAGGGTAGAAGTGGAGGAAGACTGGAGTCCATTAATAGAAATACTGCCACAGACTATGCGTACACATGTGAACATAGACCAATGTCAATCTGGGTACTCTGTACTGGGAGTAAAGAGGGGAGCACCAAGAGTGTGTACACGTATGTCATTGTCAACGTGATTTACATTAAGATATGAGACTATAATGCACCAATAAAGCCAAAAAAGAAAACATCAGAATAAAAATAACAATTCTTCAGGGAGGAAGCCTTGGCCTCTCTTGGGTCAAATGCTCACACAGTGGACATAGGACAGAAACAGGTGGTAAAATGGCCTTGAGGGAAAGGATATCCTAGAACAAAAATGCAGTGCTGAGCAGATATAACAGGAGATGCTGAGCAAAAATCATATTGTCTTTTTTTTCCCCCAAAGAGTTTACCTATAGTAATTTCATCCTTTTCTCCCTAGTTTTGAATTTAGGAAGAACAGGCCATCTTGACCCAGAAAAGTCCTTTATGCATTTAACTGAAAGAAGATCACTTCCATCTTATCCTACAATCAGGCAGCAAGTATTTACTGAGTAATGATTGCCTGCCAGCAGTATGCAGCAAGTACTCTGTGATATAGAGAGATAGACATGCAAAGGGGAGAAATAGATTTGGGAGTAATTTACATCCTGGTGAGAGAGGAAGCACTGAAAGTGGATGAGCTCTCAGAAAAGACAGGTGGAGTCGGAAAGGGATGGGATCCACTGTTTCAGGGGACTCCTCCACAGAAGGAGAGGGTGGAGACGATGTGCCAGCTGGAGCTGGGTGAAGACGCACTTCTGAGAACCCTGTCTTTGTCCAGATCCAGGCCAGGAGACAGGGAATAAAAGAGGTCCTCCAAAAAGAGATCCTTCAAAGAGAGTTTCATGGAGGAGGCTGATAAGCCTAGAAATACGAGCACCCCAAAGACACAGGTTCTGTTTTATCCAAATTTGTTTGCTTATTTCTTATCACAAGCTCTGTTTCTTAAACCACACAGGTGGTATACATGTGAATTAAAAATCCCAACTATTAGTGTACCCATTGCAGCCTGGGCTGGTCATGAGGAAACAGCACCAATTTCTCTGCCCTCCAAACTGAAAGGACAAATGATAGAGTGTCTCCCTTCCTCCCGTGATGTTGATTACTGTTAGTTATTTTAACATGCTTCTGAGAGCATCTTCCATGCTTTTGAGAGATTCATAAACAGAATAATTTCAAGAGTACATGGTGTCCTTAGGGATATTCAAGCGCACAAAATTTGTAGTGTCTGATCTAAATTGATAGACTTTTTTGAAATGATTGACAATTACCAATAGCTAGAGGATTTAAAATTTATTTGATATGCCCTGTGATTATACTACTTCAACTTCTATTTCTTAGAAGGCTCATGATTCATCCACTGTGGAAGGAAGGAACATTTTAAAAAACTTTCAGGGGAAATTTGGTGAATAAAGCATACCAGATTAGGTTAGATATTTGTCTGATAACATTATTTACCTGGCTTGTCACAGGGAACCTTACCACCATGCTAAAAAATATTCATTGATCTAGATAGCATGTATTAAACCCCATATGATAGCAAAGAAGCATTCTTGTACTTCAAGAAGGTAACAACTAAAGAGGAAGAAAATAAGACAGATGCTCAGATAATTATAGTACAATCTAACAGGTGGTGGTAACCAAATATCTAGCATATTTCCCAGCATGGTAAAAAATAGTATTTTTGAATGGATAAATATAAGTGAAGACACTGACTAAAAAGTCTGAGTGATTTCAGAGGAGGAAGAAAGGAACTTGTAAAATGATGGCTTTCTGTTGGATATAGAATTGTAGAGGAGATAGAGAGTTTGTACATGGAGAGATAAAGGAGGAATTTGTGTGTGAAGACTGGGTACAAACATTAAGATAGAAATCAGACAATGGGGAAGCCATGGGGGCAGATTTTAGCAGAAGGTAGACCATCTTTATTATCTAAAGGATCTTCCAGAGTCATGATACTTACCATGCCCAAACACAATGTGTTAGTAAACATGATTTTTATTTATAGAACAGATGCTAAGTTCTTTTTGAACTTAAATCTTAAAGAGATCTGGCTATCATACTATATGTAAGGTGTGTTAAGTCTCCCTATTGTGTGGGATATTCAACAAATTTTTGTATTCTTTACAACCAAAAATTTAGGTAAGGTAGAGACAGTTTATAAATAGCACTTAAAAGAAACTTTTATAAAGAGGACAACAATGTTTACCATTCTTATTAGAAATCCTTTCACAAATATAAATTTTCTATTTTAAACAAAATGGCACATGGTATCCTTTGTCATGTCTCACTGAACTCTTTTGGTATAAAGAAAATAATTGCTGTTCTTAAATCCAATACCTCAACTATATGAAATGGAAAAAATTCACTTTTGTTCTTACTATTTGTTTTGAACAAATTAAATGGGTATCCAAATAGTCTAATATAGCAGCTAAGGATAGAGGATCTAACATTGAATACCATGTTTCAACATGATATACTATAAATACCCTCCTTACTGTATGGTAATTTACTTAAAACTTAAAAGTAACCATTGGAAGAAGAAGACAGACATATGTATGGCTGATGGAAATATCATTTGAATAAACCACCAAGTCTAAGCAGTCATTTATATTGGCTTACTTCATTGCGGACCAACCTTCTATGTAGCATCTTGGGTCACCTGTCAGCTGTTATAATATTTAGATATCTTATATTTGAAAAAATAAAGGGCATAAAAATAAGAAAATAAATACATCTTTAAGTATGTACCAGTGAGATATCAAATGAGTTTAAAGCAAAGCAACTATCACTTTATGCCTGAAACAAAGACATAATCTTATTGTATGTTAAGCAAAAGAGAACTGTGCTTATGAGACCACTCCAAGAAAAGCAGAGACATCGTCTCGTTTACGTAAGCGTTAAGAAATTGTGGAATTCAGGGACTGATAGAATATTATACTCAAGAGTGTTTAGATATTTGTTGACCTTTAGCTGTGGAAGCATGGTTACTTAAAAATCATTGTTACTCATTGGTTGGTTTTCAGAAATATTGGACTTTCACTGATTGGCTGACTTTCAGAAACATGGTTAATGATGCAAAGTTGTCACTGATCAATTGGGATGGATTTAAAACAGGTTCTGGTCATTACTTGCTGTGATGGCTAAAGAGAAACCGGTCCTTTCATCTGAGGATAGATTTCATTGTCAGTGGGAACCACTGTTATCATCCTCCAGGTCTAAAATTTACAACTCCAGTCTGACCTTTATTTTTGCATGTTGAGGAAAACAGTGAGAAAAGGATAAAATTCTTTTTACAAGAGAAAGTATGAAAAAAATACCAAATATTAAAATAGGATGTCAAAAGTGTTGGCAGGTGAAGATAACAAGTGATATAAGAATCGTTAACTCTGAATTAAAAATATCTGTCACTGGATACAGTATAGTTCTGAAATGGTCTAAGTTTGACTGTGTATTTGCATCGCCTTCCAGATTATAGAGAGCACACTCATTTACTTCAGATCTGTGGGAGAGAAAATAGACACGATAAATTGAATTACTTTGACATATTAGTTTGGAAAAAAGTGAAAGGCAGAGGAAAGTGCCAGGTTGAAATAATGATTCTTTTATTCTTCCTTTTAGAAGCTCCCTATGACAAGAGCCTTGTATGCAGGGCTTTATTATACTGAGGATGGGATGAGGGACATTGCTGGCATGTGGTCTCAAGAAGACTGGAAAGAAAGAAATAATCTGAGTAGGCAGATGGGTTCTTCTAAAGAAGAGTCAATCTGGAATTAAACAAAGTTTTCTCTATGTACAAAGATAAGCACATGGTCTTGGGAGGAGATGAGTCTCATATCATGGTGTCTTATTTCTTACCATTGGAGAACCTGGTCATATCATCCCAGAGAACATATTGAGGCCTACTACAAATATCCTCACCTTCTGAGGCATCTGTACTTGCTAGAGGCCCATTCTGGCCCTCTAAGGACCTGACTGTCTTGTTTAGAAGACAGTAAACGCCTACCTGTTGCATTACACATTAAGTAGGCTCTGGACACCAATCAGAAGGGAATAGTTGACAAGGGAGAGTGAGGAGGGAACCCCTTGGGAGCAATCTTCCCACAGTCATGGGGGCAGTGTAAAATGGGCCAGTGGAAAGTGAGGTCAGTCTATAACAAGAGAAGTCAGGCAACTGTCCCTCCAGGGCCATATCTGAAACACCTTCATGCTTGTCTTTATTCTACCAGGTGGTGTGAGAAGAGGTGGAAAGGGTAATGAGGAAGAGAAAGAATCTTGTCTTTATGACTCTCTTCTCCTGCTGGAACCACACCTCTCTGAGTCCTTTAAAGCACCTATAGTCATCCTCCTAACATTTTTCTCTCTTAATTTCATTTTATCCTGCAGTGTTCTCCAGTTGTATCAGATATATCCAAGTCCAAGTGTTACTTCTTGTCTTGGATTTTCTACAGGACAAGACTACACTCTAGCTTCTTGGTTCTGCATGGTGAAGCTAAGCTTAGGGCGAAGGAAGAGCATAATTAAACAGGCACTCATTTTTAGACTCGATTGGCCGACTGATTAAAAATGGAAGTAACAGCTCAGATGATTATTTTGTTCCTTGGTGACATTCATCTCATAGGTTGCCCAGTGGGTCTGAAAAAAGTTATGGCTGCCTCCCATCCACAGGCTTCAGCATGACAATCTGTGAAATATGAAGAATGAATTTTGGCAACACTAGTATTACAGCACAAAGCCCAAGAATCACATGAATGGGGTCTTCAGCCTGCTGTTTACAAAGCATACATAGCATTCTGCAGAGAAGCAATGCACATAGTTTTGCACATGGAATTTTAATGCCTGGGGAGAGCCAATATGAGGTATACACCTTTTCGTGCATTTAAATATATTTTTAAAAAATGGTGAAATGGTGAAAGCATCTTGAAAAATGTTTTACTATTTTACTTTTGGTTTCCCAAATTATGCACTGCCTGGATTTGTGTACCCCTGGATAATGAGGGAACATCACAGACGGGAAGATAACAATAACTCCCGAATAGGGTGAGAGAGTCGTTTATCTTTCTGTTTCCACTCTGCCAGCAAGCATCTGAAAATCACAAACATTCCCATTTGAATAAATATTTTGGTAAGATATGTTCATTTGAATTTCTACCCTCAATAACTTAGATTGTGATGAGAAGAAAGGAAAAAGATGAAATAGTTTTTATTAAGAATTTCAATGGCACTTCAGAAAGTGCTGTTAATATTAGAATATATTTTTCTATTTATGTTCGCTTTTCCTGAGCAGGTTTGACTTGAACCGTGGAGGGATACTGCTCAATAGAAATGCGTGCGTAGGGAATGAAGACAGAAGATCCCTTATCCTCTTCATACATTTATCACCTGCTCTCTGCAGGTGTTACCAATTAAGTTATAGCCTACCTGCTACCCCCCAAAGCTTTTTTATTTCTTGTCTTGGATTTCAAGTGTTAGATACTGGAGTATATAAACTCAATCGAATTCTATGCATCCTTGATACAAAACTGTCTAGCTCCTCTAATTAAGGCATTTGAGAGGTTTCTAATGATAATTGACCTATATGAAAAGCAGGAGAAACAGCTAAGTTGTCGTAGAAAGTCTTCCAGGTTGTGCATAATGTTTAACCTAATAGCGAAAAAAAAAAGTGACATGTTTGGAGAAATCAACAAATAGTCACAGAGTGCCTCCTGGAGTTGGTCCTATTTGCTATGGGAAATGCAGAGCTAGACAAATCAGGATCCTGGTTTGCGGGATGCTCACAGGACATCTGAAGAGACCAGTTATAAACAATGCAAAGCAAAAAGATATCAAGTAGAAAATAAGTCAAACTTTTCTGGACTGGACTTCTTTTAGAGGAAATAGATGTGTGGTCCAGGGCACATTTTACTTTACTTGAGAATTTAATCAAACAATTTAAAGCGCCTAAAATACTGTTATAGAACTGATACAGTTTCTTGTCTTCTACTCTCAGGCATCTTTGTACCAACCTTCATTTCCGAGGCTCCAGCACTTTGCTCATATAACTTCTTTTGGAGTCTAGCATTCTCTCTCCATCCCAATATTTTCTACTGTCTGTGTACAAATCACCTAAACCCCATCGATTTTATTTCTCCAGCAAAGAGCATACTCCAGCTCTCACTTACTCTGATCTGGAAATCCACCTCTTTCAACACAGCCCAAAATTGGCACCAATTTAACCACTTACATTTAGTTTTGGGGTGTGGCTAAGGCTTTCGCTTCATTTACCAGGTGAGTTTCTATTAAACCATATCTCCCATGAGAGTTTGGAAAGTTACAATTAGGAGTCCCTACATAGAATTAGCTTTTAGTTTTTTTTTTTTTTTGATAAATGTCAGCCAGATTTTTTCGACTCAATTGTTGTAAGCTAGGACATTTTAATATACTTTAATTATAGCATTGTGACCATACTTCATAAAGAAATTCAGAGTGATAGAGACAGACATGCAAATGGCACTTGTTGAGCTTCACCCCAGATCTGACCCCACTCCCTTCTCTTCCCCATAAGTAATACTGAGATCGGCACTGATAATTTGGCACACGTACATAGTGTCTTTTGAAATGTTTCTTTCATCAGGTTTCTGTGCTTTCCCTAAAATTCTACATCGCTCCACTGAGGTTTCTTCTTTTATTTGGGGTCCCTCTGATATCCCAATTTTCCCCTAGAATCTGCATATAAGAGAAAGCATATACCCTTCACTGTCTGTGGCTGGCTAATCTTACTTAGCATAATAACCTCCAGTCCCATCCATTTTCCTGCCAATGACATAATTTTTTTTCTTTTTTATGGCTGAACAGAATTCCATTGTGTTTCTATCCCACAAATTTATAATCCATCCATCTGTTTATGGACACCTAGGCTAGATTAGGAATTGAAGTTAGAATATCACACATGCATATCCAATTAAATTTGAAAAGAGCCTGACAACATCATCTCTGGATTAAGTCCTCTTCTCTGCCTTTAGATAAGCTCTATCAAAATTTTCAGAGATCAATGTCATTATTGTCTTAATGTCATGTTTTACACTGCTTGGGAAATTTCAGAAATCAGATTTATCCACTGTTTTTGCTATAGGAAAAACATTGCATGCTGCAAGAAAAGAGGCCACTTACCCTTTTCCACCATAACAATTTGTTGTTTTCAACCCAAATTTCCAAATGGTCTCTTACCACTGCCTTTTATTTTTCCTCTGTGGCTAAAATGCAGGCTTCTTTGATTTCTCTTATAGGAACTTGGTTCCTAAAGAGTTTGCCTTTTCATAGGTCAGATGTTATTTGGTGCAGAAATAGCCAGCTTAAGGATCCAGAGTTGTAGTTTAACACATTTTTGAAAAGAAGCAATAAAAAAATACTGTCTTCCCCACTGTGCCTTCCAAAATGACTTATGTTGCTTTATGCTAATATTAACAGGCTGCTTCGGGCTGGAACAAGATGCTGGAAAATTGTAGTCTGCCATGCATTTCTTTTGATGTTATTCCATGCCAGATCGGCAGGGAGCTTGCACACCCTTGGCTGGGTGTAGTTCTCCAAGTTAAGAATGCTTACTTCAGCACCACTTCTAGGGACAGCTCCTCATGTACAGTTACCCTCTTCATTTTAGATTCACCCACAAAAGAAAGCATAAGGTTTTAAATAAACTATATTGCCACCACCCTTCTTTTATGTAACCCTTGCATGCTTATTTGTCTGCATAGAGTAGCTTATTGGCATTACTTTCAAATACAAATAAATTTGAGGAGAGGGCTGGCACATTGACTGTAAGATGCATATTAGGTGGTTCTAAAATGCTCTGTAATATTAAAACATCAGATACAACTTCTACTCTCATAACAGCATAACCATCCTCCTCTCACCTCTAAATACTAAAATTACCACCAGGCTGAAAAACATTACTTAATGAGCTTAAGCATAATCATAATATAATCACTGAAGATATATGTGCTAATTGCTTTACTTGTATTATCTCATAAAATCCCCATAATAAGCCCACAAGGTTGATGTTGTGATTGAGTTTAGCTTCTATGTGTCTCAGAGTAGAGTACCTGGTTTAAATTTTGGTTCAAGTTTTTCTTCTCCTATGGAAAATTGGTAAAATTTGTTAACATATTCAAGTGTCAGTTTTCTGTCAAGTGTAGTAAATGATAGTATGTATTTTAAAGCATTGTATTAGGAATTAAAATAAAATTGTGGATAAAAAGGACTTATTGAAATGCTTTAAAATGGTGATGAAAGGCAGCCATATTGGAGGCAGGATTTTCCTGTTAGGGAGGGATACTGGGAACACTCCTGGGGAAAAGTTTTTTCAGGGCAGGCTGGTGCATCCTGGCTCTTCTCTCTCCCCTGTCATCATGAACTCACACAAGTTCTCTCTTACTCTCTGGTCTCCATCATGATGAAGAACCACATGGACTGAAATGTCCAGAACTGTGAACAAATAAATCTCCTGTCCTTTAAGTGGTAGTTGTCAGGTATTATGGAGCATAGCAATGAGAATTCTGACTGAAATAATTTTACAACTCAGGAAGCAGTTATTGGTAACTAGCTTTTCTTTGTGGTACTGGGGATGAAACCCAGATATATTATACCCTCAAGCTACACCCCAGTCCTATTTTTTATTCTTTATTTTGAAACAGGGTCTCATTGAGTTGCAGAGGGCCTCACTAAGTAGCTGAGGCTGTCCGTGAACCATGATCCTCCTGTTTCCACATCCCAAATGCTGGGATTACAAGCATGCGCCATCATGCCCAGCTGGTAACTAGGTTTTAATTAATGACAACACAAAAGATATTCTTTTTTCATCATCCATCAGATATAACATATAAAACTGATTTCATTTATCCAGTTCCCTGATGGGTAGGTTATCTTACATGTGAGGTATATAAACCATTAAGTATCATATTTTAAATGGTCAATCCTAAAACAATACCAAAGGATAGAATTGATATCCTATTTTTAATTTTATTTTAAAAATATTTTCTTATGATGTTCATACCATATTATAGGATCTTTGGTTTGCTACGCTTGATACCAAGTAGTTATCCACATCACTAATTGAAAAATTATGAGCAACACTGTAAAATAATTTGTCAGTTGTGTATAATTTTTAAGGAAATTATTTCCAGAAATGAGAAATAAAGCATATGCCTTGGAACTTCACGGATAAGAAATACTTTTCTAGCCAGGCCTGGTGGTGCATGTTTATAATCCCTGTACTTGGAAGGCTGAGACAGGAGGATCACAGGTTTGCAGTCAGCCTCAGCTACTTAGCAGGGACCTCTGCAACTTAGTGAGAACTTGTGTTAAACTAAAGAATAAAAAATAGGACTGTGGGTGTACCACGGAGGTAGAATGCCCCTGGGTTCAATCCCAATACCACAAAACAAACAAACAAACCAATAAAAGAAAAGAAATACTTTTCTGCTTTTTAACTTGTGAAGTCCTCATCCCAAATATGAATTGACGGAATATAAAAGGACAGAGCTGGAAGAGTTGAATAAAAGAAAGAAAGTAACATGTGCACCCCAAGATCACTTATATTTACAAACAAGCTTTTTTTTGTGGGTAGTAGTAGGGATTGAACCCAGAGGCATTATAACTCCAAACTACACCCTTAGCCCTATTTTATTTTTATTTTGAAACAGGGTCTCACTAAATTGATGAGAGTTTCACTACTTGTTGAGGCTGTCCTTGAACCTGCAATCCTCCTGTCTCAGCTTTACAAATACTGGCACTACAGGTATGTACCACCACACCTGGCTCAACAAGCTTTTAAAAAAATGATAGAAATGAATTAAATCAGATGAGGCCATAAGGAAGAGGCTCAATATGGAAGAGGCTCAATATGGAAGAGGCTCAATATGGAAGAGGCTCAATATTACCCAATGGAAGAAGCTCAACATTGTTAATGCAGAAGAGTTTACTGTTGACAGATTAGCTTGAGGAACTTTCGTGATCTCTGGTCCACAGGAGGTGATGAAATTTTGTGTTCTTCCCATTTACTTGATGTTGGTAAAACTTTATTTGTAATCTGTTACAACATAATCACATGGTATAAAATTATTGCTTGCTCCAGAATATCATTATACTAACATACTAATATTAAAATTTGTTATTAACCCAAACATTTTTTCTGACCCTAAAGCGTATCTTACATAATTTAGCAAGCGGAAACAAATAATTTTGTCCTTGGAATATATTTAAAATCCTTTGAAGACGTGGTATGACCTTTGCAGATGTGTGCTTTTCTTTTACTGGGTGATTATTGGTTTTTAGAAGCCATGTGTTTCCCCGTTGTTTCTTGGAATTTGGGCTCGATGTGGGAGCAAACAGGAGACACATTGTCAATTTCACCAATCTAGCCAGAGAGTATCAGCAAAGTGATGATGGAATAAAGATGATGATGGTGAACGTCTTCTCATGTCTCTGCCTCAAATAATAGAATTACATAGAAAATGTCCTCATCTGGGAGTCAGGTGGTCTGGGATCAATCTCAGTACAAAGATCTAAGGTGGCTATTAAGCTCCCTCTTTCCATTTCTCTGTTTGTAAGGAAGAAGAGATAAGCTTTCCTATCCACATCTCAGTGCTGTTTGAATATCAAATAAAACAATGTTTGTAAAAATGATTTAGACTTTGTGTTGACTTGAAAATAACTGATTTGTGTACAGATGGCACTGTCATAATTCTCAGTGGTATGATTTGTAGAAGGATGGCATAGGTGCTAGTAAGAAAGATCTTCTTTGGGGGGAAGAAAGAGAACAACCCCTGTCAAGGATTGTAGGAGGGAGAAAGACATGGGCAGGTTTTAAATTTAATTGTGGAAGGTGATAAAAAAAATTTTGGACCTGAGAGATGGCAGATTATCAAGTATATCATAGAATAAGTTACAGTAACAATTGTATTCAGTAATTAATAAGGATAGCCTAATTCAACCTGAAAATGTTTAAAGTTTCCATAAACCAAGATGGTTTATGTGCATTATAAGCATGAAATCTAAGAAAAATATGTATGTTAGATTGAAAGGATAATTTTTTTCCAAAAGAAAGGAGATATATAATGAAGTTCCTGATCTTTCAGGGTGTGTGTTGTGCTTGGACTCAGCTCCACTACTAAGAAAACATTATGTGGAGTTCCCATGCATCAACAAAGTACAAGCCATCATGAGTTTTCCTGGAAGAAAAAGTCTATGTGTGAGGCAATAATAATAATGTAAGGGGGAAAAGAGATTGTAAAATGAAAGGACAGAGTTTCCTGTTTGTTATTTTTCAAAATAATGACTATGGGTTCTCTCCCCACAGAAAAGATGCTATTTATTTTTTAATGATGAGCTGTTTCCCAGAGAAACAAAGTGGCATTCTGTCGACACCATATGGCGGCGGAAAAACAGATTCCACCGTGTTTCATTTGTTAGACTGTCTTCTGCATTTCTGTATCCATAATTTATGTGGGGGCCTCTGTGATTGCCAAAATATTCAAATGGATTTCTCTTAGCAGGGCAGCCTGCACGGGGGGAGAAAGGTTTTCAAAACAGCAGGACCTGAACAGTCTCCTGCTGCTCAGAGAAGAGAACACTTCCAAGCTTCCAAGCTTCTGTCCTTCTGGCGGCTCTCATTGTAATACTAATTTACATCCTCGGTTTAGGGACCGTGTTTGCATTCAGAAAAAGCAGCTTATGTTCTTTTATGCTAATACAATCATACTTGAATTATAAGTCACACCCTTAAAGTCATATTCCTCCTTCTGCCTTGGTGTAAGCAGAGAACCTGGCCTTTAAGAAACTGATGGGAGCCGATACAGAGCCACCACTAAATGATACCATTTTGAACACATTGATTCTGCAGCTGGTTTCCAAAAAGACATCTGAGGTGGTTATAGATACATTAAAAATAGTTATGAAAGGCTTCCTTTGCTGTCTAAGCATATGATTACCAGCTACGTATTCAGAGGCTGTTCTCAGTGGAAGTTGGAATGGTTGTTCTCTGGCGCATAAATAGAAACATGTCAGATACATGATACAGAATATGAAAAGCAGATTTGATGAGTCAGACTAATTGATGTTTTGGCAAAATGCAATGTCTGAAAAAGTCACGTGTTCACAAGCTTACCCAGATAACAGGAATCTGAAATAGAAGTGTTCTGTTACAATTAACTTTTATTCCTGAGAGTTTTAGGTGCTCTTTCTGTAAGCTCAGTCATTACAAGTTCTGTTGTAGTACATCAGGGAAACATCATACCATTCCATATGGAAAAAGGAAACAGATGTGGAAAATACTGCTCAATTCCAGATGGAAAGTATCACAATAATGCAATACTATGTGAAGTTTCTTTTCCTCAAACTGTGCTAGAATGGCTAGAAGTTGAGGCTATCAAAATAGGTCATTATTTGCTGTTTGCAAGTACAAATAGAATATTAAGGCTTTGGATTATAAGGGGGGGAATGAAAATCCTAGAGGGCCAGAGGGCCAAAGTGATTCCCCATATCTTTTTATTTAAGTTTTTTTTTGGTGCATTGTATTCATACATTTTGTTGAAGTTCACACAGTAGTCACTGAGCCCTCCCCTAGTTCCCAACTTATTCCCTCCTCCTCCCCTCCTTTCCATCCTCAGCCCCATGGTTAGCTTTGATAAGTTTGATTCCCCTTTCTTCTAAACCCACTTATACAGAACTCTCAGTATCTTATTCCTACTCAGGATGAGGGAACAGGATGTGCATCTGAGCTCAATTTCTTGATGATTTTTCTTCTCAGGAAGCAGAATTTTAGCAGAATTTTAGCAGATCCTAGGTGTGGGTTTTGCCAGGTTAAGTTATCCAAAGTTTGTTTTTCCACAGAGAGCCTTCTGATGGAGAACTGAAAGACAGTCAACTTCAGAGAACTCTCTCATAGGAAGAGAGAATACCACTGAGCTATCCAAGTTTGGTAAATGAGTGCCCCCATCTGCTCTTTTTTGAAAGTGTGAAATCTTTTGCCTAGAGATGGATCAAAAGGTCAAAGGCAGAGTTAACAGTAGTCTCAATTGATTTGCTATGTTTTCCAGTATCTTGTCAGTTTGACTTGGCTCTAGACCTGGTTTTATTAAATGACATAACACTGAGTAATTTCTCCAAATTCCAAAACACTTGATCCATGCATTGTTGATATCTGACAATTGGGACATTTCAAAGAGCCTCAATTCTCCCAGGAAATCTTGTTGGAGGGGAAGTATCTAACTTGAATCCTACCCTATTGTTAGAAGTCAAATCTCATACTTTTCTTCTTTTCAATTAAAAAGTTATACATTCAATTAGACTACATCTGTGAACCTGCTTTAGCAGTAATTAAGATGAACATTATGATATGGGTAATAAAAAGTAATAGTTTTCTTCAGTCTCTTGGGTTTTCTGAAATACATTTTCTCGATGGAAATCAAATTATTTTATTGCATAGCAGTGATTCCCTCTATTCAATAGGTGAAACGATTCATGGTCCGTTGCCTATGCAACTACTAAGGCAGAATCATTAAGAATAAAGTTTAGTAAATAAAGTTATTGGTGGGTGCTTTTACACAAAAGGCTTGGACCTGTATTAAATTAACAGGGAATAGCTGTAGAGTTTTCTCTAACTAACCTATTCTCAGTGGAGAAAAGAAATGAAATGGCCTTATTCAAGGACATCCGTTTTAAATCTATACATATTTTATAAGGATGGAAAAATTGCTTATTTTCAAACAGGTGCTATTGTAAAAATTATTTTGATTTTTCTTTTGCCTCAGGGCCCTTGAACAAAATAACAATATATCATGTACATAGTACTTAGACATTAGGTTATGTCTGTGTTTTCCATAATTGGCTCAGGCAGATGGAGGCTCACATATAGGGTTCCTCTCTTTCCCCAGTGTCTTCCCATAAGGAAAAATCATACCTCAAATGGGACCGGCCTCTCATTGCTCATTCTGCAAATTGTCAACTAAAATGGTACCATTTCCTTCAAGATAATGACATTAGATTGAAATGTATTCTGACAACTTATTTGATAGATAATTCTCACTCTCTATCAACACACTCCATTCAAATGTTTCTTGTATTTTGTGGGTAGGTTTGTATTTGAACAACTACAAAAACACTGTATTGGGAATTTTTGACCCCGCTTTTCTTTTGGGTTGCAGGCTTTCTGTAAGTAATGAGTATATTATGAAGTTTATTATGGGAAAATTTGCTCTTTAAGGAAGTAAGGTATGAAAATACGGTGCCACTACACTATCACCAAATTGTTTCCACTTGCCCCTCTAGGGAATGGAAGAAACTGAGTTTAGGATTCCATGTTCTACTTATCTGTCTATTTAAAGACCAGTGGCACCTATCAATGATATAAGTAGCAAGCAGAAATTGATATTTGGTTGGAGGAAGGATCAGTGAGTAACCAAAAAACTTAATACATCCAAGGAAGAGTATTGCAATATTCTTGAAGCTAAAAGGCTAAGTTATTTTCTAGCTATAATGAGGTGGTCAGTAAATAATTGGGAAATATTATAAAGTGAACCAATTCTTATGAGTATAAACATTTTGGAAAAGAGTGACATATATTTCAAGGAGAGATTTCTCCTTTTAGAAACCAAATGGCTAGACACCAAGAAAATCACCTACAGAAAATTAGGACAACAGAAAGAAAACTATTTATGTCTTCAATCATCGTATCTTCTTCACTCATGTCCTTTTTTTTAAAGAGGATTACCCCCAAGTAAGATCTATTGACCCCAGAAAAATGGAAGCATAAGTAGGATGATTCAGCCAGGTTTTTTCTTTTGACAATTTGAAATAAGAAACATAAAATAGGCATGTTTGTGATGCTGATTCAAAATCATCATGGTACCATTATGGTCTGAGCACTGAGTCTGCTCCTTACACAGATTCTGGGCTTATGCAGGTAGCGGATGTGGTAAATGGTATCACTGGTCCCAGTTCTGTACCTCTTTGTCTCTAAGTCCTGTGCCAGGAAACTCACTCTCTTTCTATTGGAAGGGCATAGTAAATTTTCTGTCCCCTTGATATTGGGTGTGGCTGTTTAAATTTATTTGGCCCTGAATTGGGTGGAACAAACAGTAGGCTAGTTTTGAGTTGAGATTCGGATATGACATGTCTTCAGGGGTTCATGTTTACAAGCCTGGTCTTCAGTGCTGCAGTGTGGTGGCAGTGAGGCCGTTAAGAGATTGGGAGGTTGTTCCCAGCTCCTCTCTTCACTGGCTTACTTCTTAAGTGGTTATGTGATGTGTTACTATCACATGTGCTCCCTCTATTGTGACAACATCTGCCATGCCTTTGAACCTGCAGGACTGTGAACTAAATAGACATTTTTGCTTTGTACAGCAGACTGCCTCAAGTATTTTATTGTAGTGATAGAAAATAGATTACTCTAAGTCTTTAATTAGCTTTGAATATGTCTGCTCACCCTTTTGTGCCTCTGCGATAGCAATAAACCAAGCCACGTGCCTCAGCTAGTCTACAGGTTAAAAGAGTAAGAAATTTACATGGAACAGAATTATACAACTAACTGAAAGACTATAGTGAGAAGTAATCACTGCAGATACTGCAGCTTGCAGTAGAGCTGTCCAGCTGAGCCTCACTCAGATCGATCGAACCCCACCAAATCCATAGACTCATAAGTGATTTAGTTATTTATCCCTATTGGTGCATTGTAATTATGTATCATCATGAGGTACAAAGTGATAGGCTATGCATACACACAACACTTGGTGTATTTCCTCTGGATCTCATCCCAATCTGTCCCTCTTCTCAGTACAGGGCATTGGGATTGGTGTTGATAATTTTGTATATGTACGTTTTGCATATTTATTTATTCATTCATTTATTTATTTGGTGGTACTGGGGTTCCTGGAAGCCCTTCTACCTCCAGGATCACTCCCAGACCTATTTTATATATATATTTTTATTTGGAAACAGGGTCTCTTAAGCCAGTGAGGCTGGCTCCGAACCAGCATGATCATCCTGTCTCTGCCTCCCAAGCACAGGAATTACGAGCATGTGCCACCACACTCGGCCATATGTACTATTTAAATCGTTACCTTCATTGTGAATTTAAACTATTATTAATTAATTCATTGATGTATAAATCCATTTGTTGATATGCTGCAATGGCTAATCAATAAATGAAAAGTTCTAAGACCTGAGACCTTTCTCTTAGATGCCATGAGATCTGAGTCCTTTGGGTGGAGCTTCTTTGAATTAATTTATGTTACTCAAGAAAATATTTACTGCCTTGAGAAACCACCAGAGGACCTTCAGATAAGTTTGTAGCAAAGAAGAGCCTGCTGTTTGGATCTGGTGCTGTAATGCTCATTGAAACCACAGACCATGCAGGAGCCCCTCTCTTTATTCCCAAATGATCCTATAGAAATGTAGACTCAAGAAGCAAAACCCTGTGTCTTCGTGAAGGACTTGCAAAGACTCAAATTACTTGAGGTGATGAATAGATCCAAAGGCAATTTCGAGCATACAGTGTCGAGGAACCATAGAAGCAACTTGTAATCAAAAGTTTCTTTGTGCCGGGCATGGTGGCACATGCTTGTAATCCCAGCTCTTGGGAGGCTGAGACAGGAGGATCGCACAGGTTCAAAGCCAGCCTCAGCTACTTAGTGAGGCTCTCAGAAACTTAGTGAGACCCTGTTTCCAAATAAAGTATAAAATAGGCCTGGGCCTATAGCCTGGAGGTAGAAAAGTCTCTGAATTCCACCCTCAGTACCATGAAAAAAATGTTTTTGTGAACATGGAATTAGAAAAATAGAAATCCAAAAGGCAAGTTTTAAACATTTCAGGACATATAGCACCATACACTGGCTCTTTAATACCACTGTGGGAGCCTGTACTCTGCGTCTTAGGGAGAGGATCCAGCCTGCTAGATGGCATTGCCAATATCTGTGTCTGCGAGACTACACTGGCTGAATGTTTTTCTCATGGCAGTACCCAGAGTGTAGTGTTCTACCCTTAAGCTGCCTTGCTCTGTAGCATGAACTACAGAGCAAGACTACTATTCTCTTCTGATTAGAGTTTCATACTCCTAGGGAACATTTTAATTTCTCTTTCTAAAATATCACTGAAGAGGATAATTTCTACTGATCCTAGGACAGGCATGGAACAAACCTATAATCAATGAATATATAAATGAACTCTGTGTGTGTGTTTTTAATGCTTTCAAAGGTATCAGTGTTACCTGATATTTTCAGGAAAATTTAGGGACAGGATTTCGTTTCATGGGCAACCACATCTTTCTTTTCTCTTTTTCTTTCATGGTGTTCTTAATGTGGTAATAGAGTTGAAAGTTATTATGTAGAGGGATTCTGACCTTCTCCTTCAGGGCTGAAAGATCACACAGAGAGCAGGATGCACAGGGCTGGCGACCAGTTCCCAGCGGAGCTAATTGATAAGAAACATATTTTATGAATGAAGTTACAAGATAAAAACTGAGACTAATGAAATACCCCAATGACTCCAAAGTAATTAAGGAAGGCATTCCATACACTACCTCTAATTAGACACTGAGGCTGAGAATTCACAATTGACTCTGTATTCTCTAGTGGTGCTGACCTCTCCTTTAATACTGTAGCAACTGTGAATATTCACAACAAAGGGAAGAGAATGCTACCTTCTCAGGTGACAATGAACCATTTAGGGGAGGATGGGAGGGGGGCCAGATGAGTACAACCATGGTGAATTTAACATAATCTGCAAGTTTTTCAAATGATTCCCTTAGCCAAACAAGTTCAAGATATTTTTTTAAAAAATAATTTTTGTAGCACAGACCATTTCAGCTTTGAAAACATGATAAAAACAAGGTCTAGACATTTTAAAAATGTGTTTATTTTCCCTTGCTAATATTTTCAACTTTTAGTGTACTCTTAAAGCTAGCTTTCCTTAATCATGGTTTCTACAAAATATAATAACTCTAAAGTTGTATTGATCTTACATATTGTTTTACAGGAATCTCAGGCCACAGGCCTGATTCTGGGACCTTATCAAGCAGACCAGACAGGACTACTTGCTACCTTTAGAGTCCCATTATGGGGTGGGGGGAAATGGAGAAAGAGAGAGGGGGGGAGAGAAGAAGAAGAAGAAGAAGAAGAAGACGAAGAAGAAGAAGAAGAAGAAGAAGAAGAAGAAGAAGAAGAAGAAGAGGAGGAGGAGGAGGAGGAGGAGGAGGAGGAGGAGGAGGAGGAGGAGAGGAAGGGGTGAGGAGAGATGGAGAGAAATTGTGAAACAGGAGGAAAGGAGCTTATTTTGGTGTGGCCATATTGGGAAGGCAGTTGTAAACTGTCTTTCCCATATGGACACCAGCTTCAGGTTTATACAAGGGAAGGACAGAAGTGGGGAGTGGAGGTACACATATGCATGGCAATCTTAGGCTGCAGTATGGTTGCAGGTCTTGTTCTTCGGGGTCCTGCTGGGGTCCTGCTGGCACCAGAAAAGCCAGGGAAATCATCCTTGCTTGGAGGTCCATTTCTATTCCATGCATGAGATGACTGTCTGCAGGAAGCTGGGAAGAAGAAATAATTTATAAAATGAGAACAGGTTAGAGGGGCAACATGGAGTCAGTTAAGACATGGACCAAATTCTCCTTCTGGGCAAGGGCCAGAAGTACCGCTCCTCAGTTCGCAACTCTCCTTCTGGATGTTCTCCTTCAAATTACCTCACTGGGATCTTACTGTTTTTCAAAGACAAGATAAAACCGTCAAAGACAGACACCAAACAATAAGTTTTAGCTAGCAGGTATTAGTTTAGTATTTAGTGTATGTTCTAGACAATAATGATAAAGTAAAGGATTTGACCATTTAGCTGTGATCTAGAATTTTACAATCTATTCTCAGAAATGAAACATAACACACAGAAAATGGTGAAACTAACAGAATACGACAGAGTATAGCATGTGTGTAACTGTGTGCCAGACTTGGTCTTGTAGGCGTTTGGATGAGGGGAGATGAGCAGGGCTTGAAATACCAGGGAAATCTCCAGAGTGGGAGGGGAAAGGCAGCGTGTATGAAAAAAAAAATCAAATTTGGACAAGTGGAGTGGGAAGCGGTGGACAGTGAGTTGAGTGAATGTCTTGAAAGGGAATTTTAGCATGAAGTGTTCGCGCCAAAGGGGGAAAGTGTGTAACTGGCTCTCATGAAAACCAAGCCAAAATTATATCAGTTTCAGTAGAGCAGGGCACTTTGGCCAGGTTATGAATAATTAGAGATGACAGGATGGGATAATTTAAACTCACTTTGAATTCCTCTTTACTTAAGAGATCTTTCTTTAAAATGGAATCTTAAAAGCAGACAAGGACATTATGTGGTATCTATGTAAAGATTCTTTCAACTGCAGAAATGTATTCTCGGTCAGTAATGAATGCAGATGGTCAGTGAGCCCTCAATATGCTGTGTAATACTTTGTACAATAGACATATTTTATGTAGAGAAATCTCATCGCTTTAATGCATTTTCCAAAGGCATTCAAAATCCTTAGAAGTGTTGAAAACCAGTGACATACAGCATCTTTGCGAGATGGTCACCCATGAACAGTGGAATTACAGGGACTGCATGAGCTGTTAGTTTAGCTGGATCTAATTTCAACTGAGCTCTGACTTTCCCTGAGTTGCAGTGAGCTGGAGCCTCCTGGCCAGTGGTCCTGGTTTGATCTTTCTTTATAGGTGAGGCTGTGTATCTGGGAGGGTTGATGTGATTAGGAACCAGTCAAAACGGGCCCTCAGTGCTCAGTGCCCAGGTAATTCTATCTGCATTGATTACCGTGGCATATTCCTCTCTCAGGAGGATGTAAAGATTGAGTTTCCCATTTGCTTTTACTCCCTTTATAAAATTAAATTAAAATAAAGAAGAAAACCTGAGAGACCACTTAGCTTAGCTCACGGAGATTAGGATACATGCATGCAAAGAAGCACAAGAAGGGCAATCAACAAACAGAACCATCTCCATTGCTCTTCTTTGCTTCGCTGAATAGACTGTGGAGGCATTTTTATATGGGGTTCATAAGTTTTCTCCCTAATGAGTAGAAGCTGTTTAAAATAACCCACTGATTTAGAGTTTTCTCTGACTTATTTTTAAATGTGATGTATTAGAATCCCCTTTCCACTCACATCTTTCAGAATTGGTGCCAATAATGTGGGGGGACCATAAATTATTCAAAGTGGGGGCAGCCATATAACAGGCAGGAAGGCTTGCAGTTTATTAAAGGGAGCTGTGCACAAATGCACATTTGCCAGCCCTGTCGACAACAAATCAGAAATGATATATGACCTTTCTCACACGCCCGCAACACTTAATATCTTTGAAAGACATTAAAGATGCCAAATATTTAAACCACAATCCGAGAGGCAGTGAAAATATAGTATTGCTGTTTACAAACAGGCTGAGAGCTTGGTTACAATTACCTATACCTGTCTTTTCCTAAAGGGTAAACATCTTTCACATATTTGTTTGCTAGTGTACTTTGCTTTGCAAAATAGTTCTGATCCTGAGGTGGTGTTTGTTAATCCAACCCCACTTTACCATAAACTAGAATTATCATTTCAGAGGCAGTTCTATTTCATTTATGTTCAATTTCAAGTTTATGTAGGCTTCATCATTTACATTTCTTTGTCTCTTTCCCCCTGCCCTGTGTTTAATATTGAATGATTTATAAGTAGCTCTTTTAAAGCACTGGAAAAACTGATTATTTTCAAGCAGGTAATAGTGAATATCTTGGAAGTAAAATATCAGTTTCCTAATTCTTTTGCTTTTTAAGTTGGGTATTGGCTTATCTTAAATTTTCTGTTAAAATTCTTAACAAAATAATGTTTAAAATTAAGCATATAAAAGAATCTACAAAATAGAATAATTAAATCCATGTGATGATGACCCAACCTCAATTATTATCCATCATAACCAATCATGTTTTAACTAAACCCTGCATTACTTTATTTTAATTGAAAGCAAATATTAGATAACCGATTATATCATTTAATCCATAAAATTCCAGGAATTCTAAAAGATAGTGGTGTTGTAAGAATATAACTGTATTACCATAATTACATATGAGAACGTTTAAGACTTGAATATTATCAAATATCAGCATTACTTACATTCTCCCAATTGTCTTATAATTGTTTCTTTTTAGCATTTTGAGTCAGGATCTTTGTTACATTCTTTGGTTGTAATTGCTTGATAAATGTTTCTCTTGAAGATATTTTATTAGTTCTTTTATTTTTAATTTCCTCTTGTTTTATAATCTATTTTAGAGGGAGGGTACTAGGAATTTAACACAGGGACACTCTGCCTACAACTCCAGCACTATTTTATTTATTTATTTTTTAAATTGTGAAACAGGGTCTTGCTAATGTGTTGAAAGCCTAGTTAAATTGCTGAGGCTGATCTGGAAACTCTGATCCTCCTGTCTCGTTCTCCCAAGTACTGGGAAAACAAGCAAGCACACCACCATACTCAGCTATAATATAATATTCTTATTTTATTGGGGGAAGAAACTGGGCCGTTTGTCCTAAAGACTAGTTCCCTAAACTGTGTTTTTTTTTGTTCTTCCAACCCATGTAGTACTATTTAACACAAGTCCCTGTTCCTTGCATTTCTTATAAGTGGATAATTAGGTGTACAGTATCACTTGATTGAGTCCAGGTTCAATTTTTCAGTAAGTAGACTTCGTAGATGATTCTACTCAGTTTCATCAGGAAAACAATCTGGATGTCTCTTTGTTTGCAAATTTGGCAGCCACTGATGACCATTGCCTAGATCTGTTATTTTATTTAAGGGTGCAAAAGTGGCTTTAAGATTTAGCTCATTAAGAAAGGTGGGATAAATATTTGGATTCCTTTTATTTTCCTGTTTGCAATGGAATGGATTATTTTCTAGCAAGCTCCAAGGTGACAATTGAGGTTTCTTTTCTTAATATTCTTTGGAACTCATGGATTTTAACCAATTTACGGGTTTCAATGCATTGCCATTCTTATTCTTAATAGTGATCAAATTGCACCATCATTGCCAGCAGGAACTTCTTTAAGTTGGCTCCTCAGCAGTTTTGACATAACTCCAGCAGTATTTTGATGACTTTTTTGCTTTTTGGCTTGATAAAGTACTCCAGGTTCATCTTGTAACTGGAATCAGCAATTTTTCAAGAATCTCTGGAGACCACAATCCAGGCATTAGACGTGTTTATTGGTGGTGAATTTGCTACTGTTTCTAGGCATTTTTAGTGAACAGAATTAGGAAACACTTTGGGAAAAGACAAACCATATCATATATTCATTCTAGCACTTCAGAGACAGAAGGTGAGTTACCTAAACTCATCACTTTTAGACCATATCCTCTGAAGCCTGTGACCCCTAAATCTTAGATTTAAAAGATACAAGCATCAATATTCATTGCCATAACTCAGAAAATGCCTATATCACTCACAGAATAACATGAACACTCTATGTGTTCATTCCCAGAGAAGAATATGGGTAAATAACATATCACCCTCCCCCTGGAGACATTTAAGATATAATACATCTATTCCACAAACATAGAATGACCACCACCATATGGCTGGCAGCATTTCAGATGTACAGAGTCAGCAGAAACATAACAGAGAAGTTCCCTTCTTCTCTTTTTTAAACTATAGTTATTGTTATGAAGAAAATATGAAGGGTAATAACAAAGCATTGATAAAGAGGCCCATAACTCATATAAGTTCAATTAAGTCTTTTTCTAAGGGTTGAGAGATAGAGCAAGACATTATATTTGGCTTACTGAAAATTTATCCCATCAAGGCATGTAACTGTCCCAGATCTCATGAAAAGAGAAACATATTAAAAGAAGCTAATATTAGTCCTTGACTCTGATATAGGGTAAATATGAGTGGAAATCACTGTTTTCCACTCTTCTTCCAATCAACTAAGATTTTTTTTTTTACCATCAAGGCATGTATTTTAATCAAAAGAAAAAATGCTTCTTTTCTTCATACCAATTTCATTGCATAGAACTTACAATAAGCCTCACATATTTAAATCACAAGATCTGATAAGTTTTGCCAAGTGTAACCCATTCCTCCTATCCCCTCCTGGATCTGATCACTCTCCAGCTTTCACTGATATGCTTTTTGTCATGATAGTTTAGTCTATGTGGTATATAACTTTATGTAAATTAATTCATTCTGTCCCTCTTTCTTTTTGTTTGGTTCTTGCTTATTTCATTCAAGTACAGTTGTGTTTTTCAAGTTGAAGTTGTGTCACTGGGTCATTCATTGTTGTTGGTAAGATGAGTAGAATTATATGATATGGATGTATCATAGATTGATTAGCCATCCATCTGTTTATGGCCATTTGTAGCATTTCCAGTTTGAGGGTACAAAAAATAATGCTGATATGAATAGTTACTGTACAAGTTTTTTATTTTTACTTCTCTCGAGTACACATCTAAGAGTGGAATGGGTGGGTCATTTGGTAGTATCTATTGATGTTTGGTAAAATTGCCAAACTATTTCCAATGGGGTTATATAGTTTCATAATCTTACCAATGGTGTATGAATGGTGGCTGACTCACACCCTGCCAACACTTATTGTGCTCAGTATTTTTAATTTTATTAATTTTATTTACAACAATTAAATTCATATATAATGGTATCATGCTACATGTTTTTAATTTTTATTTTACTAATGACTGATCATGTTGAGCAGATTTTATGTTTTTATCCACCATTTTTGATGAGATGTTTGTTTATAGTCTATGGAGTTGATTGTTATCCTGAAAGTTCTTCTTTTATTTGGTAGATAAGCCTATTGTCAACAAGATTTTCAAATATATCCTCTTACTCCATAGCTTCTTATTTAATTCTCTTGAAAGGGGTAATTTTTATTGCTATTATAGCTATACTTTTTATATTCAACTTAAGAAAGCTTCGTCAAAATCAAGACCACAAACAATTTCTCCTGTTTTTCTTTCTTTCTCAGATTTATATTTTGTATTTATCAGTTCAAAGTTTAATACATTCAGTTTAAAAGATAGAGATTTTACATTTGGGCTTATGTTGTATCTTGAGTTAAATTTTCTATGTAGTACAAGGTTTTAGGTGAAGTTCTTTTTTCTCCTTTTTTTCATCCTCACTCTTTCTCTCTCTTCCTCTATCCTTTCTTTGATTTTTTCATCATATTGATATCGAGGTATTATAGCACCATTGTTAGAAATAAATACTGTTATTTGTTCAATTAATTATTTTGCAATTTTTTTTTTGTGGTACTAGGGTTCCTGGAAACCCTTCAAAGCTTCTACCTCGGGCTACACTCCCAGACCTATTTTTATATTTTTATTTGGAAACAGGGTCTCTTAAGCCAGAGAGGCTGGCTTAGAACCTGCACGATTCTGCTGTCTCTGCCTCCCAAGTGTGGGGATTACAAGTGTGTGCAACCACGCCTGGCTTGCAAAGCTTTTATAAATATGAATTTTCCATATATGTGTGTGCCTTTTTCTGGACTATATTTTACTGACCTATTGAGAACCATAAACCCTTGATTAGAGTACTTTAATATATATTTGAGATCAGACATTGTTACTTCTTTAAGTCCTTCTTCAAAGTTGATGTCTTTTTTGGTTCTTTCCCCTCAATAATTTCAAAATCAGTGTTACAACTTTTATAAAGAAAGAAAAACTTACTGTAATTTTGACAAGGATTTCCTTGAACACTTAAATAATTTGGTGAGGACTTAGATTTTAGTAACAGGAAGTCCTAAGAATCTTAAACACAGTGTATTGCTCTATTTCTTTATATCTTCTTAAATATTTCTCAGGAATGTATTGTACTTTCATGATATGGATTCTAGTATATATTTTGGCCAGAAATGTCTTCAAGCATTTCACAGTTATTGATGCCATTCTAAAAGGAATTCTTTTTTATGTATTTGATTTATAGTGTTTTTGGTACATTGCAATTATACATCAAGGTGAGATTTGAAGTGATATAAACATATATACATAGCACTTAGTGTAATTCATAAAGTGATTTTCAATTATTTACTTACATAAAAATAAAATTGCTTTTTGTACCTTGATCTTTTGTCAGGTAACTTTGCTAAACACACTACATTTAGTAAATATTTGAAAGATTTTGTAGGATTTCTATATAGAATCTCATGTTATCTGCAAACCAAGATACTTTTTTCCACTTCTTTTCAAATATGAACACATGTATTTATTTTTCTTGTCTTACTGGATTGCATAAAACCTCCAGTAAAAAACTGGTAAAAAATTTGTAAGAACTTGAATTCTTTATTCTATAACTGTTAAGCATATTAGCTATAAATTTTTCATAGACAGTAATTATTGGGTTGAAGAAGTTTCTTTCAATTTCTTTTTTACTGGAAGTTCCTCATTGGTGTAGATATTGGATTGTGTCAAGTGCTTTATTTACCTGTACTGAGATTACTATATGAACTTTCCCATTTAGTTTAATAAGGTGAGTTATATTGATGAATTATTAGCTGTTAAATGAGATTAGCTTTCCTGGAGTAAGACACACATGGTTTATAAATGATAAATAACACATGGATCATTATCTGCTTTCCTGATTATGTCTTCTCTGTATCTGCTCATAGTGGTGGAAGAGCAAAAGGGAAATACCAGGTCCTCACAGGATAGAAGAGATGGGAGAGTCAGGCAGGCTCCCTCAGACCCTTTTATAAAGGCATTAATGCCATTTCTTAAGATAGAAATCATGACCTAATTCGACTCCTAATGGCCCCACCTGTTAGTACTATTGCGTTGGGGATTACATTTTGGAAAAGCACAAACATTCAAACCTTGGCACATGTTTTTCACCAACATCATTCTGAAAAATTAAAAAAAATCTGATGTTCTCCTTTTTATTGTTTTGTATCTGATTAGACATTATTTATCTGGCTGCTTTTAAGATTTTTTTTATTATTGCTTATAAACAATTTACAAATTTACTCTGGTTGTCTCTACTCATGTTTCTTGTGATTGTGTTTTACTGAGCTTAGACTTTGGGGTTATAATTTTCATCAAGTCAGGAAATTTTTGCCAATATGTCTTCAAATGTTTTTTGCCCTTTTTGTTGGAGTCTCAATTTACATGTGCTCTTGGGTGCTTGATGATATCTGACAACTCATTGATACTGTGTTAATGTTTTTCAATCTTTTCCTCTCTGATTTTCACTCTGGATAATTTCTGTCGGCATGTCTTTACTAACATACTCTTCTAAAATGTCTTATGGTATTTTAATACTTTTAAGTGTTTTAACTCATATATTTTCATTTCTTGACTCAAATTTCCATCTTCACATCATTTTGAATAAATCTCTTGAGCATTTTGTGTTGAGTTTGCTACTGAAGAATTCTATTTTGGGGGGAGATAACAATTCAGTCATTACAAATTTTATTTAGAAGAAATTTCATACTTTCAGAAAACTATGATATTAAAAGTGATTATCTATAGGTTATCAAGATCCAGTCCTAGTTGTCTATGACACCCGCACCCCTAGACTCACCTTGTGCACCTAGCCCACACACCCTGCCCAAGCTGGGGCATCTGTAATCTCTTCAAAGAAATAATTTCAGAGAATTTTTCAAACATGGAAAGAGACTTGGATCTTCACGTTCAGGAGACATACAGAACACCACTAAGTCTAGATCAAAGAAGAATATCCCCATGTCATATAATCAAAATGACCAACATAGATGTCAAGGAAAGAATCTTAAAAGCAGTGAGAACAAAAGGACAGGGGACAATAAGATTCATTCCAGACTATACATCCCAAGTCGTGAATGCCAGGAGAGACTGGTATGATGTGATCCAGACCCTGGGAGAAAACAACTTTCAACCAAAACTGCTATATGCGGCAAAACTATTATTCAAAATTGATGGAGAAACTAAAGTGTTTCAAGATAAGCAGAACTTCAAAAAATTCATGAATTCTAAGCCAACGCTAGAGAAAATACCAGTCTCTCCTGGTATTCATGACTTGGGATATATAGTTTGTAGTGATTCTTATTGTCACCTGTCCTTTTGTTCTCACTGCTTTTAAGATTCTTTCCTTGACATCTATGTTTGTCATTTTGATTATATGACATGGGGATGTTCTTCTTTGATCTAGATTTAGTGGTGTTCTGTATGTCTCCTGAACGTGAAGATCCAAAAAATAAACCATAGAGAAGAAAAAAGAAGCAGACTCCAGAACCAAAGAAGAGACGAAGTTTATCAGCAGGACATCTAAGTATGAAGAAAGAATACTATATCCAACAAAAGATAGAACACAAAATGACAGGAAACAAACAACACATTTCAATAATAACACTGAATGTCAAAGGACTTAACTCACCAATCAAAAGACACAGATTGGCAATGTGGATTAAAAAATATAATCCAAATATATGCTGCTTGCAAAAAACACACCTTACAGCAAAAGACATTCACAGACTGAAAGTGAAAGGATGGAAAAAGATATATTATGCCAATGGGGAATAAAAATGGGCAGGAGTAGCAACAATGATATCAAACAAAACAGACGTTAGGCTAAAACACATAAGAAGAGACAAAGAAGGGCACTTCATTTAATTAAAAGGAACAATCCACCAAGAAGATATAATAAGAGTAAATATTTATGCCCCAAATGTGGGTGCAGCCACATTTGTAAAACAAACCCTTTTGGACATCAGATCTCAAATAGACCCAAATACAATAATAGTGGGAGACTTCAACACACCTCTCACACCAATGAATAGACCCAGACTCTTCAGAACTAATGAAAACTATAAACCAAATGGACTTAATAGACATATACAGAATATTTCAACCAGGAATAACAGAATACACATTCTTCTCAGCAGCCCATGGTACTTTCTTCTAAATTGATCACATTCTGGGACACCAAGCAAACACCAGCAAATTCAAAATATGTAATACAATCCCCTGCATCTTTTCAGACCATAATGGAATGAAAGTAGAAATCAACAACAGGAAACCCAAAATAAACTATTTAAATACATGGATATTGAATGATACACTATTGAATGATGAGTGGGTAAGATCAGAAATTAGGGGAAAAATAAAGAAATTTCTGGAATTAAATGAAAATAGAGAAACAACTTACCAAAATCTATGGGACACTTTGAAGGCAGTATTGAGAGGAAAGTTCATAGCATTGAGTGCCCACATAAGAAGAATAGAAAGCCACCAAGCAAACAACCTAATGACACAACTCAAGGACCTAGAAAGACTGCAACAGTCTAATCCCAAAGCCAGAAGAAGGCAGGACATTATTAAAATCAGAGCAGAAATAAATAAAATAGAGAAAAAAAAACCATTCACAGAATCAACAAAACAAAAAGCTGGTTCTTTGAGAATATCAATAGGATTGACAAACCCTTGGCCAACCTAATCAAAAGAAAGAGAATCAACTCAAATTATTAAAATCAGAAATGGAAAAGGAGACATCACCACAGACAGAGAGGAAATTCAAAGGATTACCAGAAACTATTTTGAGAATTTATACTCCAACAGACTGGAAAACATGGAAGAAATCGAGAAATTTCTAAGCACATATAACCTACCTAAACTGAATCAAGAAGACATAGAAAACCTAAACCAACCAATAGCAAACAAAGAAATAGAAACAGCAATCAAAACTCTGCCAACAAAGAAAAGCTCAGGCCCTGATTGGTTCCCAGCTGAATTCTACAAAACTTTCAGTAAAGAACTAATACCAATACTTCACAACTTATTCTGGGAACTTAAAAGAGATGGAATTCTCCCTAATTCCTTCTATGAGGCCAGTATCACATTAATCCCCAAACCAAATAAAGATACTTCAAGAAAGGAAAATTAAAGACCAATATCCTTAATGAACATAGATGAAAAAATTCTAAACAAAATACTAGCTATATGCATTCAAAGCCATATCAAGGGACTTGTACACCAAGACCAAGTTGGTTTCATCCCAGAAAAGCAAGGCTGGTTCAATATATGCAAATCAATACATGTTATTCACCACATAAATAAAACTAAGAACTTTTTTTTTTCAAAATGGCGACTGAGGGACACAGCACTTCTCAGTAGCTGAAGCAAATAAAGTTTAAATACTTAAAAAGCAGTGTCTTAATCAACAAAATAAATACATACCAGGAACCAAAACACATCCAGGTACCTCGGCAGAACCCTGAACTTGAAGAAGAAGAACAAAGATCGGACACGGGACCTGCTGCAGATACAATCAGAACGCTGATCGGAACGCCGATCGGCGGGCTGCTTTTGCAGCTGCCCAAGGAGCTGCCTGCCCGATATTACCGCGGCAAGATAATCCGGGTCTAAAAACGGACTTAGGACCGCATCTTAAGCAGCGAGCAGCACCCACATCAGAATTCTGTGTGCTCACCAGCGACCGAATCACAACTGCATAGAGACTCCCACGGGATCCTGCACCAAGTCAGGTACCTGAGGGTGCCCTGGTAAGTTGGGGTCCTAGCGTGTGCGCAGACCCAACCCCCCAGCACGGGCCCAAGCCTCAGAACAGAGCACTCTCCTCGCGCACCTTGCCTGCGCCACAGTCCCCTGCTAGTAGTCAGTCCCTGTGCCACTGCCACCCCTAAATTGGAGCCTGCTTGTGTGTCTACCCCCTGCCACCTTGCCAGAGCCTGCCTTCCAGGCTGCGAAAGCCCTTTGTGACCCGGAAATCTCCTTGGGGCACCCCCAGCTTCTACATCCCATGGGAGGCAGAGACCATTTTTGGACACCGCGCACTGGACCCTTGAGCACCTACCCTGCACCCCTGGCCCACCGCTGGGTGTTCCCACCCTCCTGGTAGCCAGATGCTTAGTTCTAAGTGAGAACACAGCTCAATACACCTTGGAAGAGCATACCAGCAGCAATAGACAGCTGCATCCACTCTCACTTGGGTCCAGTATTAGCAGCGCATCCAGCCTGCACTCTCGGAATAGGCAGAGCTCTGGTAGTAAGTGTGGGCATCCAGGAACCAGCATCCATTTGCCCAGGGTACATCTTGGGACCGCACCAGCTAGCCCAGCTAGAATTTCCAGAGACACAGGATTTTGGAGGCTAGGGTGGTGAGTGCAGAGGTGCTGACCACAGGTTAGAATTTCGCAGAACCTGTGAATTGTACAGAATCAAATAACAGTGAAACCAGACATCCGGACACATAAACCTAAAGCAGCTAAAGGAGAGAAAGGTGTCTAAACACCCAGAGTGACCTAAGAAGATAAAAATAGAGTACAAAGCAAACTAAGAGACATTGGATGGTATTCTGAAAGCTACCAAAGCAATCAGATACGCACATATTATATGGACCTGACCCCATATGCGTAAATAAGGAGGACTGTTTGTTTTACTTTTAATGTGGATTTTTTGTTTTATTTTGCTTTTACAGTGCTTTTGTTTTGGTATGGTTATTGCTGTTTTATTTATTTTTTTTCTTTTAACCCGCACTTCTTTAACTTGTTGTTATATATATATATATATATATATATATATATATATATATATATATATATATATATATATACACATTGGATAGTTTGCCTTATTTTTTTTTATTTCACACAGCTGCTAGTTCCTTTTATTTTATTCTTGTTCTTCTTTCCTCTTTCTTCCTCTTTCCTTCCTTTTTTTCATTCTCCTCCTTTGATTGGTTTTCCTTCCTTTTTCTTGGATTACATAATAGTCTTGGTATCTTGTGTGGATTCTTTTTTTTTTTATGTCTGTCTGCTCCTTCCATCATCCCTATTTACAAACCTTCCCACACTAACCTACATACTTTTCTCCCCCCAAAATTTTCCCCATAATATACCTCCTGGTTTAATACTCAAAGTATTTCTTATATCCATAATTACTCTACTAACGACAAGAGTCCTAGTACTTAACTCTCTCTCATTCCTAGCAAGTTATTACCTTATCATACTTAAAGTCTTTCTCAACCTAACATATCCTCTACCTAATCCGACTCCTTTACCAATCACCCCAGCTCCTCACACATCACCCGCCCTCAACACTGGAAAGGCTCTGCTGACTAGCCAATACCCCTAAACTCCTAATATTAAGATTTGACTAAGCACATTACTCACGAACAATGGGTAGAAATCAGAAAAACAGGACAGAGAACGCTATAAATATGAGAACCAGGAATTATGAAGAGACAGCAGAAATCATGAATACTGACCTACTAGAAATGCAAGAAGGGGAGTTCAGAATCTTGATGTTCAATATGATGAAAGGATTTAAAACAAGTATAGAGGAGGTTAAAGGTGAATTAGAAACACTAAAAAAGAATCAGAAAGAAGTCTGGAATGAAATGAAAGAGGCAATAAGTGAAATGAAGACATCAATAGAAAGAAATTCTGGAAGATTAGATGAAATGGAAAACAGAATATCAATATTAGAAGACAGTACATCCCAAACCAAAAACACAGTCAGCAATATACAGAAATCTTTACAGCAACAAAACCTAAACATCTAGCAATTATGGGATAATATGAAGCGCCCTAATTTACGGATAATAGGCATTGAGGAAGGGATAGAGGTACAGACCAAGGGCATCTGTAATATCTTCAAGGAAATAATCTCAGAGAATTTTCCAAATATGGAAAGAGACTTGAATCTTCAAGTCCAGGAGGCATACAGAACTCCACTGAGACAGGACCAAAGAAAAACCACTCCACGCCACATAATAACCAAATTGACCAGCATAGAGGCCAAGGAAGGAATCTTAAAAGCAGTGAGAACAAAAGGACGGGTGACATATAGAGGCAAAACAATAAGAATCACCTCAGACTATACAACCCAGGTCAGGAATGCTAGGAGAGACTGGAACGACGTGATTCAGACCCTGGAAGAAAATAACTTCCAACCAAGGCTCATCTATCCAGCAAAACTACTATTCAAGATCAATGGGGAAACCAAAGTCTTTCAGGATAAACAGAATCTCAAAAAATTCATGAATTCAAAGCCAACACTAGAGAAAATTCTTAAAGAAATAAACCATAAGGAAGAAAAAAGAAGCAGACTTCAGAATCAGAGAAGAGAGGAAGTTAATAAGTGGGCCATTTAAGTAAAGAAGAAAGATCACACCACCCAAGAGTAGACAGAACACAAAATGGCAGAAAACAAAAATCATATTTCAATAATATCTCTTAATGTCAAAGGACTTAACTCACCAATCAAAAGACATAGACTGGAAATGTGGATTAGGAAACATAATCCAAATATATGCTGTCTGCAAGAAACTCACCTCACAGCCAAAGACATTCACAGGCTGAACGTGAAAGGATGGAAAAAGATATACCATGCCACCAGTGACCAAAAAAGAGCAGGGGTAGCAACCCTGATATCCAACAAAACAGACTTTAAACTAAAACACATCAAAAGAGACAAATCAGGGCACTTCCTTTTATTAAAAGGAACAATACACCAAGAAGATATAATGATAGTAAATATTTATGCCCCAATTATGGGTGCAACCACATTTGTAAAACAAACCCTTCTGGACATAAGATCCCAAGTAGACCCAAATACAATAATTCTGGGAGACTTAAATATGGCTCTCACACCACTGGATCTATCTTCAAGGCAAAAGATGAGTAAAGATGCTTTAGAACTAAAGGAAACCATAAACCAAATGGACCTAATAGATGTTTTCAGAGTATTTCAACCAGGAACTGCAGAATACACTTTCTTCTCAGCAGCCCATGGAACCTTCTCCAAAATAGATCACATCCTGGGACACAAAGAAAATACCAGCAAATTCAAAAAATGTAATATAATTCCATGCATCTTTTCAGACCACAATGGAATAAAAGTAGAAATCAACAACAGGAAACTCAAAAGAAAGTATTCAAATTCATGGAGAATGAATGATACACTATTGAATGACGAATGGGTAAGAGCAGAAATTAGGGAAGAAATAAAGAAATTTATGGAAACAAACAAAAACAGAGACACAACCTACCAAAATCTATGGGACAACATGAAGGCAGTACTAAGAGGAAAGTTTATTGCGTTGAGTGCCCACATAAAAAGGACGAAGAACCACCAAGTAAAGAACCTAATGACACAACTCAAGGATCTAGAAATTCTGCAACAGTCTATTCCCAAAGCCAGCAGAAGACAAGAAATCATCAGAATTAGAGCAGAAATAAATGAAATAGAGAACAACAACAACAACAACAAAAAACAATTCAAAGAATCGATAAAACAAAAAGTTGGTTCTTTGAAAAGATTAATAGAATTGATAAACCCCTGGCCAACCTAACCAAAAGAAAAAGAGAATCAACTCAAATTATCAAAATTAGAAATGAAAAAGGAGATATCAGCACAGATAGTGAAGAAATTCAAAATATTATCAGAAACTACTTTAAAAATTTATACTCCAATAGATTTGAAAACCTGGATGAAATTGACAGATTTCTAAGCACAGTTAACCTTCCTACACCCAACCAAGAGGACATAGAAAGCCTAAACCAACCAATAACAACCAAAGAAATAGAAATGGCAATAAAAATTCTTCCACCAAAGAAAAGCCCAGGCCCAGATGGGTTCCCAGCTGAATTCTACAAAACCTTCAGTGAACAACTAATACCAATACTTCATAACATGTTCCAGGAAATTGAAAGAGATGGAACTCTTCCAAATTACTTCTATGAGGCCAGTATCACATTAATCCCCAAACCAAATAAAGATACCTCAAGAAAGGAAAACTACAGACCAATATCCTTAATGAACATAGATGCAAAAATTCTAAACAAAATACTAGCTATACGCATTCAAAACTATATCAAGAGAATAATACACCATGACCAAGTCGGTTTCATCCCAGAAAAACAAGGCTGGTTCAACATACGCAAATCAATACATGTTATTCACCACATAAATAGAACCAAGAACAAAAACCACATCATCATAGCAATAGATGCTGAAAAAGCATTCGACAAAATCCAACACCCATTTATGTTAAAAACACTGCAAAAAATTGGGATAGAAGGAAAGTACTTCAACACCATCAAGGCAATATACTGCAAACCCAAAGCCAACATTATATTGAATGGGGAAAAACTGCAAGAATTTCCGCTACAGTCAGGAATAACACAAGAATGCCCACTATCACCACTCCTTTTCAATATAGTCCTTGAGACTCTTGCTGCAGCAATCAGACAAGAGAAGGAAATCAAAGGAATCCACATAGGAAGAGAGGAAGTAAAATTATCCTTATTCGCAGATGACATGATCCTTTATCTGGAAGACCCAAAGAACTCAACCAAAAGACTTCTGGAGCTGATTGACAAATTCAGCAAAGTCGCAGGTTACAAAATCAACGTAAAGAAATCAGTGGCCTTTCTTTATGCCAACAATGAATCCACAATGAAAGAAACAAAAACAACAATTCCATTCACTATAACCTCAAAACCAATAAAATACCTAGGAATAAACCTAACCCAAGATGTAAAAGACCTCTACAACAAAAACTATAAAACACTAAAGAAAGAAATAGAAGAAGACCTTGGAAGATGGAAAGATCTCTCATGCTCATGGATAGGCAGAATAAATATCATCAAAATGGCCATTCTGCCAAAACTGATCTATAGGTTCAATGCAATTCCCATTAAAATACCAGTGACATTCTTCAGAGACCTAGAAAAATCAATCATGAACTTCATATGGAGAAAGAAAAGACCTAGAATAGCCAAAGCAATTCTCAATAACAAGAAACATGCAGGAAGCATTACAATCCCAGACTTCAAACTATACTATAGAGCAATAGTAGTAAAAACAGCATGGCACTGGCACAAAAACAGATATACTGACCAGTGGATTAGAATAGAAGATACAGAAACAAACCCACACATCTTTAGTCAATTAATCTTTGACAAAGGGGCCAAACACATACGCTGGAGAAAAGACAGCCTTTTCAACGAGTGGTGCTGGGAGAACTGGCTAACCATTTGTAAAAAGATGAATCTAAACCCCTATATCTCACCTAACACAGGAATCGACTCAAGATCGATCAAAGACTTAGAAATTAGACCTGAGGCCGGGCGTGGTGGCGCACGCTTGTAATCCCCGTGCTTGGGAGGCGGAGACAGGAGGATCACGCAGGTTCGAAGCCAGCCGTGCTGGCGTAAGAGACCCTGTTTCAAAAATATAAAATAGGTCTGGGAGTGTAGCCCGGAGGAAGAAGGGCTTCCTGGAACCCCAGTACCACAAAAAAAAAAAAGAAATTAGACCTGAGACTGTGAAGTTAGTAGAGGAGAACATAGGTTCAACACTACAACATATTGGCACAGGCAGTAACTTTCTCAACAAAACCTCCAAAGCTCAGGAAATTAAAGCAAGAATAAACAAGTGGGATAACATCAAACTAAAAAGTTTCTTCTCATCAAAGGAAACTATCAATAACCTAAAGAGGAAGCCTACAGAATGGGAAAGGATCTTTACCAGCCACCATTCTGATAGGGGGCTAATATCCAGAGTATACAAAGAGCTCAAAAGACTCTACACTAGCAAAACAAACAACCCAATCAAGAAATGGGCAAATGAACTAAATAGACTCTTCACAAAAGAAGAGATACAAAGGGCTAATAGATACATGAAAAGATGTTCTTCATCACTGGCCATCAGGGAGATGCAAATCAAAACTACACTGAGATTCCATCTAACCCCAGTCAGAGTAGCAAGCATAAAGAAATCAAACAACAACAAATGCTGGCGAGGATGTGGGGAAAGAGGAACTCTTTTACACTGTTGGTGGGAGTGCAAACTAGTTCAGCCACTATGGAGATCTGTGTGGAGATTCCTAAGAAAGGTGGGAATAGATCCACCATATGATCCAGCTATACCACTCCTGGGTATCTTTCCAAAGGGGTTGAATTCAGAGAAATACAGCAACATATGCATACCTATGTTCATAGCAGCACAATTTGTAATAGCCAAAATATGGAACCAACCCAGTTCACCATCAACAGATGAATGGATAGCAAAACTGTGGGAAATACACACAATGGAATTCTATTCAGCCATAAAGAAGAACAAAATTATATCATTTGCAAGAAGATGGAAAGCCCTGGAGAGCATCATGTTAAGTGAGATCAGCCAAACACAGAAGGAGAAGATACACATGTTTCCTCTAATATGCCCAAACTAGAAAACACAAAGGATACCAGTGGGACTCTAGATATTAGAGGGAAAATACTAGCTAAGTTTTAATGGAAAGATAGGAGAGGAGAAAGGCCGATCTTGATTAATGAGGGTCTACACCTGAACATGTGTAAAATTATGAATAAGACATGGTTAACCTGGACAACCATTGGTGGGAGGGGGGAAGAGAAAACGGGGGCAGGGGGAGAGAGGGCACCAAATATAGTGTAAATGGATACTATTTATGTTCAATAAAAATTGTTAAAAAAATAAAACTAAGAACAAAAATCACCTGATCATATCAATAGATGCTGAAAAAGTATTTGACAAAATCCAACACCCATTTATGTTAAAAAACACTGCAGAAAATTGGAATAGAAGGAACATATTTCAACATCATTAAGGCTATATACAATAAACCCAAAGGTAACATTATATTGAATGGAGAACAATTTCCAGAATTCCCTTTAAAATCAGGCATAAGACAAGGATACCCATTATCACCACTACTTTTCAATATAGTCCTTTAGACTCTTGCCACAGCAATAAGACAATAGAAATAAATCAAAGCAATTCAAATAGGAAGAGAGGAGCTAAAACTATCCTTATTTGCAGATGATATGATTCTTTATCTAGAAGATCCAATGAACTCAACCAAAAGACTTCTGGAGCTGATTAACCAATTCAGCAAAGTTGCAGGATACAAAATCAACCTAAAGAAATCAGTTGCCTTTCTTTATGCCAACAACGAATCCACAACAAAAGAAATAAAAAACAAACTATTCCATTTACTATAACCTCTAAACCAATAAAATACCTAGGAATAAACCTATCCAAAGATGTAAAAGACCTCTACAGAGAAAACTACGAAACATTAAATAAATTCTAGAAGACCTTGGAAAATGGAAAGATCTCTCTTGCTCATGGATAGGCAGAATAAATATCATTAAAATGGCCATTATGCCAAAAGTGATCTATAGATTCAATGCAATCCCCATTAAAATACCAACAACATTTCTCATAGACCTGGAAAAATAAGTTTTGAATTTTATATGGAGAAAGAAAAGACCTAGAATGGCCAAAGCAATTCTCAGCAACAAGAACCAGGCAGGAGGTATCACAATTCTGGACTTCAATTATACTATAGAGCAATAGTAGTAAAAACAGCATGGTATTGGCACAACAATAGGCAGACTGACCAGTGGAAGAAAATAGAAGATACAGAAACAAACTCACACATCTATAATCAATTAATCTTTGACAAAGGGGTCAAATTCATATGCTGGAGAAAAGACAGCCTTTTCAAAAATGGTGCTGGGAGAACTGGTTATCAGTTTGTAGAAAGTTGGATCTGAATCCTTACTTCTCACCATGCACAGGAATAACTCGAGTTGGATCAAAGACTTAGAAATTAGACCAGAGACTGTGAAGTTATTAGAGAAAGGCATAGGATCAACACTCCAACCTATAGGCACAGGCAGTAACTTTCTCAATATGACTTCCAAAGTGCAGGAAATTAAAGCAAGAATTAATAAGTGGGATCTCCTCAAACTAAAAAGTTTATTCTCATCAAAGGAAACCACCAAGATCCTAAAGAGGAAGCCTACAGAATGGGAGAAGATCTTTACCAGCCTCCACATTGATAGGGGGCTAATATCCAGAATATACAAAGAGCTCAAAAGACTACACTAGCAAAACAAACAACCCAATCAAGAAATGGGCAACTAAAATGAATAGACACTTCACAAAAGAGATACAAATGGCCTATAGATACATGAAAAGATGTTCAACATCACTAGCCATCAGGGAGATGCAAATCAAAACTATTCTGAGATTCCATCTAACCCCAGTCAGAGTGGCAAGCATAAAGAAATCAAACAACAACAATTGCTGGCGAGGATATGGGGTAAGAGGAACTATTTTACACTGTTGGTGAGAGTGCAGCATAGTTCAGCCACTATGGAGATCAGTATGGAGATTCCTTAGAAAACTGGGAATAGATCCACCATTTGATCTGGCTATACCATTCCTGGGTATCTTTCCAAAGGGATTGAAATTAGAGAACTACATTAACATATGCATACCCATGTTCATAGCAGCACAGTTTGTAATAGCCAAAATATGGAACCAACCTAGATCTCCATCAACAGATGATTGGATTGCAAAATTATGGGAAATACACACAATGGAATTCTATTCAGCTATAAAGAAGAATAAAATAATAGCATTTGCAAGAAGATGGAAAGAACTGGAGAACATTATGTTAAATGAGATTAGTCAAGCACAGTAAGAGAAAGGATATATGTTTTCTATAATATGCCCATGCTAGGGAGTAGTGGTAATACCAGAGGGACTCCAGATGATGGAGGGGAAATCTCAGCAAAGCTTGAATGGAAAGATAGGAGAAGAAGAAAGTTGGGGTTTTTCAATGGAGAAGCTACATATGAATATGTGTAATAATATAATATAACATGGTTAACCTCAACATTCTTTATTGGGAGGGGGGAAGGGAAATGGGTGGGGGAAGGGCATGAAGCACAATCTAAATGTAAACCATTTTCAATATGTTCCACTTATAAATAAATAAAAACAAGAGAGAGAGAGAGAGAGAGAGAGAGAGAGAGAGAGAGAGAGAGAGAGGTGAGGAGGTGAAAGAAGAGAGGGGGGGTAGGGAGGAGATTGATATTCTGGGGACTCAGGGGCATTCTACCTTTAAGCTACACTCTTAGTTCATTTTATCTTTTTGAAACAGCCTTTTGTTAGGTTGCTGAAAGTCTTGCTCCATTGCTGAGCTTCAATCCTTCTGTCTCAGCCTCCCATGTACTGGGATTACAAGTGTATAACACCACACTGAGCTCAGATTTTTATTTTGGCAACTTCACAATATTTGTTTTTTAACTCAAGAAATTTTACTTATTTATCTATAAGGTTTATACATCTTCTATGCCCTCCCTTAATATTTCTTTCATTCCTTCTTTTGCTTCTATTTTAATATATTAATTATTTAGTTAATTATCACTAGGAATTTGTAGATTCCTGTTCATTTATTCTTGTATTTTATAAGTAAATATTGAATTATTTTGTTTGTTGTTTTATATTCGGTTAGTGGATACCATTGCAGTCTGTTTACTTGGTAATTGTCATCTTCAACTCCACTTTTGACAAATTTTTTTTTACTGAATATGAAATTCTGGATTACAATTTTCTGTTGCTTTGAAATTTTATTAACATTGTTCCACTGATTTTTGGTATCATTACTTTTTTCAAATTAAAATGTTCTTTAATAACCAGTTATGAAGGGTTTTGGAAATAGTGTTTTAATTTTTATTTTTTTAATATTTTTATTGGTGAATTGTATTTATACATCATAATGGGGTAAGGAGACTTGTGTAGACTTAAATGCACTCATCACCCAGTCAGCCCCCACCCAGTCCCCACCTCACTCCCTCCCCATCCCTCCATCCCATGCTTGGTTTAGTGGTTGACTTCAATATGAATAAGTACATTATGCGCTTTAAAGCGTTTCCCTCTCCCCCCTCCCATCCCCACAGTTAGGTTGCCTTATTTGCTCCTCTATAGGATCTCTTTTTTAACCTGGAGCTTCTATGACCCCTTTCATCTTAGCTTTTACATATTAGGGAAAGCACTCGATTCCTTACTTTTTGCAACTGACTAATCTCACTTAGCATAATGTCCTCAATATCCATCCTATCATTACTTTTTATAAGAAGTCATTATTCATATTTTTTTCTATAAATAAAATGCTGCGTTCCCTTGGCTATCATAAGGATTTCTCTGCTTTTTTGTTTTTCAACTACTTTACTACAATATTCTTAGGTATAATTCTTCTTTGTATTTGATAACTTTATTAGATCTCAATATTGATGATTTCTATACCATTTTGGAAACTCTTAGTTTCTTTCTTTTTTAATTTGTGTTTTCATTTATATTTTAGTTGTAGAAAGCTCAGTATTGTTCTACACATAACTGGGGCTCTGTTTTGTTTTTTCTCCCCTTGTTTATACAAGTTAGAGAATTTCTGTTGAAATTTCTCTTGTTATTTAATCATCAGTTACTTTAGTTTTTTTGTAGGGAAATTTCTATTCTAATTCTTCATTCTAAAATTTCTAAGTCATTCTGCTTTTATAGCTCCTGTATTCTGTTTATTCACCATTGTCATTATTTGCCTTTAATTAAGCATTCAAAATATTTGTAATGGTGGCTTTAATATCTTTTTCTTTTAATTTTGACATCTGGATTATTCAGAATTAAGTTTGTATTAATTACTCTTTTATTAACTATGTGTCATACTTTCCTGTTTTGTCAGATGTTTAATCATTTTTTAAAGTATAGTAGTCAGGCATGTTTGAGTATGCCTGTAATCCCAGTACATGGAAGGATGAGACATGAAGATCCCAAGTTCACAACCAGCCTCAGCTATCTAGCAAGAGCCTCAGTGACTTAGTGAGACTCTGTTTCAAAATTAAAAAAGGTCTGAGGATACAGCTCAAAATGCCCCTGGGTTCAATCCTCAGTACTGTGAAAAAAAAAATATATATATATATGGAGAGAGAGAGAGAGAGAGAGAGAGAGAGAGAGAGAGAGAGAAATAACATATGTTCATATATATTTTTCTCTATGTGTATGTCCTTAACTATAACCATATATATTAATATGTAAATATATATATTACATATGTAATATCTCTATATATTATAGATATAGCTTTCTTTCTATAGATATATATCTAAATATAGAGAAATATATATCTATATATCTTATATATAGCTATCTATTTATATGTATATCACTCTCTCTGTTTCTCTATATCTATCCATTTATATATATATATATATATATATATATAGAGAGAGAGAGAGAGAGAGAGAGAGAGAGAGACAAAGAGACAGAGAGACAGAGAGACAGAGAGACAGAGAGACAGAGAGAGAGATCATTAGAGATGACCTACTCTAGAGTCCCTGGATTGTCTCATCATCATCTGAATAATGTTTATTTTTGTCTAATAGTTTACTTAGTGATATGTATTAATGTTGTGTGCCTTTTCACCCCTGCAATTTGTATATTGAAATCTATTTTCCAGTGTAATTGTGTTTGGAGATGAGACCCTTGGACTGTGTTATATCATGAGAATAGAGTTCTCATAAGTGAAATCTGTGTCCTTGTAAGAAGAAGCCAGAGAGCTAGATGGTTCTCACAGCTCTCTTTTAATTGTGTGAGAAATAGAATGAAAAATCTATAATCTATAACTTAGAAGAGGGCCCTCTTCACACCCAGCCATGGTGATACTGTAGTCTCTGATATCTTATCTCTAGGACTGGGAGAGAAAAAAAATAGTCTCTTATTGATAATGTCAGTTGTCACCTAATCAATAATAATTTATTATAAAATCCCCAAATAATTAAAAATTTTGGTTAGACCTTAGCTCTGTCTCCTGTGTGATGGAGAGCAGCTGCAATCTCTGTCTAGTTCTTTCTGCCTCCCAGTGACTGCTTCCTTTGTGTCCAGAATTTTCCCCAAATAATCCCTCTAGAGGCTCAGGCAAGGATTTAGGCAAGAACTCATACACAGATACTGTGGCTCCCTCCCCGTGGGTCCTACATTTCTCCTTTCAGCGTAGTTTGAATTCCCTAATCTCCATCCTCAGACTTCTCAGGCTAGTAACACTGACTTTCTGCTTGAGTTCCTGCAGACCTGTGCTGCACTTACTGAGGTCTCTCAGGAGGACAGCTGTTAACTGCAAATCTTTCCCAGGGTACTTCTCCTCTTAGAAGTGACAGATCCTCTTCTAGTCACTGCCTGCACTTTGGTGGCTCTCTCACACTTCTATACACTTTACGTTTTGTGCAAAGTTTGTAATTATTACCCATAGGAAGGCTAGTCCAACCCACATGACCTTTCCATTAGCAGAAACAAAACTCTTCTTTTCTGTTGAATCCTGTTTTGGCAGTCTACTGTGACCCCTCACCCTCTTAATTCTTCTCTCATCAGGCCACCAAGATCCTCCACATTGAGA
This sequence comes from Muscardinus avellanarius, assembly GCF_963383645.1. NCBI lineage: Eukaryota > Metazoa > Chordata > Mammalia > Rodentia > Gliridae > Muscardinus > Muscardinus avellanarius. Next base: position 17,512,233 of record NC_137801.1, on the reverse strand, counting down.
AGTCCAATGGCCTGTCTTGGTCATTTTGTTTCTTTATCTATGTACGCCATTGGACCCTGGTAACTCCTTTTACTCTGTCCCAACTCTTCACTTGGTTTCAGGATGCATCACTCTTTATTGGACTTCTGTTAAACCCTAATATCTGTTACTCTTGCTCTCCTTGTTTTACAAAGCCCACATTGTACCCACAGCATTCTGGAGCACAGTAGAATTGAGACCTAGTAGTTCTGTTTTCTACCTACAGTCACTTCTAAGTGAACTTCATCTGGCCGTATGATTTCAGATGCTATGTAAAGTTTATATTGCTATTATAATTATTCATGTATCTGGCTAGACCTCCTTTTTGAGTTTCAGATTCATAAATCTCATTATTTTCTTGAAATCTCCCCCTTGGAGATATATTAATCATCTCAAAAGATATCCTGTCTAAATCTGAACTGTTGGTCTTTGCTCCCAGTTTTTTTCATTGCCTTAGTAAAATTAACTTCACTTATGTCATTGCCTAGTCCCCAAATCAAAGAATAATTGTTTACTGCTTTTTTTTTACTTCCCACATCAATAGTCCCAAGGAATAGCTCTGTTATACCTGCCAAATACATAAAAAATATGTACACTTTGAATCACCTTCTCTGCTATTAACCTATTCTGAGACACTATCACAATAACCTTGATTCATATGAGTGTTTAACTTTCTTATTTTTTCTTGTGTCTTGTTATGGTCTTACAGTCTATTATCTATATAAGGCCATAGAAATAGTTTAAAAACATGACCTAATTTATGCCACTGCTTTGCTTAAAAACATCGAATGGTGACATTTCCATCTCATTTGGAATGAAATCTAAACTGCTTTTCAGCACCACCCACAAGTTTCCTTGTGATTTTATATTTCCAGTAACCTCTTTTTCATCTCAGATCTAATGTCTCTGCACCCAGTTCTAATGGTACTCATGACTACTTGCTGGGATTGTTCATGTGCTATCTCCTCCTGTATTTGAATACTTCCAAATTGCTCAGGGGTTTGCTTTCTCATTCACTTAGCCTTCTGCTTGAGTGTCACCCCATTAGAGAGGTCTTCCTTGATCTGCCTGTTCAAAAGAATACCCACATATTCACCATTCCCTAGTCCCTTATCCTGTTTTATAAAGCTCCATGACATTGGTCTTGGCAATGATTTTCTGGCTACAACACAACACACACACACACACACACACACACACACACACGCACGCACACGCACGCACACACACACATATACACACAAGCTAAAGCAAACAAATAAGTACAATGTGACCCTCATACTAGGAAACTTCTGAACAAAAAGTAACAATCCATAGAATTCAAAAATAAACTACCCAAAGAGAAGATATATATCTCATTAGAGATTAATATCTTAAATAAATGTGGAACTCTTCAAGCTTAATAGAAAAAATAAGGTGTAGGGGCAAAAAGCTGAAAGTGCCAGTGCATGTCTATAATCCCAATACTAAAATAGGAAGATCACAAGTTTGAGAACAGCATCAGCAACTTCGTGAGACTCTCAGCAATCTAGAGATTCCAATTTAAAAATAAAAAAATAAAAAAGGCTGGGGATGTAGCTTGGAGGTAGAATGCCCCCGGGTTCAATTCCTAGGACCACCACCATAAAAAAAGACAAATGAATTAAATAGGCATTTCTTTAAGAAAGACATAAAAATATCCAATGAATGGCCTATGAAACGATGCAGAACATAACTAATCAATAGGAAATGGCTAATAGAAACTACCAGGAGACATCTCTTCACACCTGTTTAGATGGTTGTCATCAAACAAAACAAAAGACAACAAATGTTGGTGAGGTTGTTGACGAACGGAAAGCCTCGTACATTGTGCATTTGCACCAATTCAACTGGTGTGGCTGCTATGGGAGATATAGGGTAACTCCTCTTAGAAGTTAGAGTGGAGCTACTATCTATTCCAGCAATTCCATTTCTGGGTATTCATGCAGAAGAATTAAAATCAGGATCCTGAAGCGCTATCTACACTTTGAATTCCATTGCGACATTATTCACAGTAAGAAAGATTTGAACATAGCTTGTAGATCTATTAATAAATGAACTAATAAAGAAAGAAAATATGACATACATGTACGACATATTATTCAGCCTTTAAAAATTATCGTGCCATGTGAACATGTAGCTGGACCTAGGGAACTGTATGTTAATTGAGGTAGGCAAGTCACAGAAGGAGAAATACTACATAATTTCATTTATATGAGATGTATAAAATAGTCAAAATTAGCTGGGCGTGGTGGCGCACGCTTGTAATCCCCACGCTTGGGAGGTTGAGACAGGAGGATCTCACAGGTTCGAAGCCAGCCTCGGCTACTTAGTGAGGCTCTCAGCAACTTAGTGAGACCCTGTTTCCAAATAAAATATAAAAAATAGGGCTGGGAGTATAGCCCGGAGGTAGAAAGCCTCTGGGTTCCACCCCCAGTGCCACACACACAAAAAATAGTCAAAATTATATTGGAGCCAAATAGTGGTTTCCAGGGGCTGGAGGAAGGCAAAGAAAAGGAGGTTGCTCTTCAGTGGGTGTATACACACACACACACACACACACACACACACACACACGCTCTCACACACTCACACCAGTATAACAGGAGGTGACCTGACATCCATATCCCGACTGGCCTTTTGGTTCCTTTTGTCAAAGTCACTATGCTCCTGTGATTCGTTCCTTTTACACATATTTTTGGAACCTGCTCATTGTCTAAGTCCAGATTGAGGCATTGAATATACAGCAGTGGAAAGAATAGGCCTCATGCTTATACATATGGAGCTAACATTTTTTTCCTGGGGAGACAGACATGAAACAAACTAATATGTTGCAGATCAGAAGCTAAATATGTATTTTTAGGCCAGACTGTACAGAATTTTGTAGACCACCTGGGATTTTTTTTTTAAAGAACAATATGTAGCCATAGTCCTGTTTTAAGCACAGGGATCCATGTGATTAAATTTAGGTTTAAAGAATTACCCTGAAAAATGGATCATAAGGGCCACAGTTCTGGGTTTCCACTATTACCAGAGTCCTTCTGGGGGGGTGAATCCCAGGCACAGTGAATTCTACGTTTTTTTTCAGGTGATTGCCAATGGAAGCAATGCAAACACAAGTGAAGAGATTTGTAGATCCAGCTTTGCTATATTCAGAAGTTGGAAGTCAACACCCCTGTATTTACAACAAGAATAAAAGCAGTATGAGTTGAAAATTAATGACTTTCTTCATCTCATCTGTGGGATATGGCCAAGCGAATCACCACCCTAAAATTTGGAGAGCTGGGTGCATCTGAGAGACACAGTGAGTGAGATCTGCTTACCTGGTGCTGAGGCTAAGGAACTTCCCATCATGGTAACAGGGGGTTACAGGTGAAAGAGCAGCAGGACAGACTAAGTCTGAGTAGGAGTGGATAAGGAAACCCCCAAGCCAAGAAAAGAAGTGAAGCAATCCTACTAGAGGAAATTAGAAGGCTTTACTCTTTGTAGCTGAAGCCTCTACTGTCTCTAGCTGCAAGCAGCATTAAATTACCCAGACAAATACAAATCCTCACTAAAGGCCCATCCAGTTCTGTACCTGTCACTCTAAACAACTCAATGAAAAGTTAGAAGGTATGTTAGAAGGTAGAAAAGTACAAAGACACAAATTATTATCAGAACCAGACTCAGACATGACAGAGATGTTGGAATTACCACACAGGAACTTGCAATTGTTGTGATTAGCATGTTAAAGGTACTAATGGAGAAAATGGAGAATATAGACAACCAGAAAATACAGGTAAGAAGAAAGATGGGTATTGTGAGAAAGAATCAAAGCTCAGAGAGAGAGAGAGAGGGAGAGGGAGAGGGAGAGGGAGAGGGAGAGGGAGAGGGAGGCTTTAGGCAGGAATTGGGGTGACTTACATGATGAGAGGGGAGAGAGAAATACTGGTGCAGAAAAAATATATGCCTCGGCAGGTCTGTTATTAAATGCAAGCTTTGGTTTCTCTGTTAACTCAGTCCTGTATTTTGAGGTGCGGGGGATGTGTAGAGTGGGGAGAGGCGATGTTAGAAGACCACCTTGGTGCACTTTCTTGTCTTCCATCTGGGACTATTAAGTAGCCTTCCCTTTCCAGGGACCTGGTAAGCTGGGGGAGATGAAATAAATGTAATTAATGAAAGAAGTACCTCCTCCAGGATCATTGTTAAGTGAGGTTATGTGAACACAGGCTAATAATCATCCAGATTTTAATTATCGCCTGGCCGATTATATAATCAAAAGGTGTTTTCTTTAACTTTACATATGGTGGGCTGTTGTACTGCAACCCGGATGAAATCAAATTGGATAATGGATTCTAGTGATCAAGGTAAAAAAAAATGATGAGAGCTGATACCTGCAATCATGAACTACTATTTGCTGAGCACCTATTATTTTGGGGCTCCGTTCTGTACCAGATCTTTTACAGAGCTCACAATATCCCTTAGAGGTAGGTTTTACAAAACCCTCATTTTATACTCAAGGAAGCAGAAAGCCAGAGAAGTAAATAGTGCTCAGAACTTAAGAGGAGCATATCCTTTATAAACCTATGTTTTGTTTTGCTTTTAACTCTTAGTATGTTTTTCTTATCATTTCTCTCCGAACAGTTTAGCCGTAGCAGAAAAGATATAAGTGGGCTGAGGAGGGGAGAAAGGCTTATGGCACCGTTATTATAGATGTTTTCCTAGGGTGTTTTCTATCATTACGTAAAAAAAAAAGAAGGAGATAACTTTGCAAGGGAAACTGTCAGTGATTTCTTATGCTTTGTTTTCTTAGCAGAATTAATTGCCATTGTGATTTTTTATCGGTGCATTATAATTATACATCATAAGGAGGTTCGATATGACATAGACATTGTTTGTCTCCAGTTCCCACCCAACGCCACCCCACACATAATCTTTACATTGATGCAGATAACTTTATCTATGAATGAAGAATTATTTGAAAATTTGTACATGTATGGCTGGAGCATCATGGAGAAGCCAGAATGTTTGAACCAATTTCTTGATTTTAAGACTCATGTTTTGTTTTCAAATGTAAACAGGAAGCTGATATATGTCTTTTCACTGTGTTAAAAGAAACTCGTCGCCTAAGAAAGGAATAAGTTACAATGACATTTTGCCTAAATAAATAGATATATAACTCTCTATTGAGGTGACTGTTTATGTGACTTGCACCTCAGTTAAATGATTTGCATTAGCGGCCTTAGACTCCATTGTTTTATGTGTAAATGCCAGCCCCCCTAGTGATGGCTTTATTAAAAGGCATTAGCCTTTACAAGATGATATGAAGGACTCTCACGCAGGCCCTGGACTACTATTTTGATGAAAGTTGAAAACAAAACTGTTTAACTTCCAGAAGTTAACAAATCAAAAAAGCCAAATAAACAAACAACTGAGAATTTGACCAGGTAGTCTCAATGCAGAAAAAAATTCATGCCTAAATTTATATTTTTAATTGGAATATAAGCTAAAATGGCTCCTATGGAGAGAATTTATGGTTGAAAGAAGAGGGATACAGATGGAAATCTCACCGGGAGTCCTAAATGACAATAAAATATTTCACTAATGTTACACAGACTTTTTAGAAGAGGGATTTCAGAGAAATTTTCCATAGGCTAGAGTATTTTTATGGCAATTAATTTCAAAAGGACATGAAAAGGATAGAAAATGACCTATGATAATGAAAAAGAAACCATCCTGGGGAAAGTTTTTAGAGAGTGTGTGTGTGTGTGTGTGTGTGTATGTGTGTGTGTGTGTGTTTATATATGTGTATATGTGTGTTACTTTTTGAAATCAGGGTTGTTGTATCTTGGAACCACACCGCTATCTCTTTTAACTTTTTGTTGGAAAACAGGCTCTCACTAGGTTTCTGAGAGTCTTTCTACATTGCTGAGGCTGTCCTTGAACCCGTGATCCTTCTGACTCAGACTCCCAAGTGCTAGGATTACAGGTGTGTACCCTCACACCAGCCCAGCATTTATTAGCATGAGAAGTTGGAGATGGAGACTACATCAAGTGTGGAGCTTCCTCTTTCCACTCTTCCAGTGTCCATGAGGGAATCTTCCATAGAGTCCCACTATAGAAATATTGGAATACTTTGAAAAAAATGAATAGCAACACTTCAAAATGAATATATAATGTTTATTGTCAGGGAAGAGTGCACGTACACACACACACACACACACACACATACATGCACACACACAAAGCCAGATAGAGACCATCCCACTCTTCACACATTCATTCTAGGAACATTCTCAGAATCAGCATTGGCCTATTTTTAAACATTTCATTTGTCAGCTTTTTATTATTAAAAAAGTCCAATTTGCTTAAAGTGCCTCAGGCAGGGTAGTATCAAATTCATTGATGACAGCAATATTGATAAAAATGGACACAGACAGAAATACCAGGGCCTATTAAAATGGATTCATGGATAAAGAGCACTCCCAGCCATCTCCACACTCTACTGCATCCAAGGGTTAGCAAAATAAACTAGGAATGATCATAGACTGAATTGAAATAGACCTCTGAGGCCAGGTTTTCACATCCTAAAGGACAGAATTACACTGTGGTCTGAGCAAGAATTTCTGGAGGATTTTCTGAATCCTGATTTCTTTTCTTTACCTTTTTTTTCCCCCTCCATGTTCTATCTTACCTTACACTATTTTCTCTCAAGGATCTGTCAGAAAAAAAATGGCCCTTGACATTTCTATGTGGAGATGCTGCCTCAAGCACTCATAGGCCTAGATGGATTTAACTTGGAGTTGTTCATCTTGAGAGTGAGTAAGACTATGGCTTTTAGATGATACATTGAAAAACAAAACAAAACAAAAAAAAGACAAAGGAAGGGGCACAGGGTCTCTTGGCATTTCTTCCATTAGCACATAAACAAAGTATTGATTCACCCAGATATTTGAGCATGAAAAATTCTTCTGATATGGGAGCCATACAATGAGGTAGCAAGCCAGGATCCAGGACATAGTCTGATGCACTGTAAAACTAAAAAACTAAATCCAAAGAAATTTAGAGCCTTTAGACGGGCAATATTATTTCCACACATGAGCTGTTGCTTAAAAACAGAGGTGGTATTTCTTTATGTTTTGGAATCAAAATCATTTAAAGGGGTCAAAGGCAGGGAAGCAAGGATGGAGGACAGGTTTCATTGCTGTTTCTGAGAGCTTTTTCATGAAGATCTAAATCTCTCTGGGTGGATATATTCATCTTGTTGAAGAGGAACTGAACTGAACAGTAGGAGATCACTAAAGACATCAGCTTTGACAGAAGACTACAACTAAAGCTCTGGAGGCTTCTGTGACATCGTGAAGACCAGAGAAGGGGCAACTCAATTAACCACTAAGGGAGGAGACCACACGGAGATTGAGGATTTGAAAGTACTTGCCAAAACTTCTCAATAAATAATGTTAGAACAACTGAATATCCACTGGGAAAAAGAAACAAAAGGAAGGGGGACCTTGGCTGAAATCTCATACCTTATAAAGATTAATGTAAATTTATTCATGGACTTAAATAAAACAGTTATAATAAAACAATCAGGGAGGGAAAGTAGAAGAAAGACAATCTTTAAGATGTAAGGTTAGGCAAAGAGCTCTTACATTTAGGATGAAATAGATCTTACTTAAGAAGAAACACTGGTAAATTAAAAAAAAATAAATGCTGTGTAAAAGACTCCATTAACAGGATGCAAGGACAAGCTACAGATTAGGAGAAAATATTTGCTAAACATATACCCAACAAAGAACTAATATTTAGACGATAAAATAACTCTCAAAACTCACTAGTAAAAAAACACAAAGAGAAACACACTAAGTTCTTTGAACATATATATTTCTATCGCTCTGAACCTCGTTATGAATTAAAATGGCAATGCACCAATAAAATTATATTAAAACAATATTTAGTTTTTAATAATTTTGTTAGTGTAGTATAATTGTACTTCATAGTGATATTTAAAGAGTTACATTTGTATGTATGTGAGCAGGTAAATAACAAGTATTACCATTTTTCAGTTATTTTATTAAAGAAAATATTTAATAAATGCTAAAAATAAAAAATAAAAAACATAGACAATCCAATTAAAACATGGGCAAGATACATGAGCAGGCAGTATTTTATTGAAGAGGATGCACAGATAACAAATAAGCATAGGAGAAGACAACATTAGCCATTAGAGAAGTACAAATTAAATACTGAGAATATCTCTATATACCAATAAGAATAACAAAAATTGAAAAATAAAATAGTGGCAACACCAAATGCTAGCAACGATGTGGAGAAACTGAATGTTCCATATGCTGCTGATGGCAATATAAAGTGGAATGACAATTCAAGAAACTGATTTGGCACTTTCTTATGAAATTAAACGTGCAACTACCATCTGGCCCAGAAATTGCACTCTTGGGCAATTATCCCAGAGAAATTAAAACTTATATTTATGCCTGTGCATGGATGCTCACAGAAGTTTTGTTTGTAATGACCATACTCTGGAAATAGCCCAGATATCCTTCACTAGATGAATGATTAAACAAATTGAAGTCGATGTATGCCATAGAATATATGTCGGCAATAAAAGAGGACACACTATTAATATATGCAATGCCTTGGATGAATCTTCAGAAAATCATGCTTAGTTGGAAAAATGCTCTAAAAGGTTGAAAGCTACTATCATTTCATTTATAACACATTCTTCAACTGATAAAACTATATAGAAAACAGATTAGTGGCCATCAGAGACAAGTGATAAAGGTTTTGGAAAGGGAAGGAAAAGGTGAGTTTGGCTACAAGAGGTCAATAAAAAGGCTCTCTGTGGTGACAGAAGTATTCTGCATCCTGACCGTATCAATTCCAGTGTCTCAGTTAACATTCTTACTACATAACCCAAAACCACTGACCATACAACATAAAGGAAGGAAGATTTATTTGCTCATATATATATATATATATATATATATATATATATATATATATATATATAATCTAATATATATATTCTGGAGTTTCAGTCAACATCATGTCTATTAGCAGAGATCAGGGAATGGTGAAGAGAGAGAGAAAGAGCCAGGGCTCTGTTCTCTCATTATGGGGACCAGAGCAAGGAAGCTAACAAGCAAGATTATTCAAATTCAAAAACACAGTCCCTAAGGCCATACCCCACAAACACCTACCTCCTTCAGCCACATTTACGTACCTAGTTTACCACCCAGTAAATCCATCACAACTTATCTATTTACAGATGAGATGAAAACCCTCATGATTTAATTGTATCAACTCTGAACATTAATATGTAAGCTCTTCAGGGAATATTCTACATATAACCATAACAGCCAGTATTGTGGTTGTGATCTTGTATAATAGTTTGCCAAGATGTAACCAATGGGAATTCTGGGTAAAGGTTTTAGGGAATCTCTGCATTATTTCTTAAAAATGCATGTGAATCTATAATGATAAAAAAATGGAAAGTTTCACTTAAAATATTCTGGATAGTTAATGGAATTTTTAAAAAAATTAATGTGTGATCTCTTGAAAAGCTCAAACTACATATATCTTAACTAGATTCTGGAGATCCCAAGAGGAATGGGGCTGAGGACACGCTTGAACTTTGTATTCTTGCTATGGAGTGAGTTTGACCTATTTTAAGAAGAGAAATGTGATTGTTAGATTAACATTTCAAAAAAGTCATGGTTTGTCTTTATGATAAGAATATTATAAATGTCTTTAAATTTGTCTATGTAATGAGGACATTATTATGGTGTGGTTGGGTATTGAGTGCTTAGATGAGAAGATGAGAAGAAACTGAGGGTGACTTGTACCAAAATGGAGAAACATGGTAGGGGGCTGATTTACCAAGGCAAAATACTTAGAGTTTGGGAGAGAAAACACTTATGAAATAATGTTTGGTAGAGGGACAGGTGTAGTTGATTTGAGCTGGGGCTTGGGCAAGTAAGGCCAAGAATCAAATATTTTCAGGGTCTTCAGTCATGGGGGTAATGGCAGTACCTTTAGGTTGTTAGCAGTTGTGAGGATTCAGGGGCTTTAGTGAGAGTTGTCTAGGGCTCCATCTTCTCTCCACCCCATTCTTTTTCTACAGTGGAAAGTGACCCAGAATTGTGAAGCCACTGGACTAAACATAAAAATAGTAACTTCAACTCCATGGATGAGTGTTGTCAAAGGAACATCATATACATCTATTTCTTGAATGACATCTATTTCTTGATATATTGTGGCATGAAGCATAGTACTTTCCATTTGGAAAGAGATAGCTAAAGACTATCTGTAATTAGCAACTGTCTATATATTACTGTATTAATAGACAGGCTGTATTTGGGGGGAAAGAGGGAACATTATATTTATTGTGAATCCATTCTAATAAGCTCAGGGCTCTGTCCTGAGGCAGAGGTTCAGGTGAATGCATTATGGAATAGGCCCACTTATGTCTGCTGAGCCTGTGAAAGAAGCAGGCTCTGTAGAGGCCTAACAGCCTTGCTTGTGGACTTTCAGTGGGAGTCAGGCACTGGAGATTGCAGACAGAAGAGCATTTGCATGCAAAAGCTGCCAGCCTCTCACAGTCTTTCAGCCCCAAGGCTTACTGGGAATCTACAGATGTTCTACTGGGAGAAGAATTCTGGTCATCTTCACTATCTACATTGTCCTCTTCACATGACATTGACATATTGGACAAGGGAAGATTCACACTGTGGATTTCTCCTTTTCAGAATCTCTCAGCATCATTTCCTGAGAGATTCTGGATGCCTGCAGAGTCTTTCGTGGCATCAGTGACCCCAAGCAGCTGACGTGCTGGGCAGTTCTCCCCAGTGTCTGTCAGCCAAGCTACTGACCTCCAAGCAGTTTACTCCTCACTGTGGGAGAGTGATGTGCAAGGGGGTGGCTTCTCTTTGTGCAGTGCAATTGCCTCCATCCACAACCTGTTTCTGTTAGCACCTTCGTGGGAGGAGAGAAATGACACCATAAAAGAAAAAAGTGCCACCCAAGTTGTCATGTGAATACTTCCTTGCACAGAAGAGACCTGAAGGAGTAATTAAATTTCTCTGATGCCCTATCTTCTTTAGAGGTTGAGTTTTTCCCTTTAATAAATACTGAAGTACCCTGTAGTGTTTATTTGACGTAACACCCAGATGATCTTGAGCATGCGTTCATAGAAGATACTTTTTCCCTTCCCTTACATCTGTCTTCCCGTTTCTCTGGGTACACGTTTGGGACTGGAAGGAGCCCTGGAAGAGGCTTCCTGAGGGGAAGAGCTATGCTAAGTTCAGCCATGAGAAATGGAGCTCTTTGCAGGGAAATGCTATTTTGGTTTGCATACTGCTTGAATAGACATGGATAAGAAATGAAATCTGGCCAGGGGGTTGATGCTGGAGCTTGTAGAGGAAAAGGGGCATATGGGACAGCCAGAGGTAGAGAGAAAAGCCTGGCCAGGATGCAGCCCCAAAGGTGATAAAAGGAGGTCGGAAAGTTGCCAAAGAAGATCATCGTGGCATTAGCAGCCGAAGAGATGCGCCAGCCGCTGATAAAATATGATCTTAAGGGAAAGCTGAAATCTAGTTATTAGTGGAGGGAAAGAACCAGCCCGGGCTAGAGAAGTGATTTGAAGTGGAGGGACATAAATAGAAACTGTGATTAAATAATGCCAGTCTCTACTTGCTGCCCAAAGATGAAGCGAGGAAGGACCCAGCTACCCGCATGCTCCTGACAGACACCAGGTTCGTGGTTGTTGCTATCACATCCAGAATATAAAGAAAAGCCTGTATGCACAGACCAGCCCATCTGTGCCTTGGCATATGGTTTGTGAGCTGCCCGAGAGAAGAGCATGGTATGATTTAGGGTTGGATCTGAATGAAATTATACTTAGGATAGTTCAAATACAATTGCATTAATATGGCCGTCTCCGATTTTTAACTGAATGAACCATTTCCAAATTGATTTTATTGTTTAAAGTCATGCTAGTTAATGGCTTTTCAAAATAAAATTGCCTTTGGCTGTCTTAGACATCAATAGAAGATTAAAAAATTAATTTGATTATATTTTAAGCTCCAAATCAAGATTTCTATAAAATTGAACATGTCCCATTTCCTCCTTTGTAAACCGGCTTATTTCTGAACTCCCAATAAGCAAGAATGAATCAAATTACAAGCAGGTTCTGAGGAGCCTAGCTCAAACCTTGGTAAAACCCTCTAATCTCTATGAACTATTGGTTAAGATGCTAAAGTCCTCAGTTTTCTCAATAGAAAAAGAGGAGATAATGATATCTTCTTTGCAGACCCATGTGAAGACTTATAATATAGTGCTTAGCCTACAGGACACATTCAGCAGAGGTTTCCTACGTAGTTACACACATGTTATATGTAGTCCTTTTTTTTGGTGGTACTGGATCGAACACAGGGGCATTCAATATCCAAGCTACCCCTCAACCCCTTTTATTTATTTATTTTGTTTTACAACCAAGTTGTGCTAGGTTGCTGAGGGTATTGTTAAGTTTCTGAAGCTGGCTTCAAACCTTTGGCTCTCCTGTCTCAGCCTTCCAAATACTGGGATTATAGGTGTGTGCTCAGCCTGCCATGTAGTTCTTACGTGTACATATTTACAATGTTGGAAAGACCTGGATAGGAGGACAGGATATTCTGGGTGAATCCAATAAAAGAAAAAGGAACAGAGAAAACAAGAGGCATGATATCCTTGGGGATATTTTCTCAGACTGATTTGGCCTGTGGGATGTCAATCCCTAGTTAGGGAATAGCTAGGTTATAGGGACTAACTTCAGTGTCCCATCTTAACATCTCCCTGCTTAGGAATCTTCAGATTGCTTTATGAATGGGTTAGCTTATAGCTATTAGCTAATTAAGTTGTTTAATAAATAAGTGTCTACTATCATTAAGCACTGTTCTAGGTGCTGGTGAAAAAAATACTGTGAGCAAAATAACATCCCTGGATTTAAGAAGTTTGTTTAGTGGGATAAAAAAGCCGTATCTGTCACTATTCCCTTGCACAAATCCTGCTCTTCACAAATCATATCAAGCAATGCTTATAGTGGTGCTCTTAGGTTTTCTGCACCCAGGGACTCCCTGGGTGCTTGAGATAGGGGGGTCTCAAGTTAGAGGCCAGCCTCAGTAATGTAGTAAGACTCTCAGCAACCTAACAAGACCCTGTTTCAAAACTAAAATAAAATAAAATAAATAGGGCTGTGGGGGTGTAGTTCTGAAGTAGAATGCCCTGGGTTCAATCCCCAGTACCACAATAAAGGCCACACACACACACACACACACACACACACACACACACACACACACATTAAAAGAAGAAAGAGAGACACTCCAGCATAGATATTAGCAATATATTTGACAAAATACCCAGCCCCCAAGTTGCCATGGACTTGATGGAGAAATGCGTCTAAAAGATAATGTGGCCCAGCTTAATGGAACGTGGATAAAAGACAGTACTCAACGAGTGCTGATTGAACATGGATCAAAGACAGTACTCAATGAGTGCTGATTGACTGATCACCGGCACCCTGGAAGGCAATCTCCAGTGACCTAGAGGACCATGTCCTTCCTTGCCTCCGTGCCACCCACCTTTCCATCGATGACTTAGATGAGAACGCAGAAAGCACACTGATCAAATTTGCAGATGCCATAAAGCAAAGAGGGAGACAGCTGACAGGGCTGAGATCTAAAATGATTTCGACAGGCTGGAACAATAGCCTGAATCTAACAAGATGAAAGTTAATAGGCATAAATGGAGGGTCCTGCACCCAGGTTCAAGAGTCAAATTGTATATGAGATGGGTGAGAAGTGTCTAAACTATGACAGGTCATGGGAGAAAGCCTTGGAGTTTCCACTAACAGCAGACACGGTGGGCGGGCAGGCTGTGAAAGGAATGTCAGGACTGCTGGTGCAGACACGCTATGTGCTCACAAGGGCCACATCCAGGGCCAGGGGGTGGCTGCGCCAGAGCACCAGATAGCAAGGGTCAGGTCATATGCAGTTTTGAGCAGCAGAGGTTCCCAGCAACTTGGAAAAATGAGGAGATGCAGTGAGTGTTAAGGAAACCTAGCAGCACAAGCGTTGATGAGGAAAATAAAGGTAATGAGCCCTTGTGGCCGACTGGGGCGGGGGTTCCCATGTCCTCTACAGAGTGAGCTGTGGAAGAAATGCAAAATCGATTCTTACTGAAACTGCCTCAACTTCCTAGAGAAAAACTCTCATTTTGGAAAATCAGACAGTGAGTGGATGCTTGTTAGAATGCACAGCCTCTGATAGCCGGGCGTGGTGGTGCACGCTTGTAATCCTAGCCTTTGGGAGGCTGAGACCGGAGGATGCAGATTCAAGGACAGCCTTGGTTACTTAGTGAAGCCCTATGCAACTCATTGAGATCCTGTTTCCAAAAAAAATAATAATAAAAAATAGGGCTAGAAGTACAGTTCAAAGGTAGAATGCCTCTGGGTTCCATCCCCAGTATTGCACACACACACACACAAAATGCATAGTCTCTGAGGTCAGTGGTAACTTGGCCCTGGGTCCAATCCCCAGTGCCATGTCTATGTGCGCGCGCACACACACACACACACACACACACACACACACACACACACACACATTACATACTCCTGATGTGGGAGAAGATGTTGTAATGAGTATCTGGGAAACATGTGCTAAAAGCTGCTTTGTTTCTGTGGGTTTCCATTACCTCTTTCAAGTCTAATTCATGAGCCACTCTTCAAAAGTCTGGGTCAGATAACCTAAGCATAATGTAGGTGAGCAGAAGAACATGTCTTTGTCTTGCTGAGAAGTTTAACACTGAGAGCCTCCTGTGTGCTCCCCAAGGAGCAGATTCAGCCCAGCCCTTTTGAGAAACTTCAGGGAGAGAAAGTCATGGGCTAGAGATGTGGGAATGTGAATTCAATCTTTCTGGTTAACTCTGAAAACTTAATTTCATTCTACCATTGATGCTGCAGATCTTTGTAATGTAAGTGAATGAATAAATGACTGATTGTAGATGAGATTTTTAATACATTTTCCTATTTGTAGAATAAAACTCCCAAGTGTCCTGCCTGGGACAGTTTGCCCTGGCCTCTACTTACCTTCTAACACCATCAACCTCAGTCCAGGAAGTCTGAGCTATTTCATTTCCTTCTGGCCTTTTTTATTCATGCTGCCTCTTGGGTTGAGAACAACTTGTCTCTTTGCCATGCCTAACTCATTCTTCAGCATAACTTCTTATTTCACTCTTGCCAGAAAAGTTTAGAAGCCCCTATTTCTGGATAAGTTTCCTTGATTCCCCAAGTCTGTGTGGGGGCCCCCTTCGAAGCTGTCTGAGGACATCCTGTCCTTGTTAGGACATAATGGTTGCTCTTCTCCGTGGTAATTGACTGCCAATTGCTGCGCCTTCTTTCTGAGCCCCAAGAGGGCAGGAACCGTGACTGATTTATTCATTGTTATATCTCTAGCATTAAGCTTGGTGCCTGGCACAAAATGTGTGTTCAATAAATTTGTGAAATTGAGCTAATTCATTGGCGGTAGTAAGAACTTTAAGGATATCATTTTAGCCATCAATAACAATGTACTAAACAAAAGATGGCAATAATACTGTAGTCTTGACAGGAGCCATCTATCCCAGTGTGATTTTATGATGGAATAAAGAAGTTGAGTTCCAATGAAGGGGACTGACTTGCCCAAGGCCACATAGCCAGGGAGCAGTTCAGGCAATACTAAACTCCATTCATCTCACCTAGAACTATTTTTTTCTATTCTACTTCAACATACTGGCCATGGCCAGACTGTGAGGTTACACATTTACTCTGGCAAAAATCAAATGTAAAAGGAATTTATAATCTCCGAATCCCAAGAAGGCTGGAGAACGAGGTTTGGAAGTTTGAAATAAATGATGCCTTAGAATGCTCAGGTTAGGAAGCTTCTCTGGCTTTGGGCACAAGGTCTTTGCCACTGGTCCTGGGGTCATATAGTGAGCTCAGAGTCCTGGAACCACTCTCCTCTTCCTAAATTCCTAAAATGTTACTTTGCTTTCTTTTTATTCCTCTAAAATCCAGAATCCCATGTAAGAGCAGTGATACTAAGGTGAGGCCAGGACCTGAAACAGCTGCTGGGAACAGGGACTGGAGAACATGGCCCTATCCTGGTTTCAGCTACATGAGGCAGATGTGATCAAAACTCATAGTCTAGAAGGTGTCAGTGCTGAGTATCCATAAGACAGACACATTGGACCCTGCCAATTGCCACTTTGCTCCTGTGGTATCTGCATCCACCCATGTGACTGATGACCCATGCTAAGCATACTGAGCTTATAACAATTCATTGCAGTGCAAATAATATTGAACTAGTAACAACTGATGAACTCCTAAGAGCTGCCGTCTGTAATTTTACTTTTTTAGTTCAAAAGAGAGTCCAGACGCTGTTTCTTTATTTGAATCCTCATTTCCTCCTTGATAAAATGAATGCAGTGGTGTTTGGTGGGCCTCTCAGTAGACCAGCCTTTTTCTAACACTCAATGGCTCCTTCACCGACCTGCTTACCCTGAGATGCTGGTGTCATGCTGTCGAGAGGTATGGCTATTGACTTCTCTGCCTCAGCAGAGAAAGTTGGGTGGCTGTTGAATATGATGTGCTGCTCACTATTCTGACCATTTTTCTGTCTGATTTTTCTTGAGCTTGAGTTTGAAGAGAGAGGTGTTGGAGACTGAGCTGATGCATATTTCCCAAGAACTAATAAGAAAACTCTATTTTCTGGCTAAGACTACTGGGAGTGACTATCAACTTTGTTTAAAAATCTCTATATAAATGATCTCTAAAATGGGTTGGTTCTGAAAATAATATGGAAACTCACCTTAGAAAATGTCCTTAGCCAGGCATAGTGGCACAGTCTTAAAATCCCAGTACTTGGGAAGCTGATATAGTAGGATTCGGGTTCACGGTCAGCCTCAGCTACTTAGCAAGGCTCTCTGGACCTAAGTGAGACCTGTTTCAAAATAAAGAAAACAAATTTGGGCTGAGGGTATAGATCGGAGGTAGAATTTCCCTGAACTCAATCCCCAGCACCAAAAAACAAAAATAAAAAATAAAATGTACTAAAAAGTTGCCTTTCCATGTCAAAGAGACATATTCACTCACATGTAGATGTATTGCAGAAATATTCACAATAGCCAAGACATGGAATAAACCTAGATCAATCAATGTATTGTTATATAAGTAAGAACATTTAATATTTACATATGAGGAAACATTATTCAGCCGCTAAAAGGAGGGAATTCTGTCATTTGAAGCAATATGGATGGAACTTGCGAACATTAAGTCAAGTAAATTAATACATACAGAAAGGTAAGTATTGTATGTTTCTACTCATATGTGGATGGTTGTGACAAAGTTCATCTCAAAGCAGTGAAGAATTGAATAGTGACTAACAGAGTCCAGAAAGGGTGTGGCTGAGGGGAAGATGCACAAAGAATGTTTAATTGATACAGGTATAAAGTTGGATGGGAGAAATAACTTTTGCTGTTCTAGAGCAGTGTAGGATAATTATGGTTGCAAACAATTGAGTATTTCAAATTATATAGTAGATAGGATTTTGAATGTTTTCAACACAAAGATATGATACATGCTTTGAGTGATGGGTATAGCAGTTATCCTGATCAGATCATTACAAATTATATACAAGTACTGAAATGTTACTCTATGCCTCATAAATATATACAACTACTATGAATTAATTAAAAATTAAAAAAAAAATATTTGTAGAAAAAAGGATAGCACTTCCTTGCTTAGCACTTGAGACAAGCTTGGCTGGACTGGTACCTTTCTACCATGTCCTATTTATTGGGAAACAGTCTTCAAATCCACTTAGCACACATTAATGTCAGTTTTACAATGACCTCCATAACTTCATGAAATCCTGAAGAGACAGCCAGAAACTGTTGCTAACTTTTGCCGAAGCCTGTCACTCCTTAGTACCTTGAGGGTGCATTAGTATTCGTTCCTAGCATAGCATCTTCCTGACCCATTAAATGATTTAAAACCAACTAACAAACACACCAAATGGCAACCCAGGAAAAGTTTCCTCTTCCAGACAATGTGGAGCCATTATTCATTTAACAGTATAAACATTACTCTCCATCACAGGGTTACTAACTTCTGGGTCTTTAATGGACTTTACAATGTACTTAAGGGATTAACGGAGAAGTTTGTAATTGATTCTCTTTGTTGGGCGAAATAAAGAAGACAAGTGTTTACCTGGTCATGGGTTATGTTACTGATGGAATGTAAAAAGGCTCTCGATGTTTAGAGTTGGAGAGTTGTTTATTTCCTTCTCTCTAGCAGGCACATTGTGGTTAATATTTAAAGAACAATTTTACACATGTGTGCTCTTTTAAGCAAGTCTTAGATCCAGATCATATTTTCTCTAATTTATTCACTTGTTGAAGCATAATCAGTATACTTTATTGTATTCCTACTATGTGCCAGGCATTTTGCAGTCTGTAGGGAGATAGAATTTATGATGCTGAATAGCACAAGGCAATTCAAACTTAGGGTAGAAAGAAAAAAAATAGTCACTAAGCTAATAATCATACAAATGGATATAACATTTAAAAAATTTCAACGAATGATAAAATGAAAAGAAATGAGCTGCCTACAACAAAGAAAAACTGAGGAGTTAAGGAAGAGAGGTGAGAAAAGAGGATGATGGAATTAATCCTTCAAGAAAAAAAAACATTCAAGTTTCATTCCTAGTTTGCTATTGTTGATTGTGTGATTACGTCTGTGATGCGCTCTTCTGGTTCCTACACAGGGGTTCCTTGGTACCAAATCATGATTACTCAGTACTTCAGTGTGTCAGAAAGAGTTCAGCCATGAAAACAGAGGCCTCTATAAATATTGTAGGGCTAGGGATTTAATATAGAGCTAGAACTCACTCAAAAGTAGGGGGAGTAATTTAGGATTTGAGCATCAACAGGTCAAACAGGAGCTAATACCATCAAAAGCCCTGGTGAGCCAGGCCTATGAAGCATGCCTGTAGTCCTAGTAGTTGTGTGGTTAAGAGTAGAGGATCACAGGTATGAAGCTAGCCTTAGCAATTCAACGCTATGCTTGGCAACTCAGTGAGACCCTTTCTCAAAAAAACAAAAATTAAAAGAAAAATAAAAAGGCTGTAGGGTACAGCTCAGAGGTAGAATGTATCTGAGTTCAATTCCTTGTACCAAATACCAGACAGACAAGAAGAAGAACAATAAGGAAGAGGAGGAAAAGGAAGAGGAGGAGGAGGAAGAAGAAGAGGAGTAGGAGGAGGAATGCCTTGGTGCATGGTGCAATTAAAGAAGACAAAGACTTCACAAAGATTGCTGGGACATATGGAATGCCCTACATATCTGCTGCTTGAGGTAGCACCACAGAAGGAAAGCTTGAGCTGGCCATGGTGCCACATGTCTGTAGTCCCAGCACTTGGAGGCTGAGACAGGGGGATGGATCATCACAGGTTCAAGGCCAGCCTCAGCTATTTAGGGAGATCCTCAACAACTTAATAAGAAGGTGTTTCAAGACATAAAAATTAAATAAAAATGCCTGGGATTATAGCTCAGGAATAGCATATCTTTAGGTTCAATCACCTTTACTAACAAAGAAAAAATAAAAAGAAAAGCTTATACAGAAGTCTGTGCACAGTTATCTCTGGGGAAGTTGCTGAGTCTACGGCGATCCCTGCTCCTGTGGAATTGCCCCTGTGTGAGCTTGAAACCAAGCACCTGGTGCTACACTTGTAGCTCCTAGGGGTCAGCAGGGCCAGAGAGAGGGCAGATTAGTTGTAGTCAGTGCCTCAGGAGAGTTAGGGTAATTCAAGACCTGCTAGAAATTCCTAAATTCCCGAGTCTGACCCCACAGTCTTCTAAGAAAAATGGTGCTACATCATTTTTATTTTTCTAGTGTGACCACCCATTCTGGTTTGTGAAAATTTTTGAGTTTTAGTTCTGAAATTCTTATATCCTTCTTCATCCTTCCATCCTGGGCAAACCAGGACAAGCGGCTCAACATTAAATCTCATGTGAGCTCATCTCATTGGTCAGCTTTAACCCAAATATGATATTGAAAAGGATTCAGGGAAACAATCCCCAGTGGTGAGCAGGAGCCAGGGTATTGCACTTACCCAGGCAATCCAGCTCTCCAGGGGTATCTCATTTTATAGATATGTGCTGCTCCTTATCCAAATGGGACTATTCTTCCATGATGGGGTCATTAGCCCATTTGTTACCTCACATAGAGTGCTACACAGGTTTAATTCAAACTTAACTTATTGGTTGATGATAGAAATAGACAATTGCCCAAATTAAACTTAAATGTGTTATAGGTTATCTTCTCTTTGGATTGATTTTAGTGTAATTCTAGTGGGATAGCTTGAATAACTGGAAGTAAACATGGTCTAGGTACGCCTTGTGTCCTGGCACTAGAACCCAGAGTCAGTCCTATAGTCATGGTTGCTCAGGATGGAGTAAATTTTTAAATCATTATGATGGAGAGTTTGCTGGTATGAAATGAGATGTCCTTGGTGAGTCTTGGTGGGTTCCAATAAGATTTATTGGTGGGTCTTCCCTCAGAGACCGTCCTCGTTGCAGGCAACCTGTCCTGCTCCCAGGGTATGTATCAAGCAGTGTAGGAGTCTCAACATCGGTGGCTAGAATGATGGGTATTGATAGTAAAGGAAGACAGGGATAAAACTAGTTGGAAAAGACAACTGTAAGCTTTGAAAAGAGAGGAGAAAAAGAGATGTGAGCTGTGTATGACTGCCAGAACAATTCAGTAATGTCTGAGAAAGTCTTAGATTTATTGGGAACGAAGCAGGCAAGCTTGAGGCCATTCGTTCAGGCTGAGCCCTTATCGATGATTTGGAGGACTCTGTAGCGTGGTAAGTAGCATAATGGTCTTTGTATTGAACTGTGGCACCCTCAGCCAAGTTGAAAGAATCCAGAGTCTCCAGAATTCAATTTGCTTTGCATTAACAGGAGATCTGATGCTCATCTGCTCTAACTGATTCTTTTATCTGAGCTGCTAAAGAGTCACATGGTATCGGAAGAAAATTAAGAGATTTCACAATGAGAGCGTGGATGAGTTTTCCTGTTTTAATAATCACTGTGTCTTAAACTTCTCTTCCATGAAGGCAATATCAACAAAAACTCTCCAGAGTCTTTATCTTTATACAAGTCGCTTTTCTCTCTCTACCATCTGAAATCCTTGAGATTATTTTTAAAATAGAGGCATGTCCTTTTTTATGGTTTCTCTGGGCACATGTTAAGAAAATGGACAGTCTATTTTGTTGTTTTGTTGACCTATGCTTGCAATCCCAGCACTTTGGAGGCTAAGATAGGAGATCTCAGATTTGAGGTCAGCCTCAGCAATTTAACAAGACCCTTAGGAAAATTAGCAGCTTCAAAATTTAGAAATGTAAGAATAAATATAAAAAATAAAACAGATATTACAGTGTTGCTTTGGAGAGATGACTGGGATAATGTGAGCTCTTTATCCTCACCTGAATTCACATTTGAGTGGGGCAATTCTTTTTTATTTTACTTATTTTATTCTTCTATCTGTACATAAAATATCTCTGTGGCATCAGGCTCTGGCTTCACCAAGGAATAGATGTGTATATTCATTGCACTTGCACCTGTTGGAAAATTCTAAGAACTGGGAAATGCATTTCAAATTATTACCCGTCCAGACTTCCTGAGGAACTTCTCATGCGTAGCTGAAGATAGATCATAATTTGACATATTTGCACCCAAATAAGCTAGCAAGCCACATCCAAAGACACTTTAGCAAAGTCTTCCAGACTGAGAAAGGAAGCCCCACGTCAGAGTCTACTCTCAGCGCATTTATGTAAATATTATTATTCTCTGTACTTCTATAGTATTTGAAAGAGCACACAGTGAAAAAAGTAAGACTTGAAATAAGTGAGAGGAAGGGGGAGGAGGAGTAGGAAGAGGAGGAAGAGAAGGAAAAGAAGGAGGAGAAGAAGGCTGAGGAAGAAGAGGAGGAGGAGGAGGAAGAGAAGAAGAAATGATACATCAAACACAAATTCACAGCAAACATTTGGAATTGTAACAAAAAGAAAAGGCAGAGTTACACTACTTTTATTGCCTGATAAAACAAGATACAATGCATTTAGGATAGAGAAACATTTTTCTTAGACATAAATGTTTGTTTCGGGATCTAATGTACATTGTCTTCAAGGATGGTTTTGCCAATTATGCTGACATATATTAATATAGATTTCTTTTCTATTGACTCAACAAAAAGACAAGGGGATAATAAACAATATTCAGTAAAGAGATTTCTGTACAAGACTAGTCCAATAGGATCTAGTAAGTTGCTTTCAGGTCAGATATTGATAAAAAGGATTAAATCAAGAATGCTAAGAAAAAGATAGATCTTAGAGACCGGCTAACAGTGAAATTTTAGACAAGTGCAACTCCTTCAATCTCACATTTCAAAGGAAACTTATTGCTGGTGTTTTCTGATAAGTTGAAAACTTCTGTATAATGTTAACTATGAGGATAAGACTAATGAGCAATGTGTGTTGCTCAGTGGGAGAGCACTTGCTTAACTAATGTGAAGTCCTAATTTTGGACCCCAGGACTGCCATTACCACCCCTCCCCTAGGAAAACCAAATTAATGCATTATCTTTACATATATCTTTCAATCTTTAAATTTTTTATCTATTTTTATGTTGAAAAATTATTCAAAACTCTGTGAGACTTTGTATTGCTCATGCCCTTGAACTACTTCTAATGTTCCTATCTGTCCTCAGTTTTGCCTTTTCTTTTGCCATTGTATACTCTAAGGAGGGAGGCTATTATTGTTTGGTTGGTTGATTGGTTTGTTTTTTCAATTATTATCACCTATTTCATCCACTGTAATTTTTTCCCTCTCAGATCTCACTTGAGAATGAAGTTAAAAAAAAACTTTTAAAATATTTTTACTTTCCCACAGGTTCCTCAGAAGCCTAAGGTCTCAATAATATACATTATATACATTCACAAACATTACCAAAGTCACAAAGTCAATTGCTAAGCCAAACATGAGAAGGAGGGAGGGGGACAGAATTGGGTGGGAATTGAGGAAGGTAAATGAGTGATGTGTGCATATGCCTCCACCATCTTGTGCTCCATTAAGATGTATGAGTACAAAGTACCAATTACAAAACCAGCAAAACACAAAAAAAACCAAACAAACAAACAAACAAACACCCATTCTACAGCCTCAACCATCATACTGCCTACCCTTGGAGCCAGGCTTCAACATACCTCTCAAATGTTCATACTTCTAGTTAATTTAACAAAATATCATAATTATTTTTATAGCCAAACCACATCACAGTGCATATCTTCTTTGACCCTTCTTCAGTTTTTTAAAATTAACAACTAAGACCTTTCCTATAAACTCTCTTCTAGGTATTCAGAGTTTTTCATATAATTAACCTACAAGATTTATCTTTGTGAACTTGTCCACCTTTACTTGGGGTGTTTTTCCCAAGTTTTTGTCCTAGTTTTTCCCCCCACATCCATCTATCTGTCTGTCTGTCTGTCTATCTATCTATCTATCTATCTATCTATCTATCTATCTAATCTATTTATCATCTTCTAAGTAATGTCATTTATTCCCTTGACTTCACCCCCATTGGAGACTATCATTCCTACTCCATAACTGTTTGTTTGTTGACAGTGTTTCTTGCTCATCTCAGGCTGAAATTCCTTCCTGTTCATTGTACATCTTTAAGTTGGTCATCCTCAGGTACAAAACTCAACTTGCTGTGTTTGCTCTTAGTCGCACTCTTTGCCTTCTTATCTCTTTAATCTGTACTCACTCACCCAAAACAGAAAATTTGGAACCACATTATATTGATTTTTTTTATTTGACTCTGGGATCTAGTTCTTGAAAAATAATCAGATTCTTGATTTCTTTGATGCTTAGACTCTGCAGATATAGTTACTTTACCCTTTTGGAAAGATAGTAATTTTTACACCTGCCCAAGATCCCCAAGCTTGCCTACTACTTCCCAGTAAATCCAAGCTCTTCTCAGCTCATATACTTTTTAGTTGTCTTGAAAGTAATATGATGGCACATCTCCTTTCTTCTCTCTTTTCAAATCTTAGGGTCTCCTTTTTTAACTAATTTTAAAAATTTTCCTTTTCTTGCCTTGGTGGAGATGTATGAAATCTTAGAAGACAGTAGCTTCTATCTGTCCTCCTGCCCACTAGATCCATCACTAGGATCATGTCTAATTATGGCTTTATGGAGGATATGTAGGCTCTTCTAAGGGAGGAAGGGATTAATCATTGATAGAGCAATGACATCTCCTCCTATATTTTGGCAGAAACTGAATAAGCAGGCCTGGACATAGACCTTATGGCCCAGTCCTTGTTGGTGCTGGTAGATAATAAGGCTAGAAAAGGAACATATCCCCTGTATGATGTCACACTAATCAAAATTTTTCAGAGTTTATCCCCATATAGGCAGGATCAGCATCCCCTGAGAAGTATTAAAAAAACAAATTCTTAGGCCTCTCCCAAACCCCATAGATAAAAAATTTTGAGACTGGTCCCCAGAAAATTTCATTTTAACCAACTCTCCAGAAAACAGTGATGCATGCTGAAGTTTGAGAACTACTACTAGACTGTGATTCAGAATGTAACACTCTGGCAAGGGTACCTAGATTTTTCCTGATACACTGGTGAAACTTGGGGAAAAATAATGTTCCATAAAGTAGAGGTCCAAAACTGCCTAGGCAGATGTTAAAGGAGGGGCCAAAATACTAGATGTGAACCTGTTAGGATTAACTTATTATAGAAGATTCAGGAATTTACTACATGGCTACTTCCTTGGCTAAGCCTAGAGAGTACTACCATCCACAACTAGAAACGTGTTGGAGATGGGTACCAGCTACTTCAGTAGTTCAGTAGTGCTGTTTTCTGTGGCTGCAGTCTGACACTGGGCTCCCTACAGTCAAAAAGGATTATAGAATTCTGATAGCATAGAGGCCATGCCAGTGGCAGCATTTAGTGATCAGAGGCAAGGTAGAATAAATTACTGTAATGAACATCAAGGTCAGAATTGCAACCAGAAGCCCTGGCCTGTAGGGATAGAAGGCGATCACTAATAAATAGACCATATGTTCTTAGAGGCAAGATGATGGTCAGCCAACAACAACAGACAAATCTGACCTAGCTCTCAGAATCAAAGTCCATTAATTAAATGAGAGCCCAGCTTTCCCAAAGGACAGTGCCTGGGATGTCAGAGCAAATGTACAGCGTACTGATTCCTTCAGTTCTTTCATGAATTGACATTTGGCCATTTACATGTTTAATTGTACACCAGAAGAGGGAATTCTCAGGTTTTTAAATTTGATTAGATATCGTATCTGAGCTATATCTCTCTGATAATAGGAGTGTCCCAGCATAGTGACCAGTCTTTCATTTGAAAGTCATAGAAAACCATGTGTTCAATGGAGATGTGGCTCAGGTCTGTCTGACAATGGGTGCAGTTTGTCCATAGACCCACTCAATAGTTATTTTTTTGAGAGGCTGGTAGAATCCTCCCTGGAGTTCTTTGACTTTCAGAATAAGAGCAATGATTATAGGAAATGTCAAGTGGAAGATTGAAACTGCCCACTCTACTGATATATTACTCACTGCTTCCAGCCAAGATAGTAAAGCAAAAGGAGTCATATTTCTCAGATGAGATGAGAGAGGTTAGTGCTACTTCCAAAGACTTGAAGGAGGCAGGATTTTGGCTCACCTTCTGTCTGCATTTAATTAATCACAGCCACTACCACTGTATCTTTCCTTCTCTGCTGGACAAAGTTGAAGTTGTTGTTGATAGACCAGTGTCATGCTGAGACCTAAATTCACTACTTCTCTTCCTTAAGCCACCTGTTAAAGAGTCATAGTTCCTGGTGAGAACTTCTAATTAGTTCAGTGAAGGTCATATTCTCCTGCTCTGGATGCTGGAAGTAAGGGCGAATAAGGGGTGCAATAGAAAAAGGGAGTAAAGGGGAATGGTAGTCACCACTGTCTCTATGCACAGGGCTGTGAAGAGAGCAAAAGGAGAGGTCTGGGATGAAAATGAATGCATAAGAATGGACCTGGTCATGTAGGCTATTTAGGCCCATGTAAGCCTTTTAGCTCTATTTTAGAAACAACTCCAAAACTATTGAATAATTTCAGAAGAGGTATGGCAATCAATTGTTCCCTTTTCAGTGATTATTTGGAAGACTTTGTGTAGAAGGTGGCATGCATAGATGCTGAGATTTCTTTCTTTAGAAGTTTAGGTATGATTGCTTGAGGGAGATGATAGTGGGTAAGACTAGAATGGAATAGGGAGGTCAGTATTAAGTTTGTAAAATGCTTAAACTATGAGATTTAGTTGCTCTTATGCATTTTGGATATAAGAATAAGGGGAAATACATAAAAGATCTAGTGACCAATGGTGGGGATATGAGAATAATCTGCCTTGGGTTTAGGCAGTAACAGAGGAGAATTGTCTGTAGATTATTTAAAATGACAATAAAATTCACTACAGATGATTTTTATCACTATGCTCTAAAAGTTTACCCCAAAAATTTCAGATACATTTTATATATAATAAAATTCACTTACTCTAAGTGCATGTAAGTGTTGACAAATCTATATACCTGTGTGGTGACCAATATCACACACACACACACACACACACACACACACACACACACACAGATAGCACAGATAGATGGGTAGATAGATTCATAGATAGATATAGGTATTTATTTTACACACAGCATTATAAAATCTTAGACCTATATAGACTCTAGAAAACATTACCATAATCAGGATACAAATACTTCTACCACACTTAAGAATCAATGTCAGCAATAAAAACAGTTCTTCTGAAAAAGATCTTTTATTGAACTAATTTTTAAAAATTTCAGGAGTTACTATTGAGTTAATTACATATTTGTCTTTAAATTAATAGATAGATAATATGTGTTCTATTGAGTCTGTCTGTAAGGAGGTTAATTTGGAATTCTCCCAATTACATAGCTGGCCACTGCACCTCATATAGGAATTCCCCCGGATAATATTTTCCTAAATTTTTCATATGTTTTAGCTTTTTTGAGCTCATTTCATATTTATAGCCCTCAGTTGTACTGAACATAGCTACGTTTAAACAGTACAGTGATTATAAAGATGAAGAAATAGATCTTGATTTACTTCAGTTCTGTCATTCCCAGTAACCACTTGGAGTTTTTATTTGTGTTTAATTTTTTTCTACTGTGAAAGTGTTGAAGTCTGCTAGAGTAGATTCCAAATAAACGATGACATTAACAAAATTCAATTTCTGGATATGTGTGTATGTGTTTGTGTGTGTGTATGTATATATAATATAATATTTATGAGTTTCCTATGATCTCTGATCCTTAAGCCTTTTTTGACTATTTGTGTATCTATTGCTTTAAGCAGAGGAAAAATTGTGAAAATTAAAGTTAATAAAAACATTCTTCAATCAACCAGGTGTGAAGCATTCTAACTCCGAGCTCCACCCCCTGCCCTATTTTTTATTCTTTATTTTGAAACCGGGTCTCACTGAATTGCAGGGGGCCTCACTAAGTAGCTGAGGCTGTCCGCGAACCGCGATCCTCCGGTCTCAGCCTCCCGAATGCAGGGATTACAAGCGTGCGCCACCACACCCGGCTCAAATATCAATTTTGATTAATAAGTTTGCCAAATTTAAGGCTCAGGAACTATATATATATCACTGCAACAACAATATGTATTTGTAGCCCTTCCTGTTTTTATAAAAATATATGAATTCACTTAGGATTACTAAGCAATTTTTTTTTCCCATTTTGATACACATTATTACATTATTACTTTTTTTTTCCTTTGGTGGAGGTACTGGGGTTCCTGGAAACCATTCTACCTCCGGGCTACACTCCCAGACCTATTTTATAGTTTTATTTGGAAACAGGGTCTCTTAAGCCTGTGAGGCTGGCTTCGAATATGCACGATCCTCCTGTCTCCGCCTCCCAAGCATGGGGATTACAAGCATGGGCCACCACTCCTGGCGTGATACACATTGTTTTTTATCATATAAACGATTTATTTTCCAGCATGACCATGGCGTTCATTAAAATGGTTCTAACTGTATGAATTTCTGTTAGAGTCATTCTTTTTCCTTTTCCTATTTCATGATGATTACAGAAAATAATTTTATTTTGCTGAAGAGAGGGATGTTACTCTGGGTAACGAATACTCTTTGAAGTACATCTGCAAAGAGGCACTGGGTTAAGGAGAATGCCATTTATTGAGGTGGGATACAATGAAAGAGAACCAAGCATAGATGAGATGCCCATATTGTTGGGACATATTACATTCTATCATAGGAAGATTCATGAAAAGATATCATGCAGGTAGAAAGATGTAAGACCCCAAATCCCAGAAGATAAGCTTGAACCTGATATATAAATTTGTTCATCATTAAAGCATAGAAAAAATTTAAATAGTGAGAAAGGATAGGATTGCTTAAAGAGAATGAATGTATTGCATGGGGATGTAAGATGGCTGGGAACCTAGTCATGATAAATACTGCGTGGTTCTACTTTTGGGAAATATCTAAAATTGACAAACTGATATAATCAGAGAGTAAAACTGTGGTTTCTAGGACTTGAGGTGAGGAAGAAATAGACAGTTGCTAATCAACAAGCATCAAGTTTGAATTTTGAAAGCTAAATATATTCCAGAGATCTACTATTGTCTCCATAGTTAACAATAGTGTATTTTTCACTTAGAAATTTAAGAGGGAGGATATCATGTTAATTTTTCTTACCACAATAGCATAAATAAAAGAAAGTCAAAATGAGTATAAAGATGAAGGAAAATAAAATCAATTTCTTTGGTGAAAGGAACATGAACAAAGCTAAAAGGATCAGTGACTTAAAGGATAATTGGAGGGGGAGAAAAGATTTGTGAAGATGCAGATAATGACAATTAAGTGAATTACTTAACATAAATCTCCCTTTTGAGTTTTTAATTTTGATTCAGACAAATGAGATTTGTTAGTGCCCACAATCGTACCAAAGGCTTTCCATTGCTT
The DNA here is from genome assembly GCF_963383645.1 of Muscardinus avellanarius. Taxonomy (NCBI): domain Eukaryota; kingdom Metazoa; phylum Chordata; class Mammalia; order Rodentia; family Gliridae; genus Muscardinus; species Muscardinus avellanarius. The sequence continues at coordinate 17,483,032 of NC_137801.1, read as the reverse complement.
TTAAATCCAGGATTCTGAGGCCTTCGGGAAGCTAATGATATTATTTTAAATTTTGTAGGTTTGCTTAATCTTTTCAAGTCATAGTAGCCAGAGGCATTTTTATAAAGATCTACTGTTGGGTCCTATGACAACATCCAGACCATTGTTTTCTGTAGTGGTGCCAAAATATCTCATTTTTCCTTCTGTTTTTGTTGCATGAATGTAATATAAAAAAATCTTCCCTAATTGAATGATGTTACTGAATTTATTTTTAGATTTACTAAAATATTACTGTTTTACCTCTTTCATTAGCATCCAGTAACATAATTCCCCAGGTTAAGTAGAATCACTAGAGTTTTAAATGCCACCATACTGTTTATAACTTTAAAGAACAAATTATCTGTGTTAAAGACATGAATTTGTTGTTAATCTTCTGTTAAATCATAATGACTAGGAGCAGCTCATTTAAATATATCATATCATATCATACTGCTTTTGCATATATAATGATTTTGATCAATGCTCCAAATGATTACAATTTTTCCTCTTGGGCACATGGCCACCCAGTTATACATTTCATTTCCCAATATTCCTTTTATCACCTCCCATCCTTTCTTTCTGCTAGCTGGACATGGCAGCAACTTAAGCAATCTTAGGTATATCTGTTGAATTGGCAAATGTTCCCATTAGCTAGATACCTGGTTCACTCCATACAAAAAGCTACCTAATCATTCTGTAATGTTTTGTGAAATTGAAATAAACATGTATCTTGTTTGATCAGCCCGGTATAACTAGTTAGACTTAGTAACTGAAACGTAGGATTCTGAAATGACAAAATTGTAAAATATGTACCATTGGCTCAATGACCAGTTGGTGGGTATAGAAGTCAACATTGCACTCTAGAGAGCTTGTGATATTTGTTATGATATAGTAAATCATTTGTTAAAAATCATCTGTGACCACTTAGGAAGAAAACCACATGAAAATTATAACTGTGGAGAGAAGCTGGATAGAACCTATGAAGCTTATGAAGGAAATGAAGACTATAGCAGTCCTCGCAAAAGTTTAACCCTCTCAAAACTGCATCATCAGAAAACTGACTTACAAAACTATGTAATCTCCTCACCCAAGAAGAGGACACCTTTTAGCACCCATTTTAGATGGAGTTGCATCAGGAAGCACTTTCCAGGAGGCCCAGCTGAGAAGCAAGGAGAGCAATGGCCAGGGTAGTTCACACCATAGAGTAGCTCCTGTCTAACCTACGAACTTACTTTACATCCAGAATTTGGAGGGATTTTTCTGTACCTGTCTAGCAGTATTTTTTGTTGTTATTATCAGGTTCATGTTAGCAATTCTTTCATTTTTTGAACAGGGGGATTTCCGAGGTAATTCTGCTCTTGCTCTACAGTTATATACTGTGAAGAGGAAGTGTACAGATTTTATTTTAGATCAAAAGATGATGTCCCAAAAGAGGGTATTTTGAAGCTGATTCAGAGAACAGTAGTTCACTTAGAAGTCAGGGTTCAGAACAAAGGCAGTAACTGGAGGGCATCGAGTGTTGTTCTTGATATGAGAGCTCTGTGTCTAGGAAGCATAGTGAAGACTGTTACTATTGCAGGCCAGAGTGACAGGCTGTAGCAAATTTCAGGATGCTGCTGACTTTTAGTTCTGTTTTCCCTTTCTTAAATATATGGTCATTAGGCAAGCGACTAGGTTTCCCAGGTTTCTTTGAAGCTTGTGGTCTTGGGACTAAGTTAACATTGATGGGATGTGAGGATAAAAGTACTATATATAACTTCTGGGTTTCCTTAAAGGCCCTTGCACTGGGATTTCTACCCTCCTTGATTCCTTCTAGCTGGAATTGAGATGACTACAGAAGCAATGAAATCCCTGAGCTGAGCATAGCCAGGCTATTTCTCTAGTCTAGGTGATCTTATGGAATAGAGACCACCTCTTCTTCTGCAGAGAGAGAGGGGGGGGGAGAGAGAGAGAGAGAGAGAGAGAGAGAGATTGGGGCCTATTTGTATAAGTTAGATAATAGAAAGGAGCTTAGCCTCTTGTACTCTTTTATTTTTATTTTTTAATCTTCTGCATTTCCTTTTTAATTTTATTTATATTAATTGGAACATTGTGATCATACATCTTGATGAGGCACAAGTTGGTAGACACATACATTCACATATCACTTAGCCCTTCTCCAATTCCCACTCCATTCCCTCCCGCTTCCCTCTCTTGTTTAGCATAGTCATTGATAAATTTCTACTGTACTTTAAATGTACATTAAATAAGTCTCCACAAACAATGCTATATAATTTTAAAGGAAATGAATTTACTGAAGTCTATATTCAAGGAGAAAAGGTAAAATATTAGACAGAGATAAAAAATCATTGTATAACTATATATTATATATATATATATATTGATATATATATATTGATATATTCATAATCATTGTGGCATTATTTTTTACTGATAGAAGCAGAGATGTAATCCGTAGTAGACTGAGAAAAGGAAATTGTTGAACAGTTATATTTTAATATGATTGTCTGATATCTGGTCCCTGAGAGCAACTGGGATTCCCAAATAATTCCTTTGGAAATACTAAAAAATAGGGCATGAAAAAAATAGATTTAAAAAAAAGTTGGGGGAATGCTGCAAAAATTAAGCTGAATATACTACTTAAAAGAAGCGTTTTATAGTTTCATTTATATTAATCTAAAAATGTGTTTCTAAATTGGGCATGGTGGCGTATGCTTGTAATCCCAAATTTGGTCTGCTGAGACAGGAGGATTGCTGTTTGCAGACAGCCTCAGCTACTTAGTGAGGCCCTTTGCAGCTCAGTGAGACCCTGTTTCAAAATAAAGAATAAAATATAGGGCAGAGGGTATAGATCAGAAGTTGAATGCCCCTGGGTTCCATCCCTAGACCCACAAAAAAAATAAAAATAAAAATAAAAATAAAAATAAAAATAAAAATGTGTGTTTCTAAGAGGGAACTCTTTTCCCCACAGAAAAGGACCAATATTTTGCATAACATAAGTTACACAATACTGCTTTTAACATGCATGCTCATAAGCCATGCTCATCAGAGCTAAGCATACCCACTGTGATAATACAGCCCTCTTCCCAGAAGTCTTCTCTGCTCATCTTCCTGTATCCATGACCATGGATTTGCTAAGTAAGAGAACTTACTATATTTGTTTTAAAGGTCCTTCTTATGAAATTTAGCCTGAATGAGACACTTCAAGAAAAAAAAAAAAACCCACAAACTTACTAAAGGGACTGTGTTATTTATGTCAATGAAAAGGTTTTTTAATGCATATACATATACATATACATATACATATACATATACATATACATATACAACAATGAGGGCACTATTGGCTTGGTTTGGGAGAAACCACCAGTCTTGCTGCTGGTCTTTGTTTCAGAGATTAAGGTTCCCATGGCAAAGCTACAGCTAGAATCTGAAAATGAAGCAGACCTGCTGAAAATTATTCCCAGGAACAAGGCAAGAGGTGTGTGCTCTGGGGAGTATTATCTTCCAGGTGATACTGTGAACAAAGGTGACTTTTCCTTAAAAATTTCAGAGTTTCCTTAGGGAAAATAGCTTCTTAAATCGTAAATGAAATCAAAAGATAAAATGCACTGAGCTGGAGGAAGAGAGAAAAGCAGACAGAGTCCAGAACAAAGAGGGAAATTGATGAGATGCTGCAAAAGACTACACAGTCAGCAGTGATGGGGGACTCAAGGATGAACAAGGAAAATCCAGATGTTTCTCTGCTGGACTCTTGCAGATCAGAACCACTTGTGTGAGATAAGCTAAAATCATAGTTAAATAAGGAAGATGGTAAGGGAAAAAGAAATTCCAGGTGGGGACTCTCAAATAAACCCTGAGGTTTTAGAATAACTCCTGATATTTTTACAGTGTCTTACACTGTGCAACCATGCAGCCCATTCTGAGATCTTGTGCTTGGGGTTAGAAACCTACATCCAATACCAAATGCTGGATATCAGCAAGGGATTCAATTCTTCTCTTAGCCCATCTGCAAAGTGGGGTGATGTTTGTACTACCAACACTTTCATAAGAATATTGCAAGTATAATATTGAGAAGCTCATGAAAACCTACAGTATATTATGATCAATTGTTAATTGTAACTTAATTGTTTTTTTGTATATATATATATATATATATATATATAGGCACATTTTTATTAGTGATAGCCCTGAGCTATCATTATCTCTTCAGTTTAGATAACTTCAATGATATAAAAAAGAATAACTTTATTGAAGTCACGTAAAATCCAATGAAAACTCAAATATGGGCTTTCTAATGGTGAGCTGCATGTTTGTATTTTCCTCTGCTACCTTGGGTTATATTCAGGATCAGAAGTCTACTGAGCAAATGTATAGCAGGAGGATAATATTAATAGTATTGTATTATGTGGTGCTGAATGTTTGCTAACAGAGTAGATTTCAGGTACCCTCAACACACAGCTATATACAAAAGAAATACGTAAGGGAATGGATATGTAAATTCTTTTGGCCGTAGCGATATGTATATGTCTATCAAAACATTATGTGGTTCACTTCAACTATACTCACATATAACATGATTAATTTAGTGAATTAAGTTAAAGCTTGTTGGGGTTGTTATTCAGTTTTTATTTATGATGTTTGCTTTTTATCCAAAAAATAACTCCTATCATGATGTTCTAAAATAAGCATCTTAGTAGATATCAGTGATATTCAAACTTCCCACTTTTTGAATAATCCTCCTATCCTCTAGTGGGTATTCAGGCCAAGATCTACTTTCTGTAGTTTGGTGGGTGACCTTTAAGTTGCATTCATAAGTTTTAACTGAGAATATTTTCTTCTGGTGAAATCTACCAACCTTAAATTCCAGTATTTTCTTTATATTCATGAAAGAAATCCATAAGGAAATCCACAAAGCGGAATTTATTAGCAATACGAGGGTATCCTTCAAATAGTGTTGTTCCCTTTTACTAATATTTAAATATATTAGAATATTTCAAATGTACAAATGTACAGGAAAGTATAAAATCATAGCCAACTTCCATATTTGTATTCCCTAGGTTACAAAAGGTTATATTTTACATATTACACTGAAGTTAGTGCATATCTTTTCCATCTATGTTTTAATCATGAATGTACATATGGATCAAAGTTAAATAGTAATATATTATTAGATTTTTGTTTTGAAGAATTTTACTTATGGAATCATGTTTTGCAAGTTGTATTTTAGTTCCAAATGTGGGCTTCAGAATTTATTTATAAACATTTCATTCTTTAATTTTAGAATGCCATTTAGTATACTATAATTTTTATAATTATAATCTTACTTTTTTAAAAATAATGCGCTGATGAGCATGATGTTCTTATAAAAGATTGTTGGGGACATAAATGGAAGTTTAGAATTCCATGATCATCTTCAGCTTTGCTAGATATTAATGAAGCAATTCCCCAAAGTGACTGTACCAAGCTCATGAAACTTGCTGTTTCTACAAATTGTTCTCAGCATTTAAAATTATGCAATACTTATGCAGGCTGCGAAATAGCAATGCTACCCTATTGTTATTTTAAGCCTAATTTCTCTGGTTACTAGTGAAGGTGAGCATCTTCTGATGCGTGTACTGGATATACTGGTTTCATTTTATGTAAGCTGTTTTTGTAAACCTGCTTCAGTCAGTGACTTTATTAGTAAATAGCAGAATTGGCTCTAGTTAGGTTAAATATAACATACATTTATTAAGGAATATCAAATGCTTCATCAGAGGGTCAGGGAGTTAGATTTGAATGTTTGTACTTTCCAGCCTAGGGTCTTCAACACTATGGGAACTTTCAGTAAGAATACCACTTCTTCCGCTGTTCTTCCCAATGTTTGCTCACGCAAGACACTATAGTTTCAATATAATGGTATTTAGGACCAAACTCCACATACCCTGTGGCTTGTGTAAAGGAGGCCAAGAAATTGGAATTGGGCTTATATTTAAAATGCTGGATTCCTAATGTAAAAATTCTCCAAGTAAGCATTATGTTAGTAAATACAACCATGCACACACATACACCTACACGTGCATATACATGCACATACCAGCCATGAACATAAATATCCACCAAGTTATACGCCTTGGTGGACCTAACTTTATGACATAACCCTCTTCCACATTTAAATTCCCTGATATTAAAAATAAACATAATAAAATATCCTTGCTCAATATTTGAAACCACTTCTCCCAGAAATAGAAACCACAGTCATCCTTTCCCAAAAGCCTGATGCTGATCTATCTATCTCAAGTTCAAGATTTCTGGGTAATACACATTCATATTCGCTCATAAAACCCTACTGCTTTGATATCTCATAAGCATGGACTGAATTATTATACACACACAATTATACAAACCAATGGGTGACACAAGGAAGGAAACAAAGTCAGTTACTACCAGCCTTGCTTCTGCATCTGCAGTGAAGCCAAGTGACATCCATTACCTGCTGCACATTCCAATTGCCCTCGGCCAGCAGTATGTGTGCAGTGAGCTCTGTACCTAATAGGGTAATTGAACTTGGTTGCTAGAGTTCTGAGTCCTTGGCAGCCTTGCTTAGATGGCTGCTGTGATCTCTGTCTTTTCACCGATAGGAAGGACATAAATCTATCTCCTGTGTTCCAGATGTTCTCCCTGCTCCTATGATGTAGTAGTCAAATTTTCAAAATATGCTATATTGCAGCAGAAACAATTATTCAAACACACACACACACACACACACACACACACACACACACACACACACACTCCACTTGTGCTCATGCCAGAAGATTTGATTTAGCCATCAGGGGCTCTACTCACCTGTACCGAGGAGCAGAATGTTCTTACACATGGCTTTTGGGTTTAGAATATGTGTCTAGAAGTAAAAATCCTGGATCATCTTCAGCTTTGGTAGATATTGCCACAATAATTTTCCAAAAGGATGATACCAAGCTTTTAGAAACCCAGGCTAAGGGGAAAACCAACTTGCCCTGAATTTCTCTGATGACTAAAATGTGAAGAAGAGAACGAATCATCTAACATATTTCAATACTTTTGCTCACATTTCATTGGCTTTAGCCAAGGCAGGAGGCCAACAAGGTCATGACTAAATTCCAAGATGTAGAGAAATGCAACCTGCCATAACCCTAGAAGGAGGAGACACAGACTTGGGATCAGCCTCACGTGATGACTATAAAAGCAACTTGGCAAATCAAGATTACTCATCCCAGTTAACACTTCTATTACTTGTGTTTACTTTCTTTCTTGTTAATTTTTCCAGTTACATCACCATCTAAACAAGTAAAAAAATATGACTCAAATTTTTTTGCTCTAGAAGAGCCACTATATCCCCTGGCAAAAGCAATTCTCTCTTCCTTAAAACTGCAGTTTAAATAAAAAGCAAGAATCTGTGCCTGATCACGAGATGCAAAAATGAGTGGTGTCAGAGACCTCTAGGCAAAGCTTGGGAGAAAAGGCACCATGCAAACAATCTTGTAGGAGAAAGGTTCTGTTTCGCCAGGTGGTATCTGTCAGGCAGTGTGTAAGTGGATATTCAATTAGCCATCCCACTGTTCTTTAGGGCCAATCCCTAGTGTGTGATGGAACACATGGCAGGGCCCAGGAATTGGCTGAGTTCTGTCCGGTTCCCTGATTTGTCTTCTGTGAAATAGTATCCTTTGTCAGATGTACTATACTGTGGCATACTAGATGGCAAAAAATAAGGCTTTTTTTTTTTTTGGTCAAGTCTCCTAGGAAACAAAGTTTTCGACAACTCTGTATGTAAAAGCTTTCTAGAATATACTCTAGTATAACACTCGAGAGAGTGCGGAAGGAGGACCAGGCATGGGGAGAAATGCAACTTCAAGGCCATTGCAATGGAGGCCTCAGCTTGTTTTCTCAAAGACCTGTGGAACTAGGGTGGAACTCCAGCCATATCTGTTTTGGCCTGCCACTAGAAGAAACTAGGCTGGGGAAAAAGTGTAGACCCAGGCAAAGCAGTTCCTACGGCAGAGAGCAATTCTCAGAAAGATCACTAGCTGTGAACCCACAGTAGCCAGCCCCTCTTCTTTGTGCTGGCCATGGGGACACTCAGCAAGGCAGCAGCTGTTCTAGCCATAGAGAGGGGAAGTTCAAGTTGCTCAGCACATGCACAATTGCTACCCCAACTACAGCAGATAGTCTATTAAGATGGTGCTATCTTTTATTCTTTAATTTATTAATCTATTGCATTGGTAAGATTTTCTGCTGGTGCACCAGCCTTACATTCTCAAGACAATCTTTTCTTAGGCTAGATTAAATCTAGACACACTGCTAGGTTTGATTTGCCAATATTGTATTAGGATTTTTTCATCTATGTTCCTAAGTGTGATCAGCCTATAATTATCTACTTCTCTACTTATCTAATTTTGGTGTCAAGATTAAATCAGTCTCAGAAGATAAAAAAAAAAAAAAGTGAAGTTTTTTTAACCTCTTTTTTCTGTTCTCTGAAATTGGTTTGAAAGATTATCTCTTTGTGGCAGTTTAAAGAAAATTTACCAGTACGATTATTTACCAGTCTGATCGGGTCTTCTACTCCCTCCCATCCTTTACTACCTCTGATGTTTGTCACTGACCTCTTTGCTGCTCCTGGAACACACGAGGAAGCTGCCTGCTCTGGGGTTTTGAAAGCCCTTTACTTAGAATACTTCTTCCCCAGATGTCTACGTGGCTTGTCTTCTCCCTCCTAAAACTGCTTGCTCCAGCAGGACCACTCTGACCTCCACACAAAGTCTCAGGAGATCCACTGGCTCTCACCCGCTCAGGCCTCCAGTCGTCCCACAGTTCAGTCCCCATCACTGTATCTCTTCTCCCCACATTCTTTAGTGCCTTTCAACATACAATGTGACTTAAATGTGTTTTCTTATTCACTGTCTGCCTTCATTAGAATTTCAACTCCACAAAGATAATATTATTTTGTTTTATCCGCCTGTGAGTCCAAGTGCTTAGAATAGTGTCTGACACACAGTAAGTATTTGTGAAATAAATGATTTGTACAATCAGTGGTGGTGATGATGAAAGGTGGGATTGCCGTTGGCCACCTATTTAATGCTGTTAATTGTTTTTGTCATGTAAACAACTGCAGTTGTTTTTTACTGGCATTGCAGTCATACACCTTAATGGGGTGCAAGATGGTGGAGCCACACGCGCGCGCGCACGCGCACACACACACACACCACTCACTCAGCCCTTCCCCAATTCCCACCCACTCCCTCCCCCTCCCTCCTTCTCATGTTTGGTTTAGTGATTGACTTTCCTCGGTTTGCAAGTGTGCATCGTGTACATTGTCTTCTTCTTCGGTCAGTTTTGATAAGTCATAGTTATTCCGTAGTTGCTGATACGTTATGTTGTGAAATTTATTGGCAATTATTGGTATTCATATTAATTTAATAAGACTTTAAAAATCCTCCACATGCAGTCATACCCTGAAATAGTTTTTGTATCCTTGGTTTGTCCTTCTTTCTCTGTCTCTTTCTTTGATCGGCCTGACTTCAGGATAGTCTACTTCATCACTGTTTTCAAAGAATCAGCTTCATATTTGCTGAGTCTCTCTATAATTTTCTCTATTTGGGTAATTTATGCTTTTTATGATGTCATTTCCTTCTTCATTCTTTTGATTCATTCCATTTTCTTTTCCTAACTTCTTGAGTTGAACACTTAACTCATTTATTTTTAATCATCCTTTTTAAAAAAAAATGCTTTTAATGCCACAATGGATCTCTAGTCCCACTTACACTACATCACCTAAGCGTCGCGTGCAGCCCATTTGTTGTCATTGAGATCTAAATATTTCATAATTTGCATTGTATATTCTTTTTTAATCCATTAGTTATTTAGAAGTATTTTCTTTTTACATCTATATAGCTTTGGGGGAACTATCATTTTTCTTCCAGATTTCTAATTTATATCTATTTTAGACAGAGATCATATACCATATGATAGCAACTATTTGAATTGTATTAAGAATTATTTTATTTTTCAGTCCTGTGAGTATATATGGTAGAAAATAACCCCTTTTCTATCTGTATGCATCACCAAATTCTTATTTAACCCTAACTCCTGAATACAATTTGGACTGGCTATGAAATTTCAGATTCATAATGATTTTTCTCCAGGTTATATCTTTCAGACGCTTGTGAGTTCTGGAAGCTAGTGTGGCTACAATGTGGTGTCAAGTCTTCTTTCTTGCTATTGTCCTTAAGAGGACTCTTCTCCCTCCTGACTTTTAAGGTTTTCTCTTTATCTCTGAGCTTGTGAAGTTTCACTAAAAATCTGTTTGGGCATATATTTATTTTTATTCCTCCCTAGAGTTTCCAATCTCTCTTTTTATATTAGCAATCTAATTTTGCATACTGTCTAATTTTTCCACTAAAATCTTAACATATTAATCATAGCTATTTTAGAGGCCCTGTCTGATCATTCCAAAATCTGTGTCTCATCCAATTTTCGTTTCAATGCTTGCTTTTCCCCTTCAGACTTGTATGTGCATGCACACACACATACACACACAGTACACACATGCATATGTGTATGTTACCTTTTTATGTCTTTTGTTTTTTCTACTGGGAACCAGATATGCTGTATTAGGCAATAGGAACTGATGTGTAGGACTTCAGTGTGAGATTTTATGTTAACTTGGCAAGGAGTTGGGCTCTGTTTTTTTTTTTTTTTTTTGTATTGGGGATTGAACTTAGGGGCATCCTACTGTCAAGCTATACCCCAGCCCTATTTTATTTTTGTTTAGAAAGAATGTCTTGATAAGTTGCTCAGAGTCTTGCTAAATTGCAGAAGCTAGCCTTGAACCTACAATTCTCCTGTATCAGTCTCCCAAAGGGCTGTATTTAATGTTTGTTTCTTATTGTAGGGAACAGAATTTCGAATTATTTTACTGCCTTTATGTGTTTTTGTCTTCCCTCTTGACTTCGGTATTTGGTACATACTCCATCCCAGATCAAATGTCAGGTAGGAAGTCTATCTTACAGTTCTACCAATGTAACCTACTGCTATTATACACAAGCCCTGTTTATGTGGTGGCAAAGTGTGCATATGAATGTGTGTGTGTGTGTGTGTGTGTGTGTGTGTGTGTGTGTGTGTGTGTGTTGGGGAAGGCCTCATATAATCCTATGATTACATTTCAGTCTTTTCCTGTTCTATGATCCTGGGTTGTGACCTTAACTGTGTTTCTTAGCTTACCTGAGATAGGAGGATAGGAGTTGGACTGTCAGAAATACCCTTTGCAGAGTTAGACTGTTGTTCTAGAACATTTTTTTCTGGTGTATAGATTTTTGTTGTACAGAATGCTCCAGGTGCATTAAATATAACGATGGACCATTCCCTTCCCTGACAACTCCAGCAGTGGTTCTTTTTAATACTCTTAGCCAGCCGAGCATGGTGGCGCATGCTTGTAATCCCAGCATTCGGGAGGCTGAGACTGGAGGATCATGGTTCAGGGACAGCCTCAGCTACTTAGGCCCTCTGCAACTTAGTGAGACCTTGTTTCAAAATAAAGAATAAAAAATAGGAAAGGGGGTGTAGCTCAGAGGTTGAATGCCCCTGGGTTCCATCCCCAGACCCGCAAAAAAAAAAAAAGACTCTTAGCCATGAGCATTTATTGAGGGTCCTTGAAGTAAAGCCCAAGGAGTTATGGCCTCCCTTAGGCCAGCCCCACCAGCTTCTCACTTTCAGGCCTCCCCACTGGGCCTTCATGCTTTCTTCAAGCAACCCATTGGCATATTCTTACCCAAGCAAAGCTCTAGTCACTACTACTCCAGGTAACCAGTAGTTAGGTTTTTTGCCACCTAGATTTCAGAGCTTTCCCTGAGACCTCAGTTCTTTGATGGGTACCACGAAGTGGTTGGCTTTCTGTTTTGCTTGACTTTTCCTCATTATAAAGGTTGAGATCAACAGGTTCTAAGGCTCTTTGCTGTCAGAGATGAACATCCCAAGTCACTTTAAGTTTACTTGAATATTCTAGGAAGTATTCCATCATTGTTTGTTTGTTTTTAATGTACTTTACAAGGGCAAGAAACCCCACCCAGCCACTGGTCACCAGTTTTAAATCATAACCAGTTCACATACACAACTCTTTTCATTCCCTGGACCCACTGGAGCCTTGGCCAGGTCTTGGCAACTGTCAGCCCAACAGCTCTGGCTTTTGGTTTGTTATTTTTCTGTTGCTGGCTTATGGGATTGCTCTAAACTAAAATGATTTAAAAATATTTGTGTATCTTATATTTTATCTGTCATTTCCAAGTCTCAGAGCAGGAATAGAGGATGTATATGTAAAAATTCAGTCTATTGGATTTGGGACTCCAAAGTTCACTGTAACCTTAACATTGAATTTTACACAGCATTGATGTAAATAATCATAGCTACATACCGCATTCAGCCCTGTTCTGTTGTCATTTTCCATGGTGAACCAAATGATGTCTTTATATTATGGAAAACATATTTTTAATAATTAGAATCTACTCAAAGCGACCTTTCTCAATAAATGAATTATAGCATATTACCTTATAAACTGTTTTCAAATTACTTTATCATTAGAAATCCAATTTCTAAATATTATAATAGCTCAATGTTTTCCCATGCCATTTGTAATTATGACATTGTACAAAATAATCCCTGAAATGGCCACTGAGTTCTGTTTTTTATAAATGAATGATAGAATTTGTTAGGTGGTAATATTTTTGAAATTGAAAAGCAAAAATAACCATGTTTATATATGTTCAAGTGATAATTACCAGTCAGATATCAATGTATAGAAAATAAATGACCTATAGTCTTTTTAAAAAATTGCATGTAGGTCATATAAATGATTAGAAAACACATAGTATTTCCCCCAGTGTAAAATTAACTTGGAGTTATGAGTCCTTAAATATCTAGTAGATTTTTTCAGAATCCAGTTTCTGAATTCGGAGCCAGAGGAAGGGGTGGGAGGAGCCAAACTTGGAAGCTTTGAAAACGGTTTTTAAAAATAATTCTTCTATAAGTACTTTCAGTAGGAAATAAAATGATATCTTGATGGCTAAAATGATCACACACTTAAAATAATTGTCATACTTATAGACTGTCTTTTCCTTAAATGTGAATTACACCCAAGAAAAATGGTTGCTTTACCTTCCAGACAGGAAGTCATCGGAATGGAAATGTTTCATTTCGCTGCTCAGTTAGAGCCAAAAACGAGTATTGTAGCTTGTACAACAGCCGGGGACTCTGACAAGAAATCCTCTCCCTTTCCATTTTTGGCTAAACTCTGCTTCTGAAAGCTGACTGAACCTTTACTGGTGCTCCTGGTATTACTGACCTGTGACTTACAATCCGTGTCTTCTGCCCTGCATGTGTTAAGGACACAGAAAGCTCAGCTTTCATTAGACAGTAAACTCCATGAAGGGATGTATGGCCTCATACTTTCTTGGTTTCTTCCCCTATCTGTCTCTGGAGGCTGCTCAGCAGACAGGACCGGCTGACTTGCGCTCCATCCTGGAGCTTATGAAGTCATCTCTGGGCAGCTGAGCTATCAGTGTGGCTATTTCAGGAAAGAGAAAGGGACAAAAGGACTTGGTCTTTTGCCAAGTGCATTGTTCCAGCATCCGCAGGCAAGGGGGAGAGATAAGGATGCTTTACTCTCTAAGTGCCTGCCTTTCAGTGCAACACAAACTGCTGCTATTATTTTCTCCATAATCCACTTTACTAAAGATACATAATAGACATTATATATATGTATGTATAAAATGCATTAAAAAGTCAGAAAAACCAATGAGTTCTTTCTCAGTGACACCTTACAACCTGATGCTGAAAAAAAAAACGATATCCTCCTAAGATGAACATCGTGCATTTTGTAGAAATTGCTTTTTTAGTTCTCTAAGCTTAACTGGCAGGCATAGCATTTCATTCCTTCTCATATAGCGACTGATGGCACGGGGCATCATATTCCTTTAAAAGTTGTGCCTTTACTGCTTTTCAGTAATTGCATTCTGTGTGTGTGCAATGATCTGAAAGCTATTTGAGAGGAAAGAGCATAATATTACACACATGTTAGAGAGAGGTGTCAAACCCGCGCACCGTTTCCCAATACTTGACTCTTAACAGTACTGATTCAATAACGGTATGACCGTGTTGTTAATTTGTATCACCCTGGTTTGCAATTTACACAGAATTTTAAAAAATGAAAAACAAAGCTATTTAAATATTTTTCTCATGGTTAATTAGATGAACGAAAGGATCAATTAATGATTTGCCAAGTAAATTTCTAAGCCACTGTGATGTTTTCTGCACAGCATCCCGTAGTCAATAAATGAATTAGAGAAGAAAAAATTTAATACTGAACAGAGAATTCACTGCGATACATTAATTCAGAAAAACTAATACAATAAGAGAAAATGAGAAGCTTAGTCGAGCCCAGCTTTGAAAGCCCAAAGAAATGTAGGAAAAGAGAAGCCAAAGGACATGCGGCCATTACTGATGTTAGTACAGGTCCAATTAATTTATTGACATAATTAACACACAGCTATTAATACCATTGCAGAAGCAGTCATCAAGTAAGTGTGCATCCACACCATTTGAATGAATTCAAAAGAACCCTGCACTTACCATAATTAAATTAATAGTTCTGGGAAAGCAACATAGACTGCAGAGGCCATAGCAACAGGCCAAAAGTTATGTATCCAATTTGTTTTCTCACCCAAATAAAAAGTCTAGATTTTTTATATCCTATCAAAATGAATCTATAGAGTAGAAATGACCATGATTATCAGGATGGAGGGCCCCTCTTGTAACTTCAGCATTTGTAAAAGTATGGACCAAGTTGTCTCTTGGTTTAGAAGAAAGAAACAGGGAGATGTAAAAATTTTTTTAAAAATTAGGTGAAATACACTTCTTGGCCAAGCAGATTCTTTACTTCTGTATCTTTGGTCTAGTACACACATAGAAAAATAAGAGCCAAAAGAATTAAAATTTTTGTTTTCTAAACTCTCTATAAAATTAAAATAACATACACAGAATAATGTCAACTATTGTTAAAATTGCAGATTTTTAAAATTTAAAAAATTTTGCTTTAATTATATGTTTGTTGTTGTTGTACTGGGGAATGAAACCAGAGATGTTCTGCCTCTGTACTACACACCCAGCCTCATTTTATTTTACTGCATTTTTCTTTTGAAATGGGGTCTCAATAAGTTGCTGAGGGTCTTGATAAATTGCTAAGGCTGTCCTCAAATCTGAGATCCTCCTGTCCCAACCTCCCATGTACTAGGATGTACTGGGATTATAGGTGTGTGCTACCCCACCTGGCTAATTATGTTTTAAGGCTATTTGCTTTAACCTTGTAATACTTTTGTTTTACCTGGTAAGAAGGATGCAGCCTTTTCTTTAGTCATTCATTCAAACTAAGATAGTTATTATATGTTGCACTAAAGTTGATGAAATTTATAAGCAAACACACCCAAAAATTAACAAAAAAATATTTTGGGGAAAAATTCAGACTCCCAAAAAGCATTTTAATAAAAATTTTAATAAAAATTTATTTTGGTCATACATACTGAACTAAAAATGTAACTTGGAAAATTTGCAAGATCAGGACCTATCGGTATTTGCCTGACACTGTTAATGTGGGTAGGGGCTGGAGGTATGGGTGTTAATTCTGGGTGGGAGGTTCTTAGTAACGGCTCTGTGTGTCTAGAAATGGCATACTATAGGTCCTAGCTGAATGTCTATCAAATCAGAAAATTAAGAAATTACTTTCTTAAGGTGATTTCTTCTTGGCTTCATTTCCATAAATCTACAAGACACTGATGAAACCTAAATTACTTGTAGCATTGACTGGTAGCATTTGACACATTTTTGCACAAGGTGCAGGAGTAAGAAGTCAAGCTTTAATGATAATATTTATTGCAGGCTAACCATTTGCCCACCATTCCTCTAAACACTTTACCCATTTAATTAACCCATTTAATACTCCCACCAGCCCTATGAGATAAATATTACCTCCAATTCTTACAGTTGAAAAAACTGAAGGCAAGGAGAGGTGAATGTCAATTGTTCAGGTTCATGGAGCTAGAAATGGGGACACACAGCCAGGCATGGTGGCACAAGTCTATGATTCCAGACTTAGAGGCTGAGACAGGAAGACCATCGTATGGACGCTAGCTTCAACAACTTAGCAATTCCCTCTGCAACTTAGTGAGACCCTGTTGCAAAATTTTTAAAATGAAATAAAAGGCCTGAGTGTGTAGCTCAGGGGTAGAATATTCCTGGATTCAATCCAAGGAAAGAAAGAAGGAAGGAAGGAAAGATGGAGAGAAGGAAAAGAGAAAAATAAATAGAAAAAGTGGGGACGCAGAGACAAAAGTATGCTGGAATCCACACTTTAAGCCACTTTTCTACACAGCTTCTACGTCAAACCCTGGAGGCAGGATAGCTTTTATCATTCTGAGCATAGGGGCTGGTTTACCTCTTTTCCCTGTCTTCTAACCAAGTATTAAGTAGTACTAAAGACCATATGAATGAGGCTTTCTTAATAGAGTGGGCAGGGGAGGGGAGACCTTAAGACAATTAAACTTCAGTTGTCGCACAGTACCCTTTCAGGGCACCTTAAGGTTTGTCTGATCCACTGTCTCAGTCTCTGCCATCTGCTACCACAAAATCTGTTCATCAGGGACCATTAATGCACTCATAATGACCTCACTGGTGTTCATCCAAATCTATAAACTTGAATTTTTTTCTCCTGGTTGCTTTAGACAATAGGCAGTCCAAGACACAAGGATCTAGGCAGATGCTTGGGTGTTCAAGGGAGGAGTAACAGAGGCCGCCTCTTCTCTGGAGTTTTAAAGGGAATTACTTGGTGCAGTACTGAAAGTGAATGGAGCAAATGGTGCATACTCTCAATGGAGACCACTGAACCCTGGGAACACCACAGGTCCATGCTGTATACATTGTTGGGTCTTGAGAGCTGAGCAGTGACCAGGAAGGACCTCATTCATTCAGATTGATGTACTTTGGTTAGAGCTACCAAGGAGCACTAAAATGTTATGTTGCATGCTGCCCTTCATAAGATCTTTCTCTTTCTTCCTGGCCTGTAGGAAAATCTTAATTTTATTAAGCAATATATGTATCCCTAGAATTGGTACTTAAAGTGGTATTCTATTCATTTGATTTTTTTTTGTGGTACTTGGGATAGAACTCAGGGGCATTCTACCTCCAAACTATACCCTCAGCCCTATTTTTTATTCTTTATTTTGAAACAGAGTCTCACTGAGTTGCAAAGGACCTTGCTAAGTAGCTGAGGCTGTCTGTGAAATGTGATTCTACTGTCTCATCTTCCTGAATGTTGGGATTACAAGCGGTTGTCACCATGCCTGGCTCATTTGAAAAATTTTTAATGAGATATAATTTTTTCTTACAGAGAAACAGACACCTAAGTGTGTAAATTGTTCAATTTTTACAGGTGTAGACACTTGTATAACCTACATACTTATTCACATACCCCTATTCATATATAGAACATTTCAATTTTCTTGTGTCTTTTCCCAGTAAATCCTCAACCCCTCCTACCAGATACAACCATTGTTCTGATTTTGTTTTCATCTTGGATTAGTTTTCCTACCTTAGAACCTGGTATAAATAAAATCATATGTGGACTTCTTTCCTTCATAATGATGTCTTTTTTATTGACCCACATTTTTGCAGTTCTCATTTTCTATCCCACCTTATTGTAAGGAGTATTCAAATATATGAATATACCACAGTTTGTTGGTGAATATATGGATCATTTCCAGGTTCAGGCTATTTTGAGCCAGGCTACTATAAATATTCTTGCATAAGTCTTTTGAATATATGTTTTTTTTTTTCATTTCTAGGGGAGGAATAGCTGAATCATAGAGTATTTTGTCTTTGAAGAATAAATAGGACTTGTAAAGGTAGAAAGAATACGTTATTCCTGGACAGGAGGATGGTTTGAGCGAATGCATTCAGAAACACAGAGGTGATGCTGGACCCATGGACAAGCAAGACCCATGATGGAGGAAGAGGAGAATTGTTGTGGTGTGGCTGAATATACATCCTGGACCTGTTTACTATGGCAAGATCTTATTCTTCCTGGTTATTTCATTAATAACTCAGGAGTTCACAGATGATCTCATTAGCCTGGGAAGACTACCGTAATTATGACTCAGTCCCACCAATAGAGCCATGCAGAGGAAGTTCCTATTCTTGACACTGTTCTGGCTCTGGGACACACTCTTGAATATCATAGAATTTCTCTTCTGGCAGGCAAATGACAGAGGGAGGCTGCCTTGCATGCTGGCTCACAGGCAGATTCTAGAATTCTCTGGAAGACATGGGTTTAGTATTATTTGGCAGTGGGACCTGTCTTCATCTTTTTATAAAGCATAGACAGCTCACTGCAAAACTATCTTGTGGGTTATGTGCTTTCCTGGGGCAGGACCACAGTGCTAGCTCTCAGACTAATCCTCAAACTACTGGAAGACAGGCACACACTGTGAAGCCTTGGGGATGGTGTAGCCTCATAAAATAGAATGGGACCTTCATTTTGATGAGAAATGGATATGTGTACTTTAAATGAATATGTATACTTTAAATGCATATGTGTATGTCTTGATGCACATAACTGGGTTGTGCTCTTGAAAGATGAACCTATTTAGAGTCTCCTGAGCAGCAAACAGGGACCCAGTGAATACAGAGGTTCCTCCAGCTCTCACTTTGTGTTACTTTCAAAGGTTGTATGTTTTGTTTTCTCTCTTTGTTTTTGGTAGATGGCTGCATGTGTTTTTCACACGATTTTCTTCCCCAGTGCACAGGGATCAGCACGTTTTCTAAGGCTTCAGGGATAATTTATTGATTTCAGATCCCTCCTCAAGAGATGTTTGATGTTGTAATGTACTGCTTGGCCATTCGTGGTTCTGCTGACATTCATATTTTTTTTTAACTCGAAGGTAACTTTAGTCTCCTTTTCAAAGCAATAGTTTATAAACAAGCTGAGGTTGGGAGAAGAAAGAACATGGAACCTAGGAGACACAATCAGATGAATATAAGGACTCCACAATGGACAGACAGGAGGAAGGGAACAGGTGTGGGCCACTGACTTCCACCTCAGACCTGCTCTGTCTTAGAGATGACCTCTTCACAGGTCCTGATCAGGTCGCCCTTTTCTTTGGTCTTTTGATCCAGGGTTCTCTCCATAGAGTGGCTGTTCCCCCCTCAGGCTTGCCTGGAAGGCCAAGGCCTCTGCTTGAGCCTTGCTCCAGAACTGGACCATCTCCTTGCTGATCAGCATGAGTTTGCATTCCACTTGGGCCCTCAGTACCTGCTCTCTCTGTTTCTGCTTCTCAATTTCTACTCTTTAATCCTTAGCACACTTCTTCAGGGTATATTTATTCTTTTCATGGAATTCCATCTCCTCCTTTTTATTTTTTGTGGTATTGAGATTGAAGCCAGGGACATTCTACCTTCAAGCTACACACCCAGCCCTATATTTTATTCTTTTCTGAAACAGGGTTTCACTAAGTAGCTGAGGCTGTCTGTGAACTGTGATCCTCCAGTCTCAGCCTCCCAAGTACTGGGATTACAAGTGTGTGCCACCATACCTGGCTTCTCTTACCACATTTTTGAGGCCAGAGGAGGAGTTCAGGTCTGGAGTACATAGATCTTCCTCCCTCCCTCAGAATTTCCACAATTTCCACTTTGTCCAAACCTTTCTGTTGCTGAGCCTCCTGCATCACCTGGTACAAGGTCTTTTCAAACCATTCATGACCTTCCCAGCTGCAGGCTTTGCATACGGGACTCCTCTCACTTGTTTCCCAGTTCCAGATTCGCCTTCTTTGTCAATCATTTTCTCTGTCTAGGACATTTTGAACATGAAAGACAGAGCTCATGCACCCCTGAGCCCAGGATACATGGAAAAGCCTGGTATAGGGAAATACAGAGCTTCTAAGAGGTAGAATTCCACTGGCCTCTCTCTCGGTATATTTCCTGAGGACAGCTTGTCTGTATCATGCATTGCTAGCCCAGTGGCCACCAGCACTGGCCTAAGAGGCTGTCTTTCACGGGGGTTTGCTTTGAGGAATAAGGATTGCTCCCTTAAGGCTCACTCCTTAAATAAGGAAGTTCTAAACTGCTCCAGATAATCCATCACAGCTCTGGACCCAGAATCCTCAGACAGGCCTCTGCCTCTGTTCCTCTACTGGTGCAGGTGGGAGGCAGTTTCAGGCCGTGGTGAGAAGTGAGAACATACTCAGTGGATAAGACCCAGGGCCTCACTGCCCCATCAGCTCCAGGGAACTGAAATCCTTAGGAATTCAGGGTTCTCTGCTCAAAGGATGGCCTCCCTGCTGTTATCTGCACCACACCTGAGTCCTCTAGCCATGGGCCTGCTGCAGGCTGTAGACCAGGCCTGTATGCACATTGGGCTTTCTGAGATCTTCTCAGCCAGCTAATTTGGAGCTTCTTTCAAATGGTTTAAAGTCTGGATCCTGAAGCTTTTCCCAGTGACAGCAAATGGGGTTCCCTTGGAGCTGGCCTCCCTTTCTGGCCTCACTTCCTTCTTTCAGTCTCCTGGGGCTGGGGCCTTTGCTGCCTTACCTAAGGTCTTGGTCTCAGGAAGTTATGAGGCTCTGTTTATCAGTATTTTTGGTGAAGACACTATTTTGTTTAGAGTGTGGTAACAACAAAAACACGAGAAAGAAAGAAAGAAAGAAAGAAAGAAAGAAAGAAAGAAAGAAAAGGAAAACCAATGTTTAGTCTTTCTACTCAGGTGGAAATAAAATCTTTCTTTTGACTTTGGGAGGTCAACCTTCAAGAGGCCTGTGGGTGTTGATGCGGGTGCAGTGTGCTAGCTCTGGGGCACCTGCCTCCATGGGCTGGCTGAGCCTCACTGAGCAGGATGGAGGGGTGGTTCTGTGTATGGTTACTCTGGGCTCTGACCAGGAGGTGCTGCTCAGGAGGGTCTCCTTTAATTTCTGATGTGCTTGTTACATTTAGGAAATAAAATTTTCCACCGAGGCTCTCTCAAGGTTGCTAGACATTTGTCCTAGAGACACCAGTCTGATTTTAAAGTTGCCACAGGTCTGTGGGGCTTGAGGGAGCAGAGTCCAGGCCCCTGAGTCAGAGATGGGATTGGCATAGGGTTTAAAGTTTGGTTTCACTTCCCCTGGAGGAGGGTCGGCAGAGGCCCCTGCTTGTTTCTGGAGAGTTCCACTGGTAGTTTTGTGTCTACTCCTTGGCGAGCTGCTGGTTCTCTTTGCATGTCCAGATATGGGGAGCATCCAGTGCAACAGTGTCACCAGGAGCAAAGGAGTCGCAAGCTTGCTGGTCAGAGTAGGATTTACATCTTGGTCACCTTCATAGCTTTGGCCATGCTCTTGAGTGACATGTTTTCTTTCCGTGACAAAGAATAAATGATCTTCTGGTAAGTTCCAGCAGTGAAAACGAAAGGCCTGGTGTTCTTGTTTTTGTCACAGGGGATTTTTTGTCATTTAAGATCTGCAGACACATTCTGCCCACCTGCTGCTGGCCCTGCCCCTGCATTGCTCTAGGCCTGCTCTGTTTTGGTAATTCTTTCCTGTTGAGGCTAGACATCCCGCAGCTTCCCCAAGATACCCAAATCTCATGTTCTCCATCAAAGAGCAAGCTTTTAACTATTACATGCTCAGTTGACTGACTCTCTGCCTCTTCGGGATTAATTCATGGTCCTATAGCAAAAAAGAAGGACAAAGTCAGTGTTAGAAATTAACTTTTCTTCCCAAAGCTAGACTGGATGAAGTGAGTGAGATTAAGGATTTAGAATATACTGGTAGATGTCTGACCAATAGTTCAGCTGATTTACTAGTTTCCTTGAACTGCTATACAAAGCTAAAAAAAAACTAGATTTTTTTTTTTGGGGGGGGTGGTACTGGGGTTCCTGGAAACGCTTCTACCTCCGGGCTACACTCCCAGACCTATTTTTATACTTTTTTATTTGGAAACAGGATCTCTTAAGCCAGCACGGCTGGCTTCGAACCTGTGCGATCCTCCTGTCTCCGCCTCCCAACTGCGGGGATTACAAGCCTGTGCCACCATGCCTGGCCCAAACTAGATGGTTTTAAACAGTGAAAACAGCTGGGTGTGTTGGCACACACCTGTAATCTTAGTATTTGGGAGGCTAAGACAGGAGAATCACAGGTTCAGGGCCAGTATGAGGTCACTTAGCCAGTTCAGGTTTCAAAATAAAAAACAAAAAGCTGGGGGTGGTGTAATTCAGTCGTAGAATGCTCATGGATCCAATCTACAGTAACACACACACACACACACACACACACACACACACACACACACACTCGCAGTCATACTGTACCAAAAGCCCTACATAACATCATCTCAACTAATTACATTTGCAAGTAAGTTCACATTTTAAGGTTCTAGGGGCTAGAATATCAACATTTAGTGTGTGTGTGTGTGTGTGTGTGTGTGTGTATGTGTGGGTCTACAATTTAACTCATGACACACTAGAATAAATAGGCAGTTTCTCTGGTTAGCTTTATAAATAAGAATGCTCATTTTTTTATTGTTAGGGAGAGTTACTGGGAAGGAATTGTTCACTGTTCTGGGAAACTATAACTTTGGAATAGCAGACCTGAAATTGATGACTGATCATCAGCCATGAATCTGTTATCATATTTTTCACATTCTTTCTCTAAACAGTTTCCTTTAATTATGCTCCTTTGATGTTTGCACCTCTCAAATATCTTGAAACTAAGATAATTTCCATTTCTCACACTTTCAACATTATTAACACAAGCTGAACAAAACGGAGTCCTTTTAAGGCCTCTTTTGGCTAGTCAGATCCTGTAGCGATTTAATAGTTGGGAGTTGCTCTTTTTCTTCAGTTTCTCCCCAGCTGGCAGCTTTCCTATCACTTAAGGAGCTCGCCTCGTACATCACACAATTGGAACAAAGATGCGGCCACCTGCGTTGCTTGGGAGGCGCCTTCTGACATGTTAAGTCCATCCAGAGACAGTGTCCTTGTCAGCAACTTTGTGTCTAATATATTCACAGAAATCTGAATTTTGTCTTTATAGCTTTTACTTGTACACTTTTTTTTTTCCAAATCTTTCACAAAACACAACATGGAAAGAAACCCATGGTTTTTACACCTTTTATATAAGCTTTTTGGTGATTAAAGCCCTAGGGTGTTGAGTTAGTGTAAATGTTAAGAATGCATACCTAGAGTACAGTAAGAGCTTTCTCTGCATTTTTTTCAAAGAGTGTTAGAGTCGTGAATAATGTTGGATTGAAAACTCTGGGAAGCCAAGGCCCTCTGATTATAGCCCATGCAGTGATATTGTAAGTTTTCCCCAACTTTACTGTGTTAATGCCTCCACATCTTTTCTAAGAGGAGAAAACTCATTTCTCTCTCTCAGGCCTCAGGAATTCTAAAAATTGAGTGAACGGCAACTATGAAATTGTCGGTGTGTTTTAAGGGTGTCTTTTTATTTTGATGCTCTGACATCTGGGAGTCCTGGCTGATTCTGGAAGGGACTGCCTCAGCCAAGGTTATTAAATTCCTAGATATAACAAACACCTGTCCATCCCCCACCAATTGTGCCTCTTATATGCAAACCCATCAATCCAGAACTCTTGCCTTCAACTTCCTTCATTAGTAGACTCTCACAGGTGGAGCCATAATCTCCCTGCCCTAATTGCACAGGACCAGGTACCAGCTGCAAACCCTCCTGTTTAGCATCAGCTAAAAAGATTTAAGCTAGCCACTCCCAGACTGGCTTGACTTAACCGCCTTGCTCACTCCTCCCGTGGAAGCCACTACAAAGGCCTTTGTTCCTGTGTGCCTCTAGCTGCAGCTGCCTCCTGACCAAGACTGGTGCTTTTCTGCCCGGGGGACCTTGCTTTTTGCTTTCAAGGACCTGAGAGTATAAAAAAGTTTCTCCTTTCTTTCAGTCTTTGAGTGTTTTAACATACCCAATGGAAGCAACTCCTGGGTGCATTTTAAAACTGGGTGCATACAGTTTCACTCAAAAGTAGCTGCATCTTGAAATATCCTTCATTGGATATCACCGAGTCAGGCACCGATCAAAGGTGGCTTTGACCAGACTTAGTCAAAAGAAAGGGAAGTGATGCACGTTCTCAGCCTGGTGTTTCTGCAACAGGCAACCACCGAAGCTTATTTTCAGGCTATTCCAAAGGAGGGGGTGTTGTGGCATGGAGAAAGGACTTTCTGAATTTAGTGGTCCTGGCCCATTTCTCTTCTGTTATCAGCCTCTTTCAACAGTGTTTTCTTCTATTGTGTTCTCCTTTTAAATGATTCACTCTAAGGCTCAAAGTAGGGTAAAGCAGCCCAGCTATGTAAGGCACACACTTTAAGGAGGCCCTGCTGTCAAGAAACTTCAAGGGATTCCTTGCTCACCTTCCCCTATCCTTGGCCCTGATTCACAGGACGAAAATGAGCTCAGTCTTTTTATGGTAAAAAATTTCGGCTTTGATTCTGCGTTTATGCTTAGATAAATCGTCTTGTCTAATAGCCATCAGAATTATTTGGGAACTAAATTAAAACTGGGTTTGAGTCTTGCCCTCTGACACATATTAGGATAAAATTAATAAGTACTAGATACATTGCTCATTCTGATATAGTCAGCAGCATTACTCCTCTTATGGATTTTGTGATCTTCGTTGCGAAAGCTACATAAAAATGCACCCAATATCAGTGACAGGGCTAGTTTGTTCAATAAAATCATATATAGCAAAGGAAGAGGTAGTCGGCCTCCCTTTGCATTTTACAGTGAAAGGTTTATGCTCCTGTTACAGGTAACTTTATGTAACACTCTAATTGTTTACATGTCATCTTTTGTACTTCAAGGGCAGATACCATTCTTAGTCCTCCCTTTTTCTAGAATCTAGGACATACCAGTCATTCAAAAATACACATATGGGGAAAGCCTATACTATGAAAGAAGCTATTTTAATAGCCTTTTGGAAGTATCTATTGTCCCTTTAAGTGCATAATACTGTAAAGGTGTGTGATTCAAAACCCTTCTATCTTTCTATCAATATAATACTACTACATACAGGTCTGCAGCATAAAACCCATCTTCCTGATGTTGCTATAAAGTCCTGTAGGGCCATATCTTTTTGACTTTTCACACATTACTAAAATCGCATAGCAAAAGGTTGTGAATTTATTCATTTTTTTTTTTACCTCACCTTGGTGAGGAAAAGAAGAAGAATCTACGAAACTATCAATTTGTGAATATTTAATTCAGAATTATTCTGCATTCTCTGCTTCATGTGGCGGATATCAACTGAACAGATTGGGGACCTCCTGATTTCTATTTTTAAACTGAATTTCAGTCTTAGGGAGTGGCCGCACTGCCATTATGCGCGTATCTTTTGTGTTTTTTTTTTTTTTAAGTGGAGTAAAAGAATATACGGAAGAGTAAATGACATAGTCCTAGGATTTGAATGTGATGCTTGAACAAAAGCTATCATATTCACAAAACGCAACGGAGCATGGGTCTACTTATCTGGCTGTGCAAACTTATGAGCCTAATAACAATAGCAATGAGGCCTTTTTTGCATGAGTGACTCTTCAGGGATTCTTCTAACAGCCGGGTAGGAGGCCCACACTTGGAGATCAGAGGGTTTTATTTTTTATTTTTTATTTTTTTTTACTGAATAAAACTATGTACTTAGAGCTTCTCTATCGGTATGAATTCTGACCCAAAGCCTAGTCTGCCTCCCAGCTTAGGCTGGCCCCTGAATCTCACTCCATTCTTCCTTTTCACTGCCCACCCTCACCCCAGTCATCTATATACACTCAAATATATTGGATTTTTATGCGTTTATCTAACTGATTACTTTTTAAAGAGATAAAATATAACAGACATAGCCCCTTCTTAATGACACAGTCAATATGTTTATATTCATGAATTGCCTGCCTCTATTTTTCCTGGTGACTTTTGAAATGTCTGCCTCTTTTCTGATAACCATTTCTTTATTTTAATATATATTTTAGGTAAACAGCAGATGATTTATTCAAAAGGTGTGCCTAAATTAGAGATTTCTCAGGCAGGCATGCTAAAACAAATGTTCTCTGTGCTCCTATCTCCTCTCTCCCTTCCCAACTGAATGTTCCAGCCAGAAGCATGTGTCCTGAGCACACCAAGCCTTAGGCTCCCCTGTGGGCCTTTGTTGGGGCATCTACCTTGGCCAGAAATGCCTTTACCTAGCTGCCTTCCCCAGCAGGACCTTTTGGAGCCAGTGTAAATGCTCCTCACCATTAATTCCATCTGTCCTCCACAGAGGGGGGGTTGTCTACATCCTTTGCATGCTGTGTGCTCTTCTCTAACTGGGTCTAGGATGCTTTATCCTGCACAAAAATGCTTCTAGGTTTCCTTCCCTACTCTGAAATGACAAGTGTCTTTCTGCCTTGGGGACTGAATCTGTTTTTGTTATCCCAGAAGTATTGGATGAAGTGCTGAGACACAGGAGGCAGGAGTGTGTTTGTTAAATTGAAAAGCGTCACTCTCTATTAATTGTGTTGAGGTTATCCTGATGCAAACACAGTATTGTGCTCCCAGTCACCTTTGTGGCCTTCTCTTGGCAGCATCTCCCCACCCGATTTACATAAAAAAGCACAGTGTAGATGTGAAAGGGATGCAGTGCTGCCTACTTACATGTCCTGGCTCTGATTCTCCCTAGCTGAATGACTCCTAGGAAGTCATTTCACCTCTCTGAACTTTTATAACCTGACGTAAAGATTATGTGATACAATAATGTGTATCGATTATCATTCTTTGTACATCTTTAGTATTTACAGGAGAAAATATTAATTATGGAAATCCATCTTATATGCACAAGCGTGTGCACTCACACAATACACTTTCATTTTTAGTTGAAATTCAGACATTAGTATCTCTCTGCCTGAAGATCGAACCTGTTTTCAGTATGTAAGCTCATTTCAGAATTCAGAGTATCATGATTCCAACTTTTAAAACATCTGTACTTAGTGGTACATGTCTACCTTTCCTTATAATGAAGTCAGATTGTCATAAGTGCCTGTCATAGTCTGTTGTTCATTTAATTCCATAACTTCTTGATTCCCTCAGTTGATTTCTTGACTGCCATTCAGGTATCTTTGCTCATAGCTTCTACTCAAATGACACTACTGAAGCCTGGTTATTCCTGAACTTTTCCTTTTCTCCTTGCCTCTCAGCCTATTATAATGATGGAAACTTGGTGCAAATTGCAATATAGCCAAAGTGGACATGTATCGACTCTCACTAACCATATACACTGTGGGAAGCCATTAAGCTTTTCCCCTAAAAGAATATTTCTGACTCAGCTGACTGTCCTTCGCCTGGAGTCAACAAGGTTTGGGGTTATGGAAAGTTCAAAGTAAAAGGTTTGAGAGAAGATCAGATGGTGATGGCATGAGGGTATTGATTTACCTACCTGTAATGTATGTGCCTTGGATTGATCTATATTGTATTCCAGTGGTGATAGCACAAGGATATTGATTGACCTGTAACTCTATAAATACCCCAGGAGTGGAGAGGCCAGGAGAGATGTCGGCCCAATAGAGAATACTGACCCAGGAGTAGTCATCGACCAGTAGAGATATTGACTGAGTAGCAGGGGTCGGCAAGTAGAGATAGTAGGCTGGCCGTCCCCCCCATGTTAGAATTAAATATTCTTTGAATCAAATTCTAAGAATTAAAAATTCTTTCATCCTCATGCCTCTCTTCGGAACGCATACTTTTGCCGGCTCAAGCAATACACTCATACAGATAGTTACCATTCAAAGATCACATACACACACACACACACACACACACACACACACACACACGAATGGTCAGATCTTACTCGTGAACTGCTGAGAAAGAGGGCTTTGATTTAATGGGAATTTTCCACTTGAAATTGTCTGTTCTCTTATCCTTCCATTTATTTATCTCAGTTCTATGATTCTTCGTATGTGTTCCTATTACAATATATCTGAGGCTGAGTCATTTATAAAGAACAAAAGTTTATTTTCTTACAGTTCTGGGGGGTTAGAAAGTTCAAGATCAAGGAGCTGATGAGTTTGGTTGTTTGGTGATGGTGCCTCTCTACTTCTAACATGGTATCTTTTGCCGTGTCCTCCAGACTAAAGGAGCGTTGTGTTTTCACATGGTGAGAGGTGGAAGAGCAAGAAAGAGTCAACTGCTATGTGTGGTCTCTTTAAAAGGCCTTAATCACATTCATGAGCAGAAAATCACAGCCAAATGACTGTGTATGTGTGTCACTGGGAGTTGAGCCCAGGGACATTATATCTCTGAACTATGCCCTCAGCCTTCTTTTATTTTTTATTTTAGAAAAAAAGGTCTCACTAATTTTCTGAGGGCCTCACCAAATTCGAGGCTGGCTGTGAACCCATGATCCTTCTGTTTCAGCTCCAAAATACTGGGATTACAAGTGTGTGCCACTAAACCCAACCTCCTCACCTCTTAAAGGCTCTACCTCTTAATACTGTCAAATTGACCACTGAATTTTAGCACCTGGATTTTGGAGGATACATTAAAATCATAGCTCAGCCCCCTATTTTTCCACCTATAAAACATACATAACTCAAAAAATGTCTTAGAAATTTAATCTGGTGCAGGTGTAGTTGCCTTTGGTGGGCTGATACATAGTACTATGCAAACTCATAAAAGTGGGAGCAAGGGGTTCTGGGAGCCAGGGCTGGATTTAGGGGAGAAATGTAAGTGCTCTGTAGGCTGGGATGTCAACCAAGTGCAATCCACTAACCAGTATCGAGGATTGATGCTTGCATGGAGAATTAGCTAAGGATACAGAGGGAGGAGGATATTGAGAGTAAATAGGCAGTTTCAGAAGGATAGGCAGAGGAAAGATCTATCCTTATTTCAGGTTCTATATACTGTAATATGTTTTTGGTTGCCTTCCTCAGGTTGGAAGGACATGGAACTAATTCATTTTCTTCTTTTGGGCTTCCTGGTGAGTCTCTGTGTAATGCAAGTGATTTTATATGACATAAATTTAGACTTATCAAAAATGGTATGGTGGCACACAATAAATATATTTAGATGCACCAATAAAACAAGTCAGACAGGCATGGTTGCGTAAGCCTGTATTCTCAGTACTTGAGATTTGAAGCAGAAGAATTGCAGCTTCAAGACCAGCCTCAGGAGCTAATGGAGTCTACTCTCAGAAACCGAGTTAGGCCCTGTTTAAAAAAATAATAAGGCTGGGGGTATAGCTGAGAGTTAGCATTTTGTATTACAGAACACAAACATATACACATGGTAGAATATGCCATAGTCTAATACTGTGATGGTAGCCAAGCCTTCTATAGGGATTGTTTTATATCAGGGTGACCATATAGCATCTTTGCACACAGGAGAAAAGTGTTGATCCAGCCTTATACCTGGGCATATTTAGCTTGAAGAGAAGAGCTGAGATTGACTATTAGCCCGTTTATGCATTAGCTGGTCACTTTATGCAACTCCCAACCTATGTAACCATAATGAAAGCCCTAATTATCTGATACTGTGCAAGCTTAGGTCACTCTTGTGCAGCTGACTTGGTTAAGAGCCAGCTATTCTGCTGCACTGGGCTCCTCTGACTGCATAACCCCTTCACTACAGTGAATATAACCAATCAGGAAAGCTAAATATGCATTGGTACTGTATGACCAAAGCACATGGAAGAAGCAGCATCCACTGCTGGGATCCTGGTGATCTCCAGATGTTTTATCCTTACATTGAATTTGGAAAAGAAAATAGAAAGTCTGAAGAGTCACGTAGGCCCACTGTCAATCTTTGATCTCTCTTTTATCCTTCCAACTCTTTCTCATTTATTTATTTATTTATTTTTATTTTTTATTCATTTATTTATCTTGTGTGGTACTGGGTATTAAACTTAGGGGCATTCTACCTCTGAGATACATCCCAGCCTTTTTTATTTTTATTTTGAAACTGGGCCTCACCAAGTTGCTGAAGCTGCCCTCAAACCCATGATTTCCCCCTCTCAGCCTCCCAAGTACTGGGACCACAGGCATTCATCACCACACTTGGCTCTCCGTCTCTCTCCAATATTTTGTCTTTGCCTCTTCCTGAGGTCACCGTTATTCTTTAAACCAATGGCGTATCCTGTGTCGAATGGAGCCTTTCATTCAAGGTCTGGCTCTGCCACTAAATAGTGACTGATAGGAAGAATACATGATTTTATGTCTTGAAATTCATTACTCCTGTATATAAAGTGGGATAGTGTAGAGATCCAAAGGGATTTATAGTGTGGAAAATGCTATAAAAATCAAAGTGCAATGCAAAATAAAGGCACCATTGATATCAGAAGGGTTAATTTGGCTGGAGTTGAAGTAGTACAATTTGCTCATCCATTTTTTTCAGACATCAGCTTGGACATCTGTTAAGTGGTGAAGAAATAGATCATGTTCAACTGTCTGAATCCACATGCAGTTGATTTCAGAGCTTAATTGTGTTTGAATGAGGAATCAATACATTATAACGGCACTAACATTAACATGCTGAAAATCTGTGCATGTTCCTTGTGCTTCCATAATATATTTCAATTTTCCATTATTTTTTCATTATTATACCATATTTTTAAAGAATTCTTTGAGCAGTGCAAAGTGGCACTAATTCCAAATGAAGGGTGGTAACTATTTTGATTTCAAGCTACATGGGTTAGAATGTTCCATACCTCCCCCTGATTCCAGGTTGTCTCTGTAAAACAGAAGATGATAAAATTGCCCCTCTTTCCTGGATAATAGTATTATGAGTGATAGCCATAGCTTTTCATGATCTGGCTACAACTGTTCTTTCAGTACTTGACTCTCTCAATTTTAGAGTATTTCTTTTCCCAGCCAGGCCAAGCACCTCATAATTCCACATAATAGGAGATTCATCTTAATGAATGCATTAGTTTGGTAATTTGGTTTCTATCCTTTTGGGTAGATACCCAGAAGTGATATTGCTGGATCATATAGTAGGTTTATTCCCATTCTTCTGAGGATCTTCCATACTGTTTTCCAAAGTGGTCTCACAATTTCCAAACCCACCTATAACGTATTAGCGTCCCTACTCCTCCACATCCTCACGAGCATTTGTTGTTTGCGTTTTTAATGATTTCATTCTAGTTGGACTTAGGTAAAATCTCAGGGTAGTTTTGATTTGCATCTCTCTGATTGCTAATGATGTTGACATCATTGATAATCCTGATCTTGCCCAGAATGTCTGTCTTTCTTGCTGCCAATAATCTGACCACAGCAGAAGGTCTGACTCAGAACCATTGGGGTTTCTCCAGATCTTCTATCAGTTGGTATTCTACCAGAGAAAGTCAGTGAAAGGGATATATTGATAATATCCTATAAGAGAATGCCTTACGTGATTGTAGGGCTGATCAGTGTGAAATTGATAGTAGCAGAATGGAAACTTTCTAGCATGATCTGTGGTCCAGTGGCAAAATTTCTTCTTCCTTAGGGAACTCTCTGTTTTACTTGACTGACTGGATGAGGACTACCCTTGTTAAATTATTGAAGGTAATCTTCTTTACTTAAGGTTAACTGATTAGGAATGTTGTCCACATCTATAGTAGGACTTGCTTTTTAGTTATCATTTAGATGGTATTTTATAGACTTCTTTGAAGGAAATAAAAGTTATATATGTCTTTTAGTTTGTTTTGTCAATGTCCAGTCTTAATATTATACTTTCAAACCAAGAGTAGACAGTCTTCAATCAGATTTTTAAAAAATTCTTCTGTTAAAAAAACAAAATAAATGTTTCCCAGATAGGGCTGCTAAAGAACATCTTGCTTAGCATTCTCTGTGACTCAAAGACTTCCTGTCATCTAGACATGCTGATAGATGATGCTCCCAGAACATGCTGCCACAACATTTGTGTGTGTGTGTGTGTGTGTGTGTGTGTGTGTGTGTGTGTGTGTGAGACCTCTGTATATGTAAAGATTTTACTCCTAATCAACAAATTTACACCAATCTCTTGGACGAATCTTTCAGAACCTATGAAAGAACTATGAAGCCTGAAAAGGAAATAAATTTGGTAAATCATATTTTTAAAACTGGGATTTAGCTGTGGCACTCAGAATGACCCCTAGTCTCTAGTGTCTCAACCCACTTGGGGTGAGGTATGTAGGGAGAAGATGTCAGAACAGTTGTAAGGGCTGACATGGAGACAAAGGCTCATGCAGGTGTTTGTTCAGGCTCTGGGGCCCTACTCAAGGGCAATGTTCATCCCAGCTAGTCCTAGGGACCAGAGTGAGACAGGGGTGAACCTAGACAATTTCAAGTAAGAAACTCCAAAGCATCAGGACTTGCTCCTATTTGCTCAAGTCTAACAGGAATACTGCTAATATATACATATTACTGCTAATAATATATATTATATATATTATATATTCTTCCCTCTGTCTATGCTGATGAGGTTCAGAGCTAGAACTTTTTTTTTAGGTCAATTTTGCTATCTCCCAGAATAGTACTTGTGAACTGTGGATTTTTAAAAAGCACTCCTCTTTCCTATGACCATTATCTCCCAGCAAACACACACACACACACACACACACACACACACACACACACACACACGACTAAATAACATTCTTGTAAAAATAACTAAATTCAGAGATGAATCGAGAGGATTAAGTGTAGTGCTCATCCTATATTCTCCTCTTATAGTAATTGATATAACATCAGTGAGCTTTTACTGACAAAATTGATTCAACTCAAACCAGAAAAACTAAGCCTTGAGAACAGAAAATGAGCTAAAAGATGGTAAGCAACGAATAATATGTGGCAATGTCTTCAAATTATTCATATTTTAAGCTTTATATAATTTGAAGTTGCAAAAATGTGTTTAACAAGGGTGGACTTTTTTTTTCAATGAGATGTCTTTATTAATGATCAGGAAGTAGGACTGAAAGTACAATAATGCCATTTTCAGTGCTGTTAAATTGGAAGGCGTTGAAAACATTGGGGAAAATATAAATAATACAAATAGGGCTATAGAGGTTATAAATATGAATAGAAGGAAGAACAAAGATATTGCAGAAATATACAAAACACTTGTGTCTATATGAAAATATAATTGAATCAAAGGGACTTTCCTCTAGGACACCGTCCCTGTGATTCCCTCTTCTATATACCACTGGGGTTGGTGCTTTATGATTTTCCAAATGGATTGTCAGAGACAGTTATACTGGCATTAGTAAATTAATAAAATTATTTTTTTATTTTTGTGATGTGGCTATATAGCAATCTTTATGAAATAAATCACTCTCATCGATTTAGTATTTTAAGACTGCCACATTGTGTAACTCATGGGGCTCCATTCCTAGAATCCCTCTATAGTCTATGTAAGTGGTGCCCCCTAGAGATACACAGTTAATGCCCTGCACATCTTTGCACAAATGCCTTGAATTTAAGTAAAATGGACACTTTTATTCCAGGCTGTTTCCCAGTGTCCAGAGATACTTGCATGATACTATAATATTTAGAATGTAAAAAATGTCCATTGGGTTACATCAAATTACTCTGAAGAATATAAATATTCAAATACTTGACATTAGGTAGATGATCATCTGAATGATTTAATGATTTACCTACATTTTTCCTGGAAAAATTGAATAGTCCAGTTATCTGCCCTGCTACTCTCTCTCTGCAGGTTTTATTGGCTTGTAGATCTTTTAAAAAATGATTTCTGCTGGGTGTGGTGGCACACACTTGTGATCCCAGTGCTTGGGAGGCTGAGACAGGAGAATTGTGTAGGTTCAAAGCTAGCCTCAGTTACTTAGTGAGACCCTGTTTCCAAATAAAATATAAAACAGGTCTGGGAGTATAGCCCAAATGTAGAAAGACCCTGGGTTCCACCCCCAGTACCACCAAAAAAAATAAATAAATAAATAAAATAAAAAGTGATTGCTGCATATATATTAGATTTCACATTCCTGTTGTCTTCAAATCAATTGATGGGATAAAAATGCATCCATTGACTCCAAATTTGGAAGGAGGAGGCCTCATTATAAATTGTAGCATATTATGGTCTTCCAGACCTGTCTGAGAGGTTGGTATAAGATCTCTTCACAGGAGCTCCAGGGCTTTGAGCTTTGGCAAAAGCCCATTTTCAGCAGGTATTACATATTTATCTCCTGCCTTGTGGATCTTTTATTGGTTCTATGGTTTTGCATTATTTTTAAACTAGATTTCCAACAATCAATTTTAAGAAATGTCTGATATCATATCTATTAATGAAAATGATTGAGTAAACAGATTTTTTTCTCTGCATTATATTTCATATGTGTGTGTATGTGTATGTGCTAATAGTCTATGGTTTGTTAAGAGTGGATTAGATTAAAACATATCTGGAACTTGGAGATCTGTTTTGTGTCTAAAGGCATGTGTCTGAAGCAACAAGGGTGGATCTGCAGGAAGATTAAAAATTTGACTCTAGAGCTCGGAATGATCTGTCTTCCCTTCTCATTATTGCAAGGGGAGGCATCTGCATGGTTTCTGGTTCCACAGCCAGTGGTCCATAGCCCCATAGCAGAGATGGAGCCATTAGACACGCATAGGTCAGTGCCATCATTGTCAAAATGAAGCCGCTCAAATGTTCTGCCTATGTCTGAGCTTATCTTAGGTTCTTATGTTCTTATTTAGGCCATAAAAGCATGCACTGATAGGACAAGGGCAGCATTTCAACTTGCTTGCCAGTTTTCTTTCTCATTAACTAGTGATATGATGCCAATATTCAGCATTACTTTGTTAGGACTCTACTTGATTGAGTCAGATTCGTAAATTTTGCCGTCTTTAGGCCCATTGATAAAAAATCTGGCATCTGGATTCGAAGCTTGAGATCAGACACTTGACCACGGGGCTGTAATAATCTTATATGCACCCCGCATTCCCCCTATGTACCCTACCCCAAACCCTATCTGGATGTCTTAGGTTCTATTTAGCATTTCTAGGCTCCAATATTCTTACTACTTGAAGTAAAGTTTTTTTTTTTTTTTTGGTTGGAAAAAAATACAATATCTTCCAACGGAATTTTCAGTCTATTTGAGCTAGGATAGTGTTTATTATTAAAAACTAGTTTTTTTTTCCCTTTTTTCAGCAAACTTTGTTTCAACATGTTTGTATCCATGAGGTTATTTAACATCTGATCCCAAAATATTTTCATAGCTGTTTAATAAAAAAGGTCTTATTGCACTGACTGCAACCCCAGACTTGACAACAGTCTCTATGTAATTCTGGAATTACTTTAATTATGAGCTCTTTCAGACCTGATGGGTTGCATGTTCTGGAGGAATGGGGTCTGGTATTGGAGATTTATCCTTCTTTTACACTCACTATATTTGTAAAACCTAGTTCAATACAGCTAAATCTCTTAATACATTCTCCACTCTGTCGTCTATACATATGCGTACCTATGAGTATAAACTTTTTATTGGAAAAGAAGGTACATGAAGAAAAGTGCATCGAAGTTAAATTTATAGTTAAATTAAGTTCAAAAAAGTGAATACATACAAGTAACCACTTTTCATGCTAAAAAAGGAAATATTTTCAGTAAAGTAGAAGCTCCAGCTGCTCTACCTCTCTAATGTTGACCATTCTTTTATATTACCCTTAGTTACAGTGGCCATTTTTGATATTTATAGAAGTGGATGCCTTCTGGCTGCCAACATTATATTTTTGAAACGTGTCTATGTTGCCTGTCACAGATGTTTGTTTTCTTTGACTACTCTGCAATTTTCATTTTCATTTTCATTTAACTATTAAAAAATGTGTGGCTATCTTGTGGCGTGCATATGCTCACTTCTTTGGGGTGCACACTCAGGAATGAGACTGTGGTGTTAGAAGGAAAACTCACGAGGTTTAGGAAACGCTATCAAAATATTTTCTAAAGCAGTTTACAAATTTAGATTCTCACTGCCACTAAAAGAGTTTCTAGTTGTGTTTGGTGCTTTTAATTTTTTGAAAATTGTAGCCAGGATTATTGGGAATAGCATTATCTCATTGTGGTATTTTAAAAGAGCAGCTTAATTGGGTGTGAAAAAGGTATCTTCCTGTGTATCCATCATCTTATTTAAGAGAAAAAACAACTGCCCATCATCCCAATAGGTTTTATTAAGGTTCTTTCCAGTAATACCTCTCCCCTCCCCTGAGGTGGTCATCCTTGTCATGTGTACACCAAATTTGCTTGTCCAAGATCTTCAATTGTATGTATTTCTTATTTTTGAGGTTTCTTTAGAACAACCCAATATTTTGGATACTCATCCATGTATTGACGTATGCTGCTAGTTTGCATATTTTTTATTGTTGAGTGATATACCAACCCCTGGGTATTAATAGCATGTTTATACAGTTAGTGATTTTAGTTAGTTTCATAGGCTTAAAGTGCTACCTCTTTGTGTCTTTTTGTTTTTTAATTTTTATTGTTTCATTGTAATCATACATCTTAATGGAGTACAAGCTGGTAGAGGCATACAGGCACACATCACTCATTTAACCTTTCTCCAGTTCCCACCCCATTCCCTCCCCCTTCCTCCTGCTCATGTTTGGCTTAATGATTGCCTTTGATATGTTTGTGAATATACATCATGTAAATTAGAGAATTTTCCACTTCCTCCTCCCATCCCCCTAAGAAGTTAGGTCGCCTTATTTGATCATCTATGGTTTCTTATTGTCTTAATTTACATTGACTTAAACGACAAGTGACATAGAACTTCTTTTCTCATGTACTCATTGGGTGTTTATAAATTGTGGTTTTTAAAGTATTACATTCAAGCCTACTGCCTACTTTTATTAATTTGTCCTCTTTACTAAATTGTGGTAGATTTATTATTATTATTATTATTATCGTTATTACTGTTATCATTATTTTTTACTGGTTTGGCTTTTCTAGATCCTTTACATTTCCACATGAATATTAGGATCTTGTAAATTTCTATAAAAATTATAAATAAATGAATAGCCTTCTTGAGATTTTGATTGGCATGACATAGGTGAATTTGAAGAGTGTTAGCATCTTGACAATATTGGGTTTTCCCAACTATGAATGTGTGATATTTTTCTATTTATTTGTGTAGTTCTTAATAGGAAGGAGCTATATCACATTCTTTTTTCATTTCTAATATTGGCCTTTATTTTTATTTTATTTATTTTTTTATTTTTTTGCAGGCTTGGGAATGGTACCCAGGGGCATTTGACCTCTGAGCTACACCCCCTGCCCTATTTTTTTATTCTTTTATTTTGAAACCGGGTCTCACTGAGTTGCAGAGGGCCTCATTAAGTAGCTGAGGCTGTCTGCGAACCACGATCCTCCAGGTCTCAGCTTCCCGAATGCTGGGACTACAAGCGTGTGCCACCACACCCGGCTCTAATATTGGCCTTTATATGTATGAGTTTATCCTGCATTAATGTACCATTTTGTGAATTTATTTTCTCAATTTACTATTTTCTTCTGTCTCTTTACTTTGGATATGATTGGTTGTTACTTTTGTTACTTTTTAAATTTCACAATATAGATTGTTAGATTACTGAATCTTTTTTGCCTTTCATATATATATTAATAACTGTAAGATGTCTGTTAGGCCAATGTTCAGTTGCTTCTATTTCAAACCTCTTCCTCTGATGAAGCCTTCCTTGACCACAGTCTCTATTTCTCCTACTTCCTCTCTGGATTCTTTGTATAAGACCTAGTGATTTTCAATGTATAGAGAAATATAAAATTAAACCCAAGTCCACCACGACCCAGTTTTGATGTTATATGCTATTTTTTAAATTAGTTTCTTACAGGGATTGAACTCAGGGGCATTCTATTCTGAGCTATACCCCCAGTCCTATTTTTTATTCTTTAGTTTGAAACAAGGTCTCACTAAGTTGCAGAGGGCCTCACTAAGTAGCTGAGGCTGTCCAGGAAACAGCGATCTTCTTGTCTCAGCCTCTCAAGTACTGAGATTACAAATGTATGCCACCAGTCCTGACAAGTTAAAATATTTCTAACTTCCATTTTGATTTTTTTATCTGATCCAAACATTATTTTTTATTTGTTTTTCTTAATTTCCAAATATCTAGAAGTTTCTACTTAACTTTCTCTTATCGATTTCTAGCTTAATCACATTGTGTGAGAGAACATATTCTGGCTGATTTTAATCATTTGGCTTTTGTTGAAACTATTTTATGTTCCAAGGACAACACTAATTTTGGCAAGTGTTTAAAGTAAACTAAATAGAAAATATATTCTGATGTAGTGGATGCAATGTTTCGTCTGCCTTTCTCACGAATGGTACATATTGATTAGATTTCACTTGGGAAAGGGTAAGTTCATTCAGAATTAACTTTTTGTCTGCTTGTATAACCTTCTGAGAGAAGAAAGTTAAAATTCTCCACTGTGACTATGGGCTTTTCCATTGTTCCTCTTAGTTTTGTCATTTATTTGCTTTATGTATTTTTAAACTAAGTATACTTTCTAGAATTATATTTTCTTGGGGAACGGATAATTTTATTATTATAAATGTTCTTTTTAAAATCTCTGATAATTCTTCTTTCCCTAAAGTCTATTGTGACTATTATCAATACAGCCAAAACAGTCTTATTTTTGTTTGTTTCTTCTTCTTGTCTATGTTACACTGCCATCCTTTAAGGGGTTATTAGAAAGGTAGGCCATTATTAATAGATATGAAAATAATGACTTTGAAAATATGGTAAATGTTTGATACACTGGCAAACTGTGTGTGTGTCTATCTACAAATAATCTTAAATTGTAATTTATGATATATTGTATATTTATATACACAATACTTAATATTAAAGTATAACATAAATACATAATATATAAACCAATATATTAATTTGTATTTTTAAAAGTTAACACTTTTTATATTATGCATAACATTATATATAACATCTACAATACATCAAATATATAAATATATTTATTTTATTATATTATTTTATTAGGGGGTACTGGGAATTAAACCAGAGACATTTTTCCTATAAACTACACTTTTTAATTTTTTATTTTGAAATAGGGACTCACTTAGCTGATGAAGGTGGCCTTGAGCCTGAGATCCTTCCATCTCAGCCTTGGAAATACTGGAATTACAGGCATGTGCCCCTGTACCTAGCTATATGCCTATTTTAAAATGGTTTGGTATATTTTATTACCTTTAATTATGAAGATATGAGGTTAAAAACGTTGGTAATTAAGGATTTACATTCTAATGTCTGGCAGAAATTATATGAATAAATTAACAACACAAAATCCTGATTGATGAGTATTTCTATCACGTGTTTATTTTGTATTGACTCATAACCCACCTGTCTCCAAGGGATAACTTGAGGGCTCCTGGTGGCCAGCTTTCAAGAGTCATCTTCTCTCTGCCCTCCGGGGATCCCCCACTGCCTCACTTCCTTACCAGATCTTGCTTTTGCCTCCATCATGACATATCATAGATTCCTTCATCAGCTGTGATTTGGATGCCATCCTTCTTGCATTTGGTGTGCCTGATCCTTTTTTATTTCTTCCATTAGCTGAGCTCTTTACTTTCTGTGCCAATCCACCCCTTTCTTTATGAAAAGGATTTATTCATAATATTTGTCTGAACATCTGATAACACCCAGTTTAGAACTAAATTATTTGCCAATTGCTTATAGAAAAAGACACATTAGTATGTCTTCTGGGTTCCCCCAGGCACAGTGTTAGGCACAGCTGGGTGCCAGGAAACACTCCTATTTCAGCTGATAGATATTTTTAGAGAGCCAAAGACTTTGGCTAATATTTTGTTTTATGACTTTGAACACATGGTATTTCTTCGGCTGGAAGTTAACCCTCACTGCCATTTATGGTCTCTAGGTTTTTTTTTTTTTTTTGAGAAGGTTAAATAGTAGTGTGAAATATTTTTTTTATTCAAAGAACAATTTTTATCTCTAAAAAACCTAGGCATATTTTAAATACAAACAGTACCATGCATCCAAGTAGCATGGGCACAGTCTCCCCAGTAGGCATTGTTGAGGGTGGTACTGTAGTTGGCCTCTCCCTGCTGCTTGGGGTCCTCCTGAAGATTGTCTTGATTACAAGTGAAGGAATCCAGTGGAAGGATTTGGCTCTGTATTCTGCTGGCAAAACCATTCAAAGTGACCAGCAGTGGCTTGTTTGTGGAAACATTTGCTGGATGCTAAGATGACATAGAACACAGGGGTGTTTTGTTGGGAGAGACTTCTTTTGGTCCTCGTCTTGTTCCTTCTGCATGCCCTGTAAGAGAGACTATTTTTGCCTATTGTACTGGACCATGTTTTCAAGAATATTTGTATCATGAAAACTCTTGAAAGACATGGTGGTGCTTCCCTCTAAGGAAAAAGGTAAGCATGTATGCTGACCATTATGAAAGACTTAGGTTTCTCATGCTTGCAGTTTTTTCTTATATAAAATGGCACCTGCAGCAATCTCCGGACCCTCTTTTTGTTGGTCAATGGAAATTCGGCCTTAGATAACCAACACATAAGTGATGCTACTCTGGCTACTAATTTTTCTGTGAGTGGTAAGTTGTCCTGTACCCACAAGTCTCTTGACTTTCACCAGCATCCATGAAAACGTGGCAAACTAAATTACTAGTTTAAAAAAATAACATCTCAGACCTTTCACAGGTCTTCAGAGATAGAAATATAGAATTTCAGTATTTTTTTTTGTCCCCCTTTAAATTCATCTTTCCACATTCCTTTCCAGATTGACACAACAAGAGTTTGAGTAATTGAGTCAGGAGTTCATAGCTCCTTAGCAACAGATGAGAGACTTGAAGCTCAGTCCCATGACTCTGATCCTTTTATTTTAACTAATGTGTATAAAATTATACAAAAACTGAAAACACCCATGTTTTGCAATGCAATAAAAGCTTTTAATAAACTTTGCACAATGTACCTGCCGATTATAAGCTCTCTGTGTATCCAATCTCTAGAACTGCACAATATGTGGAATATGAATTTAGTACTTGGGAGTTAATGATATTTTTATATATAATTTTATCGGTACTATAAAATTAGAGATAGTGAGAGTCAAAGCGATTCAAACATACATGCATACAGCACTTGGTATATTTCCTTTTGTATACTCCAACATACAGTTTCAATTCAAATCACAACATTTGCACATTTTCTATAATCCATGGAAACCTAGTGGTAGAAAATGTTTATATTGATGTTTAAGATGAAGTATAGGTTTTATTAGTTCTTATTTTTGCGTGCATTTTGGTACTGGGGTTTGAACTTAGGGTCATTTTTTAAACATACTTTTATTGATGCATTTTAAAGAGCACTTTTAAGCCAAAACACTAGGCTGAATCCATTAATGGTGTAAATAGAAAATAGCTTCTTGATTAATATAGAGCTTGCATGACAATACTGAAAGTCACAAATGATACAGCTAAGTTCGGGGCAGAACTTATTTGTTTTGTAAATTTTGCACAGGCTACGTAATTGGTTAGTAAAAGGTATTTGCTTATGGAACGAACACTCAAAAGTTCTTATCATGTTTCCTTAAACTTTATGCTGTTATGAGGCTTACAGATATTTCTAATTCAAGTAAACATATTTCTGGGTACACTATAAAGAGATGTAATTGAGAAGTAAAGCAGACTAAAGACATCTGTGTTATCTTAGACTAGAACATAAGAGGCAAACTCTGACACCCTAGATAAGAGACTGTGCCCACTCTCCTTCCCTGCCCAACTCCACGTATATCCTGAGGTCATAAATCATGCAACATTTTTTGTTTATGTGTGGTTTTCACCTCAGAGAATTTTATTCACTTTTGTGATGTTTTTTTAGTGAAAGATCTTCCTAACACCCACACCATCCTCTCCAACCCCAAAACATATTTTACATTCATATTTGCTGATACTAAGAATTCTACCTTTTATGGCTTATGCAAATAGAAACATTATTCCTGTAAAATCTAAATGTGTATCCTTATCCCCCAGGAAAATTTTCATTTTTTTCTTTTTTCTGCAGTCATTACAACTTTATTGTTATTAAATCAACTACATTTAATGACTCTGTTTCTAATTTCCGTATTTGATAATATACACATTTACATAATACTAAAATTTAAAAGTTCACCTTATTTGAAGTTAATTTAGGAATTATGTCAAATAAGGGCTTGGGGCAGTCTCCCTCTCCCTCTCTCTCTTCTTTTCCCCTCTTCCTCTCCCCACTTGGCTCTTTCATTGATAAAACTCTCTTCCCTATCAGTTACAACGTGGACATTCCTTCTTCACATCCAAAGGAGAACTGGCTACTTACTTTTTGGAGACTGAGATCAAAAGAAGTGGTTGAGGCTCCAGGTAAATGTAGAAGCAGTGTGACAACCAAAAATAAGTTAAGAAGAACACCTATGTGTATAATGAGTACCATGGTCATTTTTTGGGGGGCATAACCTGCCTATCTCAGTAACTATAGTTTGGAATTTTGAATCTCTGTAATAAAAAAATCCAATTTGTTTTATTTGTCAATATAATTTATCAAAACTAAAATGATGTTTCCTAAAACTATATTGAAAAATGACTTACTTGCCTGGTTTTGTACCAGATTCTTCAGGCCAAAAATCTGAAATAGCTGCAGCACTCCTCTGTATCTTTACAAAATAATTAAAGTTAGGGGAATATAGTGTTACTCACATACCCATATTTATGGCAGCATAATTCACAGTAGCCAAATTATGGAACTAACTGAGGTGTATCTGTCAAGGGGTGAGTCAATAAATAAAACGTGTTATATTTACACAGTGGAATTTTACTTGTCCATTAAGAAGAACAAAATCATGATA
Organism: Muscardinus avellanarius; assembly: GCF_963383645.1. Classification (NCBI taxonomy): domain Eukaryota; kingdom Metazoa; phylum Chordata; class Mammalia; order Rodentia; family Gliridae; genus Muscardinus; species Muscardinus avellanarius. Next base: position 17,440,118 of record NC_137801.1, on the reverse strand, counting down.
TTTGTAGAAAAATGGATGGAACTTGAGTATATTATGCTGAGATTAAAAAGTCAAAGGTTGTATGTTTACTCTTATATGTTGAAGCTAGAGGAAAATAGAAAAGAAAGGGACTCCAGTTACAATAGGAGAAAGGTCAGTAAAATTGTGGAAGACAGTGGGGGAAGAGAAAGGTAAGAGTTATTGAAGGAAACAGATAAAACCATGCTATGCTCATACATGAAGCTTCACTACCAACATCACTAACATGTACAGAGAGGAAGGAAGGGAAGAGCCGGATGGGATCCAGAGGAAAATATAGCAAGTATATGTGCATATGCAAATGTACCACTTTGAATCTTACCATGTTGCACAATTACAATGCACCTATAAAATTATGAAAATATAACAGAAGAAGCAATATGAGATACCTAGTACACATACTTAACAATGCATAAAGGTATTCTTCAACTTGGGATTTATATAAGTGACAAATGTATTTTGAGGAAAACTGAGCTTAATTCAAGATAATTCTTGTCTAGCTTTTTATTTAGGGAATATGTTGTGTGTGTATATATATATATATATATACACCATATGAAATGACTATCATAGCATATATATTTTGGTTGCACATTTGGAATCTGGTAAGAATTCAAACCTTTGCTCTGTTTGTTTCAATAGGCATTCTGGGATAATAGTATCCATCACTTAGTGTTACTATAAGTATTAAGATAAACTATTCAAAACACTAAGAATAGCACCCAGTGTATAATATCCAATAGACGTTTATTACATACCTATCATATCAATAAATATACAAGGAACTACCAAAATACAGTAGGTTTTAAACTATCCACTTCCTTTTACAAAGAGTTTATTGATAAACAGTAGCAAGGTGCTGACTATTGGAATAATTCTTTCATCTTTGTCTAGAGTTGTCTTCTAAGATCTAATGGCTATCTTCTGATACCTGATAAAATATATTCTTTTTGGAGGTCCAAGGAATACTACAATACCTGTTTCTTGTTTCAGGACCCTCCTTATAAGCCTTAGTTTATGAGTGTTTTCTCAGGTTATCAAAGACAGTGCTATATGTTGTTTGGATTCAAAGCCTTTGAATTGGGCTATGTTGGTATAAACTCACCAATTTGGTGACGATGAATATACATCTTAAACAATGGAGGCCTCATTTTGACTTATTAAATGGGGTTATAATAAGTGATAACTTTTACGTAAATATTAAATAAAATAGTACATTTGAAGTCTTCTGCATAGATGATTTTGTATTATTACCAAACAATAAGTGCTCAACAAATATTATTCATGCAGTCACCTGGGTGCATGACCTCTGTGATCCTTGGAGACTAAATCATCATCAAATGATTACCCAGAGATTAATGCTGCTTGAAAAAAGGACAGCTCAGTCAAGATAATTTGACATTTAAACTGTATTTTGGAGAAGGAAAAATAGACTTAAGGCAGAATAGAAGTGGTTAGGACTTCTTGGAAATAGCCTGCACCAAAGGATAATAAGAAGCAAAAAAGTATTGTAAATTTTCCAGTGTGGCAAGAGCCCTAGGCTTGTGGGCTGAGGCTGAAAAGAGAGCATGAGTGCGAGTTCATACTGAGAATTTGCCCTCTTTGTATATTTGCTCATTAGAGTATTTGTGCTTCTGATTGAAAATAGCATTATAAGAAGCAGAAAGAGTAAACACAATTATTTGCCTTTGCTCTTTGAAGGATTACCTAGCTGATATAATAATGATGTTGAAAAAAGATATTTTGGTGAGCTAAAGCTTGATTAACTTGAGGAATGTAGATAGATTCTTTTTTCTTTAGCCATCGTCAAAAATTATGTTTGTCATAAGCAAGAATGAAGGTATAAATTGTAATTTAGTGGCATTTTGACTCTATTTGCATTCTTTACTCCTGGAATCCCCAGCCTGCAGGCTGGCACTGGGGATCTCATTGTCTCAGATGATCTTTGTTACATCTTTTTTCCTTTCAAAACTCTACCCAAGGTCATACGCTCCCAGCTCTATGATCCTATTTCATTGCCATGAAATATATATGATCAATCACTTCAGTGCTGCGACCCTCATGCTGCCACACACATCCAAACATAGCAAAGCTCATATTTTTAGTCCCAACTTTCATTAGTGGTACTATTAATGATAGTATGCTGGGGAGAGAGAGAAAGGGGTGAGGGGAGAGGGGGAGAGAGGGAGAGAGAAAGTTTTCTAAATTGCAAAGGGAGCTCTCTCACTATGACCCATCTCATCTTTCCTGGAAAGTGTCACCAGGGGAATCCAGCCTGCAGCTCTAAAGTGGCTTCCCTGACAGACATACAGTCAGAGAATATCTAGTTCCCAGAATCTCTAGAACCAAGAATGAAAGGCCAAGTACCCACTCTGAGTAGTCAGAAATATAATCACATTTATTCAGGAATCATGTCCAAGAAGGCTTAAGAGCTAAGTGTTTGGACCCAGTAGACATATTTCTTTTGTTTTGAGTAGAGATTCGCAGCAGAGACCACAGCAGCCTTCAACTCTACTGCTGACAAAAACAAAACAAAACAAAACAAAAAAAAACATTATCATCTTCAAGTCACTCTACCTTAAGCAGCATTGGTCTATTGGTATACACCAATCTTCCTTAAAAGATGCCAAAACCAAGTGCTGTGTACAATTCTTAAATGGTCGCATATGTTATGAGTTGTGGGCACTGTTTCTTTACAGCAGTGACTGAATTTTACCTTTGACAATAGATACCTGCCTTTTTCCTTTAAGACATTTTAATTTCATCTTCTCTTCACAGGATATCGATAATTAATTGCGTCAACTCTACTACTTTAATAAAACTGGTCATCCACAAAGCAAATATGTATTGCTTAATTTTCAGTTTGAGAGTTGATAACCACTGAAAATTAATCATCCATATAAAAGGAACTAAGGAGCACTTCTAATCTCTGAAAAGATTGCCAGTCTATTAGAGTTATGCGCTATAATCAATTCACATATAACTGTATAATTTATAAGCTCCAAATTAGATCAGCTATCTGTTAGACCTAATAAAAATGGAAATGCATTAATCAAATTAAAAAAATAAAGAAGAAAATTAGCAAGGAATAGGATGTGATACCCCGAGAAGAAAGAACAAGGATGCCTGTTGATGTGGAAGAAGAATGGGTTAAGCAGATTTGCACTGCATGGGGTAAATGGTTTAACTTTGATAGTCCTCTATAGCTTATATATAAAAATTCAAAGGAAGGTTCCTGGAAATGATATGAAATCTAATATGCATGAGCAAAGTCCTTTATATCATCCGTTACTGCTAAGAAAAAATAACATTTATTCAGCACTTATTACATGCCAGGTAGTGTGTAGTCTAGAGAATAGAGTCATGTATTTTTTAGATTCATTTTCTTGTTTAGCTCATTTTCTAAGTTATAATAAGACCTATTAGTACCATTTTTTCTTAGATAGCCAGATCAAAGAAGCACTACATTTTCCTAATATTTCAAAACTGTATTTCTCAAGCTTGACATTCTGCAAAGTTTTAATACTAATTATGAAGCCTAATTATACTGTCATGTCCTGCTCTCCATTGGCTCATTGGGCTTCTCATGCCTCAGCTTAGCTTCAGCCATTCTCCTCCTGATACATCAGAAACAGCAGATACCAGCCAGGAGGAAAGCAAAGCAATGTTAGCGATGAAATCGCTTCTGTAAAAGTATTCTGTAACAAATAGCATTTTCATGTTTTGAGATATTGCTGTTTTATTGTTTTGAGACACTGCTCTAAAAGAGTTTCTTACCTTAAAAAAAACCTAAAGAAATTACATGGGCCTTCTGACATTTAAGTTGTCCTTACAGATCAAAACCATTATAGCACTGAGGATAATAATAGCACAATGATAGTTCTTCAGTAATTACATAACTGTTAATTTTGCCAGGTGACCTCTCCCTCCACCTGGCTTTGAAGGGTGCTTGACATATGCATACAAAGCAAATATTATATGTGTAACATTTTCTTTATGATTCAGTTAATTTGGAGTGAGTTTAGATGTGACTGGAAGATGTATCACTTTTTTAAAAAAATGTGACGCAAAGAACAAGTGAATACAATGACTTCCATTTTCTTTGAATTTGCATCAATATGCAACATTTAATTTTCACAATTTTTTTAAAATCGTTTTTTCTAATGTTATGGATTTCCCCAATATTTGGTATGTCTGTGTCCAGTATTAGATAAAATTATATATATATATATATTTGTAATTTATTAAGCATTCTCTATTTTGAAACAGTTTTATTCATTTTATATTTTAATCATGTTGAATATGTTGTCAATTAAATATAAGGAAGTATACATAAATGTACCTTGATATATATAAGCAACTGGCTTTTGACAATGATTAACCATTAATTTACTGGTAAAAACAGTGTTTTCCACACATAGTTTAGGAAGTATTGATATCTGTAAGAGAGAGAGAGAGAGAGAGAGAGAGAGAGAGAGAGAGAGAGAGAGAGATATCTCCAAAACATTCTCTCATATCAAATATAAAGATTAACTCAAATTTAACTTAATCCCAAATGAAAGCCTAAATTTATGAAACTTCTAGGGGAAAAGAGGATTTTTTTGTAAAATTAGGTACAGATTGATTTATTAAATATGACCCCAAAAGCTTAATATAGTAGAACCCATTTAAACTTAAAAAAAAACTAAACAAAGCAAGATGACACTGTGCTTTTCAAAAGATACCATTGGAAAAAAAATTAAGATACCGATTAAGAGAAATATTTTCCAAACACATATCTACCTAACAGACTTCTGTTCAGAATTTATAATACGCAAACATCAAGAAAAAATACAAGAAACCATAATGGGCAAAGGATTTGAAATAGGCCTTTCACTAAGGACAATATACAAATGGCAAAGTATTACATAAAATGCCAAATGAAATTTGTCATCAGGAAAATGAGTATTTGACCACAAAGAGTTTAGATATTGATTAGAATTCCTAGAAAAAAAACAAAACAAAACTCAATCAAAACACCACCTCATCTACACTAACCATATTACCCAGGAATCCCCCCTCATAAGGTTTTACTCAAGCAAAGTGAAAAGTTAGATTCCACATAAGAGAGCCTGTATGTACGTTGTTTTGTGGCTTTCCTCATAACTGACCCAGAGTGCAAACAACACAAGCATCGTTTAGCTGTTGAATGGATAAATGGACTGGGATGGGTCCATACAAATGGGCACAGTAGTCTTTCCTTATTCAGGGGGATATGCTTCAAGAAGGATGCCTAACACTACAGAGAGAATTTGCGCTACAAATGTCATACCTTCTATCTTAACTACTCATTTCTTACATACTGTGGTCTTCACGTATGGACTTTGGAGTGGAAGAACACACTAGAACTAATCTATTTTCTTCACAATTGCATGAATACACAGTTTGTTCTTTCCTTACATACCAGTAATCTCAGCCCATGATTTTATCATTATTTTATAAATTTCACCTTTTTCCTCAAAGAAAACTGGTTATGGGTTCTCCTCAGTATATAAAAATTTCCAGCATCTCTACTTTTGTGCTTGGAGGCTATCATAAAGTAAAATAAGGGTTAGTTGAACCCACACATTGCATTATGACCTCAATTGCTCTGGTAACAGAGTCAGCTGAGCAGATGGAATAGGATTATGTAAAATTTCTTTAGGTTACTCAGGATGGCATATCATTTAAAACTTAGGAATTGTTTATTTTGAATCTTCCACCTAACAGTTTTGGGCTGCAAGAAACTAAAACCATGGGAAATGAAACTCTAGAAAAAACAGGATTCCTGTACTATTGATATATGCAACAATATGAATGAATCTCAAATGAACTAAGCCTACAACACACTATGTTACATACTCTATGATTCTATTTGTGACATATTACAAAGTAATGAGTGCCTACTCAGTACTGAGAGAAGTGGTTGACCATCCCTGAAGGAAGTCTCTTTGGTGAAGGAACTGCTCAACATTTCTCCTAAGCGTTCCATCCATGAATCTGCTCTGTCTAAATTCCGGACTGTGCATTTTAATTATTCCTTGGTAGACACCATATGATGTGTGATCATTTCCCCTCTTCCACATACTCCTTTCGTCTCTTTAGTAGGCATCCTCTGCCACTCTTCCGTCACTTTTACTCTGGCTCAAATGTTTTCTGTAATGGATCATTTTATGTTTCACCAGAAGATGTTTCTACTTCTCTTTTATTTTGGTTTCCTCTGTATGGTAAGGTAAAGTGAACTGGAATATATCTAGTCTAGCTTGGAAGTTACAGCCATAGTAGATAATTTGAGTAAGTGCCTTGTTAAACTTACACATTAGGACTAAGACTCTTTTGTTTCCTTACTTGGGCTTTTGTACTCTTTTTATTATTGTTTTCTGGCTATTTCTCCAATGTTCAGTTGAGATTTAAAAGGCAACAATTTATTGCACAAAAATATACATTTGAACATCAAAGATTCACACAGAGAAAACAATGCTTCAAAAGCTTATTATAGTAATGGAGAAAAGGACTCATCTTTGGGTTAGGCTGTGTTTCCTCAGGATTATAAATTATCTGAAAGAAAGGAAAAGTGCTTAGATGTGTAGAATTTTTGGCTTCAGGTTTGGCAGCATCAGAGGAATGACAGGTGAAAGTAAAGCAGCTGATGTAGGTCCTGCTCTCCTTGAGATTTTGCTAAACTATTTTGCAGCCTCAATGAACTTCTTAATCCCCTCTTAATGAAAATTGATAATAACAAAATATCAAACACACAGGTACCTAACAAAATATGATATACACAAGCCAGCCAGAATAGAGAAATGTTAACAATTTATTTCTCCTGCTTTGGATTGCATTTGACTTTTTGTAAGAATAAATGATAGATAACCTTATGGATGATGGTGAATTTCCCCTTTGCAATAGCACTACCTTACCTCCTTTTCTCAGAGATAATGCCATCCCAAATATGTATGTGTTCCCTTCTGGTTCATATTTTTATTATTTTGTCACTTATATATCCATAAGCAAAACATCGTTTTGCGTTGTTGTTTTAAAAATGTATATCGAAGCTGTCATAGTACAGGTATTATCTCAGAATTTATTTTTGACTCAGTATTATGTTTTTGAGATCTAGCCACATTCCTATACATTAATCTAGTTTTTATTGCTACAGGAATTGCATGAATGCACAATAATTTATTATGCATTCCCTTAAGTAAGGACACTGCTACGATGGATATTTTCATGTAATATCTCCTGTGGTGAAGATGTGCGAGAGTTTCTCTGAGGCATATATTTAAAATTAGCATTACTGGAGCTGAGCATGGTGGTGCATGCCTATAATCCTAGTACTTGTGAAGCTGAGAAAGGAGGATTCAGGTTCGAGGACAGCTTGAGCAACTTAGTAAGACCCCCAACAAATTAGCAAGACCCTGTTTCAAAATAAAACAGGGCTGGGGGTATAACTCAAAATTATGATGCCCCTGGGTTCAATTCTATTATCAAAAAAGCATGTATGAGTAACATACTATATATTTCTATATAGTCAGATATTGACTATAAATAGTCTTAAAAAGTGGTTTACTATTTTACTCATTTGAGAAAGAATTGGCTTATCTGACAAACAGTTGTCCTATAAGATATTGTATTGCCCACCTGTGCAAACAAAAAGCTTAATAACTTTTCATAACTCCTGAATATCAGTGTCACAGTATTCCCACTGTAATTTTGACACAAACTTCTGTCATCAGCAGATAATGCTTTATAAAATTATGGGATATACACACAATGGAATTCGTTCACCATAAATAACAAAATCATGTCATTTTCAGGTAAATGGCTGGAACTTGAGAATATTATGCTAAGTGAGATTAGCCAGTCACCAAAATTGAAAAGTCAGATGTTTTCCCTTAGATGTGGAAGCTAGGGAGAAATTGACAGAAGAGGGGCTCCAGACAGAGGATGAAAAACCTTAGTGGAGTGAGAAAGGAGACCTAAAGGAAGAGTGGGAGGACTGAGGGAAACTCAATGAGAGCAGCATTTCAGTGGACATGATATACAAACACTGATTTATCACAGCAAATCACTGTGTTGAGCTCAGGAAGGTGGAGAGAGTGGGGGAGTGGGGTGGGACCCGGGGGAGGGCCCAACGAGTCTGTGGCGTGTGTGTCTCTATCATGCTGAACTTCATGTAGGTGATTACAATGAACCAATAAAGAGAGAAATTTTAAGTGGATATATATTCAAGGTATGGTCATTTTGTATATCTTGCATAATGATTACCACAGTCAAATTAATTAACACATCTATCACTACCCATGAAATACCTTAGATTTTTTCTTACAACAAAGGTTGGAGCCTTTGAATAATATCTTCTCCTTTATCCCCTAACTCATCCGTGCTAACCACCCTTTCATTGTCTGCTTGTTTGAGTTCAACATATTTAGTTTCCAAATAGAAATAGATTATACAGTATTGCATAATTGCATACCATCTTCCAGATCCATCAATACTGGATTTCTTTATTTTTATAGCTGAGTAATATGCGATTGTATGGGATATGTGTACATATCCCATACAATCTCATTTTGGGAGGATTTCTTTATTTTTATAGCTGAGTAATATGCGATTGTATGGGATATGTGTGCATAACATAGAAATCTCATTTCTTAATCCATTCATCCATTGATGGATACTTAAAAACAATGTTGTTTATATATATCTTGGGTACAATGAATAATGTTGTCATGAACATATGAACAGGGGATGCAGAGATCATGTCAAGAGACTGGTTTCATTGCTTTTATACTCAGAAGTAGAATTGCTGGATCATATGGTGGTCCTATTTTTAGTTTTTATGGAGGAGCCTCCATACTGTTTTCCATATGTCTGTAGCAATTTACATTCCCACCGCAAGTATATAAGGGCAACATTTTCTACACATTATATGAAGCTTATCTCGTGGTTTTTGATACTAGCCATTCTAACAGGTATAATGTTATATCCATTTGGGTGTATATTTCTCTGATGATTAGTAATGTTGAGGACTCTTTCATTTTTATGTATCAGTTGGCCATTTATATATCTTCTTTGAAACGGGCATTTTTCATTTAATGTTTTTGATACTGAGAGGTGAGAGTTCTTGATATGTTTTGGATATTAGCTCCTTGTCATATCCTCTGCAAATATTTTATCCTACTCTGTAGACTGCCTTCTCATTTTGTTATATGATTTGCTATGAAAAAAATTTTTATTTTGATGTCACCCCATTTTTTATTTTTGCTTTTGTTGCTTTTGCCTTTGGCATCATATCCAAAGATAAGTCTCCAAAAGCCAAGTCAAAGAGCTTTCCTCCTTTCTTGTCTTTTAGGAACTAATGTTTCTAAGTCTTACATTTACATTCTTCTTCTTCTTCTTTTTTTTTTTTTTTTTTTTTTTTTTTGCGGTACTGAGGATGAAACCCAGAGGCATTCTACCTCTGAGCTACACTCCCAGCCTTATGCTTTATTCTTTATTTTGAAACAGGGCCTCACTGAGTTGCAAAGGGCCTCACTGAGTAGCTGAGGCTGTCTGTGAACTGTGATCCTCCAGTCTCAGCCTCCCAAATGCTGGAATTACAAGCATGTGCCACCATGCCTGGCTACATTTGCATTCTTAAGTCTATCTTTTGTTTATGGTATCAGACAAGGGTCCATTTTCATTCTTTTTAAACCTTTATTTCTAAAATAAAATATAAGATCAAGGATGAAGGTGCCCACTCTTACCACTTCCATTAAACATGATCATGAAGATCCTGATCAAAACAATTGCAAAAAAGAAAGAAAGAAAGAAAGAAAGAATAAAGAAAAAGCCCTATAGACTAATTCTGCCAACATTTGGTGGAACTAATAAATTCAGTTTGCATCAGCATAAAAATGTTATATAAATCAGCTGCATTTATATACACTGATAATGGGATAGTTAATTAAATTAAGTAAATTATCCTATTTACAATGAAATAAAAATTCTGAAGAATAAACATAAATAAGATATAAAAGATCTACATAGCAAAATGTATAAAATATATTGATACAAATAAATGGAAAAATATTACATTTTAGTGGATTTTTTTTTTTTTTTTTTTTTTTTTGGTGGTACTGGGGGTGGAACCCAGGGCCTTTCTACGTCCGGGCTATACTCCCAGATCTTTTTTATATTTTATTTGGAAACAGGGTCTAAGTTGCTGAAAGCCTAAGTAGCTGAGGCTGGCTTCGAACCCGTGTGATCCTCCTGTCTCAGCCTCCCAAGCGCGGGGATTACTAGCGTGCACCACCACGCCCGGCCATTTTAGTGGATTTAAAAAGTCTATAATGTTCTAATGCCCATACTACCCAAAGTCACCTACAGATTCAATACGGTACCTATCAAAATTCCAATGGAATTTTTCACAAAAAATAGGATAAAAGAGTCTGCATTTTGTCAAACCATTAATGACCTAAAATAATCAAAATTTAAGGAAAAAGTATAAAGTTAGAGGCATCACATTTCCTGTTTTCAAACTATATTACAAAACTATAATCAAAACTACATCGTACTGGCATAAAATAAGACACATGGTTCAAAGAAACTATGAATAAAATATTCAGAAATAAACTCACACATACATGGTCAACTAATCTTTACTAATGGTGGCAGCAATATACAATGGGTAATGAGATGCCTCTTCAATAAATTATATTTGAAGATCTGATGACCATATGTTAAAAAAAATGAAATTGGACCTTATCAACTTACTTGTTATCTCTATATATGTCTTGGCAAAGTGTCTATTCATATCTTTTCTCCATCTTAAGCTATGTTTTGAATGTTTTCTTGAGAGTTATTTGCATATTTTGGTTACAATTCCATTATTACTTATGTTTCGCAAATATTTTCTTCTGGTCATTACCTTGTCTTTTTTCACTTGTCACATCAAAAGCCATTTTTATAGCAGTGATAATGATACTGATATAGATAGATCTTTTATGTCTTTTTAAAACAAAATTTTTATAGTCTTCGAATTTTGCATTTAGGTATAATCTATTTTGTATTGGTTTTTGTGAAGGGGCAAATTTTTTTTCTTTTAATATCAGACGAAATTTGTTTAGTCATTTTTCTATTTCAGATGAGTGTCTATTATTCTGGTTTGTGAAATATATTTTTGTTTATTTATTATGTTAGTTAAATAAAACAATTATTTAAATATTTTCTAAGTATTAAAAATCTTATTACTTTTTTAAAAGAGAAAGATAATGATTTGGTTGATTTGTCTATTACTTATTTTCATTATTATTATTATTTATTATTATTATTATTATTATTATTATTATTATTATTATTATTTTGGTGGTACTGGGGTTCCTGGAAGTCCTTTTACCTCCGGGCTACACTCTCAGACCTATTTTTTATACTTTTTTAAATTTGGAAATAGGGTACCTTAAGCCAGCATGGCTGGCTTCGAACCTGTGCGATCCTCCTGTCTCCGCCTCCCAAGTGCGGGGATTACAAGTGTGTGCCACCACGCCTGGCTGTCTATTACTTATTTTCAGTTTCACTGGATTTTATTTTGTTAGTTCTTTCCACTTACACAATCTTAGGTTTTCTCATTTTTTACTAGTTTAAGTTGAAAACTGCATTTATTGACTTTTGGTCTTTTTTAATATAAGCAGTAAGACTACAATTTTTTTCTAAGCACTGATTTGCCTGTATTACATATTTTATATGTTTTATTTTTATTTAAGTTATAGTATTTAATTACATTATGCTTTCTATATTAACTTGTGTTAATTAGAAGTTGATAGTTTAATTTTCAAATATTTATTGTACTTTTTGGCATATTCTTACTTGTTTAAACTTTAATATAGCTTTATATTAAAATTTCTTGGTAATATAATTTATTAGGTTTTGTTTTGCAGTTTATTTATTTATTTACTTATTTCTTTTGGGGGGTGGGCGCTGAGGATTGGATCAGGGCCATTCACCTCTGAGCCATGCCCCTAGTACTATTTTTGATATAGTGTCTCACTAAGTGGTTGAGGCTGGCCTAGAACCTGTAATCCTCCTGGCTCAGCCTCCCAAGTACTGGGATTACAGTTGTGTATCACCACATCTGGCTTGTGTTCTTGAGTGTGGTTTATACTTTATATCTTTTATAAAGTTATACTTTATAACCTCTAATAGTGTTTCTTAAAGTCTAACCCCTACTTTGTCTACTAATAATACAGCACCTCACCCCCTCAGCTTTTATATGATAATTGAATACTTTGTTACTTTTTCTCTTAGCTTTAACCCCTCTTTTCCTTATATTTTGAGTATACCTGCTAGAGATAGGCTATTTGCTTTCTGTCATTTCTATTTTGCCTTTAATCAGAAAATGTCTCAGTCTCCATTATCACTGCTATAATCTAAAAAAAAAAAAACTAACCATACAGTTTAGAAGAAAGAAGATGTATTAGATAGTAGTTTCCTTGGAAATTGCAGATTCAGTTCATGTGAGGCCAGGGTCCATGCATCTCAGGACATGGCAGCCAGAAGTGGAGAGAGGGAAAGAACACCCAGGGCCTGCTCTTCACATCATGGTGGCCAAAGAGGAGATAGCAAGCAAGTGAACAGGGACTATATATAATCCCAAGACCACATTCCTGGGGACCCATCTTATCCATTGACAGCCAACTGGCCCAGCCCACCAACCTGATAAATCCATCATAACGATTTTATATATTATGACATTACAACCAAGCCCAGTTTTCAACATTAACTGCCTACATTGTTTCCATGAGGGATAGGGGGACATTCCAAATCTAAATACGACAGAATGTAAGGACTATATTTAATGTAATTGTGGCATAGTTGTGTTTAGGCTTAGGATTTTGTTACTCCTTTTATATTTGTCCCATATCAATTTTGGTTATCTATTTCTTCTTTGCCTTCTTTTGGATATGACTTTTTAAATTTAAAGTCATTTTAGCTCAACTTTATTGCATGCTTATTTTAGTGGTTTTTTTAGGGCTTGTGATATACCTTTTCCAGAGTCCATTCAGAGTTAATGGAATATCACTTCAGCCAGGCGTGATGGCGCGTGTTTGTAATCCCAGTATTTGGGAGGCTGAGACAGGAGGATTGCAGGTTTATAGCCAGCCTCAGCAATTTTGTGAGGCCTTCCACAACTTAGTGAAACCCTATTTTGAAAAATAAAGAACAAAAAATGGGACTAGGGGTGTAGCTCAAAGTTAAAATGACCCTGGATTCAATCATCACTTCTGGAAAAAAAAAATTGAACATCATTTCAGAAAACCCAACAAAACTCAAAACAACCTATTTGTATACTTTGATATACCCAGATTTTTTATCGCTGTCATATATTTTATTGTAGCTATCTATCATTTCATTCGAGCTAATATAATTTTTGCCTCAAACAGTTTTCTATATTTTAAAGAAATTAGGAAAATATGCTCCCATATTTACATCAAATTTTATGTTGTTCATTCTTTATTTCTTCGTGTATAGTCAGGTTTCCATCTGGTTCTATTACCATTAAGCTTTAGAAATCACTTTACTATTTCTGATGCAACCATTTTCCTGGCAGCAAATTCAGTTCTTACTTATTTGAAAATGTCTTGGTTTCACCTTCATTTTTGAAGGATATTTTTTGTTGAATGTAGAGTACTAGCTACCATGCATCCATCTCTCTCTCTCTCTCTCTCTCTCTCTCTCTCTCTCTCTCTCTCTCTCTCTCCCACCCACCCCCACTTCCCCTCTCCCTCTTCTCACCCCTCACCTGCCGTGTGTGTGTGTATATCTTGTACAAAGTACTGGGGATTGAACACAGGGACATTCTACCTCTAACTACACCAAAGCCCTATTTTATTTATTAATTTATTTTGAAACATGTTCTTGCTAAGTTCCTGAGGCTAGCCTTAAACCTGAAATACTCCTGTCTCAGCCTCACGAGTATTGGGTTTATGGAGTGTGCCAGTGCATCTGGCTGTTAACAGGCATTTTTAAAGACAGTTTAAAAATGAACAAACAAACAAAAGTAGTACATTATTTCTGGCCTCATTCTGATGATAAGGCAACTAGTATTAGTTCTCATTAGTTGATCATTTAACCATAATGTATTGTGCTTCCATGGCTGAATCTAGCATGGGGTTGGGGGTGACTGAGCTTAGTCATTCCATTAGTTCATATTTCTTTCAAACTTTGGGAAGTTTTCATTATTTTTTAAAATATATTTTCTGCCCTGTTTATATGGCAGCTACTTCTGAAACAGAATTTTTTAGCCAGATAAGAGTTATGTCTGTTATCCCAGTACTTGGGAGGCTGAGACAGGAGGATCACAAATCCAAGGCTAGCCTTAGCATTTTAGCAAGTTAGACTCTGTTTCAAAATAAAAATAAGTAAATAAATAAAATAAAGTAAGACTGGGGGTTTAGCTCAGAGGTAGAATACCTCAGGGTTCAATCCTCAGTACCACAATACACACACACTACACACACACACACACACACACAGAGCTTTACATAATTATATTGGTGATAATTCTATACAAAATACTATTTTATTGTTTGACACAGATTAAATGTTAACTTTTTACAAATTTTATTTTGATCCAATTAATAACAATCTTAGTGAAGTACATTTTTAGGTCTAATAATTCTACTTTATATTATCTTCCATTTTAATTTATAAAATTATTTTATTAACCACTAGTAATAGTTATAATTCATCTCTTCCTGTCTAAGCCAATGCTTTTTAACTCTATCGAATTAACTATGTTTAGTTACTCATTTATAAATTCTGGAAATAATAGCAGAAAATTTTGCCTTATTTATGGAGCTAATAAGAATACTTCTAACATATATGCTATTATCTCTAATAGTTACATTTTATTAAAATTTGAAGATTTCTTAATTAAAATACTTGCATTTTTAAATAAATCATATTACTCAAAATTTAAAAATTCTAGGCCAGATCTAGCATGTTTATATCTTTATAGAGAGTTTTGAAACCTATATTCAAAATACATTTGAGGGCTTTTCTGTTCCTTTGAATGTCCTGGTATTTGGGGGCGGAGCAGGTGAGGGGTAAACTGGGGATTGAACCCAGGGGTTTTCTACCTCTCAGTCATATTTTATTTATTTTTTAAATTTAGAAACAGAGTCTCACTAAATTGCTGAGGCTAGTATCGAAGCTGCAATCCTGTTTCAACCTCCCAGGTACTGGGGTTCAGGCATGTACTACCACAGCTGACTCCCTTTATATTAATACTATGCTAGGGATTGTCTTATCCTTGTGCAATGATGATATTTTTGTAACAGGAGAATGACTTATTACTCTCTTGTCAAATGTGCCTATGAAATTTTATGGATACGCTATTGTTTTGCATTGAAGTTTCTGACAAACATATTTTGTTTAGTAATTTCTTATTCCATTTTCCACATATTTCAGTGTGCCTTGGCAATTCATACACTTTTAGAAAATTGACCATATTATGATACCAAGCTTATTGTCGTGATGCTGCTCCTATTGTTTTCTCCAGATATATTTGACTGCTTCTCTGTAATTGTGATTATTTTGTTTGTGCCCTTTTATTCTTTTGATGAGACTCTATACATGTTGATATCCTATTGTGCCTTTCAGTGCCTGAGCTCTCTGTATTATTGATCATTTCTAGTGTTTTATTTTGTCTTTTGGTTGACGGATTTTTCTCTTTTCTATTACGTTATTCCTTGCGCCTTCTTTAGTTTTACTGTTGTTCTTAATAACATCGTGTACAGAATAACTCTTTGTTCTAATGTTTCTTTTTTAATTAATGCTATTTACCACTATAAATTTTCTATATGCTCCACTCTGGCAGCTTCATGAGTTATAGTAATGATTTCTGCTACAGTAAATAAGTCGGAAATGTCATTGTCTATATATAATAGAAGTTTATTTCCTAGTAATGTGATTGCCCAGGTGAGTTTTCTTGATCAGTAGGTGGCATGTTGAATTATTCACAAGTAAATTAAGTCCAAGATTCTTCCAACCCTTCCATCCTGTTGACTCACTCTCATCCAAACTGTGTTGCTTCATCCATCTGACAAAGAGAGGGACTAGAATACAGATAAAAACATGTAATTCTCAAGAGCCTTGGCACAGAGGTTACATCAATGATGCATCATCACATTTCATGGCTTGGCTCTGTCTTATGGTTGTGTAGTTCTGTGTCCAGGAAGCAGAGGAGAGCATGCATTTGGGTGAATGGCTTATGTTCTTTACCACATAGTAGTTCAGATAATTCAATACTTATTTTATTTTTAATCTAGTAATAATTATATATTAATTTATGTTGTTATTCAATTTTACTATAGTAAAGAACCTTGGTAAATACTTAAAATTTATTGAGTTACATTGTTAGTTACTATATTCCACTGATTACAATTTTTTCATATTTTCATATACCTGAAATTGGCCCATGTCTTTTTTTTATTGGTGCATTGTAATCATATATCACATTGGAATACAAGACTTGAGAGGATATACAAGCACACATCATCCAATTAGCCCTCACCACTCCCCATCCTATTCCCTCCCCCTCCCTCAATCCCATGCTTGTTTGGTGATTAACTTTGATACATTTGTTTACATACCTCCTGAGTTTTAAAGAGGCTCCATCCTCCTCTATCCCATACCCTCTGATTGGTCACCTTAATTGCTTTGCTATAGGGCCCTTTCTATACCTCGACCTCTTCCTGTTACCCCTTTCCTCCTAGTTATTGCTGATTAGGGGAAGCATCTGGTTTTTATTTTCTGTGATATTTCTCTGTGCATGCCGCGTTGCAAGTACCGATCCCACGCTTGATGGCCCCAGTAGTAGCCTGGCTGGTGGACTGATCCAGACCTCATTGGCTCAGGCAGCGGCCTTGCCTCATGGGAGGCCCCGATTCTGGCATCGCTGGCCCCCACACTGGCCTAACCCCTTGGCTGGCTCTGATCCTGGCCTCAGTGGCCCCAGCACCTGCCTTGCCTCAAGGCAGGTTCCGTCCCAGCCTTGCTGACCCTGGCACTGGCCTAACTCCTCAGCAGATTCCGATCCCAGTCTCGGAGGCCCCAGTAGTGATCTTGCCTCAAGGCAGGCTCTGATGCTGGCTGCTGGCCCCGTCACTGGCCTACCCCTCAGCAGGCTCCAATCCAGACCTCAAGGGCCCCAGCACCAGCCTTGCCTCACGGCAGGCTCCGGTTCCGACCTTGCTGACCCCGGCACTGGCCTAACCCTTTGGCAGGCTCCGATCTCAGCCTCGGAGGCCTTAGTAGTGGCCGTGCCTCAAGGTAGGCTCCAATCCCGGCCTTGCTAGCCCCGGCACCAGCCATATCCCTTGGCAGGCTCCAATCCAGGCCTCAAGGGCCCCAGCACCGGCCTTGCCTCATGGCAGACTCCGATCCCAGCCTTTCTGGCCCTGGCACTGGCCTAACCCCTGGGCAGGCTCTGATCCCGGCCTTGGAGGCCTCAGTAACGTCCATGCCTCAAGGCAGGCTCCAATGCAGACTGCTGGCCTCAGCACTGGCCTACCCCTTAGCAGGCTCCAATCCCAACTTTGGAGGCCCCAGTCTGGCCTTGCCTCAGAACAGGCTCCAATCCTGACCTTCCTGACCCCGGCACCAGCCTAATCTTTGGCAGGCTCCAATCCTGGCCTTGGAGGCCCCAACACCGACCTTGCCTCATGGCAGGATTTGACCCCAGCCTCACTGGCCATAGCACTAGCCTACCCTCTCAGCATGCTCCGATGCCGGCCTCAGAGGCCTTAGTAGCGGCCGTGCCTCACGGTAGGCTACGATCCTGGCCTCACTGGCCCCGGCACCAGCCTTACCCCTCAGCAGACTCCAATTCAGGCTTTGGAGGCCTCAGTAGCAGTCTTGCCTCACAGCAGGCTCCAATCCCAGCCTCGCTGGCCCCGGCACCAGCCTAACCCCTCCGCAGGCTCTGATCCCAGCCTCGGAGGCCTCAGTAGCGGCCTTGCCTCACTGCAGGATCCGATCCCAGCCTCGCTGGCCCCGGCACCGGCCTAACCCCTCGGCAGGCTCTGATCATGGCCTCGGAGGCCTCAGTAGTGGCCTTGCCTCACAGTGGGCTCCGATCCCAGCCTTGCTGGCGCCGGCACCGGCCTAACCCCTCGGCAGGCTCCAATCATGGCCTTGAAGGCCCTAGCACCGGCCTTGGCTCATGGCAGGCTCCTATGCCGGCCGCTGGCCCCGGCACTGGCCTAACCCCTCAGCAGGCTCTGATCATGGCCTCGGAGGCCCCAGCACCGGCCTTGCCTCACGGTAGGCTTCGATCCCAGCCTTGCTAGCCCCAGCACTGGCCTAACCCCTTGGAAGGCTCCGATCCCGGCCACAGAGGCCTCAGTAGCAGCATTGCCTCACGGCAGGCTCCGATGCTGGCCTCGGAGTCCCCAGTAGCGGCCTTGCCTCATGGCTGGCTCCGATGCTGGCTGCTGGCCCCGGCACCAGCCTAACCCCTCAGCAGCCTCCGATCATGGCCTCAGAGGCCCCAGCACCGGCCTTGCCTCACAGCAGGCTCCGTTTCCGGCCTTGCTGGCCTCAGCACCGGCCTAACCCCTCGGCAGGCTCTGATGTCTTATAATTTATAGTTTTCTGTTATCTTTCTTGGTATTCTATCAGATAATGTAACATCTTAAAAACAAGTTTAGAAATGAAATATTATTTTATAGGAGTGTTTCTTGTGTTAAGAAATAATATATATATTTATTAGATAAAAGGGTTATCTCTATTAAAATAAGATTAAGCTTGTTAGCATTATTTTTTCAAAAATCTTACATTGCAATTACTATTTGCTTTCCTAAGTAATTTATTTCCAAAGGAAATTGTTAATTTTTTTCTATGATAAATATTCTTTCTCAATTTCTACTCTAATTCTATAATTTTTATTTATTATACCTCAACTTATAAAACTATTCAGTCCACAGTATTTGCTTCTTAGTAATATACTTTTGGTAATACATAGTGCCTTACTTTATAGCAATTAATATATTTTGCCTTGGGTATTTTTAATATTATTTCTGATCTACCAATTAGTTGTTTGTTTGTTTGTTTTTTGGTGGTACTGGGGTTCCTGGAAGCCCTTCTACCTCCGGGTTACACTCCCAGACCTACTTTTACATTTTTATTTTTACATTTTTATTTGGAAACAAGGTCTCCTAAGCCAGTGCGCATGGCTGGCGTCGAACCTACGCGATCCTCCTGTCTCTGCCTCCCAAGCGCAGGGATTACAAGCGTGCACCACCACGCCCGGCCCAATTAGTGTTTGAGTTAAATTTTCTATCTTGCTGAACTGAACTGTCTGGTTTCTTTTCCTCTAAAGTTAACATGTTTTTGCTACTAGGGATTGAACCCCGGTCCTATTTTATGTTTCTCATTTGAAACGGTCTCACTAAGCTACTAAGGACCTCTCTAGTTCCAGAAGCTGGCCTTGAACCTCAGATTCTCTTGTGCCCAGAGCTTCTCAAGTTCTTGGATTAGAGGCATGTGTCATTATGCCCTGCTTAAAATTGACATTTAAACCGTATCAAATCTATTTAATTTTAAACAATATTCAAGTAGTAAATGTATAGATATTTCACTTATATTTGTAATATAAGTGTAATAATGCATTTGAATATTTTGTGACTCTATTTTGTATTTTTACATAAAATGTATTTGAATATTTTGTTATCTTATTTTATACTTTTACATAAAAAATGAAATCAGGGCTGCTTCTTATAATCAATACTTATATCTTTATTTTCTGCCTTCTGATATTGATTTGACTTTTATTACATTTTTCTCCTTTTCCTATTGATTAGTTTTTATTATTAATTTTCCTTTTACTTGTCTAGCATAGATTTTTCCTTCTGTTATTTTAGTGCCTACCATTTATCCTATCATTGTTAATTTTTATATGTCTTACAGAGAAGGGAATAAAATGATATCAGGAAAAAAGGAAAGGCATGAAAAGTAAGACTATCTAAGTGTGGGAAAACAAATCAAGGTATGAAGAAACTCCATCTATAGATAAAATAGAACCAGAAACAAAGGAACAGATACTATTTAATGTAACTCTACGTTTTAATAAAAAAGGATAGAGAACACAAAGGCAAATAACTCAAAAATAATCAGGGATAAGACAAAAGAGGTGGAAAATAAGTATTTATAAATAATAAGGATAATTTAATTTTGGTATGTAGAGACTACAATAAATTCAAATAAAACAAAAATTAAATATAATTTCATAAAATGAATAGGACTCTGAATGTAGGCACAACAAACATAATTTCTATGTTCCTAGAATACACTGTGAAGGGTAAGAGATGATTAATAGAACCATAATGAGTAACTAAATACATGATGTCAGGGGACAGATTTCCATAAATGAGATCAAGGGATATCTATATCATGGGACAGCTCACTCAGTGTTGGTATGTGATGAAGAATTTTCTGAGATCTGAAGAGTGAATGGGAGTTAGCCCTCTGAGAAGAGAGGGGAAAAAACATTCAAAATGTGGCGATGGCATGTGTGAAAGCTGGCGGGTCAACATGGAACGTTTTAGAACTGAAAATAAATGCGTTGATATAGAGTGAATTGTGTCACCCCCAAGTTGATATTTTGAAGCCCTAAGCTTCTAATACCTCAGAAATATGAACATATTTAGATATAGACCGTTAATAAACATGTTCAGATTAAAATGATAATGTAAGGTGGACTGTAATTCAATCTTAATGGATTCCTCTTGAGTACGGGAAATCTGGACATAAAGACAGTAACTAAGCAGGGGTGGTGGCACACACCTCTAATCTCAGTACTTGGGAGGCTGAGACAAGAGGACTGGATTGCAAGTTTAAGGCCAGCCTCAGCAAATTATTGAAAACTTTTTTAAAAATAAAAACATGAAAGGGCTGGAGATGTAGCTCATGAGGAAAATTCCCCTAGGTTCTACCCTAGTAACAAAGAGGAAAAAAACATACCAGGATGTGTGTACACAGAAGACAGAAAAGGATGAGGACTTCCGAGAGCCAAGGAGAGTACTCAGGAGTAACCCAACCTGCCAGTACCTTGACCTTGGACTTCAGCCTCCAGTAGGTGAGAAAAGGAATGTGTTTTGTTTAAGCCTCCTGGTCTATAGTATGTTGTTATGGCAGCTCTAGAAAATTCATACTAGTACCACTAGTACTAGCTCAATGAAGTTGAGAGGTAAGGAGAACAAAGCAAGATAAGACTGATGTGCAAACCAGATTATATCTAGAAGGTTTTACAAGCCACACAGTGGGTTGTTTTCTCTATTCTAAATAGAATGACAGAAGGGTTTAAGGCAGGCCTGTAACACGGTCACCTATACATTTTCTAAATACTTTTAGTGGTGCATTATAATCATATGCCATAATGTAATTTACACTGATGGTGGCATACATGCACACAGCACTTGGTGGGATTTCTTCACCTGTTCCCCTGCCTCATACAGGATATTGAGATTGTCATTGGCATTCTCACATATGTACATAATGGACACATATGTACATAATATTAATGGAATATTGATAGAAGTGATTCCTTCATTGCCTCTCCCTCTCCCTTCCTTCCCCTACTCCACCTCCCTGGCTCCACTGAAGTTTCTCCTGCACTATCTAAAATCCCTCTGGTATCCTGATTATTCTCCAGCTTCCACATATCAGAGAAAACCTTCACTTTTTGTGACTGGCTAATCTCACTTAACACAGTGCTCTCCAGGTCTATCCATTTTTTTCTGCAAGTGACATAATTTCGTTCTTCTTTTTGCTGGGTAGAATTACATTGTGTGTATATCCTATATTTTTTGCATATATATTTTTTAAAAAGATCAGTCAACTTCCTTTATGGGAGATGGCTTGTAGACAGGTCAGATTGGTGGGAAAAACAATGAGAAGGCTTTTGGAATAGTCCCGTGCAGAGATAACAGCCATCTACCCTGTGTTTTAGCATCTCTAACTTGCTGCACCATCATATTTATTTTTGTTTCACACTCCTCTGTCCTCATCAATGTAGCCCTGCTTCCATTACAGCACTCATAACATTGTACAATAACTTACCTGTTTACATCTATGTCTTTATGTGAAGTAGATGCCGTGTTCTTTCTTGGTAGGAGATCTAACTGATTTATCCTGTTTGGAGGAAAGTGTGGTATCTAACAAACATGGTTGAATAAGTGAGCAAGCGAATGATTAAATAAATACTCTATCCTTTCAAGACATTCCACAGTGTGGCAGTTGAATTTTTATTTCCAGCTCTTCTTTGTTCCCTTGTTCATCCCTGTGCTTTGCTGTAACAGTGTCTTGGTGTTGATCTGTGGAAATGTGGAAACATCATCTCTTTGCCTGCCACAGGGAAATCAGATTTGTCATCTTCTTTATTTGATGCTCCAAGAAATTCTCCTATATTTTGCTTTGATTTATCTATTTAATGTGCTTTCTCTCTCCCCAGGTAACATGAATCATGCTTTTCCTTGCTTCTGACTCTGCTTGGAAAAATTGGTCAGTGTCTTTTCTTATACCTTGTATTTGGGGCTTTGGAACCATAGGTCATGATTGATTTCCTACATTAGAGTATTTGCATTTTGAATTCATCCTTTGATGTTTCTTTGTTTTCCTTTGTGGTGAGGCTTGCTCTAATGCAAGTAGGATTAGCATCTTCAAACACTTATATCTGAATTCTCCTGAGGCCCTCTTGATCCTTTACCTGAAAATTTCTTCACCGAAGTACACTTGCCTTTCATGCAGGGAGATTTGTTGAACGAGGAAGGTGGTTGAATAGTATAGAGACACTCACTCTGACTTGGGATATCTTTGTCATTGAATAGCCCCAGAAAGAATAAATGATTATTTAGTTACCCTACGGAGGTTTTGCGTTTTCCTGGTCTGAACAGTTGACACGAAAATAAATCTTGTGAGCCATTTAGCTTTGGTGGAAATGTTTTATTGCGCATCGCAGACTGGAAAAGATCTTCCGTCTATATTATATATCTGGATAGATTGTGTTTTCTGAAAAGCATATAGGAAAATGAGCAAGTGAAGCTTCAACTTTGCAAATTTCCACCATTCATTCCTATAGCACACTTATTAGGCACTTACTGCATGCTAAAGACATTCTGTTCACTTGTGTTGTAGCATAAGAGTAAGGCACAGCCTCTGCCTGCAGGGGAATGTTCAGAATGGTGAGGAAATTAAGAGTAGGAAAATAACTGTGGTAAGCTGCTTCAGTCCCCTGATGGAGGCATGCACGTGGGGCCGCTAAGTTGCTCCTCAGACGCACTCATTTCTTTATGCTACACTGGCCTGGGATATGTCTACAATCTGGCTTAGGGTCATTCTTGATCCTTTAAACTTGGACATCAGTGATTTTGTTCTGACACTACGTGAAGCAGTTAGGAAGATAAGAGTGTGATAGTTTGCACATCACACTCAGGATAATGAACAGGAGTGAAGAGGGAATCAGGAAGTAGTCGTGTCTCTGTGTTAATTTTATCACCCACCCACTCGCTCACCTATCCCCTGGAGAAGCGACTATTTTGAAACTGGAAGAGTAGAGCGGTACCCAAAGGTCGTAGTGGGGAACCTAGTGATTCTCATTTTAGCATTTAAGACAAGCTGGCATATGTTCCTGGCAATCTTGTTGCATAAATTAGGTTTTAAATAAATGAAGTAGGGAACGGTCTCAGAAAACGAGGACATGCAAATTTAGAACTTCCAAACTGAGCAGCATTTTTTGACCCCTAAACCAATTGCCTTTCTGTTTACAGAGTAAGCCTCTTTTCAATGAGGCAGCTTATAAACTGAGGGCTAAATGGTTGGGGGGGGGGCACCTTAGGATGTACTTTGGAGATGGAGGAAGAAACAGCAACAGAAGTTTGGAAGGGTCAAAGTGGGATAAACAAGATGTGTGAGTTTTGAATGGATGCAATGTGATCTTAGTAATCTATGGGATGCAAACACAGTGCAAAGCCATCTTAAGTGCTCTGGGTTGCAAGACAAGACATGATAAAGCCTGGCCCATGAGTAAATGCTAGTGGAGGAATGGCTCCTAAGCCTCAGTTGCTTCTTTCCAGAGAGGTGGAAGCTCTACCTTGCAGGATCTTAATTAATAATCCTGTTAATCTGGGGGCAGTGCCACACACCTGCAATCCCAAGTTTTGTGAGTCTGAGACAGGAGGATTGCAAGTTAAAGATCAGCCTCAGTAACTCAGTAAGACTCTCAGAAACCTAGTGAGACTCTGTTTAAAAATAAAAATAAAAATGCCTGGGGGTGTAGCTCAGAAATAGAACTTCCCAAGGGTCAATCCCAATTATCACAAAATAATAACAATAATAAATAATAAAAATAATAATAATAATAATAACAACAACATTATTAAAAGCTAACATTTTTAGAGATTAGATACTGTTCTAAGCTCTAGTACATATTAAATCATTTAGTCATTTCAAGGAAAGGGATTACAGGTCTCCACTTTCAGATAAGAAAACAGAGGATAAATAATAATCCTTAAAGCAATGTAGCTGGAAGTGGACTGGCCAGGATTCAACATTCAACTCAAGGAAGCTTCAGAGTCTGTAATGGGGATTCTTTTTTTTTTTTTTTTTTTTTTTGAGGTACTACGGATGGAACCCAGGGGCATTTTACCTCCGAGCTACACCCCCAGCCCTATTTTTTTTTATGCTTTATTTTGAAACAGGGTCTCACTGAGTTTTAAAAGGCCTTACTAAGTAGTTGAGGCTGTCCAGAATTGCAGTCCTCCTGTCTCAGCCTCCCAAATGCTGGGATGACAAGCGTGCACTACCACGCCCGGCCAAAATGGGATTCTTAACTGCTATGTGAACAATCTGGTGATGGTGGGATGAAATGTTGTTTACAGAGAATTCAGGAAGCCATGGAAATCAACACATTTTTAGATCTTGCTCTCTTTTGAGAGACTATGTCTACATTTTGAACCCAGAAATACACGACTTAGAATTGGATCAATTTCCTCTCAGCTCTAATTCACCCTTCACCACTGGCTCTGAGATAATGTGCTAGATGCCAAACATTTCTTCTGAACACTGAGCACGATATGAAGTTTTGTCAGCAGAGGGCATGGAGGGGCACAGAGTCCGTCTCTGGCTCTCTCTGTTGTGACTGTCTTTGCTTGCTCCTGGTTTATGGTGTTGTGCCTATCTGGGAACATCAGCCCATTTTTTTTTTCCACCTTGCACCCTGAGTGCGGCACTTGGAAACCTGGCAGTCCCAGCCCAGGTCTGATGAGCATTTTCTTGCAGTTCTCCTGGCAGGAACATCAAGCTCTCCTGGCTTTGTGCCTAGAGTCCTGTCCCTACTTCTCTGCCTTTATGCTCACCTGTGCTGACTCACTTGTCACTCAGAGGGTTATTCTCACTTTCAGGGCAGTTGTCAGATGCTATTCTCTTGGAAAAAACAGCCAATGTCTCCACTACCCAGTAATTTTAAATAAGGCAACCATACCTTTTTCAAAATGTCTGCGCTACAGCATTAGGGAAAGGTGCCTCTTCCAATTTAGTCCTTCCCCAAATTCTCAGCATCAGACCCTGAGTACTCTTCTAAGTTTTCCTTATGTTATGACAGTTATTCTATCATAGCTTAATTCCTCTTTATACTGAGCTTCTTCTATGTAAATCATTATGTGGATCCTGTCTCCTGATTGGGCCTAGACTGATACTAAAGCCACCAAGAAGCTGTGTACCATGGAGTACTATGAATGGCACACCTAAAGGACATGCGAAAGGAGCATATCCCATCTTGAGAGTGGGAAATGGTGGGAGAAGCTAGATCAAGTTGCGCATGTGTGTGCGTGCACCTTTTCTTATTAAATTTCACAGTTGGCAGTGGCGATTATGTTTATATATTCTGATGATGAATCTCCGTCTCTGGATGAGGAGAGTGAAGAATTGAGTTTTCACAAATTAGACAACATTCCTCATCTAAATACCAGATGGAGTATCTCAAGGATACCAAGTGAATCTGAAACCCTTCCTTTGAAAGATTTCGAGTCCATAAATCAATGACTAGATTACACTTTGTGGTGCCTTTTGAAATTTACAAGAAAGATAATGTGTGTAACATTCTTCAAAAATTGACTAATTCAAGTGTAATTCAGAACAATTTACTAATGTGCAGTGATTTATAAAGCGATTTCGTTTTGCTTAAGAATTTCAGAATGGAATGCATGAGAGAGAATGGCTGAATGAAATGGATTTTACATGTTATGAAAAGGAAGAGATATATTATGAGAAGTGCTGTGACTAGGGCATCCAGGGTTTGCACACACTGGTCTTGCAGTATAACAATGTCCAGCTAGTGTCATCTGAGATTGGCCTTGTGTACTAATCTTTTCCTTGGAATCTGATCATTATCCCTCAGCAGAAGTAACACTAGTGATGTGTTAAGCATAGCACACCATACAGTTTCCATATAATAAGGATTTCAGGACCAGGCTGCATTCAAATACACCAGTCATGATTTCAGCATTCTCATTATATCTACCCTTAGACATACCTTCTACTGTCCTAGTTGATAGTGAAGTAAACTCCAAACATTATATTCATTTAGTATGTGAAATTAAAGCTAGGTATGGTGACACATGCCTGTAATCCCAGTTCTTGGGAGGCTGAGAAAGGAGGATTGCGGATTCAAGGCCAGCTTCAACACCTTAGTGAGATCCTGCCTCAAAATAGAGGGCTGAGGGTTTATCTTAGAGGTAGAATGCACCTGGGTTCAGTCCCTAGTACCACAAATAAAAATGAAAAGAAATTTAAAATTGCTGATATTTGACAATTTTGACCAATAAAAAAGATCAGGTTTATATATTTCAATTTAATATCACCTTAACCAGAAATATTTTAATGCTTCTTACTAAATAATTCATATTTTATAAGAACTACTTTCAAATATGGTTAGAAGAGCATTATCTCACAAAAGTATTTAGCAAAAGTTGTTTAATATCATGAAATATCTAATCAAGGTTCAAATTGTCTTGAACTTTCTATCTTTATAAAGCTTGTCTGTAATTTTCTTTTCTTATTCTGTCCTGATCAATTTTTTTTTCTGGAAAAGTTAGATTCACTTCATAAAGTGAGTTAGAAAATGTACTTCCTACCTCTATTCTACAATAGAGTGTATAAGCTTAGGATCATTTATTATTAAAATGGTTGGTGGATTTTGCCAGTAAAGGCCCTGGGCATGGAAATGTCTTTGTGGGAAAGATTTTAAATACAGATTCAACTTCTTTTAAAAAATCAAGTTATGTGCATAGTTTCTATTTCTACCTGAGGCCAATTTGGTAAATTGTGTTTTTTGAGGAATTTTTCCACTTTAGGTTATTTATTTTATTAGTGTAAAATTTTTTTGGTATTAACTTTTTTATCATTTATAGGTTCATAAAATCAGTATTGTTTTTTTCCTATTTCTTATAATCTTTGTAATTCAAACCTCAGACTGTTTTGTGGCTCAGAAAATTACCTGGTTTTGATGTAGTTTTCACATCCACTTTAAAAGAATGTGTCCAAGTGATCAGAGTTATCATTGAGTAAGGAGTTAAATCAAGATGGCAGTTTTTATTACTTAAGTAACCTTCATCCTCACTGAACTTTCTGTTTACTTGTACAGTTGAAATCTTTAACTGTGCTTCCCTCTTACTTTAGGATTTATTTTTCCTTTATACATTTCGAAGATCCTCCATTAGATGTACTTTTTCCATTATTAAGCTTCTTCAGGAAATTAGAACCAAGACATACATATATGTACCTCCCTCTTTCCTCCATATTTGTATGTATATAAATTTGTAGAATATTAATTTTTATAATAAGTTGACTCATGCCATTATAGAAGTTGAAAAGTCCTACTGTAGCTTACAATATGTCAGTGTCTTAGTCGGGGTTCACTACAGTAAAAAGACTCATGGGATAGGTATTGGTAGAAGGGGATTTGTCAAATCAACTTACAGCCCAAAGCTATGTCATCCCAAGTTGGTGTCTGCTTATTGAGAACCCTATGAAGCAGCAGCTGGTTGAACAGCCCAGGAGTTGGAGTCTTAGAATAGGAGTGACCAAAATTGTAGTCCCAGTCCATGATGGAAAAGACCAGCAATTCTCTGGAGAAATAACAGTGAAAGCCTAGTTCAAAGGACAGAAGGACTGAAGTTAACATCGCAGGCAAGAGCAGACACATTTTTTTCAGGGGAAATCATGCACTCATTTATGAAGTGTTCTCCTTTGTATCCAGCTCCCTCACCTATCAGAATAGTGCTGCCCACATTCATTGTCGGGAATCCAGCCCAACAGCTGGCGGGGCTTGGCAGATGATGAGTACCGACGACTCGAACACAAACCCACGAGCCGGGAGTCAAGTCAAGCAAGATCTCATTTATCTCTCTCCAAGCAGTCCTATATATAGCACCAAGCCACGAGGGGAATTTCCATGAGAAATAGCCTAGCCTATCTGGGATAAAGATCACTAGCATGTAGTTTACAGCCAATCCCAGGCCAGTACATGAGCCATTCATGTGTGCGGAAAGCTCCTTTAAAGGTAGAAAGGGAAAGACCGCTCAGTCTCCCCACCCATAATGAATGGGGAAACCACGCCTTCCTAGCTTCCTCCAGGCACCATCTTTGCCCCTTTTTTGCTGAATCACTTTACTTAAAGTTTTGTCTTAGGCCGTAGGCCGCTCAGGCGGAATCTCCTTAGGCGCTGTATGGACACACCCCATCAATTCATGCAGGATCACCCCTTTAATAATCCCTTATATAAGCCAATCATTTCATCAACACCTCTCAATCACACAATCTCAGGTGTTTCATAATTCAGTCAAGCTGACAATCCAGATACACCAGCACAGTCCATGATGTACTTAGAAGGCCTGAGAGCCAAAGAGCTGATGGCATAAATTCCAGTAACAATCTGAAGGCCCAGGAATCAGAGAAGTCAGTAGCAGAGAATGAATTTCCCAGCTCCAGTGGAGCAAATTCAACCTCCTCTACCTCCTCTATTCTGTTCCTGAAAGGCATGCTATCTATCTACACCAATGTACATGCTAATCTTATCATGAAACACACTCAGAGTCACCCCCAAGTAATGTTTAGCCAGATATCGCCACCTCCTGTGACCTAGTCCCATTGACAGAAAATTAATCATCTTAGTATTATGATGTTTTCTTACCCCAAAAGCCCTTTTATTTCTTGCAATAATTATTTTAAATTCTGATGTTAGAGACTTTATTTAGAGAGCTTTATTTAGCTTGATGTTTGGAATTTTGTATATTGCACTCTTTTACTTTCTTTATATGTGTGTATATGTATATATGTACTCTGAAATTTTTATCCAGTTTGTCTTGATATAGGGTTCACTTAAGAAATGGAATATAATCTTGGAGATGAGTGGATCTTAGTCTATTATATTGATAGTTTTTTCTACTTGTCTCTTACATTTTTTCTAACTGCTTTTAGATTGTCTTTCTAGTGTTCATATATATATATATATTTTTTTTGTTTGTTTGTTTTGTTTTGGGTTTTTTTGGTGGTACTGGGGTTCCTGGAAGCCCTTCTACCTCCAGGCTATACTACCAGACCTGTTTTTACATTTTTTATATGGAAACAGGGTCTCCTAAGCCAGCGTGCGCGGCTGGCTTCGAACCTGCGTGATCCTCCTGTCTCTGCCTCCCAAGCGCGGGGATTACAAGGGTGCGCCACCATGCCCGGCATATTTTTCAATTAAATCTTTAAATTTAATTTTCTATTAAAGCTTTTAGCATTTATTCAAGAAGTTAAAATATACATTTTGAACTTACTAATCTTTTACCTATAATGTAATAATAATAAGCAATATGTATTAATGTGCTTTTTTCTTTATTGTTACTTTGGTTATATATTATATCTACATATATTTTAAATATGTAAAATTATGATTCTTTTTACATTTGCAAATATAAAAATTTAAAAATATTTATATTTAACCATTTTTGGAGTGTTTCTTTTTTTAGATGATTTTGAAGTATACTTTTACTGTGTATAGAATTCTAAAATGTTTTATTCATTCTTCATATACTTTGTTCCATCACTTTTTAAATTCTATATTTTCTGATAAATCTGCCATAATTCTTACCTATGTTCTTTAGCTTCTTTTATGATTCTTTTTCATTACCTTTGAGTTTAGGACTTTAAATATAATAATGCCTACATGTAATTTTTCTCATACTTCCCTCTTGGGTTTGCTGAATTTCTTGGATCTATGGATCGATGTCTTTGATTAAATTTTTGGAAAAAATATCATCCATTCTTCTTTAAAATATTTTTCCTGACCCATTTTTCTTTCTCATTTACTTCTGGGACCCCATTACATGTATGTAGAGGCTCTTGGTATTGACCCACATACTATTGAGTCTTCAATTACTGTTTTAATCTTTTCTTCTATCTATTATTCTAGCTGAGAAGTTTCCTTTGATCTATCAGTAAGTTTATTGCTTACTTGCTATGTTCATTTTAGTCTTAATTCTGTTCCCTGAACTTTTTATGTCAGATGTTTTATGTTTCCGTTTTTGGATTCTCATCTAGTTTTTTAGAACTTTTATTACTTTTCTAAAATTTTCTACTTATTCTTCTCTTACACTGTTAATCATTAATATGCTGATGTTGCCTGCTAATTCTAACATCTAGATCTTTAAGTTTTCTTCTATTGGTAGTTTTCGTCTCCTGTAAATAGGTTAGTTTTCCTGGTGCCTGTGTGCATAGAATTTCTTATTGTACATTATATGGTAGGTGTGAAATGTAGACTCTCTAAATTTTGTTAATATCTATTAACTTTTGGGTTTTAATTTAGAAGGTAGTGAAATTACTGATAAGTCGTGTTGATGTTATGGAGACTTAGACATGGGGTCTATTATTTTAAATTTGTTCTTACTCCTAAAATTAGCCCTTAGTCCTAAACTTACTTGGATGACATTTTTCTAATAAGATTTTAAGAGTAAATCTGAATTGTTTACCAGTTGACTCTAACTTGGCAAAACGTGATCGCTTAAATTTACTTCCCCAACACTGAGCCTTTGGAAACATCTTTTCATCTCTTTTAACCTTTCATCTCTTCTAGTTCTTCAAATTTAAACTTCTACTCTTATCCTGTGCATAAGTATATCAGAAATCAATCAAGATTTGAGTGATGTTTGCATGCAGAATATCAGGTTCCTCTTGTGGTTGTCTCCTCTTCAGGGTTTCTCTCCTCAATTTATCAACTTTTTGTCAGCTCTGAACTGGTTCAAACAAGATTAAATAAGGCCAAATAAGATATCCACTTTTGTCTTGGGTTCCGTCCATTGCAAAATGTGAGCAGGTGAATGGCCTCAGGGAAAACATGGCCTTAGTATATGAACAATGATAGCTTGTATCATTGCTTCCAAAACGTCTCCTACAATTTCTACCACTTACAATGGCACATACTCAAGAAGACTTAATAATATTCAATTACTTTTAATTCATTTAGACCAATACACCAAAAAGTATAATACTCAGATCTTTTTTTTTGGGGGGGTTGTACTGGGGTTCCTGGAAACCCTTCTACCTTCAGGCTACACACCCAGATCTATGCTTTATATTTTTTTATTTGGAAACAGGGTCTCTTAAGCCAGCTCAGCTGGCTTCGAACCTACACAATCCTCCTGTCTCCACCTCCCAAGTGTGGGGATTACAAGCATACACCACCACGCCTGGCTAATATTCAGATCTTTATGTTGTATATTTCAGCCATGCACATGGTTTTCTTCATTTTCCAGAATTATGTTTACCTTTCCAGCCCTGCTCCATGATAATGCCCTCATTTTAATATATTACAGCCTTCCTAAAAAACTATTTTCCCCAAATAGTATATAATTAATTCCTATGGTTGTGTGTATATAAATATCTCCATAGATTTCATTCAGCCATGCTGCTTTATGTGTGTATATGCACATGCATATATATATATATATATATATATATATATATATATATATATATATGAAGAGTGTATATATATGAATATATATGTACATATGTGTATATATACATATATATGTGCATATGTGTGTGTGTCTCTTTGTGTACGTTAGTTCCTAGGGATGCTGTAATAAAGTATCCCAAGTAAGGTACCTATAAAAAGTTCTTGAGGCAAGCAATCTCCAATTAAGTTATCAGGAGAGTCATGTTCTTTCTGAATGGTCCAGAGGAAGGAGGCTTACTTGTAGAGGCAACATTTCATCTCTGCCTTCATCAGTAATATGATACTGTGTGTGTCTCTGCATACAAATATATATATATATATATATATATATATATATATATATATATATATGCATATATGTTGGTATACATATACACAAATCTATATGTATATACATATGTATATCAACACATATATATGAACTAAGGATTTAAACCAGGGACATTATACCTCCAAGATATACCTCCAGCCCCCTTTTTAAAAATATATATTTAAAACCAGAACTCACTGAGTTGCTAAGTTTCTACTCTGTTTCTGAGGCTGGCTTCAAACTTACAATCTTCCTGCTTCAGCACCCAGTTATTGGGATTATAGGCATGTGCCATCACACGCAGGTATTCTCCTTTCATAATGACAAAAATCATTATATTAAGGTCCATCTTAATCCAGAATGGCCTCATATTCATTAAATCTACAAAAATCTATTTTCAAGGAAGGTAATATTTCACAGTTCCAGAAGTCTATCAATTTGGGGGCACTATTCAACCTAGCAAATATTTGACCCTTATTTGCCATTTTCCAATCAAAATGTCTCTCTTTTTAAAGTATTTTTAAAATTCATTTATACAACAGTTCTTCCATGGAGTAATGTTGTGTCTGTAACATATATAACATATATTGTTTCTTAACTGCTTCCTCCAAC
Organism: Muscardinus avellanarius; assembly: GCF_963383645.1. Classification (NCBI taxonomy): domain Eukaryota; kingdom Metazoa; phylum Chordata; class Mammalia; order Rodentia; family Gliridae; genus Muscardinus; species Muscardinus avellanarius. Next base: position 17,407,128 of record NC_137801.1, on the reverse strand, counting down.
AACTTTAATTTCTGGAGAAAGACTAGGTTTATTATAAATCTTTGTTTCCCAGAAACTCCTTTAATGTCTAGATAAGAATAAATGCTTAGTAAATGAATGACTTTTTAAGGAAACAAAGGACCTGATTTCTTCTTTATTCTTTAAAACTCTTGAGAACACTAGTAACTTTAAATAAGACCATCTCATCCCCTTTGGCCAAAATTTTATTTTCACCAAGATTAAAAGAAATCAAAACCATTTCTTGGTGAATTAGAAACATAAGCTGTGGAATCAGGATGAACTGTCTACATCTGAAAAAAAAAAGAAAAGATAGAAACATAATGTTAATCTTAAAATGTTACTGAGAATGTTAGTAATGATATTGACTTAATTCTGCTCACTAGGGAAGGACCATGACTGAACTCAATGTGTTGAAAAGTTCAGAAACATTAATCTTCTTATCTATGCCCCAGAACTCCCCCTGCTAAGACAAATGAGCAAGCATTGATGAATGCTACTTCATTAGGAGAATTTAAAAATGTAATTTGTCTTCATGAAAAGGAAGTATTTTTACATTTTCCATTTTACAATGAATCACTGAAAAGAATTCTCTACCATTACCCTTTGACTTAGAGTGGCCTTTATGAACAGCATATCGGCTCGGTAATAGACTTACTTTAAAAGAAATCTTAACAAAAGTAATTCCTGACAATATATGAAACAATATTCACAATATACAGGTTTCTAAGAAGCTTATTTATAATAATATATCCAGAGTTTTCAATGCCTCTTTGTCTCCTTCTAAAAACTAACAATATAAAAAACAAAAATAACGTAATTTATTTTAATTTATTTTTGCTTTTTTGTCATATTGGGAATTAATTAAACTTAGGGGCGTTCTACCTCCAAGCTACACCCAGATCTTTTATTTATTTATTTGTTTGTTTGTTTATATATATATATAATTTTGAAAGAGAGTATTGCTAAATTGCTGAGGCTGACCTCAAACCTGAAATCTTCCTGCTTCAGCCTCCCAAGTACTGAAATTACAGGTTTGGGCCACCACTCCCAGCTACCAAAAATAACTTTAAAAAAAGAATTTTCAGCTTTGACTAAGATTATATATGCAGGTATCCAAATTGTGTGCTTTTTCTCTATCCACATATTAAATGGTAAGAACAAATTTGCATATTCCACAATGATTAGTATGAAACTCTGTCAAGAACTCAGTGAGCCAATCTTAAGTATTCTATGATCAGCCTGTTCTTAGAGGAATACAGACTTGAAACAAACTGTTGGGATTCAAGACACAGTGTTCCCAAATATGCCTATTTCAGGTCAAGAAATACTACCCCAAAATGTGCCATGCTGGCATATTGATTACTTGTAATTCAAAGAAATTAAGAACAGGCCAACACTGGGAAATATTTTGTTCCCCTTCAACGGCCTAAAACAAAAGATAACATTCTTCTGTTGTAAAGAGGAATTTATATTGAAGAGAAAATTTTGGTATAAATATAAAGGTATTTATACCAGGAGGGACCCATGGACTTATCCTCACCTGAGAGATTTTTATCTGCAATAACAAGGTAGCCTTTCTTCACTGTGTACTTTCTTTCCCTGCTCTCTCGCAATTTCTCTCCACCAAGACATATTTCCTTCTGTAGTTTAGCACACTAGATGAGCTTCAATCTTCTGACCATTGTCTTGAGTCCCAGTTTTTGTGGCACCCCCACATGTGTGTAAGTACATAATTAAAATTGTTCTTCTCCTGTTAATCTGTTCTATGCCAATATAATTTGTAGACCAGATTTAGAACCTAGAAGAATAGATGAAAATGGATTTTCCTTCCCTACAAGGCAAGCAAAGCCTTAATTTTAGAAAGTGTTTTGTGTTTATGTGTCAGAGGAAAAAAAAAGAAAGACTTTGGGCCTTCCCATCATACAATCAGCCTAATTAATGAAGGTGTGTTTTAGTCCTTGATGTGATCACTTTCATTCAAATAATTGTTTTCTGACGTATAAGTTTTGCTCCCATTGCTACATATAGTTTATTGTCCTTCAAAATTTGCTGTGAGGCTGGACATGGTGGTGGTGGTGCATGTCTTTAAGTTTAGTACTTTAGAGGCTGAGACAGAAGGATCCCAGGTTTGAAGCCAACGAAGGCCATGCGCAACTTGGTGAGACCTTGTTTCAAAAATTAAAAACAAAATAGGTCTGGGGGTATAACTCAGTGGTAGAATGTTCTTATGTTCAATCCCCAGTAATATACAAAGGAGCAAGTGTGCATGCATGTGTTCATGAGTGCATGTGCACACACACACACACACAACACACACACACACACACACACACACACACACACACACACACACCAGTCATGAATTTGGAGAACCGGAGAGGTATCAGACATATTTTCATATATATCATTTGAAATTGATTCTATCTTTAGTTTATTTGTTGCTGAAAATTTATTCTTGTCACCATAAGAAATATCTGGTAGCCAAGTGTGACATACATCTCTAATCCAAGTGCTTAGGAAACTGAGGTAGGAGAATCACAGTTTCTAGATTAGCCTCAGAAACTTAGACACTCAACAACATTGTGAGACTGTGTATCAAAATTTTTAAAAAGTAAAAAAAAAAAAAAAATAGGGCTAGTGGGCTAGTGGTATAGCTTAGGAGTAGAATACCTTAGGTGCTGGCAAATTACACACACACACACACACACACACACACACACACACACACACCCTGGGAAATTCTAGAATTCAATCCCAATAAAGTGGTTTTTTTTCCAGCCTGGAATATTGCATTTTAAAGAACTACCCATGTAACTCAAATATAAAAGCTTAGGGATCACATTTTTGAGGGACACTGATGATCTTCCACTTAGGTATGCCTTCTATGCGTAGATCAACTATTCTTTGTTCTAAAAGAGCACAAGGGATTTCTGTTGTTGCGTCCATAACCAGAAAAGATATATCTCTAGAGGAGGGTCCTGGAAGAGTTCCCAGTGTTGGTAGGGGTGGGTGGGGAATTCAATTCAGGACCAGTGGGGTCCCTGATTTATGTGACTGAAAAGACCTTCAGCATTTGTCAGTAGAGAGAGGCAGAGAAGTTTATTTAGAAAAGCAAGGGATACACATTCAAGTGAGAATGTGGATAACTTTAGAGGTGTATTTAAGAGGGGGGGGAGGTCCTGGCTCTTCTTTTAAAGGAAACGTGGCTGGGTATGAGGAGGTACTTGAAGATGACATCAGCCTGGTGATCTCACGATGGCTTACGATGGTCTGGACATTCTCAGGATCCCTGTGTGGACATGGTCTTCATTATCTGATCCACAGATAACACTGGGAACTCCTTACAATATAGGTTTCTTAGAATTCCATATCTTTTTTTAACCTATTTAATGCTGAGCTAACCAATGGTGATCAAGGTAGATTTAAAAGTTTCCCATAATGTCGGGAGTGGCAGGCCTGGGAGAAAGATCAGCTTTGGAAGTGACAAACCTGAAAGATATACAGAAATGTAAATCAATTTTATATTTCCTGGTCCTTCCTTTATGTCTCCTTTCTACTTATTTTGTATTGAAATTATTCTTCCTGGTCCCCATGTTATGTCATCTTTCTACTTATTTAACGTTTCTTCTCTCCTGCCTCACGCCAGTGAGTTTTCCTTCATCTCTTAAAGTGTATAAATGCTGAGAAATTTATAGAAACCACTGGCTGGCTTCACATGTCACCAGTTCCCTTTGTGGGACCTTCCATTTTTTAGACTCTCATTCACATCTGGATACTTCATTTCCTTAGGCCTTGAGAATCAATCTTGTGTAATCTCAAAATCCCCTGCTCTAGGTCTTTGGCTACTACAAAAATCAGCTCCTCAACTCGAGTGCCCACCATCTGGAAAAAAAATCCTGCTCATATTTCTTCACCTCTTCACATCTCCATGCAGCTTCAAAATCCAGTTAAAACACATCTCCTTTTTTTGGTACAGAGAAGTTCTTGATTTTCACCTCTCCTTGAGTCATAATTTAATTTTATTTCAACATCTGCTAACCTTGAAGACCATCTTTTCAAGAGAATATAACTGTTGGGTAATAGTTTATGATTGATTCCAAAGATTTAAATGCTAGTCCTATTGGAGAAAGACAAAAACTCTACTTTTTTGCAGGTTAACTATGTCTGTAAAGACCTGTTCATCTCCATAATCGACCCAAAACTTCACATCTTTTACTTTTGGTGAATATAGTATAACATCTTCTAGAGTTATGGAATGCTTTTGCCTTTTTTCACAGGAAAGTCTTCAAAAAAAAAAAAAGAATCTTTACTTAGTGTTTTAAGGAATATGAAGTATGGCATGGTAAAAAAAAAAAAAGAAAAGAAAAGAAAAGAAATGGACCTAGATTGGAAATTTTGCATGAAAAGCAAATGCCATGAAATGCTGCAGTGAAGAATGATTAAAAGTTAGGAGGCTGAGGATCGCAGTTCACGGCCAGCCTCAGCTACTTCGTGAGGCCCTCTGCAACTCACTGAGACCCGCTTTCAAAATAAAGAATAAAAATAGGGCAGGGGGTGTAGCTCGGAGGTTGAATGCCCCTGGGTTCCATCCCCAGACCCGCCCCCCCAAAAAAAAATTAGGAAACAAAATATAATGGGAGAAGAAGACATAGGGAGCAGCAAAGTGTAAAATGCCTGAAACCACAATGGAAATGCCTAACAAAATAAGTAGTAACACAGTGAATCACAGAGCAAAGACAGGAAGGACAAACCCCCCATGCCCATGTGTGTGTGTGTGTGTGTGTGTGTGTGTGTGTGTGTATGGGGACCAAGGGGGATGAAGAGAAGGCGTTATTGTGTGCCTGGGCAGGTGCTCAACATATTCAGCTGGGTGATACCCAAAGGGAAAAGATCCTAAAGTTTACCTAAAAATACACTGTCATTATTGGATAATACTACCTACCATATGGGGCAGAGGCTGAAGAAGAATTACTTTTAGAGCTATCTTCTCTCTAAGTATTAACTTTTCCACCAATATATTGATCAGGAACTCCCAAAGACTTGATCTAAAGCCAATGATGTAATCACCATTTTTTCAGAGTGCACATTCTTTGGACCATAACAATAGAAATATTTCACTGACTTCTCATTCATAAGGGCTCAGGGGGAGAGGGAATGCCAGCAGGACAGACCCTGCGTTCCCTCTGCACCAGGTAGGAAGGGGATGGTGGCTTAGGAAGCCACCTGCATTTACACTGAAGTTATAATGTAGCAGGTTAGAAGCCTTTTATTTCAGAGATTCTACTTGTTTCTGCTGCTGCTGCTGTTGCTGCTGCTTATAAATTTCCTAGTGTGTGTGTGGGTCTCTGCCTTCCTGTGATTTCCATAATGGATGCAGGTATGTGGTCTGAGAAGGAGCCACCACATCCACTGGGATAGCAGCAGGATTCCAACACACTAAAGAGCTCTTCTTCATTTAGCCTGCCAGCCTCTTGTGCCAGGACTGCCCATACAATGTACTGTCTCCTATTGGGAATTAAATTGTCTCACCCTTTTCACAAGCAAAGGATGACGAGGAGCGGTTATGCTCCCGGACAGGGTCAGAATTTTTGTCACTAAGGATGACAGAGGATCTCCCCCCACCCCTACCCCAAAGTTAACTAGTTCCTATGGAACCCCCACTTATTCCTCAGGTTAGTTGGCTGCCTCAAAATATCCATAGCAGTGTTCGGGTTTTGAAAACTGGAATTCTTTGACCCGGTGGCTCTAGTTAATTTTTTTTTTCTATTTCATTTAAATCAAAAGTGACAGGAGAAAGAACAGGCTAAAAGAGTTATTTCCCTCTGCTGCTTAATGGGATATGAAGCCTCAGCTTATGACTGAAAATAAAACTTTCCACTTGGGTAAACATAATTCTTTCTCTTTCTTATTTTTTTTCTTCCACAAAAATAATCCCATTCATTTACAAGGATATAATAATTTGGTATGAAATAATTCCCCTTCAGCATGCTCTGTTGTAATTACTTGGCTATCTTTTTCGTTCTCTTCTTAGGTGAATTTTGGACCATTCAGAATGTGAGCTGGCAATATACGCTGTCTAGGAGACTTAAGATACAGGTACCAGTCCTTGCATGCCCAGTAGGGCCACAGACCCTTAATACCACACAGCTTACAAATCACTTTAAGGCTGGTATCAGGACCAGAGATGGAAAAGCCCTTGCATGGCCCCTTGCTAGTCATGGCGTTTTATGCATTTATTGGTGAAGGCTGAGAGTGTGTCTCTGATGTTCAGAGACAGTGATATGCGTATCGGGGTGAATCTATTGGCTGGTCCAGCAAGGTGCAAATACAATCGATGCTGCTTTAAGAGAGCTTCCTGTGCAGATAACCTTTAGGAAGAATTTTATCTCAGGCTCATTGTTCTCCTCCACCCCCCACCAGGAATACCAGCTTGTCTTCAAATAATGAGAAAAATAGGGAGAGGAGGCAGAGAATTTATCATTTAAAATTATCTGCAAGTCCCTTATGGGGTTCAATTAGTTTTGCACTTTGTCATTCTTAAAACTCACTAAAACACAGTTTTTTTTTTTTCTTTTGTGAGCTTATTTTGCATGTACTAATGCGCATTAAAATGTAACAAACAGTTAGGGACGGGGCAGGAACACACCAGGTATTTATCGTTATACCAAGATTTCATTTATCTTTTGTGGAAGAAACTAAAAAGTTTCCTCCTAGAGCTCGTTTAATATTGAAATGGGATGACTCTGCCTAGTGCTATAATGAGGAAAGCAATGGCAGGTGATGCCAGAGAAGGACCCAGACCCCAGAGCTCTGGGAAGAGAACAGCTAACCAGACTTTAATAGAGAAAACAGATAAATAGGCCGATAATTCAATTGAAGGGCAACGTATCTATCATGTACCAGGAGAGAATACAGCTGGAGTTTTGAAAAGTCATTTGGAAGCAAAAGCTTCTCATTAAATTAGAAACCAAGAATTAGATTCAGGAAGCTGAGTGAAACCTGATCATGAGGTGGTGGGAAAGGGGCTGCTGGCTTCAAAAGTTTGCTTTGCTTTAAATCTAAGACACACTTCTCTGAAACCACAGAGATATATAATAAAAAAAAATCTGATCCAGTTGGTAGCCCATTTTTGGGCATTGGCTTTGACTTCTGTCACTATGATGAAATGACTTTTATAAGCCCTTATCAGATTTTGGTATAATTAGATAGCCCTATTATGTCACAGAAAAATCAGGAAATGACTTCATATATATACATATATATTATATATAATATGTATATGTGTATATATATACATGAAATGACTATATATATATATATATATATATATATATTATAGTTTACATTGAATTTGTGCCAGCATAGACTAAGAAAGGAAAAGTTTGTGATAAACTTTAATTTTTTGTCTGCAGGCCATGTTACACGTACTGCCATGTCTGTGGCAGAAGTACTTAACTTTATATTACATGCATGGTACAAACTTATTTCTTGGCCTTGCATTTTATTTTTTGTGGTTCTGAGGACAGAACCCAGGGGCTTTTCTACCTCCGGGCTATACTCCCAGACCTGTTTTATATTTTGTTTGGAAACAGGGTCTCACTAAGTTGCTGAGAGCCTCACTCAATAGCTTAGGCTGGCTTCGAACCTTTGTGATCCTCGTGTCTCAGCCTCCCAAGTGCTGGGATTACAAGTGTGCGCCACCACGCCCAGCTTGGCCTTGCATTTTAAGGGAAATGAGCATTATTTATTCTATGTTCATATATGAGGAAAAATACATATTTACATTGATAAATATTATGTATATATAAATAAACATATATATTTAATTATATGTATATGTATATATTGTCAGAGAAGAGGCTGGCTCAGTTTTTGTTCTTCAAAGACTTTTGCTCCATGTGGGATGACTTTATCCACATCAGAAAGAGATTCATTTCCTGATTCATGTTTAATTATTAATATGGTGGTCCTGGTAATCACTTCAGAACTGGGTTTTCTTCCTGTAAGAGAAAAAAATGGCTTTTCCAATACATAGGAAACTATTTCTAGAACTCCTATTTTTATGTTTTCTCTTGAAGTATCCATTATATCTTTTGTTATCTCCTTAATGACATGACATATGTCCAAATTATCACTGCACCTTTCATAATTCCAATCATAAAGAAGGGCTCCATAATTGTTCTAAAATAGATGAGTAGATATTGAATTAATACAAAGTTTTATTCCTGAGTAATTTTAGATGCTTGCGATGTTGAACCTTCTTTCAAAATAAGGTCTATTTTGGTGATTGGGGTCATATGACTAATTCTTTGAGACTCAATTTTCGCATCTGTACAGTGGATGGTTGATGTTCTCCAAATGTTCAGTTCTGAGAATTTAGGGATTTTTAAGTCTCTGTGAATGGTTAAGTGAATGCTGGAGTATAGATTGCTTTCCCACATAGTGGAAAAGGATTATAGAAAGTGTTTGGTTTTTATGCCTGGTGTGAGTATTTACTTGGACATATACAAAATCTATATAGGGTTTTGTGGGATTGTCTACTTTAAGGAAATCGATTTTGAGGTCCACATGTTCTCTTTTCTGAAATTTATCCTTGAAAAAGTTGGTAGCTCTGCCATTCTTCTTCCCCACCTACTTTTTCAATTTTCCCACTTCTCTTTAACAAAGATCAATGTCTCACCTCTCATAACTCACATTGTGGCTCATTTCCCTGGGAGGTAAAAAAATATCTGAGGCACTGAAATGAGGGGCTGAAGGGAAGCGTCTTGCTTCAGAGAGACGTCCTGTAAAAGCAAAGAGAGAATGAGGGGCTCTTTTTCATCAAGGTGACAACTTCTTGGCAAAATATTGTGTTTTTTCCTACCTGTCAATCTTTATTTGAATTAAAATGAGCAAAAGAGCTGTTTGTCATGATGTCATTTATTAAGAAGTGTATTCAAGCTCAAAATACTTGAGTCAGGCCTTTTTTTTTTTGAAGAAAAAATGTAATATCACTTATTTGACTTATTTGAGGCCAAAAATCAGGTTTGCCTATTATCTTGTATTAAAGATCGTGCATGTAAATAATTGAATGAATTCTTCAGCTCTAAAGTTTTAAAAAATAGAACAAACTTAAAGCATATGCTTTATGATAGTCACACATGAATAACCATGTTTCTAGCAGGACAATTTATAGCAAACCATGGAACCAATCCATGTGTCCAGCAGCAGATGAATAGATTATAAAAGTATGACACACACACACACACACACACACACACACACACACAATTTCTACTCAGCAATAAAAAAAACAAAATTATGTCATTTTCAGGAAAATGGATGAAGGGATGGACCCGAGGAACAAGGTGTAGTGAGATTGGCCAGTCACAAAAAGCAAAGCATCCTGCTTGCTCTCATATGTAGAAGCTAAGGGCATAAATGGAATACAACAGGGCCTTTCAATAAAGTTGGAGAAACCTAGGTGGAGCAATGGTGGAGGTCTAAGAGAGCATGGTGGTAGAGGTTGGGGAGAGAGAATTAATAAAGGAAATCTTACATTAATGTTATGAACATATATGTAATTATCAGTGTCAATTTCAACATCCTACATGAAGAAGGGGATGGAGTATGGAGGAAGCCAGGAGGGAGCCTACCGAGTGCTACGTGTCTCTATGTCCCTATTACTCTGAACTACATTATGGTGTGAGACTACAATGCAAAGGTCTATTCAAAATCTATTCAAAAAATAAAGCACACTCCCCATGTGCTTTGTAGCACAATGTGCTATAAACGTCTGTTTAAAAAAGGAAAGCAGGGTTACAATGTTTGCTAGACTAACATCCTTCCTATGAAGAATTTTTGATGTCCACTTAACATTCCAGAAAAGGCTATATGTGTTTTCTAAAACTCTGGTATGGACTATAGAAACAAATTGTGCAAAACACTGAATGAGCATAAAATGCACAGCGAGCATTTCTGTTTTCCTTTTGTAGGTAATCACAAACAGATGGCCAAGGTATCTGGAGTTCATATGGGTTTACCGAGTCACCCCTTATTAGAGCAGATTTCAGATTGAATATCCTCTGAAAACTAGATTATAGCAGCAGCTGGGTTCACTCACAGCCTCCTGGCAGCTGCACGTTCCTGCAGGACAGTCACTCCGCAGACAGTGTGGACCCACTCTCTATCGCAAGTAGCAGTTGTCCTACACTAAGACTTTAAACCATTTTCACCTCTTCCAAGCCTCCAGTTCACCACCTCTGCCCTTCACTGTCAGCAATGATGTTGCTTTTTGCTTCATGAAGAAAATGAGGATCTTTTGGGTGGAAAAGCCCTCCCTGGGTGCTAACTGACCTACCCACCAGTGCACACCTGTAGAGGTTCTTTCATTTCCTGTTCTCCCCTGTATAACTAGGAAAGGACCCTTCCTCAGTGTGAGCTTCTATTCACCACTCCTCATTCTCGCAGGACTTTGTTCTTCCCTTTATTTTTATCTTCTCCCACTGTCCTCTGTTCCTTAAAGTGTTTTTTTTTCATATCTTCAACAAAGAAGCAATACACACTTTTATATAATAAAATTTTCTCTCAAATCCCCATCTTTACCTTTTCAACTTTGATTCTCTTTTCCCCATTCCTCATCATCTTAACAATTGTTAATGTTCACCTTTTATTTGTCCATCCTTTCCATTCATTTCTTAGCCTGTTCCAGTCTGAAGCCCACCCCGTCTTTCTGCATAAAATCTATTTCCTCCCAGATCATCAGTCACCTACAAGAATTAAATTCAAGGAAAAAATCTTGGTCTTTTACCTAATAGATAGCTCAGAAGTATTTGGCTCTGTTGATAGTTTCCTTTTGCTGTGTGTGTGTGTGAGAGAGAGAGTGTGTGTACATGTATGCACATGCTTATGTGTGGTGTGAAATAGATAGAATACAGGGGTGTTCTATCTCTGAGGAGTTATAACCCCCAGGTCTATTTTGTTTATTTTTATTTGGAAACACGGTCTTACTAAATTACTTAGAACCTCCCTAAGGAGGCTAAGGTGGGCCTCAAATTTATGATCTTCTTATCTCAGCCTCCCAAATACTTAGATTATAGAAATGTGCCACCATACCTAGCTTCTTTTTGCTTTTAATCCTTCTCAATTTCAGACTGCCACTCTCACAGGCCTTCCTCCTGTCTTCATCAGCCTTCTATTCCCAGGAATCCCCCAATTTTCCATATGTGACCTTGAGATGTCTAACAGCTGTCCATGATGAGGCCTCCTTTTCTTTGTATTCTAGGCTATCTTCTTAAATAATCTAATTTTCTCTTATGATGGTTGAAATTGGCACTGAAATGGAACTGGCTCTCAAAATTCAATCTCTAACTTTCATCTCTCTGTCCTATTATATATTTCAAAAATGGATCAAAGTCATATTCAAAACTGAACTTGTAATTTTCCCCCAAACTGGATATCTTCCAATGGATGATACACATAAATTTTTAGAAGTCACAAGATAGAGTATCATCTTGGTTTTTGTTTTCCTTTCAACCTTTAAATATAAATTGCATATGATATTTAAAATACGTAGTATCTCTTGCATCCTTTTTGTTTCTATCTTGATTTTATTACCTCAGTTTAAGCACCCACTTACTCTTTGCTATATATACACAAGTTCTTGTCCTTTTTCTACTATAGCCCGAGTGGTCTTAAAGTAATAGGACACAAAACAAAACACAGTGTTTCTCACTAAAATTTTTTATTCCCAGTCACTCATAATATAGACAATACTATCTTCACATGAATCCTCATGATTAGTTTTTGACAATTCTAGTGTTACCTAGTATTTTCATTCCATATATTCTAGCATCATAATTTCTCATTATTTTTCATATTCTCAAAATTTCCAAGCTCTTTTCTTTCTCCACCCCTTGAAACAGGTATTTATTTTCATTGACATGTTCCCAGGTGTGTGTGTGTGTGTGTGTGTGTGTGTGTGTGTGTGTCCAGAGACTGAATTCAAGGACATTCTATCTCTAAGCTATATCCCCAGCCATTTTTATCATTTATTTTTTAAACAGGGTCTCACTAGATTGCTGAGAGTCTTACTATGTTACTGAGACTGTCCACAAGCCTATGATCTTCCTCTCTCAGACTCTCAAGTACTGGATTACAGGTATTCACCACCATGTCTGGTCGACACACTTTTATTAATAATCTGTGCCAAGTGAATTTTCATCTGTTCTAAAGTGTGGTTCAGAGCGTTCTTCCTAACCATTTTCCAGGATATAATGAATAACACTTTGCCCTGTTACTTTAGGACATGTTTAAGTTTATGCTACCTTGATTTGTAATCATTAGGTTAACGTTCATACCCTCACTAGACAACAGATTCCATGAAGATAGTGTGTTACAGTTGCTTGGGCAGTGTTCAGCAGAGAACATCACTCATAGTAGGAGTTCAGTAAATATTGATTGAATGAATTGCTTAAAAGAAGATCAGTGACTACCATTCCAAAATTCTCCATATTAATGAACCAAATTTTTTCTACCTGAAACATGTCTTTTATTATGTGTAACATAATGCACTCAAGAGTCTGTGGATATTTAGGTCAGATAGAACTGGCTTTCACAAATGGCCCAGAGAAAGAAAAGAGACTATTGAACCAGCGTCACTAAGTAAACGCCTATCAAACCAACCTTCTTGCAATTAACAATTATAAACTCTGGTTAAAATACAAACTGCAAGTACTTAAAGGAACTAGAGAGTAAATACAAGCAGATGTAGAGAGAAGTTGTTGATACCTGGCAGAGGGAAAGAACATAGAGGGAGTTATCTATTTTTACAGCTTCTAAACCAAGCCAGCCCACAGTTGGTACCACATATGGTGGCTAAGAGTCCAGTGGAAAACCTGTCTTTCTGGTTTTCAGAGTGAAAGAAGAGATTTGGGGTAATCATGGTCACTGGCAAATCAGGGAGAATCCCAGAAAGCTGATGGCCAGAGAGAGAAAGTAGCAAATTTTAAGTATAAGGCCTACTCAAATCTCTGCTGAATCCTTAAGCCATGCATACACAGAACAGATGCAGTGCAGCCTGGCCAAAAAAAAAAAAGAGAGAGAACTGAACTATCTGAGGTGCAAGTGTAAAGAGAGAGTGAGTGTGTGGTTTGCCCATTCAACCCTGCTAAGAAGAAAAGTAACGGAACTATTCAAACAAATAGAACAGAATCCAGAGACATCATAACCCAGTGCTAATGATATCTAGGTTGCATGGCATATTCCACTCACTCAATATGCGGAAAAGTCTGACTCATTCTCACAAAGGAATAACAGTGGAAATGATTAAATTGGCAGACATGAATTTTAAAGCAGATTTTATAACTATGCTCAGTGTTTACAGGAAAATATACTTACAATGAATAAAAGGATAGTATATTTCATCAAAAAAGAAAAACTGTAAAAAAAGAAACATATGAATAACCTAAAACCAGAAGCATAACATCTGAAATTAAAATATTCACTGTTTTGTTAGTACTAGGGTTTGAATCCAGGTCCTTGAGCATGCTGAAAGAATGCTCTGCCACAGAGTTATATCCATAGCTCTCTTTATTTTTTAACTTGAGACAGGATATCCCTAAGTTACCTAGGATGGCTTCAACTTGCAATCTTCCTGCATCAGCCTCCCAAGTAGCTGTGGTTACAGGTCTGTACCAGTGCATCTGGTCACCACATGGTTTTAATAGCAGAGTAGAAGTAATGGAGATAAAGACAGTGAAGTTGAAAATAGGTAAGGAGTAACTGACTACTGTAAAGAACATAGATTAAAAGCAAAGAATGAAGGAAAATGAGCAAAGCCTTTTTAACCTGTAGTACAGGTTAACCTGTCCTGCAAACAGTTGTCTACAATATAGTGTATAGATGAGGCTTAATTTACTTTTTGGGAGACATAAAGGCCATATATTTATAGATTTAGAAATCTCAGAAAACATTAGCAAAATAACTACAAAGGAAACACACCCAGGAAAATAAGAATCAAACTACTGAAAAATCTAAGAAAATAAAAAGTTTGAAATCAACCAAAGAAAAACAACACATTAAGTAGTGGTAAGCAGTGATCCAAATGTGTGCTAATTTCTCACTGGAAGCTATGCACACCAGGGAATAGTGCTGGAAGAAAGCAAAATCTTCCAATCCAGAATTCTATATCCAGTGAAAATATCCTTCAAGAAGGAAGGCAAAATAGTTTCCAAGAAAAGGAAAAACAATGAAATCCATCATTAGCAGATGTGTATCATAATAAATCATAAATCATGAAGTTATCTAGTAGTAAAAGATATAGCAATACATTGAGACTGCTCTTCAGTAAAAATGAAGGAATTAGAATATATACATATATATGCATATATATATATATATATATATATATATATATATATAAATATGTGTGTGCTAATATAAGTGACTGTTTTTTCTTAATTTCCTGTAAAATATTTAAATCTTTATTGCCACCTAGCCTTTAAGATTTTTAAATTCATTTTTATGTAGATCATGTTGAAAATGGCATGCGTTTACACAGTGCTTGGTGCCCTCTACCCCCTGCTTTCCCTCCCCCCTCCCAACAATGAGTGTCCAGGTTGATCATGCTACATTCACACTTATACACATATTTGGAGGTAGCTTCTCTATTAATCCACCTTAGCCTTCTTCCTCTCCTACCATTTCTTTCTAGCCTTACTGAGGTTTCCCCTACATTATCTGGAGCCCATCTGGTATCCCTAATACTCCCTAGTTTGGGCATATTAGAGCAAGCATATGTCTCTTCTCTTTCTGTGCTTTAAAGTAAAAATGTTAACTGTATTTTATGGGTTCCACAATATGCATATACTGTAAGTCTGACACCTCTGATAAACTAGGGAATAAATAGGCATAAGGTTCATATTTTATATATTCTTATTGGGCCAAATACTTATACCTGTTTAAAGTAAAATTGATAGTGATATCTTCTGTACATGTCATAGAGCTGATTTTTCTCTCATGAAGTAGGGAATACATAGGCTTAAGGATCATGTTTTATACATTTCACATGAGGTGGTACAATAGTAACTCTAAATATACTTTGAAATATACTAAGGATGCTTATCTTAATGAGATAATTCAAATCCATAAAGTACAGGATCATATAAAGTACATATGATAAAACAAAAGTTTTTTAATTTTGTCCTAAGTTAGAAGAAACATAGTTTTATTGGTGCTGTTTTTATAGAGAGATGGGTGTCAGATTTTACCTTGGGATTTTAGAACTTTGTGAAAATGATCCTGAGCACCAAATTACCCCCTCTAAAGCAAGACTAACAAAAACTAATGTTACTTCAGGTATATTGAAGATACTTTTTCTTTTATCAAAAGTACCAATAGGCATTTCATTATGATTACTAATATTATAATCCATCTTTAAAAAATAATCCATCTTTAATATAACCTCCACCTTATTTTTAATGTACCTGACTTATTAAGTTATAGATTCTGTGCTATGCACATTGTCATAAGTAATCTTAACTACAGATTCTTGAACTATATAGTTGTTTTTAATTTGTGCACACACTGAGACTTTGTAAGTGTGTTATTCCAGTTTTTAAACCCCTTACATAATACACACAGAATGTTAACACAAGATTGTTTCAACCTGAAACTTAACTCTTAAATTATATTTCCTGCCAAAATAGACTACACTTATCCTAGACATTTTAAAATGGTTTTTAGGATCTCCAAAAAATTGGATATTTTAAAACTATTTTAAATGAAAATTACCCATTTCTGAGAGATACTGTAATGGGATTTTTAAATAGCAAAATCAAAACACAATGGCTCCACTGATTTCTGAAATGGAATTGAAGGAAAATAGGAGAAAATGTGGCCTAATATATGTAAGAAAATGTGTATGCTCTGTTAGGAAGTAACTAAGCAATTCAGTATTTGAAGTTGAAATTAGTATCTATTTTTTTCCTCAGAAATTTTTATTCACAGCCAAAAATGAAACTGGATAGGAAATTCCTGTACTTGGTACAGGATATATATTGTTGATTATATTCTATTGACTAAATATTGAACTTGTATGGGGTTAAATGACTTATAAGTCACAGAGTAAATAATGAAGTTTCAACAACAACATAGGTTGTTGCCTGGAAAAGGATTTATGTGGAAAAATGGGCAATAATAAAGGCATTTTCTTTCAGATTTTCATAAGTTGAATCACATTTACCATTTCATTTCATTCTTTCTGGGCTAATAGGGTTGCATGGACTTCAGCGCATAGAAAGTACAAGTGAAACAGAATGGGATTCAGAACAGGGGTGCCTAGAAAAAGTAGCTCAGTTCTCTTATAAGGAAGTCTTACGATACTCATTTTTATGTTGACAATGGCAACATTGCAGTGTGAATATTGGGATGGGACAACAAGGTCAATGGCAAAGAAAGTTTAACATTCCTATGTAACATCTTTCAATGTTAGGAAACTCTACCACCCATTGCACTGATGACACATGATTTGGCCAAGTTATTTCTTATAGCATCTATTATCCTATCTGTAAAATGAGTATGATAATTTATCTTTCTATAGGTGCATTGTAATCATCAAGAAGATAATGTGTGTGTGTGTGTGTGTGTGTGTGTGTGTGTGTGTGTGTGTGTGTGTGTGTAGTACTTGAGACTGAACAGAGGCATTCTACCTCAAGCTAGACAAGCTATATCCCTGGCTCATTTTTGTTGTGGTGTTAATTTTTTTATTTTGAAACAAGAGTCTTGGTAAATTGCTGAGGCTTGCCTTGAACTTTTAATCCTCCTGTCTCAGCCTCCCAAGTACTGGGATTAGAGCCTTGTGCCACCACATCCAGCAAGAAGATAATTCTTTAAAAAATGCTAAGTATAATTCACTCTAGCACAAGGTGACTGTGCACCAAAATAACTACTGTCATAATTGTTCTCATCATTGTTGTCTTTTGACTTTAAGTGCCTTCTGTCTGGCAAATACCAAACACATAATTTGGGAACCTGTGATAAATTTGGAATGCTATTAAATAATTTGAAGACTGTACGTTCTTCCTGGGGACTTGGCCACACATCCAGTTGGCTCTGGCCTGCGATGTGTCTGTATATCTTCACATGTGTTGTGTTGATAAAGAAAGGTGTTGAAAACCTGGGTGGTTTCATGGAACAGATAATTAAATACTGGTTATTAATCCTATTTCTTTGCATATTTCCTCCTGAAAATGTTTCTTGAAATAGACTCAAGTACAATTTGATTTTTTTTTATAAAAATTTCAGGTATAAGTGAGAAATAGTAACTGATGGTTTGAGAAACAGCAGTAACTTTCTACTGTGTCAAAGGACCAATCCTCGTTTTATAACAAGAATGAAGGACAGGAGCTCTGGGTGATGGAGAGAAGAAGAGATCTGGTGGGGAAAGTGTATGGCATACATAATGTACATGGGTAGCAAAGCATCCATCCATCTTTGCCATCGGAATATGGGAGTAGCTATTTTGTAGCTTAATAAATGCTTAATATTTGGGAGAGCCAAATGCTATAAGGAAACATTTCTTTCTAAACTGAAGAGCTGTGAGCAGCCAGCAGAAAACAGTCATCCCTTAATCTTCTCAATGAAGAAGATGAGAGTGTGTCACATGGGTGGGGGTGAGGAGGCCTCAATTTAGGACACAGAAACTGATAACTTTATTAAATATTGATTTTTTGAAAAAAAAATATATACACTAAGCCATGAGCCAGAGAAGATCAGAGTTGGTGATAAAAATAATTATTAGTAGTATTTCAGTTTTACTGCAGACAAAATGAGTTTGTATAATCTATATGTATAACCATATATAAAAATAACTCCCATTATATCCCACTTGGAAAGTAGGAGACACTCTTTCTGCAGTGACAACCAGGTCTACTTCAGAATGATCATGTTTGTTTCTACTGTGGCTTTTGGGGTTGGCAAAGCCAGGATTTCTGGTCCTGTAACGGAGTTTCAAAGATTATTAACTCAGGCTCAGAAACTGTGCTGCAAGGCCTGGAAAAATATTCTGTGCAGTGAAATTGGAGAAGAGAGGACCACTTGAACAAAGACCAGGAGTAAGCAGTGGCCTCGCTAACACTACACAACACTTATTTGGCATCAGTGATATTTCAAACTCTTGGGAGTCTGAAAGCCTTCAAAGTCCCTCATCTTTGCAGAGTTTAATGAGGAGAAACTCACAATTCACTCAATCAGTATTTTTCTAAACTCAAGGATGCAAATGTGAGCAAGAGAGGGTCTGCTTCTAATAAGAGGGTATTGTATTTAGAAGTGGCTACCTTCCTTGAGACCCATGAGTTTCTTGTGATTGCAGCAATTCAGGCAGGAGCTAGAAAAGCACTTCTTAGAACATATGCTTGGGTGAGATATTCAGTGAGATATTCAGACACCCCAAAGTATTAATCATTCTACAATTCTTCTATAGCCCGGATCTTTAAAAATTATGTGTCCAGGTCTCTGATATCTATGTGCTTTTAATAGTGTGATTATGGGAATACTCATGTTACTTATCATATTGCTGAAGATAATGAAATATAAGAAATAAATTTTGTGCATAATTCAGGTTACAACATGATCATATGAGGTATATAGAGATGGTAAAAAAATGATCATTATTCACAGGTAGATATACATATGCATCACTTCACATAGTTACTTTTTTGTTGACAAGAACAGATATGATTATTTATTTAATAAAAATCTTTAATATAATACAATATTATTAACTTTACTCCCTATGTTGTACATACTATCTCTAGGCTTGATCATCTTACCTATTTGTTGTTTTGTATCTTAGACCTACATATCCCCATTTCTTCTCTACATCCCACTCCCCATAATAACCATTGTTTCATTTTCTATTTGTATTTATGATATTCAACACATGAATGCCTTGAAACATTCAATAAAATATTAAATGACACTGAGCAATAGGTACCATTTAATAAGGTGGAATACAGTCTGTGCACTGTCATAAGTATTCTGCACCTGAGGCATGATACCCTAAGATTAGTATCATGTCCATCTTACAGGAAAGAAAACTGAGGCTTAGAATGATAAGACTCTACTTTTGCCCTTGATTGTTTCAGGGATAAAACTCACAAACACAAATAGTTACTGAAAATCTTAAGAATTACCTGCTGATGCATGGCAGTGTTGTAAAATATTTCAAGTGATACGCTATTGAAAGATATTTCAAGTGAAGCACACTCCAAGTATTTATCAGCTAGAGATACAGCTGGGAACCAAGAAGCAGCTTTATGGTGACGGTGGGGATGTATTACTTAAGAGGATGGTCTATTTGGTCAAGTGAGTAGGAGGTTTATGCTTAGTTTAAAATAAAATCTTTTAAAAAATGAATGTGCTAGCTAGAATTTTACTGTGGTGTCAATAACTTCCCTTGCTGTAGCTATCAAATTGGCTTTTCACTCTGGACAAATATCTGTGCCATTTTATTTGGCTTTAAACCTGCATTATAGGAGACACAAATCACTATAAGAAGGGACACTCAAATTAAATGAAAATTCAGGCTTGAGTCGACTTCCTCTAGCTTCCTTAAGCCACATGTTTTAAAATTCCTCTAGATTACATTGGTGGGATTTTAAGTAATTCCAGATAAAGAAAATAGATACTTCTTATACCTTTTAGGTCTCTTAGCCTTATTTCACTGTTCTGTGAAAAAAGTAGATACTGACTGAACTTTGAAACCAACAGGAAGTTGTATGTGCATACCCAGTATGTTTAGAGAGGGGCTTTTGGGGAGGGTATCTTTTGATGATATATTATGAATTATGAGTGAAAAGATATGGGTGTTAGTGGAGGGTTTGACAGTTGTGAGCTTCTGTTTAATCTTAATGCTTCCATCTGTGAAATGAGGCCTTTGTACAAGATATTTTGATTGACTTATTCTTCTGAGAAGCATTTAATTTTGTGGATTTTTTTAACATAAGGAAGAAATAGGAGAAACTCAACATCAGACTTGAGTACAATCTGTTTTCCACATTATCATTTTATGGATCAATTTTGGAGGTCATGTCAAGTATTCATTTAAGGAAGGAATGAGTCTAGTGCAAATTAAACCAAATAAACCATCACTGGCATCTTCAAGGAGAAGAAAGTGTAGATAACCTCAATTAAAATATATCATTTAAATTAGTTTTTCTGCTTCTTGAACTTCATATAAATGTGTATGTGTGCTTTTCAGTCCATGCCTTCTTTTCTGAACGTAACTTTGGGGTTTATCTATGTTGCCACATACATCAGCGATCAACATTTTGTGTTTCCACCCTAATAAAAACAGAATAAAATACTACTTGAGATGGAATAAGCAAATAGATGCTATTTCTAAAATAATCCTCCCTTGGATCTTGATATAAGATGAAGTTAAGAGGAAATATATCATAGGGCAGGAGAGATTGCTAGTTTTTTTTTTTTTTGCATCATCAGATAATCTTTCTCTTTGTTGGACCCTTCCTTTCAGGTAATCCAAAGTGAAGGGAAATGGAGTTGGGTTTGCAGTATGTTGATTTCCCTATTATGATTCTATATAGGATAACGTCAAACACCTAGGCTTCATACAATATAAAGATGGCATTTCTCACCAGCAATTGCAAGGCATGAGTGATAGTTGTTGTTGTTGTTGTTGTTGTTGTTGTTGTTGTTGTTGTTGTTGTTGTTTGGGCACAAGTAGCATGATAGGATTGACTGCAAGAATGAAGTTTCAACACTTAGCATGACATTTCATGGTGTTTAGAGTCAGGTCTTGATTAGAGTGATGTGAACCCACTCCGGTTTGATTCCAGCTGGCTTACAAAGGAGCTAGGCAGTTTATCTTGATATTCCTGAGCTAAATTTAAGAAGATAGGCTTTCCAGAATAGTAACAAAATCCATTTAAGTCAGCAAAAATTTATGTAGTGGCTATTGCTTTGCCTATCTGTTTTTAGGTATAAATGAATCATCATAGTATATTTTTAAACTCTTTAGATTTTCCTCCTGTGTTTCCTATCATCACTGCTGATATGAGCACTATTTGATATATATACCATAGAATTGGAGATAGTGAACTTCTTTGAAAAGTGACATTATCTTCCAACTTTTCGTCTTATTCCTGACAGGCCCTTTTACCAGGATATCTCCACACATTCACTCACGTATTTGTTTATTCACTCACTCAAAAAAAATGCATTCTCTTTGGAAGATGAGTACATCTCAGAAATCAGGATCACTAAATTCAGGATCACTAAATTTCCTGTACTCTTCTTGCAACTGTACTTGCTACTCATTGTTCAAGAATGTATTTATTTATTTATTTATTTATTTATTTATTTATTTATTTTGCGGTACTGAGGATGGGAGCCAGGGGCATTCTACATCTGAGCTCTACCCCCAGCCCTATTTTTCTATCTTTATTTTGAAACAGGGTCTCACTACATTGAACAGGGCCTCACTAAGTAGCTGAGGCTATCTGTGAACCAAGATCCTCCCGTCTCAGCCTCCAAAATGCTCAAGTCTTCTTTATTCTTGTTGTCTCCAGGAAGCCTCCCCACTTCTGAGCCTCTGCAGACCTGGCTTTTTTCATCGATCTCAGATACTGCTTGCTTACCTTTGCTTGTAACTATACCTACAAGGGTTATATTATTATCTGCATTTTGGTATGCTGATATTTTAATTGCGCCACAGCATCATCAAATTCAAAGGATCACAGATCACATATTGTAGGAGTCCCAAATATACTTCCTACTGTATACTATATGATAGGTGTTGAGTAAACAAAGCATTGGACTTTTATTTCTCCAGAAGTGGTGGAAAGCAGTGGACACTGATGTGGAACTATACTCAGACTTTAGGATAAGCACCACAATCTCTTAAAACACAAATTATTTTAAGGTTATTCCATTCATAACAGTCCCTTGATTTGAACCTGGAGATGCCTTAGCATCTATTTCAGGGCTTGGGATGTTTCTGGAACTCCAAAAAATATAGTTTGACTTTGTCATATAGATCCCAGGAGTCTTGCATGTGTAAACAAGTAGGCACTCATGGACTCTGGTGTGTGTGTGTGTGCATATGTCTGGAGGACTGGCTCCTTTCTCAACTGGGAACACTTGGACAGTAGAATGGTTCTGGCTGGAAAGAATGTCACAAGTACAAACTCTCCTGCACCTTACTCCCGACTGCATGGTCTTTCTTCCTACATGCGAGCCGTTAAGAGACAGCATGGTTTTATGGCAGTAGCATATCTTACTCCTGTCGGGATAGTATACTTAGCATCTGGAGTTGAGGAGAGCTCATGAATTTTGGAAATTATTTTTGTTCCTGAGTCCTACCCAGGTTTTTCTCAGTTCAATTCAACCAGCATTTGGTGAATTCCATGCCCTTACCTTTCTACTTTGAGCAGGTCACCTTTGGAAGGGGGTCACTCCAGGAGTTTGCTTCTTGTGAATGCAAGTATTGAAGCAGAAGCTGTAAACGTACTTGTCAGGGGTATGCTGTGGGGGTAATTGAATCAGAGCAGACAATCTATGATTCCTCAGCATACACATTCATCCCTTAATTTATTTATGGATGCCATATGATAGGAAGTCTTGCAAGAGTAAGGAGGTTGTAAGGGGCTGGAGGCAGCCTCCTCAAACCCCATCAAGGCACAGCGGGGATCCTGGGGTGAACTCTTCAAGGATGAGGAGAGTGCCCAGGTGCCACACTGCCTTGCAGCCTTGATTCACTTAACACTTCCATCTCCGTTGTTTCTCACAAACCAAATCCAAACTGCTTGGCACCTACGCATCCCACAAGCTTCTGTGAGATTGAACGTGTTAATGGTTGTAAAGTGCTTTGACCTTCTCTCATGAAAAGTGCCACAGGAGCTCAAAATATTATTATTATCATTTCCCAGACATTTTGCAGTTCCCACTGGTTAGTTTCATTCTCCCCTTTAATCTTGAATGCATTAAAATGGCTAAATAAAAAAAGTATTTTGAGTAAATAAAGATACCCATGATTTTTAAAAGTTCTTTATTATATATTTTGATATGCATCATCACCTTCTCCTGACTCTCCACGTAAACTGCCCTGGCTAAACAGCTCTGCAATGATATTGCTACTTGGCTATAATTTAACATGCTATAAAGATTATTTAGCACAAAGAAGTATTTCCAGTTAAAATTTAGCAACTCCTTTCAAATAGATTTACATTAAATCTTAGACTGGATTTTAGAAACATTGAACAGAGCAAAAATAAATTGTAGCCCCTGTTCTCATAAAATATCTGCTGCTCCACCGGCTTACTAACCTGTTTTTCTTTATAACAGATTACTCCTATAGTGACCAACCTAGATTCTTTTCTCTTTCCATCCCTTCTCTTACTTTTCTTGTCTTTGTTTCCAATTTCTCCCTCTCTCCTTTCAATCAAATGAACACAACACTTAATAAAGCACTGCTCCAGGCTCTGGCATATTTTCAATTCTAGAGTCAGGGTATTGTCATTGTTGTAGCTCTATACCAGACACTTTTCAGCTCTTCAGAAGACAAATGGGAGTTAGTCCCTGCCCTTAAGTAGTACACAAACCAGGCATGTGGGGAATACCTGTAATACCAGTACTTCGGCGTTTAAAACAGGAGGATCCCAGGTTCAAGGATAGCCTCAGCAATATAAGGAGAATCTTAACAAGCTAGGGGGGACCCTGTTTCAAAGCAAAACAAAACAAAACCAAAAAGGCTGAGAAATATAGCTAGAAGATAAAACATCCTGGGTTCAATCCCCAGTACCAAAAAGAAGGAATCACATGTAACTTACTCATTACACATTTTATACATATATCAAAACATACATTGTATCTTGCACATGTGTATTATGTGTTACTTAAAATAATTTAAAAATAACTCATAAAAAATCCCCATAGTCTTAAAGAGAGGCATGCCCATCTAAGCATATAGATAACAGCATATTATTATAGTGCTAAAATAGGGAATATAAAAAAAGTCATAAGACTTTTCTCAGGGAACTTGTAAATCGTAACAGCTAATTACAACCCACATGGGATAAAAACCTTAATTTTTTTCTCCTTTGTTTTTATGTCACTTTGGAAGATCTCTCTGTACTTCATTTTCTCTCCAATAACATGTAGATAGTAGTGACATCCTCATGTCGGTGTTACCTTCAAGAGTTGTCCATTAATAGGCTTATACCTCGAATGCAATAAATATTCAATAAATGTTAGCTGTTAATTGGGAATAGAAAGTAATGGTATCTATTCACACAGACACACCATTTCACTTAAATGTGCTTTTTTTTTTTTTTTTTTTTTTTTACAAATAACCATCCTTTTTTATTCCCATCTATAGTAAAATTTCTCCAGAGAGCTTTTTACATCACCTTTTCAGTGTCTCCTTTAACCCCTCTGATTCCACATTTTTTGGTTCATGTCATTGGACACATTATTTAATTAAAGTCCTCGGATCTATCTGAATTCTGGTAGTCAGAGAGTGCGACGGTTCCAGGCACGCTCAAGCAAAAGAGACTGAAGACTGATGAAAGGGCTCCTGCTGCTCGCTGTCTCCAAGTATATATATCATCTCCCCATGAGAACGGAGTGTCCCATCCGCACTTCAACCCATTCCATTGGTACTTTCATTCCCATCACCGTGCTTAACAATGTCACCAACCACCTTCATTTCTCAACTCTGACGTCCAATTTTCCATCTATTTCCACCTCTGCCCTCATTCATCGTGAAAGGCAGAGTTTGAAGTTAGTGGAGAGGTTTCTTTTTAATTTCTATCCCCTTCCCATCAAGTGCCCTTCTTGGGTTCATTTCAGATGTTTTCATTTGAGCTGTCTCTCTTCCTTCCATTACTAGTGCTTTTACTCTAAACCGCTAGTTACTAAGATAAGACTATGAACCATCCACATTGATTTAGCTTCCTGACACTACCAGGGGCATTTAGGATTTTAAAGAAAAGCCAGAGAGATAAACTTTTACAAAGGGGATGCATCCATAATACTGAAATTTCAGGAGCTGAATTAAGCATCTGGAGAACTTTTTTTTACCATGGAAGTTTTCCTATAATCCTTACACCAAACCCTATGAAAATCCAGTCTCTTTTACTTCCTACCAGCTTGTCTGGAGATTTATCTTTGCTTTGAGTTTACTTAAATAAGACAGAAAATTCAAGAGATGTAGAAGAATAGCCACACATGCCATGCAAATAAGGTGGTATGAGAAAAACAGGGAGTATTTTAGATTCTTACACCTTGTATATCTTTTTGACCTTTCATAATTGGTCTCTGCTCTTAAATGTCAAATATAGTTTTGTAAAGTCTTCAGAATGGGCCAGTAAGCAAGGCACTATCAGTTAATTCTAATTAATAAAATATGAATTAGATTTTTCTATTTTTGGTGGTCATGGTACTTGAACCCAGGGTTGTCCTACCTTTTAGACCTTTTTATGATTTTTTTATTTTGAAAAAGGGTCTTGTTAGATGATCAGACACTAGCTTCCAACCTGTGATCCTCCTGTCTCAGCCTCACAAGTAGTATGATTATAGACATGAGCCACTAGGCTCAGAACAATTATATATGTTAAAGTGAAGAAAGGCATAGCATGGACTTAACTATTTTCCAAGAAGAAATGAACTGGTAACTGAATCTGTTTATAAATAACTGATAGAAACAAAAATACAATGTTTTTAAGACATCTCATCTGATAGAAAAAAAACCAGAGTTAATTAAATTAAAGGTATGTAAGTTGATTGCAAGGCATACATGTGTGTTGTCATGATGCAAAAAGATCTGAGAAAGTGTGTCCTAATAGTCACCATGGGCAGTACCAAGTTTCATTAATCAGATGAGATGTATAACTCACGGACACAGTGGTGGCTGAAATAGTCAAAGCTCACTGCATATCCATTGAGATGTGATTAAAACAAGTATTTTAGGTCTTGGCATATTCTGAAAAGAAAATTATGGTGACATGGTGCTACTGCCAATTATCTGAATATAACTGACAGTCAAAGCAACTGAGAGAAAAAGCCAAGCTCCTGATATCCCTTATATTGCCAAGTTTTCAACTTTAGAAGTATGAGTTCCTAATCAGGAGCTGATTTCCAGGTTCAACCTGAAAAAAAAAAAAAAAAACCCTGCATCTCCCTTACTTTTAGTCTTTCACTGTGTGGTCAACAAACCATTTTACCCTCTGTAAGAGTGGGCTTTATTTCTAAGGCTTGATAACTACAAGGGAACAGAATATTGATAAAGAATCCAACACAAATTTGTAGGGAATTGCCTCGCAACACCCCCTACCCCAGCCTTTGAAACTCACAGGCACTGAAGGATGCTAAGGCAGATTTCTCCAATGTACTTTCTTTAATTCACCACCTACTCATCATTTCAGTCATTTTCTGGCCACAAGTGCTGGGAGAATCCCATTTGTGCTGATTCTGTTAGTACTTGCTGTCCCTCCAGCCATGAATTTATCCCATGAAATCAAGCAGGAAGACAGCTTCACTTTTTGGCATATCATATCAACCCAGCAACAAATCCTATAAAATGCGTATAGAATCTCATCAACTTTCATCACCTCTCTTATTACCAATTATGTCCAGGTCATCATCTTGTCTTACTAGGTATAATTGATACTTGGTACCTCTCTTAATTGTTCTTCCCCTATTATATTTTGTTCTTTGAAATCTATTCTGTATAAAACATCCAGAATGATTTTCTAACACTTAGGTTAGAGCTTATTACAAAGCTTTCTGAGTGTCCCCTACTTGACTCCTAAGAAAATCCTAGATCTAAACCAGCAGTAGAATCACTCACGATGTTCTGTATAAATGAGCCACCGGCACCATTTCCCATTCCCCCCCTTCTCCCTTCTAGTCTCTTGGGTTTCTTTACGGTTCTTCCACATCCCAAATTTTATTCCAGCTGATGGCTTAATTTGCACTTTTTTTCCCCCCAAGTTGGAACCACTGTCTCAGAATCATCTGCATGGCTGCTTCCTCTTTTTCTCCGGTCTATGTTCACATTTACCTGCACCAAACAATCTGAGAGACCCGCCCATCTTTGGCTGGGCTTCGATGCACACTCCCTTTCTAGCCTGCTTCAGTTTTCTTTACAGTGTGTAATCCAGTTCAGTTTATTATTCACTTCTGATTACTATTTCTCTTCCGTCTCTAGAATTGGGTTCTGTAAGTACAGGGGTCTTTTCTGTTGTGTTTGCTATCATTTCCATTATTCGGCTAAAGTGACGTCAACTCAAAATAGACATTAAAAAAATGAAAAACAGAGTTAACATGCATGACACTAAGTCCCAAAGCTACAAGAGGCAGGGGCACAGGACTTTCTCATTTTCTTTACAGCTGTGCCTTTGGCCACTTCTGAGCTTGCCTCTGCCAAGTGAGCTGCTGCATCAAGTTTCCTAATTGGACCTGCATCTTCCCACGAGTTCGACTTTGATTATTGTATAATTCAAGCTTGATAATTCTGTTATCCCCTCTTTTTTTATTTTCACTTGAAAATAAGATTTCCTGTCTGCAGACTTTGGGAGTTGTGGTAGAGAATTAGGGAGAATAACAACAACAACAACAACAAACTTCTAGTGTTATTATATGTAATCCAGGCATACCTAAGCTTTGTTTTTCAAAATATTTCCTCAGCAGTTAAGGCTGTGGTCTTGATAGGGGAGGGACTTTCTTATTGTCACATGGACAGTTATAATGGGAAACTTTTCTGTTACTATTCTGTTCTTAGAATAAAATCCTGGAAATCTATGTTCTAAATCTATGTTCTCATTGCATAGTAGAAGAACAGAGGCAGCTATCCTGTATTCAGCAGCATTTTTAAGGTACAAAACAAGATGTCAGATTTGTTCTTCTCTGGATCCGTCTCTAAGGCCTCTAGTTTCTTTATTCTCCATTTAGTCTTGGAACCATGAATCATTTCTTTCCTGTCTTTGGTTGTCCTGGGTACCCTTTCATTCACTTAAACGTGTCCAAATTATACCTGAAATCTTGCATTCTATCCATTTTACTTCATGGAACCCAACACACCAGTGTAAGTAAAATGCCTACTGTGTGTTGCATACCCATTCTCTCCAATCCCACAGCAGAATCTGGATTCAGGGTTGGGTGCATGGAGACACACGTTTCTGTATTGAAACATTTTCCTCTCCCTGCCAAAGCCAAATGTTAAATGCATTCATTCTCAGTTGAAGTTTTAGAAAGCAAAATTGCATGGTTTGAGAGTGAAAAATCAAAGTATCATTTTAAGGTATGTCAGGTCCAATTCTAAATCTGTGTGCACGGGTTGGATATCTGCTAAGAGAGAATTCAGGCTGATTCTAAAATTAGCATTTGGGTAGAATATAGAGGCTTGGGCAAGGCTAGTTTGGCTGTACCTCAGAAGGCTGTGCAGGCATGCCTCTTCTCTGACGTCTGTATTTTTTAATCTGTAAATTTAGGCAGGCTTTGCCTGAGTAAGGTTTTCTCTTAGTTTCCTCTTTCCTTCCACAAGCATATGTGAGTAGAATGTGCTAAGGCCACTTTCCACTTCCTTGCCTAGCAGACTTATTGATTTCTAATAATATACACACACAAAATCAGAAGTCATACCCCATTTTCATAATTTATATGAGATATAATTCTCCTTCCACTTTTCCATTCACTTGAGACCACATGACTCACTGATTATTTACTCATTTGCCAAAGTTCCTAAAGAAAGCATTATTAGACATTTTGTTTCAAGATAATAATAACTCCTAGGAGGCCAGCATGCTTCTGGAGACCCTACCTTACTTGCTGCAGAGACCATTATAACATCTTCACAAACATAATGCCTTTTTTGTACAAAAGGAAAAAAAAGTCAGTACAAAAAGAAAACTCTTATTATGGTTTCAAAGGAGTAGATTTTCAGTATCTATGAAATGTATGAAGTAGATAGATGAAAAGAGACACCATCAGAAAGGAAAGACCCTCATGATTAATCAAAGACAAATAATCCCGTCATTGAAAAATGACTCGGTGTTTAAGGTTTTATTCTGTTCCTTAGCACCAGAATTCTGCAAGACTTTGAACTCTTCGATATTAGAAATGAAAGGACAGAAAATTTTCACTCCAGAATATTTTAACAAAATAGAAGCTCATACTTAAAAGCATATCATAATTGCTCCTTATTGCCTCTCAGATGAAAGCCCAGACTCCTGTGCCTGGCCTTAGAAGCCCTGAGTAGCTGGGGTTCCCTTCCAGTATCTCCTTAAATTCTTAGCAGGAATCCTCATCTCCAGTTTCTCTTTGCCCCTTAAATGCCTTCTTTGCACCTCTCCCTAGAGCATCTTCATCTTCAAGAACCTATTAAAGTCCATGAACTACTGTCAGCCACTTCTTAATGCTTGGACACAGAAATGGATATTAAACTGAACTCTCCTCTCTATCTTCAAGGAACTTTCACTTGCCCCAGTTAGGGTTTTCTTTTCTTTCCCTGAGTTCTGGTAGGCCCTATCACCCCTATAAACTCTCTTATCTGGTCCATTTTAGCATTATAGGCTATTTTGAAGTGGGAATAGATAATAGGCTCCTCAAGAAATCCAGCCATATATTATGCCTCTTTTATATTCCCCAGAGTGCCTAAAAAGAGTAGTGTGCATGGCTTTGTCAGTGAATGGTGATTTGATAATTTCAGAAGGAAATAGACATCATCGATTAACAAAAGAGGACACATTTTCATCCTTAGGCATGACTGGCAGAGGTTAACTAATTACTGTTAGCAAGAGTTTTCTTAATGGAAATCTCAAGTGGCGTGGAGACACTAAACCCCTCATTCAGCATCCCTCAAGTGGCTTTTCTCGCCCACAATTAGCATTTACAGTGTAGATACCTTTTTAACATTAGTAAAAATACTAAAATATTTTTCTTATACAGAGTACTCTGAAACACCTGCAATGATAGTTACCAACAGCGGGGATCTGCAATCCCTGTATATAAGAGCGTCAAGTTAAGCATTTGCCAGGAGAAGTGACCGAGTTGCTTAGAATAGCATCTATGTACCATCACTACAAAGCAGGATTTTTGTACAGTATTTGCACTGTCCAATGCACTCCACATTTCTTATTTTGTCCTAATTTTTCATTTTTATCTCACTTAATCCCTATATCTATACATCCATTGATTATCAAAGGTTAAGAAGCTGAGGCTTAAAATTGTGGTGATGCGAAGCTATCTAAAATGAATGGAGAGACTTCCGGGAAGATGGCGACTGAGAAAAGCGGGGCTTAAGAGCCCCGCTAACAATCAATCTCCAGTACCACAAAATCAGCGCCTTTCATAGCCAGAAAACACCATCACCAGAGAAACCAAAAAAATCACCAGGCTCCTGAGAGAAAGCGGACTGAGAACAGAGCTCAGAGCCACAGAGGAGATACACCGGCCTCATGCCCGAGGACGCGGCAGCAGTGCCATGTTGCCGGCGGCAGCGGCGAATTCACCGCGAATTCAGCGGCAAGCCAAGGTGAGCCGCTGCGGAACAGCCAGGTGGGATTTTTCAGTGCAGGGAACATCTAAAGCTCCCAGTGGCTGAGCTCAGCACACGCTGCAAGGACTCAGAGTGGAATTCAAAACCAAGAAGAAATAAGCCAGCCTCACGCCGGAGGACGCGGCAGCAGCGCCATATTGCCACCGGCGGCAGCAGCAGCGAATTCAACGAGTCCAGTACAGCTACATCTGCGAACTCAAGAACAGTGAGTCAAATTGCGGGCCACAGAGGAGAAATCCCAGCACTGTACTTCCTGGGACTTGACCCAGTGGGGGAGTGGTGGTGGCAGAGATATCACACCATAGGAGAACGTGCAACCTGGCACCCCCCATACTTTAAAGCAGCCTCTATCGACTCCCTGGGTTGGAGACTCTGTGATACAACCCAGTAAAGGAGTAGTGGGGTCTGAGATACTACAGATTCGAGATCCAGAACACCTTAAGTGAAGTCATAGTGACCCAAGGGAAGAACCCAGAGAAGGCACAAACTTCCGAAATCATGGGAAAGAGGAATAACACTGGAGCAATGAATGCCCACAACCCCACAACATCAGAATCTGGTAAAACAGAAAATCAGAGATTTCTAGAAGATCAAATCAGGAAAATAACTGTAGAAATAATAGAGGTGCTTCGAAAAGAACTCAGAGAGAGCCAAAAAGAGATAAAGGATGCAATTAATGAAGTAAAGGCCTCAATTCAAAGCACAAACAACCGATTAGACCACATGGAGAAGAGAATCTCGCTCTTAGAAGATGATAATTCCAAAAATGAATGCATAGTTTCTAATCTAGGAAAAAATATCCGACAGCAGGAATCTGATATTGAAGAAATATGGGCCCATTTTAAGAGAGCTAACCTAAGAATAATTGGAATAGAGGAGGGAAAAGAAAGTGAAACCAAAGGGATCAACAATCTCTTCAAGGAAGTAATAGCAGAAAATTTTCCAAACATAGAGCAAGAGGTTGATACACAGGTCCAGGAAACTTATAGAATTCCCTTTAGACAAGATCGGAGAAGAGGATCCCCACGCCATATAATTGTCAAAATGATCAATGTGGAAGCCAAGCAGAGAATCTTAAAGGCAGCAAAAACAAAGGGCCAAGTGACATTCAGAGGCAAACCAATTAGAATCACTCCAGACTTCCCAAACCAAGTCATGAGAGCCAGAAGGGCTTGGAGTAACATATTCCAAACTCTGAAAGAAAACAACTTCCAGCCAAAAATTCCCTACCCAGCAAAACTTTGTATCAAATTAGATGGAGAAATAAGAAGCTTCCATGACAAACAGAAACTGAAGGAATTTATGTCTTCAAAACCAGCACTAGAGAAAATACTCAAAGAGATTAACTACAAAGAAGAAATAGGTAACACACACCAGAACCAGAGAAACAAAGAGTTTCCATCCAACAGTCAACTAAGATTGGTTATCCGTGGAGATTCATTACTTATGTTAGTCTTTTACCTATCTCTAAATGGTATTGTTTGCCTTTATTGTTGTTAATTTTTAGGATTTCTAGTTGGAATATTAATATACCTTCAGATATAGCATTTGGAAATATTTTATCCCATTCTATTATAACTGTTAACTCTGTTTACGTTGTCTTTGGATATACAATTTTTTTTTATTTTTTAGGGAGTTTGTATACTCTTCTGTTGCCTATGCCATTGAAATCATATCCAAGAAATCACTGCCAATTTCAGTGTTGTGAGGTATTATGACCCAGATTTTCTCCTAAAAGTTTATAGTCTTAAGATTTATATTTAGGTCTTTTATCTATTTTGAGTTAATATTTGTATATGGGATTAGGTAAGGGTCCAATTTTATTCTTTTCCATGTAATTATTATTTTTCAACAATATTTAGTTATAAGATTATTTCCTCCACCAAATGTTCGTGGAAACCTTGTCAAAAATAACTTGACAATATAGGGAAGAATTTAGCTCTAGGCTTGTATTTAACTCCAATGGTTTATATATCTGCCTTTAGAATAGTACTACACTGTTTCAATTATTGTAGCTTTATATGGTTTGAAATCAGAAAATATATATCTTCTAGCTTTGTTCTTTTTCAAGATCGTATTGGGTATCTAGAGTCCATATTCCATATTAGGATAGATTTTTTTTTCTGAAAAATAAATATATAAATATATGATAGTTTCACCTAGAAAAAAATAAAAAAATATTCTCTGGTAAGAAAGAAAGTAAAAAGAAATATTGAAATGTTATCTTTAAGTCATCAAAAGCTTGGTATCAGACAAATGAAACTGTTATGTGAGATTATCATTTTTAATTTTGGATAAATTGCTATAATACCAGATGTCAACCACTAAGCCAAGCATGGGAGGGAGGGATGGGGAGAGGAAGGGGTGGGGATCGGGTGGGGCTGACTGGGCAATGTGTGCATGTATGTCTACAAAAGTATGTATCTTACTATGATGTATGAATACAGTGCCCCAATAAAATAAATAAATAAATAAATTTCTTTCCAGTAAAACAAATAAATAAATAAATAAAATGAATAGAATATATCCATGGTGGGAATTTAATGAAGCTTGTTTTTTTTCTTTTGTCTGTGGCAGCTCTACTCCCCCATAATTCCATGATGCAAATCCTGGGGGCCTTTATTAGTCGTAGGCAAGAGTAAAGTCTAGAATACCTCCTAAAGAACTTTTGTCTGGTAGTCCAGATCCACATGGGAGCAACATTTGCAGACTTGGTTTTTGGATCTGATTTCCTTTTGGAAAGTCTCATTGTGCCTCTGTACTCTTGGTACCCGCAGAGCACATGAGAAGTGCCTTTGTGCTGAGTAAGCACACAAAAGTGTGTGTAACTAGGTAAACTGGTATTGAGGTAGGGAAATGAAAGTGAATCTCTAAGCTTCTGGCTGGTAAATTTTTTCCTGATTATAAATGTATTTCAGAAACCTAGAGAGAGAAAGGCCTCTGCCTTTCATATTGCAGGGATAATCGTATTTTGTGCTTTTTAGTAGGATATTAGTCTAGGGTGGCATGAACTCAGTTGAAAGGGGTTTACTTCTAAGAGTATGGTTTTAGCTTATTATTCTTATCAAATATCATTCATCTCAAATATCATTCACCCATTCATAAATGGCTAGGGCATATTGTCACTTTTTATGTAACAATAATCCCCAGTGAGACATACCTTCTGATAGGCACACCTATGTGTGGCTCCATCCTTTGAATCTGGACTGAGAACTGCTTTAATGATCAAAATGTGGTAAAACCAATACAGGGCCTATTTTGGTCTGAAACGTAAAAATAAAAATCGGGAAAATTTTACCTTTGGGCCCTGGAAAAGTCCAGCTTTCAGGTCAGAAATTCAAAACCCTGAGGCCACTATGCAGTGAGCAGCCAGATCTAGTCATGTGGAAAGACTGCCTGGAGAATTGAGGGCCACTCAACAAACCCAGCTGCGCTTCCAGCTGCCGGTCAGCATCAATTCCCTGGCCACACGGAGATGTCATAGGAGAAGGGGAGCCTTCAACTCTTCACAATGCACAGTGAAACAGACATGGACCCTCTTTCTTGACTTCTGCCCAACTTGCAAAACTGTGGGCAAATGGATTGTTGGAGATCTACTCAGTTTAGGGGATAGTTTATTATGCAGCAGTATTTAACCAAAGTAGCAAAGAGCCAGGCAGGTAAGAGCCATCCAAAGAAGAAGAATAGATTAACCTCATTGGAAGAGATATAAATTAAAAAGAAAAATAATTCAAAACTGTTGTCATTCACTGTATGGGATTCTTGGCCTAATCCATCAATCTGGCTTTGTGTCTGTCTGTCTGTCTGTCTGTCTGTCTGTCTGTCTCTCTCTCTTTCTACTGTTTTTTTACACCTTTCCCTGAATGCCCAATGACTTGCATCATATTTCTTCCAAAGGTCATTGTTACCTCTAACCACATACAACAAGCTTTATATTATTAGAACACTGAAATAATGAAGACGGATATGAAAAATATTAAAATAGCAGCAATGGAAAAAAAAAACTTGTAAAATGTTTACATGTACTACTGGAGAAGAGGAACAATTTTCAATTAAATCCATTAATTGTTGCCAGTGTTTAAGAATAAGATTTGTTTCTCTTCTATTGACTGTTTTTTGTCATCCTCCTAATTAGTCTTATCTGAAGCGACCATATTTTAAATGAAACCCATTTGATCTGTATTTACTATCTACACCAGCAGTTGTTCTAGTTCTTTAGCTCATATTCTTGAAAGGATTTTAAAGTCTGTATTAATTAATGAAGTTGGCACCCAGAGCTACAAAGCATGGTAGTTTTTACTTTTCTCTGCCACAATCTATTTTGCTTTCTAATGTGTTTTTAAGCTATTAAACTTTCCAGTTTCCCAGAGTGACTTTTAGTCTTTCCCATTAAAAACTTATTACCACGAATAAGTATAATTCATAGATTTTTAGTAAAATACATAAGAAAAATGCTCAGTATCATATTAATCTAATGTTTGTCATTCAGATTGTTACACTATATTTATTAATCAACGTGTTAGAGGTTATATCAGAGGATGAACAGTTCTGGTAGTCATTTATTTGTTTTTATTTTTTAATAAAATATTTTCTAACCAATTTCTCCCAAGCATCTCAAATCAGTTTATTGTAAATTTCAATATGTTTATAGTTATACACTTAATAAGTATATTTTCAGGAGACACCAGTCAAAACATTATATTGTACATATTATTAATTACAATGTAAGTCCCATTTATCAGTATTTATCAAATTAAATGTGGTAAATCTGAGGTGGTTAAAAGCCAACTTCATGTGAAACAAAAAGATTGTAGTTATATATGCTACTTAATAATATCTCAATTCTTCTTAGTCTCAGTTTTCTATATACAATATTAGATAATCACTTTCTACTCCAGGGAATATTTTGGAGCATCTTGTGTGGTCACAGGTACCTGCTGCAGAATAGTAACTCAGAAAAGTGTGTGTTGGAAATGAATCTCAATGGTTTTGAGTGCTGGTTTCTTTTGAGTTAACATATGGGGTGTTCTCTTAAGTATCTGTGCTACTGCAAGAATTTGGTTCCTATTTTGTTGGTTCCTGGATAATTACATTGCACTTTACTTCTGCGAGTCATCTGGATAACAAAATAATCTCTGCTTTTCAGATGTGTGAGCATCCAGGTGCAGGTTATCTGGGCACATTAAGAGTGTGAGAATGCACAGCATAGTTTTATTACTTAGCATAGCTCCCTGATTCAGTGAATTATTCAGAAGATGGATGTAATTACTTATATCCAATTTAACAAAAAGTAAGTGATCATTTATTTGTGCTGGGCATTGAAGATACAAAATGACTCTGACATGTGACATTTTCCCCAGAAGATCTTGAAACCTATTTAGGGAGACAAACATTCACCAAAATGACCATGGTAAATGTCACAATGAAATAAGGGCTGGGATAAATGTATAGAAAATAAAAAAATTCTTTATCATGAGAGCTGATTCTAATGAGGTTTGCGAAGCTTCGTGGAAGAAGCAATGTACTATCAAAGACTTCAGAAATAAAAATATTCAGACATGAACTCACATGATACCCATCCAGTGTGTGCATGCACCCTGTTGGGTGTTTTAAAGTATCTTCCAGAACTACACACACTCTTCCATCTGCTATCTGCTGTGGTTTCCTGAGCACAAGAGACCATGCCACCTATATCCCTTGTTCTCTGGCTCTAGGTTGGCTGTAACCAGTGGAGGGACCCATCAGTAGACAGGAGAGAAGAGGGAGGACATGAGGATGTATCCTCCTGGTTGCCTTCTTGCATGGTTATAAGAGGGCTAGATGATGTAGTCTCAGGTCTCTGTTTCTGCCAAGTAGCCTCTGCTTCTAGATTCTAGTTACTTCTTCCTTCCTATATCCCTTCAATCCTGGGAGACTTACATTATTATATCTCAAAACTCTGCATATACTTTACAAATAGATGCTTTATTCAATTTCATTTTAATTATCATAATTCACTTGGTTATTGTGATTTTGCTATATTTTCTTTTTTCTCTGAGACCTGGACTGATAAACTCTATTTTACAAACTTCTATTGGCTTTTACACATGAGAAGTTGGTTTCCCAGCACAAAGTTCTGGATTAACAATTCTATTTTGGTCATTCTGCCTCTTTGCCAGGAATACCTGCTCTTCTGGAGTTTATTCCCATTTATCCTTTAAGATTCTTATTTCAAAAACTTATATCTAGGTACTTCTCATGGGCCTCAGTTTCCTTCTTTTGAGTTTATATAAGCAGCATTTTATATATACTAGTCCATTCTTTTTCCATAGTAAGATAGATGGACAGGTAGATAGATATTTTCTTTTATTTTTCTTTCACCAAAATGTGAATTTCTCATACAAAAATCTTGTCTCATCCATCTTTATGTAATAGTGACTCACATAGATCTCATAAATAGCTTATTTCTCTGCTCAGATTCAGTAAAATGTGTTTTATCCAACACTCAATAAAAATCTTAGTTTTCTTTGTGTATGTGATTAAACAATCTTGCACTTCATATGTGAAACTTCATATTAGAAGAATGATTCTTTCAGATGAAAACTTAGTTCCAGGTCTAAAAATGCTACTAATTGTTCTCTAAGTCTTTGTAGTTTGACGATACAAATTTCATGATGAGGATAAGTGTATTTAATTCTTTGTTCTATAATATAACAGACATCATTGTTTACTTCCAGTCCTTCATCTCTTAATAACCTAAAATTGATATATGCTTTTTTTTTTGTCTCAGGGCTCATATGGCAGATATATATTGCTCATACACCTGATATACTTCACAGGGTTTAGCATAGGTAAATGAGTATGAGGCTCCCCCCCAAATTTTATACTTGGTGCTATTCAATGAAGCATGCTATTATACTAAAAGAGGGTGACATCATAGAGCTAGATAAGCCTCAGCCTTGTTCTAATTCATTAAAAATAAAAAAAACCCACAGACTGAACTTAGTACCGTTGGTAATTTTTTGTTATCATTTGTATTTTGTAAAGATCATTTAGGAATGTGATTTAGTCACATAAATAGGTAGGTTCTTCCTAGTTCCTCAGAAATAGTCTTTCCTCTTTAACTACCTATCTTTAAATTTATGAAAAGATGTGAAGGGCAGACCAGTTCAGCTTCTTCATAACAGGTATTACTAAGCAGGAAATGAGAAAGAAATTGCAAAGTCTCTCCCTTTTCTTCATTTTCTCTCTCCTGCTGTCCTTTGCTATGTTCTAGGAAGGATTCATTGAGAAGAGAATCTCAACCTTTTGAGAGGAAACTTTTCCTTGTTCAAAGAACTAACACTTACTGGTTCCAAGACCTCTTTGGATTTTACTTCAAAATTACTTTCGAAATGTCACCACAACGGTTCCTTGTTCTCTGTCTTTATCTCTGAGTTGGATTTTAAGAGAGTCAAGTGACATGGCTTCTAAGCCCAGGATCTTTTGTAGTAGAAACCACAGGTGAAAATGCCATCAATTTCTTGTTGCCTTGTTTTCAGGAACAAACCAGTTTGATGTTATTTCCTCTTCGATTTTTCCAGGACATCACATTCAATTCTCAACTGTCCTGTTTTTGAAGAAAGATAAGACTTTGCTTTTGATTGAATTTTTCTTGAGATCAGTTATTGCTGAGTCCAGTTTATTAAAAGACTAACGTGGCGTCAGTTCTGAATTCTCTGAGGTCATACTCAAGTTCATCTTTAAATTAAAGAATTTTTTTCAGCTGTGAATCTTAAGTTACATTTGTTTCCTATGTAAGAGGAGAAAGGATAAAAAAGTATAAAATGGGAAACTTATTCTTCCATTTTGATGTTTCATGGTTTTTATTTAAATTTGCACAGATGTCAATGCAAAGTTGTTAAAATACATGTTCATTAAGCTTACTATTTTGTCTGTGTTATCATCATGTTACCAACTTCTCCAGTTTTATTTAGAATTACTGTTTATAATGTGGGATTTTTAGGAGGAAATAATTTTTCTTCATTTTTGGATGTAAAATATGAGTCAGGAAGGAAGGATGGTTTGGTGCCATACTAAGGAAGGTATACATAGCATCCTACCCTTAGTGCTGTACTGTGCCACAGAGATTCTATGTGCTTTTCCTTCTTGGAGAGCAATCCATGTCAAGAGATGCTCAGAAGAGAATAGCTGCACATGCTGAACTTAAACCATGGATAAGTTAACTATTGTACATGTCGAGAACCTAGCTTTGTAGGGAGCATGCTGGTGTAACATGGGATACCTATTCTATTGACACAATTGCAAAAATAGAAATCCTTATATGTGAGTTTTTGTTGGCCAGTTGGTCAATGCTCCTCTCTAAAATGTACAGCGTGTTCATTTCCCCAACCTATGCCATTTCAGGCTCTCATACTTTGGAAGTGTTTCATCTTCTGTTACCTTTTAACTCTTAAACATTTTTAGGATTTTTTTTTTGTAGTACTGGAGGTACTGGAGATGAAACCCATGGGCATACTATCTCTGAGCTATACCCCCAGCTTCATTTTTATTTTGAAACTGGATCTCACTAAGTAGCTGAGGCTGTCTGTGAACTGTGATCCTCCTGTCTCAGCCTCCCAAATGCTGGTGAATCACCACACCCGGCTAAATGTTACGGTCTTAACATGAGGAGTCATGATCAAAATCATATGTGAGTAGTCACGGTATTTGGGAGGCTGAGACATGAAGCCCGCAGGTTCAGTACTAACCTCAAGAAAATTACCATAACTCTGTTTCAAACCAAAAAATACAAAGGGCTAAAGGCCATAGTTTATAGGTAGGATGCTCCTGAGTTTAATTCCTTCCACTACACACACACACACACACACACACACACACACACACACACTCTCTCTCTCTCTCTCTCTCTCTCTCTCTCTCTTAAAAAGTCTTACTGTTACATTTCTGCTCAGGATTTTTCAGTATTATCTACTTGAGATTTAAACTTGTTAACGCAATGCCCAAGCCCCACTGCAGTCTGGTTTTGTCATCTCAGCCCGCTGTATCACCCACATTAATCTCGCACTCACCGAGCATATGTGCTATCATTATGGATGCTCTGGTCATTCCTGATTTTGTAGGCTTTCTCAGGTGACTCTCCTCACTAAGAACTTTAATTTCCTCATCTTTCCGACACTTACTTATTTTTATTTTACTCCAACTAAAAAATCCTGTCACCTAAGAAACTTTGACTGGATGTTCCAAGATTCTTTTTTTGTTTGTTTGTTTTTGTTTTTGTTTTGTTTTTACTGTGGAATTTATTATTTTTTTAAATATGGAACTTTTCTAATTTAAACAATAGGTTGTTGCTCCATGGGCATGATTTTCTTCTCTCTTAAATAGTGATCACTCCTTTTTCTGCCTTCCTCAGTAGGTGACTTAATTGAGTATATTGATAATTTCTCCTGTAGTTCTATCCCCATAGTCTAAGAGATGGATATTTGTGAGGATGGGCTATATTACTCTGTACCTCTTTCCAGGGTTTTACGAGTGGGCCTTTTTTCTTTCCCAATTCTGTTAGGTTTAGCCCACACATTTCTTAAAACCCAGATCTCTTTTTTGTTCCTTCTTGGGTTTTCACACTATGAGTTTTCTATACTAGTCCAATCATCTCCTCAGCTTCTCTGCTTTTGACCTCAAGAAGCCATTCACTTCTGCATGAGCTTTTTGTTT
Source organism: Muscardinus avellanarius (assembly GCF_963383645.1). NCBI lineage: Eukaryota > Metazoa > Chordata > Mammalia > Rodentia > Gliridae > Muscardinus > Muscardinus avellanarius. Next base: position 17,366,879 of record NC_137801.1, on the reverse strand, counting down.
CTAAAGTGCCACAGAATTTAAGGGTGTAAATTATAGCCGGGCGTGGTGGCGCACGCTTGTAATCCCCGCGCTTGGGAGGCAGAGACAGGAGGATCGCGTAGGTTTGAAGCCAGCCTCGCCGGCTTAAGAGACCCTGTTTCCAAATAAAATATAAAAATAAGTCTGGGAGTGTAGCCAGGAGGTAAAAGGGCTTCCATTCCAAGTACTACCAAAAAAAAATCACAAATAGCCATATGATCTTACCAGCACTAATGGAGTGTATGTCTATATTGGGGGTATTGGAGTACAAAGGGTAGCTGGTGTATATCTTCTTTTAAGAAGTGGAAGCACTATAACTACTTAGTAATTGCTTATTGATGATTAAGTAAGGAATTATAATTTTGCTTTATTGACTATCTTGTCTCCTTTCTATAGGTTGTCACTGGCTATTCTATAATCTAATTTTTAATGTTTTTATCATTTCTCAGCCACATGTTACCTGTTGCTTCCTTTGTTTTTCCTTCAATATCTTTAAAGGTCTTGTTCAACCCTTAGCATTCTGCATCCTGGGCATGCCTGGCTGACAGATGACACTTTCTATTCTCAGGATTCTTCCCATTTATTCTGGAATCATGCACCATCGCCCCATGGTCAGTAAGTTTAAATGGAACTTTTGTGATTACTTTTCAAGCCTTTCATAACCCCTTGTACTAATACCTTAAATACTAATGTTCAGACTTTGCTTTAGTCTATTTTGGTGACTTATTAGGCTTTTCTTTTAGCTTTACTCCAGGGGACATCAATTTCAAGCCATCGCAGGCACAGGTGCAACTCCGGCTCTAATTCCCACCCACACTCCTAACTCCACTCTATCTCCCGATAACACCATATTAAGTCACTAATGGCTAGGGTTTGAAAGATTGAATGTTAAAAGCATAATTAGAGACTTAAGGGAAACAAATTGTACCCATAAAATTTAGAATTAATTTCAGAAAATAGGGCAATTGAAGCACCTCATGCAATTTGAAATGACTTTTCTAAATGAATGACTGTGCCAGAAATCAGCCCCCTCCTTACTTCCTCTGTTTTCTTCTTATTTCCTTCCAAGAATAAGGGCAGGTCAGTAGGGGAGGTTTGGCAAAGAGCAATGTATATTTAGTGTCAGAATGTCAGTGGCAAAAAAAAAAACTTACCTTCAAGTTAAATTTTCCCTCTTTAGTGAAAATGAAAAATGGGAGGAAGAATGTGGACGAGACCCACAATTGCCCTTGTATGAACTTGCGAAATTGTAAGACCAGGACCTAGACATTCAAGGAGATAGTGTTTCTTCTTAGCCTATGCTAATCCCATCCGCTCATAATTTCTCACCCAACCACATTTATTCAACATTGACTCACAGGACCATCCCAGTTCATACTCAGTTGCATTACATGACTTTAGTCAATTACCTTTGCTCAAGAAACCTTCCCTCCATGAGAATACTGGGCAGTTTAATTCACCAATGTAAACTCATCCATTCTCTTCCACTCACCTCCACCACTGATCCTCACCCATTCAGGAACCTTCTTAATTACTACAACACCTTAATATCACATCCTGATCAAGTTCTATAACATTCAGAGACAAAAAAAAAACCCCACAATAGTAGATCCACTGCACTGTGCTATCAACTGTAGGTATAAAAATAATAACATAGGACTCTTACTTTTTAGTGTCTCATAGACTAGTGTGGAAGGCAGCAAAAGATGTCTGTAAATATGATGCTATAAGACAATGATAGATATATTGATGTGCCCAGTATCTTCCTCTCCTAGTTCTTTGAATTCAGATAGTTCATTTCTCTGTTCTTTACCTTTTCCATCCTTTTTTTTTTTTTTTTTCGGGTCTGGGGATGGAACCCAGGGGCATTCTACCTCCGAGATACACCCCCTGACCTATATTTTATTCTTTATTTTGAAACCGGGTCTCATTGAGTTGCAGAGGGCCTCACTAAGTAGCTGAGGCTGTCCGCGAACCGCGATCCTCCAGGTCTCAGCCTCCAGAATGCTGGGATTACAAGCGTGTGCCACCACGCCCGGCTTTCTCCATCCTTAGAGGTAGAAAATTAACAATAATTCTGCAGGGTGATTCAATATACTAAAGGAGATAATGGCTCTAAAATGTATGGTAATGGTCTGACCTATGTATACTGGATGTTAAATAATCATTCCATGTTGGTAAGCTGGCTTTCAAATTGAAAATTAAAGTTCCTCCAATTACATGTTTGTCACAATTGAAGGTCCTTAGCAACTTCAGGTTGGCCTCATTTGCCACCTAATATTAAATATTCTTACAGGGTCAAAGATGAAGGTTATGGATGGATGGGACATGTTTAACTTTAGTCTTAGAAACCATGACCAACTCATGTGCATGATGTATATTCACAAACATATCAAAGTCAATCATTAAATCAAACATAAGAAGGAGGGAAAGGAGAGGAAATGGAGAAGGAATTGGGGAAGGGCTAAATGAGTGGTGTGTGCATGTATGACTCTACCATCTTGTACCTCATTAAGATGTATGACTACAATGCACCAATAAAAAATATAAAAGAAAAAGAAACCACGAATATGGTTGGCAGCTAGAAATTTTTTTTGGCTATAAAAATTAGGATGTAAATCGGGTTGTTGAGGTAGGGTTGTCAGTGGACATCTAGAAAATGTGAATAAAAACAATAGGAACTCAGAGAAATGCCTATTTCTCCAAAAGATTGATTATATAAATTTCTGTCCTAGGGGACTTATGGAATCATATTCTAAAATATCTTAGTTCTTCAGATTCCCAGGTGGTTCACTTTTTGTTTTACTGAAGCAAAAAAAAAAAAGGGCAAAGAAAATTTCTAAAATCCCATTCAAAAAATATAATTTAAAACATGCCAAAGGTGATCTTTGAATAGTTTCTCTTACTGAGTTAGGGAAGCAGCCCATGCCTTTTGCATGGGTTTGAGTAAGATTTGCGTATGTGTTTGATAAGAAATTAAAAAAAAATTATTGTGTCTGACAACTTTTTTGAGGAGGTAGATTTTCAGGAAGAAATCTCACTAGGTATCCTTTTAGACTAATTTCACAACCGTCATAGTTAAGAAACCTATGTTTCTTATGTTTGAAAATAATGTTACTTAGCCGGGCGTGGTGGCGCATGCTTGTAATCCCCGCGCTTGGGAGGCAGAGACAGGAGGATCATGCAGGTCCAAAGCCAGCCACACGCGCTGGCTTAGGAGACCCTGTTTCCAAATAAAAATGTAAAAATAGGTCTGGGAGTGTAGCCCGGAGGTAGAAGGGCTTCCAGCAACCCTAGTACCACCAAAAAATTAATAAAATAAATAAAAAAGAAAAATAAAAAAGAAAATAATGTTACTTAATGTAAGAATAGCTTGATCTAATGATTGGACACTCCCAGGTCCCTATCAATTTGCCTATGGAGAGTCTTCAACATGCATACAGAATATTTTCTCTTCTTGAATATTCTGAAGGCCCTTAGTAATTATTTTCTAATCTGTATTTGAAAAATTTAGGGCCAGCATCAGTGGGTTGTAAAACTGGGAGATGCCAGAGATAGAAGGTTCATGACAACAGTTCTTATTCATCTCATTTCTACCAGAGGGGAAGAAAAAGGCCTAGAGAGATGAAGTGGTGAGCAGGATGCCATTGATAATTTCAGACTCAGCCAAGAGTGGGAACATGGGCTCTTGACTCTCAGTCCAGTGCTCTACTGGCTAAAACCCTGGGACATCTCGGGACTGTCAGAGAGGAAAGAATATTGCTCTTGCGCCAAAAGTATAGCCTCTCCCCTCAGTCAAACATCAATGAATGGGTGATTATGATGAAGATGCTGTATATGAAACACTTAAAATGGCAAATTCTGTAAGACACTAAGGCGAGTTTAGTAAAGAAGCAAAGATGAGATATATGTCACCTTCCCTCTACGATTTCTGGAGCATAGGAGGAAATGCATTTCTGCTTCTAGATTGGAGGGACAGCGATATGTATTCGTTATTAAATTATGTGATGGGGATTACTGGTCTCTGTGCAATATAAAAGTTCATAAAGGAAAGTTGAAAGAAGGACACCGAGGAAATATAGGTGCAATGAGCCTGCTTTGGAAGCGAGTCTGGGGGGGCCTCTTAAAGGAGGCAGCCAGCTTTTATTTATTTATTTATTTATTTATTTATTTATTTATTTATTTATTTGTGGTACTGGGGTTCTTGGAAGCCCTTCTACTTCCAGGCTACACTCGCAGACCTATTTTATACTTTTTTTTGGAAACAAGGTCTCTTAAGTCAGTGCAGCTGGCTTAGAACCTGTGCAATCCTCCTGTCTCCGCCTCCCAAGCTCTGGGATTACAAGTGTGAGCCATCAAGCCTGGCAGGAGGCAGCTTTTATAGTGGCATTTGCATAGAGGTGGGACTTTGGTTGATATATATGTAGGGAATGACAATCACATCCAAAATGAGGGTGTCATGATTATTGACAGAAACTTCCAGAAGCGAGAGAGAGGAGGGGTAGTTATTCAGAATATAATAAAGAGTAGAACATCACAAATGACACTGAGACTGAAAATGGGTCTTAGTAGAGTGAAATGAGGCTAAAAAGTCCAAGAAGCGGCCAGATTCTAAGGACAGTTTGTATTTCTCTTCTCCTTGCACTACCAGAAAGGAAACTTCTAAGCCCTCAGAAGACAAGTGGTGCAGATAAAATCTGGAATTCAGAAAGATTTCATTTCTGAGCAGGATCGCATTAGGGCTTTTTTGAACCCAAAGCACATCTGCTTTTATAAGCCACTTTTTCCATAAACATAAATGAACACATATGTACATATGTATATATATTTAAACATAGAATTTATGACTACTTTAATATGAATATTAACATACAAGTATCATACATTAATGCATTCTCTTTGACCTGAAATTCTCATTTCAAAGGAAATTAAACCATTTCTATGAGCCCTAAGCATCGTGCCTATGACTTAATGGATAAATTGGCCCTGACGCTAAAAACAGTGTCTGAAATGTTTTAGGGAGCAAGCTTGGAAACTGAGGCCAGAAAAGAGGTTTTGATTAATGGGCCATATGGGAGTTAAATCTAATAGTCCTGAGTCATAATGTATGCAAAACAAAATAAGAGAAAATATTTGTCTTGCTTTTTTCAGAGTACACACAAAGAAAACCCAAATTTAATATATGAAAACAACAATAATGTCCATCGATTTTAACAAATGTGAGGCTAAGAAATGTCTGCAAAAGAACTGTATGTTCTCATTCAAATTAATTTGAACCTTTGTGGTTCATATTATACCAACGATTGTTCATTATATAAGAATTTAACACTTTTCTGTCTCTGCTATTCAGATCTCCACTTCTTACCTATAAGTGTCCCCATGTGTGCACACAACTGTTTTTTTCCCACTTTTCAATCACTGGGTTACTCTAAGCCCTACTTATAGCAAGGTCATCTATTTGACCTCCCAAGGTGTTTTATCTGATTCTTGGAGGATTCAGAACTATCATCTAAAACTGTTATTTCTTCTAATCTCCAGTGAAATCCCCTGCCTCTCTCTGAAGGAAACTCTCTCCTGAGTCGGGCTGACTCCTTTCTTGTTTCTTTGTGGAATTTATGACTTGGTGCAAAACTCCCCCCAGCCTGACTCTGCAGTGGCTTCTCTGGTGATGGTGACTTGGCAGGATGGTGATGAGATCTCTTGCTCCTATGCTAGGGGCAGAGTTCTCATCAGCAGTTCTTCTGGGGCCTTGGCTTTGAGCCCTCTAAGGAAGGGATTCATTGCTGCCCTTGCAATCTTATTACTCTGCTTATTCCCTATAGAGTTAAGGATTCCTAGTGTGGTGTATGTGTGTCTGTCTCCCCCTCCCCCACACAGTATGAATGAATCCCAGCTTTCTGAACAACATTTAGCTCCATGCTGGATTACTTTTCAATTCCTATATAACACGTTCTCTGCCTTTGCAAAACTTCAATGTCATGGGAGAGGAAACCCATAAAAATATATTACAATGAAGGAAGAGGCCTTTTTCATAAAGAGGGGGTTTTGTCTTTTTATCTCCAGGAGGAGAGACCCCTGAGGCCTGGAAAGATACGTTGAGGGGTTGAAATTTAGCTCTCAAATAGAGTATACATACCCTCAAAATCTATTTCTGTGCCCATGTAAGTATTAGAAATCCCATTGTGACTATTCGTCTTACCTTTTAAAATATTCTAAAATAAATATTTAACACTAAAGTCTGCAACTACAGTAATACTTGTATATCACTTAGAAATGAACAAATCTGTTGTGGGGACACCTGCTAAATTCATTTCGCTAATAGACTAGATGATAGAGGTGGAGAGATAACTGATTTGGGTGGATCATCACTACCTTTTGACTTTCCCTTTCACTAGCCCCAAAGCACTAGTAATATCTTTCAGCCAAAAGAATTTCTTCATTGTCCCTTGCAAATACCATGACTTCTTTGACATTTCTGCAACCTTGGGTTTGTGTCTGCATAATTTGTAGGCCATACCACTTCTCTATCTCTCCAAACAATAACCAACTTTAAGAGACCAATGAAAAGATTCCCTTGACTTTGTTGCATTCCCTGGATATACATACTATCTCAATCTGTCCTCCCTCTCCTTGGTATATACATAAGAAGCTATAGTCACTTGTCGGAGGACATTGCTTGTTGCTCTCATTGTCCTGAGGTGGTGGTATGCTCCACACACATCTTTGACTGCCCTCTGGCTACATTTCAGCTCCTGGGGGCAAAATCTATGTATTAAATTTCCTGAATCCCATTTGTGTGGTGGTTATGGGGCTGGATCATAAAGAAAATTGCAGACAATGTCAATCTCTATTTCTCCGGACAAAATGAACTTCTGTGAGTCGATTGTTGGCAATGTTTTGGCAAATCACCACGCAGTGTGTTCTTGTGAGCGTAGGTATTCAACATAGATGCTGACAGAAAAGACGGATCCTTGGGTGGGGTGCAGAAATGTGGCACAATGGGAATAGATTATGATATAAAAAGAATCGGGTTAAAATCCCAGCACCACTATCCATAAACTTGGGCTGTCTTTTAAATCCTCTCAGTCTGCTTCTGTATTTTTGAACAAAAATAAAACCAGGCATGCAATAAAGATTAAATATCTTAATACCCAGGTGTGGTGGTGAATGCCTATAACCCTAGCAGTTGGAAGTCTGAGACAGGAGAATTACCAGGTTCAAGGCCAGTCTCAACAACTTTGTGAGAACCTTGGCAACTTAGTAAAAACTACTGCAAGATAAAAAATAAAATCAAACTAGGGGTGTACCTCAGAGATAGAATGTTCTTGGGTTCAATCCTCAGCACCACAGAAGAAAAAAATGTTTACATGACACATAGGTAAATCAGATATGTGGTAGGTGTGGTAGGGAGCCTTCTGGGTACATAGCAGCTCAGTAAGTTCCATCTGTTTTTAAAGTGCAGAGAAGCCCATGCACTGATTTCTTGACACTGGGGCTTTGTGTAGCCTCCCTGGTTGGCATTATCTGAATAGCCAGGCCTGCTTAGTTTTTAGAGGATTTCTGGGCAGGCCTGCTTCTTAGAGCTGACATCCAAAGCTCAGTGTTGCTCAAGCAGAAGCCCCAGAAAGAGTTCCAACATGCTCCCTCCTTAGCTACCTTCACAGATCTCACCCTGGGCCTCTCTTTTGTTCTCTGACTACGCAGACTGGACCAGTTAATGAAGAAGAAGCTTCAGATCCTCACATCACTATTTTCAGGGGTTTGTATCTTCCTTTGTTTGGCTTTGGTTTTGCACCTGAAAACAAGCAGAGGGCCTTGGTTTTTCTCCAGGCATCGTGGACTAAGCAGGATTTAATTGCTGCTGAAGGGCTGGTACAAAAGGTTATCCAACAAGGCGAGATCTTATTTGGCACTGAACTTTGAAGCTGAGAATTATGGATTGTGGAACAAGATACAACCGTCTGCTGCTGTCCCAGGGCTGGGATGATAGAATTTAGTGGAAACTGGGTTAGAGCTGATGGGACCTCTCAGGGAGGTCAGGAAGAAACTAACTAGCCATCCATAAAGCTGTCGGAGCAGTTATTTGAAAGAAAAGGCTGAGGCTTCTCTTCCGTGTTTCTAAAAAACTTCAAATAAGAAGAGACAATTCTGCATTGACATCGGCGTGGAATGGGCAGCAATTGAGGGCATCAGACTTAGAAATGAAACCGAAGTAACCTGTCATTGCTCAGAGGAAATACTGTGAAATTGGTAGCCACAGACCCAGCTACGGGGATGGTAAACGAGAGAAGAATATTTCTTTCACCCTCCTTTAAAGTCTAAAGAGAAATGGAAAGACCAGGGAGCTGAGGAAGGAGAGAGTCTTGACACCACCGAGACAATTGTGGGGCAAAGCTGGGAGCTGTGTCCATCATTCCTTCAGATAGAACTTGAAAAGGCAGAACCGGTCTGGCTACTGGCACTGGAGAATGGTTCCTCCCCTGCCTGCTAACTGTCAGGCTCTCTTGACGTTTTCTGAAACTTTATCTAGAAGCCCAGACTTGGACTTTAAGAAACTGAGAAATGTGCATGTAGGGCTTCCTCTCTGCTGTCATTTGAGTGCGAATTATTCTCTATTTCTTTGTTCTTCCTAGGCGTGTAATCTATGTAACAATCCCATAATTCTGTAGTGTCTATGAGGCAAGGCGTCATTACCTAGCCTACCTCAAGTCAACAAAGGTTAGCTCCTCAAGGGGGTTTTGTGGCACATGGAATAGCAGTAGAGCAAGGTAGTTAAACTGTACCCTCTGACTCTTGCTACTTGCTGGCCAGTTGACCTTGGAAAATTTCCTGGCTGGAACTATCAGGCTTGCTCCAACTCCTAAGTCTTGTTGACAGCTAACATCCTAATGTGGGAATGTCAGTCTTCAGGAATAATCTCACCACAACCATGTACAGGTCTGACTACTGCAGAGATAGCTCTGCCTGGAGAATGCAGTTTGCAAATCTACTGATACAGCAAGCTCATAGGAGGGGTTGCTGTTAATATTCATTAAGTGGTTACATTTTCTTGGGTGCTCATTTTTAGTGAAAACATATCCATTTGGCTACAAGTTTGACCTTTTCTAACTCCTTGCCCCTCCATGCTGGAAGTCTTCATTTCCTGATACCTGCTGCTAATATAGGACTCGTGTTGAAATGTTTATGCTAATTAGGCTTTGATTGGAATCTCTGAAACAAGTTAAAATGACAAGTTTTATTTCATTGATGAATTAATTAATGACACAAAATCACTGGTATGCTATTTGAAACCAGCCCTCTGATTTTTGCAGGGGGGAAGCAGATTTTCTACTCTAAAAGTAATAGTTTTTATCAGAGTGATGAAGGACTTGCATGTTGCTCTTGGGTGGAGGTGCTGAGGGATTGAAGGGGAGCATTCTTCTGGTGCACAAGTGAGTAGCAGTGGTGGACCACGAGAGTAAGAATTCACTCATGTACGTATGTGAAGAAATGAGAAGAAGGCATTAAAACAACAGGCTAGTCAGCTGTCATGGTGCGTACCTGTAATCCCAGCACTTGAGAAGCTGAGACAGGAGGATCACAGGTTCCAGTCTAGCCTCAGCCAAAGCAAGGCCTTCGGCAATTTAGTGAGACTGTTTTAAAATACAAAGTACAAAATTAATAAATTAATAGATCAATAAATCAGTAAAGCTGGGGATGTAGCTTAGAGATTGAATGACACTGGGTTCAGTCCTCAGTACCACACATGTGTACCATAAATGCATGTACACACACACACACATACACACACATATGCAGATGATAAAGAGCAAGTAGTGACTGTTATTCAAATGGACTAAACTCTTTCCTCTGTTGAGCCCTGTGTGGAATCCTAGCACTTGCTTGTTCTTTATGTGTATCTCGGGTGAAACACTGATGATGTCACAGTTCACAATGGTGCAAAATCCTGAAGGAAACCTCATTTTTTAAAAACTTAAAGTTTATTTATGTACTTATTTATTTATTTTTAACCTGAAAAGGAACATATATTTTATCAAGGAAGTAAAAATTAAATAGCCTAGCTGTCCAGATCTTTTTACTTACATCATCTGGCCATCAGAAATTATTTCATGGGTGAAAAATAGACATAGAACAATTTCTGTGGTGAACAATAGACATGTTAATAATTAACCTGGTTAATTCCACAGCTTCAGATCAGTGGGCACCATTGAGAAGTCAAAGGACTTGCTCATAATCAGGCCATCTGTGCATGTTGACATGACAGAAAAGATGTATTACTATCTCATGGAGCTTAGGTTCTTTCTATTGTTTTGATCAAGTAAAATAATACATTGTAAAAATGATAGAAAAATATTAATTTGAGGAGATTGAATCCCAAATTGCATAAATGACTTATCTGAAGCCACTCAGACAGAATGAACATGATAAGCCAATCAACCATCAGAGCCGTGGATGAATGCCTTGGTTTAGATATGATTATAACATTCTCATCCCTATAATCCCAAAGGACTGACCACTTAATCTAGTGAAGAAAGATTTATTTGCTCACAGGTTTTTTGAGATTCTGAGTTCAGTCCACATGAGGCCAGGGTCTGGAACTCTAGGCATGCGAGTAGAAAGCAGAGAAAATGAACACACAGTGTTCAATTCTCACATCATGAAGGCTGGAAATAGAACAGGGGGAGGAGATGACCCCCTTCTAGTCCCCAAGGGACATTGGCAACTAAGCCATATCCAGCCTTGTAACTGTACTTCCAGGAGGCCTAAGGGGACATTTCAAATCCAAACCATTTTGCCAAAGGTTCATGTGTTGGTACTTTCCAGTGGCAATGTTGGGAAATAGTATGGAATCATCAGATATGGGGCCTGGGTGGAGGTCCTCAGGAGATTGAGGGTGCTTTCTTTGGAAGGAATTGAGGTAGTTCTCATGAAATCCCTTGGTTAGTTTCTGCATGAAGTTTGTTTCAAAAGTAGCAAGACTGAACCCTCTACCCTGAATGGCTTTCTGGTTTTTTGTTGCAATATCTTGTTCCCCGGCATGCTACTGCCATGATGCTGATCTGCCACAGGCCTTCACCAGAGTGAGCTAATGTCCATGCTATGCCCTCAAAAATCTGTAACTGGGAGGTAAATGAGCCCATTTTCTTTATAGAATTACCCTGCCTCATGCATTGTAACAAAAAATACACAAACAGCAAACTGGGATTCAAAGTAGGATTATAGCAACTTCCACCAAGATTTCAAAGGAAATAGTAGGAATCCAGAAGAACTTTACTGCATTATCAGATCCTCCATAAAGAGCCCCCAAGGTGTTGACATCTAGGGGAACGGGGAGATGGAGCCTTATTGGGTACACCAGTAGGGGTCTAAGAGCTGAGTTTACTTTGCATCTCAGGTGATACTTTGAGTTTTGAATTAATTCTAGAGCGAGTTATGTCTTTGGTACTATTGGGGCTAGAATTGAAATAATTTGCATTGTATAAACAACATGAACCTTAGCGTTTGGACTGTGTTTGATGTGTTAAAATTTAATTCCCATTGTGAGGCATTAAGAATATGGAAATATATTCTGACTATGGTGCTTAAAAATTAACCTCTGGAAGGTGACTAGGATTAGATAAGGTCATCATGATATATCACCTATGATTGAATACTGATGTCTTCATAAAAAGAGAGATAATCAAGAAGCCAGGCATATATATGTTCTCTGTCTTTTGCCATGTTTGCCTTGTGCTTCTTCAGGACTTTGCCAACAAGAAGGCTATCATAAAATGCAGGTCTTTAAACCTCCATAACTAAGAGCTAAGTAAACCCTTTTTGGATAATGTGATCCAACTTCAGCTATTATAATATGGTTATGCAAAATGGACAAACTAAGACTTTGTTGTTTGGGGCCTTTCTAGTCTCTAACCTAGTCTCTATTTTAAGTAAAGATTTAAAAATAAATGTCCCCAATAAGTGACAGCACATTTACATGTTCATAAGTCATGTATTTCACTTTGATCAATCAGGCTATAGAAACACATTTTTGTCATTGTGTTAACTTTTTGTCACTGTGACCCAAAATACATTACAATAACAACTTAGAGGAAGAAACATTTAGATTGGCTCATAGTTACAGAAATCTCTATTCATGGTCTGCCCATTTTATTGCTCTGGGCCTGAATTAAGGCCAAACATCATGGTTGAAAGACATGGTGAAGGAGAGCTGTGCAGCTCACAACAACTGGGAAACTAAGAAGGAGGGAGGAAGAGAGAGAGAGGAGGGAGAGGGATAGAAAAAAAGAGAGAGAAAGACAGACAGAGACAAAGAGAGAAGGTATATAAATAGTCCTGTATTTCTCTTGGCATTACCATCTGCCTGTATTTTTCACCTCCTCCCAATAGTCCACCCAACATCCACTGCTGATTTCAGCTCTCTCCCCTCATGGTCCAGTCATTTCATCTCTGAACATCACTGTATTAATTAGCTCATGAGCTGTTGGGAGATTTCAAAATCCAAACCCTAACAATCAGTGATTATGATGAGTAAGACACGCCTTATATAAACTATAATTCTTGATGTTGCAAATCCTAGTACTGAAAAGGTGTTGAGTAGATTCTCAAATTGTTCTTTCTTCCCAGAGAAATTGACCAGACTTTAAAATGCCTTAATTCCAATAAGTATAACAGTTTGAGTTTAATGATTTGTGAGTCATTAATCCTTAGAGCTGGAAAAAATACAAAAATGATCAGTGTTTGGATCTTGCTTTCTATGGATTGAATATTTACATATGGAAATAGATGTGTGACAGATAACCATGATATAAAGCCTACTCTTTGGGAGAGGCACATACAATAGACTGATTAGGAAAGATTTGATGGTCCTGGAGTGTCTGAAAAGCTTCATGAAGCAAATCGTATCTATGAAAAGTATAAAGGATTAATAAGATTTTGAAAAGAAGGCAAAGACAGATAAATAGCAAAGGAAAGGACTAATGTACTAGAAAAATAAGGACATGTTTGAATGAAATACAAGAATGAGTCAGGACCATGCTTTTATTAGTAAGATACATATATTTATGCATGTGTGCATGCTTGTACACACATATATACACACAACATATACACTTATGTTTTCTGAATTTAAATGTTTGTAATTTTCATAAATTGACAAGATATGTACATAGTGGTCGGATGAAGACAAATTTCTTTTTTAGTGAGCAATTGTTACTTAGAATTGAGAATGAGGTCAACTTTTGTTTGGTGGGGTAGTTCCTTCTTTGCCCCATAGGACACAGTTATTGCCTGTGGTGACAAAACAGTACTATCTATGGCAAAACAGGCTCATATCACTTCTTCAGCATGTCCTCAGGTAGCCATACTATCTTTATTTTATTAAAGGGATAGATAAATTTAGTGTGGACCTCTAATTTAAATTACTGGCAATTTGCTAAATATTTAAGTGTATTTGGCAGAAAACATATTTGTTTTCTGGCTTCAAACTGCAAAAGAGTCTTTGTAATTCACACCAGATTTGGAACCTATTCAGAAACACTTAGTTAAATTAATGAGATATTACCTACGGTCTGTTTTTCAATAGCTTCAGTCATACCACTCAGCAGAGGTCGTTTTCTTTCTTAGACCTTGTTAGATCACAACCCCGCTCAGGGACACATTTTTCTAATCAACAAGCTCTGTACTGGATTCCTTTAGGCAATTTCTTTTGAGAACTGTACAAAATTTCTTGTTGTTACGTTTATTTTTAAGTTGGGGTCCTGTGCTTAGCTGATGGGGGCCAAGATTTGCATGTGCACTGACATTTCCTCTAACTCTTTCTCTTTGTAGTTGGTTTATTTGATTTCTTTTCTTCTGTACATGAACTATGAATGGAAGCTCAGTAGATATTGGCCAAATGCAGTATTATGTTAATGAGATATCCATGTGATTAGCTCCCAATAGTTTCGGCCCTACGTTGCTCTGGGGCAGAATATCTTTATGTGTCATTTGCCCAACATTGCAGAGCACTCCACCTGTGAAGCAGGTAGTAACTGCATCACATTCAGCTATATTCTAGACTCCATATGATAAGTTTTGCCTCCTAATTTAGCTGTCCATATGAAAAACAACTATAACAATATTTCTGTATATATATATATATATATATATATATATATGTATTCGCCTCATAACATTCAGAAAAAACTATGATATGACATAGAAATACATGATCAGTTTTATGCTACTCTTTATTCTCCATGAAATTCCTTTTTGGATAAGAAAGGAATAAATGTTGACTCTAAAAGGACATTTGAGAGTAGACTGTATATTAGGAGTATCTGTTCAAAAATTGGTGAAAATAAATTGGTCACGGTGGTACTTCCTGTAATCCCAATACATGGGAGGCTGAGTCCATAGCGTATCAGATTTGAGGATAGTACAGTAACTTAGTAAGACTCTCTTTCAAAACAAAAATAAAATAGGGCTTGGAGTATAGCTCAGAGGTAGAACATTACTCAGTTTGATCCCCAGTACCATGAACACACACACACACACACACACACACACAGAAGAAAAGTGAACAAAATGACATATTTGTATACTTTTATTGGTGTAATATAATTTTATATTAAAGGGAGAATCAATTGAGAATCAATAGGATATAAACACACATAAGCATTTTTCACTCACAATTGAAGTGAAACTTTGAGTCTGGAATATTATTAATGATAAAAGCATGCATCATTCTGTTTTCATTAGTATCTATAATGATAAGAATTTCCTTCCTTGAAAGCCCCTTGGTGATAGTAATTTGTAATTGCATCTTGTATCCAGAAATAAAAAAATAATTTTTATAGTTTTGGATTTAATAAATGAAAAATGGGAAGGGAAGCTCATTCCATTCTTTTCAGAGGCAATGGAGGAAAAGTAAAATTCCAAACCTGCCGTTTATAATTCCTCTAATCCTGGCAAGGGGTTATAGTCTTTTTAGATACTTATGGAGACATCCTGCTTCATGCATAGTTCCAGACCCACCCTCTTCTAGCTGCAATCCCAGTCTTCTGCCTTCCGGCTGCTAGAAGAGGGGAGTAGAAGACAGCAGATGCTGTTCAGAATAGTTTCTTCCAGAAGTAAGAGGAAACAGCATCCAGGTCCCTACTAATGAGAGAATAGTTTTTACCAGGTCTTGGGGAAGGAGCAAGAAGCAGGCAGAGATTGCACCAGGGATGAAGAACTTAAATTCAAGATTGGAGAAAAAACTTTTTTTTTTTCCTGTATAAGTCTCTCACCACTCACCCTCACCCAGCACTACAGTAGACATTTCCACTTTAAATGGAGTGCAGGAAAGCTGGAAAAAATTTGTAATCATTAGGAAGAAAATTTGAATTGAGCTTTTATTCTATTTTCTTTAGCTCTTCAGAGCAAAATTCTACACAACTTGTCAAGTCAAAGAAAAAGACAACTAATCCTTCTAACTGAAATCATCAGGATTTCTTAAGCATAAAAAAATGAGTAAAAGAAGGGGAAAAGGATTTCTGCATGAAAGTTAATTTTATGATATTGCAGCATAAATTGTGACCTGGCAGTTCCCTCTGCAGTTTAATAGAACTGGCAGCAGGCATCTCGACTTAAGCAGACTCTGTATAATGAGCAGCAAAGACAAATCGGTGTGAAGGACAGGGAGAAGGACATTACTGCTTCCCTCCTGGAAGATTAAAAATAGTAAAATATTGCAACCAGAATTTATCTAAAGGGAGATACTATCTCAGAAAGAAAAAAAATGATTTTAAGAGACGGCCATAACCCAATGTATGATGAGTGGAGCCAGAGACCCTTGTGTTGGCATTTGAAAGCAGTAGTGTGGCCAGTAAGGTTTGACCAGTTCTCCTTCTAAAGACCTGGTAGCAGGTAATTTTTGACATTATAATTTTGAAGTGGGACGATTTTCTAAAACATAATTAGAATGAAATGAACATGTTACTCTTTTTGCACCACTAAATGCAATCGAGAGACTTTGGGTGTACCAAATAAATGTACCAAATAAATTGTTAAAGGACAAGAGCCAGCCTGGGCTGACAACCAGGCGAAGACTCTCTCAATGAGTGCTGTCCCAAGGTGCCCAAGCTTTACGTGGCTGTGCATGTGACAGACATGCTCTGAGCTCTGTATCCACAGGAGCAATATCAGAGCAATTTCCAAAATTACACAGGGCATGCAGCTTCTAAATCTCCTAGCAGAACAGCCATATTATCCCGAGGACTTGCAATAACAGGAATTATATGCAATTTTCTGATAATGACTCCATTAATGTGAGTCACTGCTGACAATACAATTTGTTAAACATCGCTGGATTTCTAAATCTTGCAGTCTATCACTTTGAAATCCGTTATTACCACCACCGCCATCAGCACTATGGCCATCATTGTCACTGTCGTGTCTTCATCATCATCATCTTCTTCATCTTCTTCTTCATCACCATCATCATCACTAAAATAACCATGGACATACTTTAGTTCACTGGCGCTACCTTTTCTTAATTTCACCAACATTTCAGAGGGAAGAAAAGCATGTCTCAAATGGCTCAAGTATCCATTTTGTCGTCAGTATGTTTGATTCCTTCTTTGGAAAACTAGGACCCCAGATTAATTAAACTTGGGCAAGGTCAAGCTTAACTTTAAATTGTCTTTTATATCAGGAGAAACTGCCTTGGCAATTAGGTGTTTCAAACGAGTGCCTGTAAATATCCATTATTGTACATTCTAATATACCTGGACATAGAAGAGAACCTGCAGCCCATGGTCTAGCTGATTTACTAATTGGGAGCAGCAACTGTACCTTGTGTTTTGAACCTGAATTAATTAACCAAAACAGATTAAATTGTCTTTGAGCTATTCAAGGGAGTGACACCAACAGGCAGAATTGAATGAGGCAAAGACTATTTAACTTTTTTAATCACAAAGGTTAGCTTTTTTTTTTAATGTGGCAGATCATTAAAAAGTCTTCGAAGGTGAAAAGAAACTAGGAAAGCATTCAACTTCCCACACAAATATGTAACCTCTTTTTCTTTAGATCAGCTTTCCTTTGGGTGATAAGGGAGTTTTCCAGGATACACAAGAAACACATTTACCTGTCAGATTTGCTCAATCAATAAAAGGTTTTGTTCTTGAGCTTTGATCCCTTTATTACTCTAGAACCACTGCCAAGTCCTGGTCTTTGATATGTCCCTGCATTAGGTGCTTGTAACCTAACTGTCATGTGGCCTCTGCTTCTCCTCCTTCTAGCCCAAAGTGAAGAGTAAACCAGGCTAGCACACCTTAAGCATTTTTATCCAATCATCTTCTTGCTCAAGAAAATGTCATAACTTTCTCATGACTCATGAACTCAAACATCCTCTTTTTCTAGATACCTGGCTTTTTAGAAGTCAGGTTCCTAGTCACATCATTCCAATAAATGATGATGAAGACATAATTGTCATGCTCTGGGGAGCCCAGACCTTCACTGCTCATCCTCTCTCTTTTGATTTTTTTATCTTCATTCCCCTGTCTTCAAATAAAATACACAAGAGACAGGATGTTCCATTCCTATTGTTCTCTGCATGGAAAATCTGATGTTTTGGAGAGGTAGAGGAGAGAAAAACAGTGAGAGAATGCTGACCATTTCTCCTTCACCAGATTGCCTCTATGATAGGTTCCTGAAAGAGATAGTGTGTGTGTTAGCTCTTTCCAGAAATACATTCAGAAACTTAGATTAAAATTGTGTCTTCAAAACTTCTTTTTCTGCAAATCAGTTTGCAAAATGGTCCTTTAAAAGAATATCTCTGGGTATTTGGTATCACTTCTATCGAAGACATTATCCATTATGTTCTTTAGAATCATTCATATTTCTTTTAAAAGTAATCTGTCATTTGGAATGAATCATTTAATTCAGAAAAGTCTCCTTTACTGACAGTGCATTTTATTATTTAATGTATTAAAATTTCCTTTGCTCTGATGGCCAGGGAGTTTAGCTCAAATTTTATTCTTATTTCTAGTAGCTACTGCTAACTCACAGTTTTATAAATTGCTACCTCCAAATCCTACCCTATTTATTTCATTACTATCTTTTACTACTATGCCCTTTTTAAGCATTTTGAATTATGTTTGAATTCTTGTAAACCATGGTAAGTCTTTTCTTGAAGTCATTCTGAATAATCTAAAAGGTAAACACATAAATCCCCATGCCGATGTCATTACTATTATTTTCTTTCTTTTTGATTATGAGTAAATTTTGTGTTGTTCCTATTATTCCTCTTGAATAACCTAGTACATGTTCTCTGAAAAATAGTATAAACAATAAATGGTTACTTATATTAAGAAAGGTTCTCTTGGCCAAACCTTCCTACCTCCTGAGGACTCGGCCCTCCTTTTCCCAGCATCAACAGTCTTTCCTGGGCCATTTCCATCAGAAAATCTCACCTCCACATCTTTCCTCCAAAAGAAACATTTGTGCTAGATACACTTTTCTGTCTAACTACTTCCCAATTTCCATCTATTCCCTTTCATGGCCATATTGACTTTGAGTTCTACTCTTTTGTCCCAGCAGTATTACCTCATGCTCACCTGGCTTCCAACTCATCTCTAAAGAAATTGTCCTTATATGATCACTGTAGTGACTGCCACATTCAGAGTTCTTCCTTGCCTCTACCTTACTGACCTCTTATAATTTGATCATCTCTTGAAATATTAATTCCTAAAATCTTAGTTATTTTGACAAAAATCCCTTCTGGTTCCCCTTCTACCTCACTTAGTAGTCCTTCAGGTTCTCTTTTACTAGCCCCATTTCCTCTGTCTCTAATTGTTGGATTTCTTGGATATCAGTCATGAATTCTCTTACTGTCATTCTCAGGAACTTTCCTTAAATCCTGATAACATATGGTTCAGCTATTTATGATGGTGAATTTAAAATTTATATGTCCCTCACAGACCGAAAGTCTTGAGCTTTTGACATACACATTTAACTACGTTTTTATATCTCACTCTTGGTTGTCTTCTAGATATCTCAAAATCATCTTGTTCAAAATAAGCCCATAGGTTACTTAACATCTCTTGAGAAGACGCCTACCATTTTATTTATTTCAACAGTGTTAATTTTCAATAAGATGCTCAAGGAATAAGATTTCAAGTTTGGGTTGGTCTTTCTTTTTGATTCACCACTCACATTTATTCCTTCAATAAGTACTATTAATTATCTTTAAAATATATCTCAAATCTGTTTGCAGTTTTATATTTTCAGTGCCACTTATTGAAGACTGGCATATGTTGCATGTGATTTATATACTTTTTCTTCTTGCACCCAATTGTCATCCAGGGGTAGGTGATCTTTTTGGATGAAATAATACTATAGTTTCCTGTTTCTTTTCTTCAATGGCTAGCCCTTCCCTATATCCATTATTCTCTTTGAAACCTGTGTTTTTCTCTCTAAATGTAAACTGGTATAATTCTATATTTTGCCTAAGATTTTTCAATTGTTTCTCAGTGTACCTAAGACAATACACAAAAGCATTTCCATATCTCACAAGACCATTGCTGAACCCCTACCTTTCACTCTAACCTTATTTGGTACGACTCTTTCTACTCCTCATTTTCTTTCTTGACCATCAGAACTTTATTTTTTCAGAATTTAAAATATGTCACACTTTTTCTCATTAAAAGTTTGTAAAAAATAGTTGCAAGTATTATTTAATTTGCTCCTAGACTCTTTCCATATCCTGACACTTTTTACTACCTGTGATGAATCTTTCTTGATCTTTAATCTTATATATTGCTTCATTCAAGAGGCCTCCCATGACTACCCTATATAAAATGGATTTCACTGTTTATTCCCACATCAATCTTTTTTTTTGTACATTGTGTATTGTTTTTGTTTCTCTGTTTATATTTTTCTTCTCTTCCTAAATTTAAAGTGAGCTCCAGAAGTGAAGAGTCTTTACCTAGCCTGTGCCTCCTTGGTTATATAGCAAATTTTCTATTAATATCATTAAATAAATGAATGAAGCCAGGTGTGGTGGTACATGTAATTCTAATAGTTAGGAGGCTGAGACAGGAGGTTCGCGGGTTTGAGATTAGCCTTGGCAACTTAGAAAAATACTTAACAACCTAACAAGACCCTGTTTCAAAAATAAAACAAAATAAAAAGGGCTGGGGTGTATCTCAGAGGTACAATGACCCTGAGTTCAATCTTTAGTAACTAACACACACACACACACACACACACACACACACACACACACACTGGATGGATGCATGATATAAGTTGATAAATTAAAAAGGCAAAGAAAGCTCCCTCCATATCAGATTGCTACCCTCCCTCCTATACCCACTTTCCTAAGAAAAATTATGGTTCAGACTTTTCTATGTGTCTTTTCCTAGGTTTTCACTTGAGTAATTTGTTTATAGCAATGTTCTTATAGAATGTTTGATTCCTTCTCTCTATTAATCCATCTTGAGCCTAATTCCCAGCTCAAGCCAATTCAAGACTCTCCATGAAAAATCCTTACTTCTCTCCAGCCCATTTGTATTTTTCTTATCTTTGAATTTTATCCTGACTGATGCAACACAGGCTGTCTCACTAAAAGCACAACAGAGTATCTGGGTACACCTAGCCCCATGCTAACGATTTAATATTGTTTTCTAAAAAGTTCTGAAATATATTTTCCTTTTTACTGATATAAATGTGAGATTTTTGAGTAACTAGAATACTCATACACAACTGATAGGAATATAAAATGGTACAACCACTTTGTAAAAGTTTGGCAGTTTTCTTGAAAGGTTTAATACACAACTACTGTGTGATCCAGCTGTTCTATTTATACATAGTTATCCAAAGATATAAAAGGTGCACTTGTGTAATATTTTATATAAATGTTCATAACATTTATGAATAATAACTCAAACCTGGAAATAATCCAAATGTTCATATATAAGTTTATTATCTTACTCCATTTGGATTATAGTAACAAAATATCTTAGACAAGGTTATTTATAAACAATAAAAATTTAGTTGTCACAGTACTGGAGCTCAGGAAGTTTAAGACCAATGTGCTAGGAAAGTCAGTGTCTAATGAGAGCTGTTACTCACAGAATGTACCTTCTATGCGTCCTCACATAGTAAAAGGGACAAACAAGCTATCTAGGGACTCTTTTAAGGGCAGTAGTGCCATTCATTCGTTCAGCTCTTCTGACCTAATCACCACCCAGACACCCACCTCCCAATACCACTGAACTGGAGATTAAATTTTACCGTATACATTTTGGAGGTGTATATACTTTTAAATGATAGCATTCCACACTTGGGTCGAAAATTCATGTTCTTCTCTCAAGTAAAATGCATTGATTCTATCCTGGTAAACCTAAAATTCTTAACCCAGTCCAGTATCATTGCAAAATCTAAGGTCCAGAAATTCATTTAAATATCATCTAAATCAGACGTGGTTGAGACTCAAATTGGAACTCATTCTGAAGCAAATTTCCCTCATCTTTGAGTCTGTGAAATCATACAAGTTATGTGCTTCCAAAAATGAGAATGAGGTAAGAATAGGGAAGATTTTCCCATTTCAAAAGGGTAAAATAGGGGAAAAAAAAGGGATGGTGGATTTTAAGTCTACAATCCAAAGAGAAAAATAGCAATAAATCTTAAGGCTTGGGAGTAATCTTTCTTGAATGTCTGTCTCATTTTCTGGACACTGGGAAGAGATAAAAGCTCCTGGCTCTGAACAACTCCACCCCCATAGCTTGCTGGGTGTAGACCTCATGAGTTGGAGCCTGATGCTTGACTCTCTGGAATAGAATCACACATGGTAGCTGTATCAGTTTGGAACTTCAACAACGCCATTTATAAATAAACATGATTTTCATCTGCAAAATATAATGCTACTTAACAACAAAGAAAACACTAATCCACAGAATAAAAATGATAAAATTGAAAGGCCATTATGATAATTGAAGGTTTGATATAAAAAGTATATACAATGTGCAACTTTATCCATTAAAAATGGTAGAGTATGCAAAATAATAATTACTGACAATGGATTAGTGGTTGCACAGAATCAGGGGTAGAAGAAAAGATCATTTGAAGAAGAGTAGCAGGAAATTGAGAAGGAAGTGATGGGAATGTTCCATATTTTTGATTTCCTTTTTCTTGGCTATATATTTCACTGACTGTAGAGGTAAATCTCAACAAATGCACCCCTGTTAATGGGTGAAGTCTAGTCTGTATAAATCTTATGTCAATAAAGTTGTTTAAAAGAAACCTTGAAGTTTTACGGGTCTGAGCAAGTAGATTAAATTTGTATAGCTTCATAATAGACTCAGAAAAATAACACTCAAGCTACTGGCTATTTTGAGATACTTCCTTGAAATTGTTGATCACTATATGTCATAATTTTTCTTAGGAAGTTCCTTGAGTGTTTGACATAAGAGCGTCTAAATTAAACCATAAACTTTTCCAAGCAATGTGAATATGAATCATATTCATATCCCAGGTGCAACCTTCATTATATTAAATGCATTCATAAGTGTGTCTCTTACCAATCATTTAATTGATTATCTAACCACATATTTGACTAATTTATTGATAAGTGTGGCAGATTATATTTTCCAAAAATGGTCATAATCATATCTTCCATTCTGTAGGTGACGTCTGTTAAAAACTGATCTAATTAACTCTTGAGTCTGAATGGACATGTTACACTTTTCAACAGCCTGATTCCCAAGTGAAGCTATGAGACTTCCATGGATCCATCACAGGAGACCACAGATCCAGCCCTATTTCTTGGAATATTCTCACTTGGAATTTCAAGCTGTTGAGTAAGAAATCCATGTGTACTGAGGCTACTGTGAAGAAATTAAGCCACAGAGAAGGGTGATAGGTAGGCACACTCATTGACATTCCTGTTATTCTACTCATCTCAGCCAAGGCACCAGTCCTGTAAGGAAGCAAACTCACAGATGAGTCTAGTCACTGGCTGTAAGGGTGATGGGGCATGTAGCTCCGTCCTAATTCCTGTCTGTTACAGACTAAACATCTCCCAGGCTGAACTTCCAATCTTTAATATTAGCAAGTAGGACTTTGGGAGGTAGTTAGGTCATGAAGGTTGAACTTTTATGTAGAAGTAGGTGTCCTTATAAGAGACACTAGAGATTGCTTCTGTTCTCTGCCATGTGATGATGCATTGAGGACTTGGCCATTTCTATACCAGGAAGCTTTTACAAGGTCTTGATCACTAGAGCCTTGATCTTGGACTCTCCAACTTTCAGACTTGTGAGAAATAATTTTTGAAATTTAAGCAACGCCATTCATGCCTTTCTCTTACAGAAACTCAAACTAATTAAGACACTGTCCTACAAAATCTTTGACTATAATGTAACAATTATTTTAAGCTACCCAGTTTGTTATTATACAGTAAATATCAATCAGAATACACACATACTCACACACATATATTTGATGTGGTAAGATTGAACCTGGGGTGCTCTAACACTGAGTTACCTCCCTAGAGTTTTTTATTTTAAGATAGGGTCTCACTAAGTTCCCTAGGTTGGCCTGATAATTATGATCTTCCTGCCTTAGTCTCCCGAGTCACTGGGATTACAGGAGCTTGCCAACTTGTCTGGCCTGCCACATAATTTTATCAGTACAGAGGAGGGCCTACTATTGTAAAGATTTAAAAGAATGGCTTTGGAAGCAGACATCTGGTATAAGTGGGAAGGCCCTTGAAGGTTAGTTATACAATTTAGCATGTTAGGTAAAGCAAGAAGGAATTTGAGAAGATAGTTTCTGAAGTTGAGAAGGGCCTCAGAAAGCCTGTTGGTCAAAGCTGTTAGAGCACAGAGCACCGCAACTTAAGAATGTTAAATAAAACGAGCCTTGGTATCTAATAGCAAAATTTTTATCAGCACTGACACCTGTGCTGATATAAAAATATATTTACCTAATTAACCAATGAATTTAACTAGGAAAAGTTTCAGACTGACTTTGTAAATATCCCATGGTTTCTTTATCTGTGTATCAGAAAGTATGGAGACAAATAGGTGGAAAAATATAAACTCTATTCTATTCAAAGTTTTGAGGATATATAAAGGAGCTGGAACTGTCTTGATTCAAAAACAAAATTATTTTCCACCCTCTGTCTCTGTCAGTTAATGTGGTTTTGAAAGTAAGAAAGGACATCAGAAAAAATAACATCCAGCAAATTATCAGCAATTCTTAGGACAAGGATGAATCAAAAGTATAACTATTAAACCCTTGGTTAAAACTACAGAAATATTGAAATAGATAGCTTCTTTAAGATAAACAACAATTATAAAAATGGATGTGTGTGGAGTCATTGGGGTACTGGGGGTTGAATCTAGGGACATTTTACCACAGCTATATACCCCCAGATCTTTCTTTTTATCTTTTATTTTGGAATGGTTACACTAAGTATATGGTGTGCAGGCCTCAAACCTGCAATCCTCTGGTCTCAGCCTCCCCAGTACCAGGATTACAGGCTTTCACTAACACACCCAGCTCCATCTAAGGATTTTAAAGTTATCTTTCACTCATACTCTCCGTGAAATTATAGGCTTTCAAAGGACTTTACAGGCTCTTTATCACTGCAATCTCTGTATGAGAACTTATCTTTTATAGAGTTGTAGACTTATTTGATGGAGAAGATTCATAAATTGATACAAAGAAAATCCACAAAGTTTTTTAAGGGTATTTTTTATCAGTTTAGAGCAAAAGAGAAGATAGTATAAAATGAAAAGATGGTTTTGGAAACTACTTTTGTCCACCCTAAGTCTTTAGAAGCAGAAAAAAAGGCAGAGAACTCTCCTCGGTTGAAAACATAGTCCAATTCTTAAAAAGATTGTGCCAGAGAAGGAAGCCAAGAAATTAAGATGTAGAACTAACAGCAGCAGCAACTCCCTGGAAGTAGGACTAGATTTTATTCAAATAAGTTGTCCAACTGACTTTCAGAATTTCTATGAACCAGAGACTGTGGTGTGGGATGTCTCGGGGTGTCTATGGTACTTATCTAAGCCTGCCTCAGCAATTATTTTGAGTTTGAAAACAAAGGATTTTTTTTTCTTTTTACCTTCCAGCTTTTCAAATCCAAAGACATAGTACTATTGATACCTCCACTCAAAAAGCCTCATTATATCTAGACTTGGTTTAAATGATGAGCTTCTGAAGTTAGATGCAATAGTCTAATAGGATAAGACTTTTGGAGGAAAGTTATCAAATATCAAATGCTAGACACTTGTTAAAATGGTGAAGACAGAATTTCCATAGTAACTAATGGTCAGGAAAGAGTTGAGCTTCTTTCAGACTTGTGCAGAGGTATTCGGTGTTTTAAGGAGATAGCAAAAGAATAGGGAGGAGAAACAAGTATTGGCCTAAGTGATAAATTACAAAGAGTAAGTGTAAATAAGTTTAGACCAGCTGGGTCTACTAACTGGCAAAGATGGACAGTAAGTGGGAAGCAGGGCCCCTGTCCTTCCTAATGGTTATATTTCAAAAGAATGACTTTCAGGTTGTTATTCAAGGTGCTCTTAATTTGTAGAAGATACATATCCATCTTTTGAAAGTACATTTATTGGCACCTGGTAATCATACATCATATAGAGGTTCAGAGTGATAGGAACCTATGTACACACGGTACTTGGTGTGTTTTCCTCTGGATCATACCAGATTCTCGTCCTTCCCCATACCTGTCATTGAGAGTCACCTTGATAATTTTGTATATTTACTTACATAGTGATATTTGAACTGCTTCCTTCATCAAGTCTCCTCCCACCCTTCTCTAGACCCTTTCCACCACTCAACTGAAGTTTCTCCTCTATGTCCTCAAGTCCCCTTTCCCCCTGATTTTTCCCTAGTTTTCACCTATGAGAGAAAATATATAGCCCTTCACTCCTGAGACTGGCTAATCTCATCATAATATTCTTCAGTTACATCCATTTCCCTGCAAATGACATAACTTTATTCTTTATAACTAAGTAAAATTACATCGTGAGCATATACCTCAGTATCATATCCATTCCTCTATTGATAGGCACCTACGCAGGTTCCATAATTTAGCTATTGTGAATTGTGCTACTGTAAACATCAATATGCATGTAGCACTATAATATTCGGACTTCAGTTCCTTGGGGAGTGGTACAGCTGTATCATGTGGTGGTTTCGTTCCTAGTCTTCTGAAGAACCTTCACACTGATATCTATAGGGGATGGACTAATTTGCAATCTGCCTAATAGTTATAAGGGTTCCCGTTTTCCCATATTCTCACCAGCATTCATTGTTATTTGAATTCTCTTTTAATTTTTTTTTTTTTTTGCAGTACTTGAGATGGAACCCAGGGGCATTCTACCTTTGAGCTACACCCTCAGCCCTATTTTTGTTATTTTTTATTTTGAAACAGGGTCTCATTGAGTTGCAAAGGACCTCACTAAGTAGCTGAGGCTATCCTCAAATTATAATCCTCCTGTCTCAGCCTCCAAAATGCTGGGATTACAATCATGCACCACCATGCCCAGCTTTTTAATTTAAAAAATTAATTTTTAAATTTTTTATTGGTGCATTATTTATCTTGTACCCCATTATGGGGTACAAGATGATAGAGGCATACATGCACACATCATTTATTTAGCCCTTTTGCAATTCCCACCCAATTTTCTCCACCCCTCCTTCTTTTCATGTTTGGCTTACTGATTAACATGTTTATGAATGTACACCATGTATTTAGGTAATTTCCATCTTCCACCTTCTTATCACCCTCAGTTAGGTTACCTTATTTGCTCATTTGTGGCTTCTCCTCCCTCATCTAGAGTTTCTCTTATGATCCTTTTCCTCCCTCGCTTCTATTTATCAGGGAGAACATCCGATTTTTTTACTTTTTGTGATTGACTAATCTCACTTAGCATAATGTTCTCCAGTTCCATCCATTTCCCAGAAAATGACATAATTTTGTTCTTTATGGCTGAGTAAAATTTTATTGCATACATAGTTCATAGTTCTGTAATCCATTGATCTGCTGATGGACATCTTGGTTGGCTCCATAGTTTGGTAATGGTGAATGGTGCAGCTATGAACACAGACATACATGCATTAGTGTAGCAGTTTGGTTTTCATTCTTTTTGGTAGATACCCAGAAGTGATATTGCCGGATCATATGGTAGGTTCATTCTGTCTTCTAAGATTGCTCCATACTGTTTTCCAACGTGGTTTCACTAATTTTCAATCCTACTAACAATGTATTAAAAGTTCTACTTCTCTATACCCTTGCCAGCATTTGTTGTTTATGTTTTGAATGATTGTCATTATAAATGAAGTTAGGTGAAGTCTCAGGGTAGTTTTGATTTCCATCTTCCTCATTGGTAATGATGTTCAACATATTTTCATACATTCTTAGGACATTTGTATTTCTTCTTTTGTGAAGTAGTAGTTCACTTGCCCATTTTTCAGTTGGGTTATTTGTTTTATTGACAGTGATATTCTTGTCTTCTTTGTATATTCTAGCTCTTAGTCCTATATCACAGGGATAGTTGCCAACAATTTTCTTCCATTTTATCAGCTCTCTGTTAAGGTTCTTGATAATTTTCTTTACTGTACTTTATTGCTCTTTAATGTAATCCCAGGTATTGATCCTCCTTTTATTTTCTTGTGCCTTTGGGATCTTGTTGAGAAAGTTTTTACCTGTGCCTCTATGTTGCAATGTTGGATCTACGCCCTCTTTAAGGAGCTTCAAGCTCTCTGCTCTGATTTCCAAGTCTTTGATCCATCTTGAATTGACTCTTGTGCAGGATGAGAAAGTGGGGTTTATTTCCATTTTTCTGCAAATGGTTAAGCAGTTTTGCCCTCACTATTTGTTGAAGAGGCTGCAAAGAATCACATTGGTATTTTAATAGGGTTTGCACTGAATCTGTAGATCACTTTTGTTCAAATGGTCATTTTTATAATATTAATTCAGTCCACCCAAAATCATAGGAGGTCTTTCAATAGTAAATGGATAGAGGGAGGATTTCTGAGTGTAATCCATAGCAAATACTTTGAGTAGGAAGGTCAAAATCCTATATCAGGAATTAACTTGAAAAAAAAACTAAATTATTCTGGGTTGAGTTTTCTCAGGCAGGCATTTTAACGGTAGGTTGTGGGTATCCAAGGAACATAGTGACTTATGGTGCCAGAAGCCAGGACAGAATGTGGTTATCTCTTAGTCCAGAGATTTGGACACAGTAATATGCTAAGGCTTCTATTGTTTTCAGAATGAATATATTTTCCATGTGCAGAAAATATATATAATTTATGAACTAAGGATAGAAGATGGCCATGTTAAAACATATCCTAGCAGGGCGTGGTGGTGCATGCTTGTAATCCCCCCGTGCTTGGGAGGTGGAGACAGGAGAATCACGCAGGTTTGAAGCCAGCCTCACTGGCTTAGGAGACCCTGTTTCCAAATGTAAATATATATATATATATATATATATATATATATATATATATATATATATATATATTGCATCTTAAGCTATAGAATGATCATATTATGAATTCATATAATTCTGAATTTTTTAATGAAGAAGAAACAGACCAGCTTGCTGCAAATAGAAGAAATTGGTTTGATTCAAGGTCATTATTATCCTATTTTTATGTGAGGAAAATCACTTTTTTAATATGTGCTCCGAGACAAGTCTTTTCAAAAGAGTATTTCCATGCACCATACACGTGAATGTTATATATTACTTAAAGTTTTATTATATGGATGAGAAAATGAGGCTAGAAGAATCATCATTTGTCTACAGAAAATGGATGAGGGTTAAGAAAATTTTAGCATATGTTTGCAAGACTTTTAAAAAGTGCTTCCTTTTAAAACACTCCGCATTCTGGGTTTTAAATGTAACAGTTATTTTAACAATTGATATGCTTAACTTTGGAAAATTGCATCCTAAAAAGACAGCTAAATTGTTTGGAATTCACTTTTCTCAGATAGTTACACAGTTTGCTCATTCACCACCTTCAGGTCTTCATCTTCCCCAGGGGAGCTCTTTGAAGTACTTTTTCAGTCACATCCTTCCTTCCTGGCATTATTAGTCTCCCTTAGCCTCGTCTAGTATTTTCCATAGCGCTGATAAGCTTTTAACACACTTTAACATTTATTCAAGCTTATTATGTGTCTCCTTACACTCCAGTGTAAAGCCTAACTGTCCGTTAGGTCCGTCCCTTGCACCTATAAGTGTAAAGCATGACTAGCATCTCGTGTAGGACACGGTGTGTGTTCAGTATGTATCAGCCAGAGATGAATGCACGCATCCTAGTATGTGTTCTGACTATAAGAGAATGAAAAAACAAAAGCCCGATCCACTGGGAACTTACTTTTTAGCAGAAAAACAAGAAGTGGAGGAGATTTCGCCCTAAGTTTCAGTAGGTCAATTTAGCTCAGCCAGCTGTTTTGCCCTCCCTTAGGAACTAGTTGTTATTATTCTCTCCCCCACCCCACACATATCTTTGTTTAATGTTTCTGTTTATGTGGTCCATTTTTCATTTTCATATCCTCCATAATATCTTTAAAAAATATTAAGTAAGTAGATTTGTAAATAAACTCTCTTTCAATGGAAACAAAGCATGGACTAGGGATATCCTTCAATCTTTGTTCTGCATTTTTATTAGCACTTCATGTACTAATGTTCATGGTTTAAGTCCATACTCGCCAGGGCCAGCCCTGACCATCTGAGCATATTCTCACCCTCAGGCACCATCAGATCTTTACTCATGAGGCTTTGTCTGTCTCTCTCTCTGCTCCTGCCATTGTTCTGGTTGCAGTAACTCTTAGGGAGTGAAAGTGCTTCAACCCCATGTATTGTCCAACAGCAATAAGAAATGTAAATAACACCAGAAAACTAGATGCCACGCTTACTCCAAATTACAGACATGCTTATTTCCTTTTGGAACAAACTGCTATGCTAATATGAACATTTAAATTGTGCTAAGTCAATTAAATAAAAGAGTAGCTATTTGGAAAGATAAAATGATGAAGGGAAAGTAGTTACAAAATATTGAAAGAACAATACAAAAATATTCAATATAAGTTGAAACTTTAATTTTAACAAAATTTTCAGAAATAGAAAAACTCATATTAGTAAGAAGTTTTTTAGTTAACCAGAATTCCACGTGTATCTCGTCTCCCTCTCTTATTCTATTAAAGGAAAGCACAGCACATTCATATACACATATATAAAATAAGGTTGCAGTAAATAGTTTCTCTTTAATATTTAGAATAAAAATATTTTAGTAAATATAATATACTTTGTTAGAAAAAATAGCTTAGTTACTGAAGAGTTCTTTTAACTTACACATTTTATTAGCAATTTATATTATTCTGCATTAATTACATCAGATTTTATTAATACATTTCTACTTTATTTACAATTATATTTTTCAATTTGGGTTTTAATTTTTCTCACTGTCATACTATTTTTGTGTTTCTAGCATGCATTTTTATTTTATTTTTCTTCTCTAATACATTTTATCATTTATCTCTCACATTTTTACATATTTTCTTACAAGAGATGTTACATTAGTTTCCAGATTTTCATTAGCTATCTTTTCTTAATACAAATACATTTTGCTATATATACTTAAAAAATAAATCAACACTTAAAAACTTCTATAGGGTTCCAATATGACTATTTTATATTTCTGGAATACTTAAAGTATGAGTAAATATATTAATATATTAATAATATAATAGCATTATATTTATATATAACATACTAATAACAAGTAAGCATAGAAAGAAAAACAAATACCTATACAAAACACTTATAAAATGTACTATTATTGACCACTATTTATATTAAAAGTAACTTTTGTAAAGTGACAAATTTGATATAT
Source organism: Muscardinus avellanarius (assembly GCF_963383645.1). NCBI lineage: Eukaryota > Metazoa > Chordata > Mammalia > Rodentia > Gliridae > Muscardinus > Muscardinus avellanarius. The sequence continues at coordinate 17,335,973 of NC_137801.1, read as the reverse complement.
GTTAAATCCTACATTGAAATTCTACATGTACAAAAAACTATATGGGCATTGATTTTGAAATAAAGAAATAAACATAATTTCCTGTCTCATTATTCTTATTTTTATTGCTAGAATGACATGTGAAAATGATGATAAATATTAAAACTCAAATTCAAACAGCCTAATATATTGAAGCAATGTAAAAGAAAATGCTAAATATGTTGAACTTAGTATATGAGGACATTATAATGCAGATATTCTAAAGAAATAATCATCTAGAAAAACAAGTAAGAAATCTGATATTTCATTTATAGTAGTAATAAAAATGTAAAATATATAAAATATTAGACTTAATAAGGGATACAAGAAAACTATATACATGCAACTCTAAAATGGACTTGCATATTACTAAAGACCTAGACACCGTGGAATGTCTTATTCTTTAATGTAAAACTGGAGTATATGATACCTTTGTACTTAGTCTAAAATCCTTTTTGAATTTATGAGGTAGAAAATGCTTAAGAAATGTATGTAATTATCAGTTCTGTAGCTTTTGATCTACTTTCTTTAAGAATTTATGCTATTCACAAGTTAGACATCCATAGACTTTTCTCCATGACTTAGGTATTTGGCATTCTTTTTTCTTCATTCTTTCTATTGTTTTTCTGTCTTTCTTCTTGTATTTTAAATGCTTACAATGATTACCTTAATTGTTCTATTGCATATTTTTATTTATAAAAACCCATTACCTTCTTGTCTTTAATGGTTCCAACACCCTCTAATTTTCAGAGGAATTCTTTTACATATAAACTTGAAAAAATTCAAATCAAATTTAGTTCTGATGTATTCTTGATTCTTTTGTGCCACAAATATTCTTTTTGTTGTTGTTTCAAAATTGGAGTCTGGTTTAAGACTGAATTTGATCAAATGTCCTCAGATAGATCCTATTATTTTTCAGTGCTCTTATTTGTTTGTATTAGGTGATGCTGACATTACTGTACTTCAATGATAGTAAGCTGCTGATATTTTAGAAATCCTTTATAATCCTTGCTGGCTTTTCCTAAGCCTTCTTTTGACCAAAGTAGCAGCCCACTTGGCAGGAATGCCAAGCCCACTGCTGGGAATATCACTTGGGCTAGTGAGATAGTACCTACAAGCAACTAACTCACCATTAGATTCATCAAGCCAAAGTTGGACAATCTGGTACAAAAGGCAGCTCCCAGCTAAAGTAGGCCATACATAATTCATTAGCCAGATATACTTGAAAAATTTATAGAAGTTAAAATTCAGGAATATTTGAATGATAATACTAGCAGAGAGAATTCAGTGACAACTGTTTTGTTAAAAAAATGAATCCACATAAAGAAGAAATATGAGAGATAGCAGGAATAAGATTAAAATGTAAAGTTTAAAAGAACCTAACAAACTGAGAATGTACAAATAATAGCAAAACACGAAATCAGTTATCAGATCTGATGAATATAAAAATAGAAGTCTCAGATATGAAAAACAAATATGACTTTGAATGCAGGAATGGTGCCAGGAGAATACTAGCATACCAATTAAGAAAACAATGTTTCTCTGGAATGTGATCAAATAAGATACCTAAACTTGAATGGTTTTGAAGAACAGATAAGAAATAGAGATACTGCTTTGTAGCATTGTAGCATTCTCGCAATACAGTTTTGGGATAAGACTTGAAAAGAAAATAACCAATAATTAGTGGATAGTGAACAGAAATATATCAGGAATTTTAATGAGAATATGGCTGTTCAATTTCATTAAAAGTATTATCTTTTGCCCAAATGGATGACTGTACTCAGCCCAGATGTTTTTCTTGGGTACAGAATTAAACAGGTAAAGAGGAATAAAATAAACTCACTTTTGTAGAAGTTACCAATTATGTAAATAAGTGAACATATACATGAATTGTTACCAAAGAGATATAACTAGCCTATTACAGCATGTATCATAATGATGTTACCTTCAACTTGTTTTAGTAAAAATTTTATATTTCTTCTCATACCATCATTACATAAGACTTTAAAAGCACGATTACAACTACTAATTTTTGTTCTCTTTAGGGTTTTTACTTTGTCAAATCATTACTTGTTCTAATGTGTCTGTGAATCTTCAAGGACTGGCTAAGAGAAAGATTTCCTAGAGATGGTCGTTACACCTATTTGCTAGCCTATCAAAGTAGATTGTCACAATCTAGTCTTACTTACTAATAACAAAATCCATCCTGAAAAAAAAACAGAAGAAAAATTTCCTTTGGTTGAGTGGCTGCATGCCATCTAGAGAATTCATTGTGTATAGCTAAAGGTTTTGTGGAATTTTTAAGTATAGTTATCTTTTTCTATTTCCAGTGCATACTTGACCATTTAAGTCTTAAATCATTTAATAAGTTGTTTGCTACATGTAGCACCAATTCCAGTTGAGGATCATGTTAAACAGTGCTGAACAAGTTCTAGCACTGATATCATGGGCTGTAAGTAAATCAAGTTTAGATGCTACAGATACATACCACGGGTCCCCTCAGTCTGATACATTTTGTGTCATGCATGCATTAAACTGATGTGCATAAATGCTATCTAAAATCTTAATTGAGAATATAAGCAAGAATACAGGCGATAATTACAATGTCGTTTCATTCATTCTTGTGAAGGGAGAAGATTTTTAAATCAATGTTAGTATCTATGCTACCTTTCTCGTGCTTAAATCCAGATCTTTGCCCACTTTTTAATTAACCTTTACTAAACATAAACCAGCATTTAATTTTATTTCACATACTAGCCTTTGACTTCCTGCGCAGACCTTGGGATCCAGCTCAGAAATACATGGTTTTGACTTTACTCTTTCATTTAGATACTGTTCTGTTTTTCATAGCCCACTATACAAGACTTAGTGGATAATAATCCAATCTCCATTTTATGTAATCTTTCATTCTTTTTCCTCATAAATTGGTCCAATAGATACCAACTTTGATTTTAGTAAATTTTTGTCCAAAAACAATACACAGTCACATATTCCTTCCCCAAAACTACTAAATCTGATGGTAATAGATTGAATTTCATAATTTTAGGTAATAGTATCAACATTTTATTAGATTCTCTAACTGTAATTGAACTGTCTGGTTTTAATTCAGCTGTATGTGTTGCTTATATTTTGCTTTAAATAAGATGTGAAATTTGCCCTGCTTTTAAGAGAGATTACATAAGTAAAATACTGATTTTTAGCTTATAATTGGGTTGAAGTTTTCAGCACTTAGTGTCAAAATAACATTGACTTTGGTAGGCCCTTTGTTTGGATTGTATAATTCTTATTAGACTACTCCATTTAAGAGTTTTCAAGTTGACATATCATGCAGTTTTCAGTGTGAATAGATTTAACAGATATTTTCCTCCTAAAAAGGGAGAGGAAGGAAAAACTGTGTAGACATTGAGTTCCTCTAGGAAGAGACAGAAACATACCGAGGCATAACGGGGACATAGAAAGCTGACATGCATGAAGCTGGGTAGAGAGCACATGTAATGGGCTTCCCCCTTATGTATCCCAGGACACGGGAGGGCTGAACTGTGTCAACCAATTTCTTCTTTTGCGAATTCCTCTTTTCTTCATGTTCATCTTTTTTTTTTTAATTGGTGCATTATATTCATGCATTATATTGAGGTTAAAAAAACTTGTGTAGACATACATGTACTTGTTCATCTTTTTCAAACTTAAAGATCTGGTTTAAATGTGACACCCTATGTCAAATCTTCCTTGACTCCCCCTTTTCTATAGACTCAAATTTTCAGCTGAGAACATTGGACACAATTGAATGTGGTCCCTCCAATTTAAGGAGGGCAGGGGAAAGAACTGGCACATGTTGAATATTGATGAAATTTCAGGCTGCATAGTGGTTGTGCATATTTCTCTTATGAAAGCCATGGGAATGAAGTTTAGGACATCAATGAGATTTTGTATCACTCTGAATTTATTTTATAATAATTTGTAAACACAGATCTATTTTTTGATATTTTAGATTTTTTGATATATAAGAATTATATATCTATAAGGGTTAGAATGTGATAATTCAATACAGGTATACAACCTATAATAACTATATTAGTGTTATTACTATTTATATCTCTTTAAATATTTGTTATTTATTTGTGTTGGAAACTTCCAAACTCTTCCAGTTCCTTATAAAATATGGAAGCAATTTAAGTGAACTCTAGTCACCCTACTGTGCTGTAAAACACTAGAACTTATTTCATCTACCTCATCATTTTTTGGTACCCAGTATGTGACCTCTCTCTTTCCTTTCTCCTCCTCACCCTTCCTAAATTCTAGTGACCACTCTTTTATTTCTATGAAATCAACTTTGGGAATTATTTTAAATGTCTATTTTTCTCTGCCAAGCTCCAGCAAAGCATTCACTATGTTTTATTTACCACCCAATATTCAGCATAGGGTTAGCACCTAATAACCAATCAATAGATATGTTTCGAATGAATGAATAGATCAATTAAAAAAGCATCTTATGCCTAGTTTATTAGTGAGAAAACCCTATTTCAAAAAAGTAAATAACTCAAGGTCACATACCTATTGATTCCCACTCTTGTCAGATTTCTCCAAACCTCTTGGCATCTAACAGTTGCAGGATGATGGTAGTGGTAGAATTCTTGAGACAGAATGGGTTCAAGTCAAATACTTGTTAATGCTTTAAGCCATAGGGTTATGTTACTCCATCATTCATTTCTTCAAGCAGATTGCAATCAGGACGCATGTAACTGCCTACTTCTACATCGGCTGGGGTTCTACTTACTGCTGTTGATAGCCAGATTCAGCATCATCTTAACTTCATATGTCCTGGGATGGCAGGCATGCACAGAAACTGTATTCTTACGTTGCCCTTGAATGTTAAGAATGGCTCTGAGACCAATTTTTGTTAAGGTGGCATAAGTAGAAAGGGAAGAGCCCTTGAAGGGTCAGAGGAGATGGTCTCCTTCTTTTTCTTTCTCCATCCCTCTGGTCATGTATGTGGCTTTCAGCTCTGCCTTTCATCTAGGGTCTGAGGACAAATGCTACAATTTAAAGAACACTGGGGTTCGCTTGAGCCCACATTTGTGGCCATTCAGTACTGGCTCACCACTCAACTTCTTTACTTGAAAGAAATGCCACTCTTTAACATAAACCATTGTTTTCTGGATCATGTTTATTTGTAACCAAATGTAAGTAATGCTGACTGACGTTCACCCAGAAGATAGGAAGGGTGTTTAAACGTAAGCAGGTCTCCCAGCTTTAGGACACATCAAGAGAGCAATCAAATATGCCAATAAAATATGCCTTTTAATTGGAAAAAGTGATTTGAAGGCATGATTACCTATAAATAAAGCATAGTTCATGAAATGAAGAGCTGATGATGAAAGTACTAACCAAAACAAATCTGAAACCTGGGGCATTTTTATTTCCATTGGAGACCATTTACCCCATCTTTTAGTGTAGTGTGAATTATGTATGAAAATGATCTCTTAAGTAACTATCCAAAGAGTAAAAAAAAAATCAGATTCAAAATAAGAAACAAATTGAGAGTATAGCACATTTTATCAGATGGGTCAGAGGCAATATAGAGTAAAAATTTTTTAAAAATGTAAAAGAGAATGTAGCCTTTGATTCTGAAAAGCAATGATATTTGATTGTCAATGGTCTCCTGCACAAAACATGCTTTCTGGGAGAGATCAAGGAGATTAATGGTTGGATCTTACTTATATTTTCTATTCTCCTATCTTCCAAATCATAAATACTACACTATGGCTGGGGCACATAAACACTAATACTACAGAACCTCAAGGAGAAGTGATCATAGACTCACTATTTTCTGTGAACTGGCTTTCAAATGCTGGTTCCTCAGAACAGGGTGAGATCATTAGGGCTGACCTTGCTAGTACCATCTATTAAGGGGAAACTGACATCAGAGTGAAGCCATCAATGTAACATCAGAAAAAAACAGATTCTCCTGGATTAGGCTGTTCACATGCTCGATATTTCAGAAACTATGGCTTCTTTATTTTTATCTACCTACAGAATTTCTTTTTCCACAACTATGGCCAGATCTCATCTGGTGCAATCGTATCTTCACTTCTCCCTCAAGACCATCTGATTCTTTTCATAATATATGTCCTCTCTGATAGTTCACAATAAACATGACATCTATTCTTAATTGTTGCTATGCCTTAATTCTTGTTTTTTCACAATTATTGTTCTCTTTTTCTTTTGTGCCCCCCAGGATGGAACCCAGGGTCATTCTCCCTCCAAGATACATTTCCAGCCCGATTTTTATTCTTTTTATTATTTTTATGGGGGTGGTACAGGGGTTCCTGGAAACCCTTCTACCTCTGGGATACACTCCCAGAACCATTTTTATACTTTTTTATTTGGAAACAGGGTCTCTTAAGCCAGCACAGCTGGCTTCGAACATGTAGGATCCTCCTGTCTCCGCCTCCCAAGTGTGGGGATTACAAGTGTGCACCACCATGTCCGGCTTATTCTTTATTTTGAAACAGGGTTTCACTAAGTCGTGGAGGGCCTCACTAAGTATCTGAGGCTGGATGCTAGTCTTCGATCTTTCTGTCTCAGCCTTCCAAGTACTGAGATTACAAGCATATGCCAACATGCCTGGCTTGATTATTTTGAAAATAGCTAAATTAATTTTAAAAATGTTCAGCAATGGCTTAATCTGTGTCCTGTGTCTATATTAGGCCATTGTTAGTGTCTGTCTATCTGGATAATGCAACCTAAATAAACAAGGAAAGGAATGTATTATCTTAAATACTCAAGTCCCTTTTATTTTATTTTTTGGAGATTATTTGTAAATAACGCAAGCTGCTATTTTCCCATTGAATAGGTGATAAAATATTTGCCAGTATCTATAACTTCTGTAGTAAGAGATGAAACTAGCAAGTCTCTCAGATTATGATGAATGCTGAACTGAGAGAATACCAGGTGTGAATTCCAGGAATGAATGCCTCAGATCATGTTACCTGTCTAGAGGACCTCAAGGAATAGGTCTATAAGCAGAGACCTAAACCAACTTCAGGCCTGCTGGTCCTCAGGGAAATAACTGATTCTCCCATCATCTAAAACCAAAGAAATACACTTTTGTTTCTCTCTGAGTTTTAAATATTAAATCAAGAATAAAGGGATGAAACTTACAGCCTTCCCAATCAGAAGGAAAATGATATTTTATCCACTTTTGTGAGCATAATGCTGCCTTTTCAAAATGTTAATTTGCTTTTTCATACTATACTTAGTAATTAGTGAACAACACTATAATGTACTGTGGGTATGATTCGTAAAGGCTTAAATGACAGACTGTAACTAGGATAATTTCAGTCCCAATGTGTTGTTAAATAACAATATATTCTAAATGAATAAAGTTGAAATAAGACATCAGGGACCGCTGGCCACCTGATAATTAAACTTGATCTAACATGAACATCAAAACCAATTATATGTACTAAACAGAAAGACAGGTCAGCTCCTTAGAGAGGTGAAATGAATGTGGACAGATGGACAGAATGCAAATCATGACCAATTTCTTAATGAATGAGAAATAGAATGTAATTCAAAGGCTCATAAAAATTGGGATAGCCATTCCTAGTGTACAAATTACTGAACAAAAAGTATCTTGAAACAAGATGGATTCCCACATTTCCAACCATCAGGAAACCATTTCTCAGAAAATTTAAAATTTCAAGAGTCCCAGGTAATGAGTTTATAACTTTTGTACTATCTTTGTGTTAGTTTACGAGGGAGGTCATAACAAAATACTATGGACTGTGGGGGACTTAAACAATAGAAGTTTATGTCCTCATAGTTCTGGAGGCTATAGGTCCAAGAACAAACTGTCTGCAGGGATAGTTTCTTCTGAGGCCCCTCTCTTTGGCTTAAAGGTGGCCATTTTCATCTGTAATTTGACACAGTATTTTCTCTGTGTGTATATATATTCTTCTTACAAGCCCATTAGTCATCTTTTATTAACAACCACCCTAATGACCCCATTTAGCCTTAATTATCTCTGTAAATACCTCATCACATTCTAAGATACTTGTGATTGGGCTTCAATACCAAGTATATATTAAAACAATCACATTCTGAAATATTTGACATTAGGCTTCGATATATGGAATTAGGAGGAGTCACAATTCATTTTATAATAATATACAATGAACAATTTATATAAAATTTTGAGAACAAAAATGTAAAAATATGGAAATGGGTGTAAGGGAAATGAACTGAGTACCTTGTCAGAGAAAGATCCTGATATGATGGTGGAGTTATTAGCCAGCCTTGGTTTTTTAGAGATTATCATGGTTTTAACACTGAAAGTCCCACATGTCATCCTTAAACAAGAATGGGTGGCTACTCAGGGTCATGTAAAGGATACTCTACAACTACTAACTCTTGGGATGTGTTTAGGGATACAAAAAATTATGATGATACGGTAAATAAAATCATTCTTATATTCCTAGAATTTTAACAAAAATATGAATTATGTGGAAGCAAGTGGGCTTCCCTATGAATATAGAATAGAATCCTGAGGGTCTCAAGTCATTGGAAGGTTAACAGATTTCCAACTTTCTAAAGAATGTCATGATCTTAGATGCCAAAAAACCTTCTTCAAGTGCCTCCATTGAAAGATCTTATTCCGGCCTTATTGGAGGCCTTCCGAGAAGATGGCGACCGAGAAAACCGGGGCTTAAGAGCCCCGTTAACAACCAATCTCCATTACCACAAAATCAGCGCCTTTCATAGCCAGAAAACACCATCACCAGAGAAACAAAAAAATCACCAGGCTCCAGAGAGAAAGCAGACTGAGAACAGAGCTCAGAGCCACAGAGGAGATACACCGGCCTCACGCCCGAGGACGCGGTAGCAGCGTCATATTGCCGGCGGCAGCGGCAAATTCACCAAACGGCTACAGCAAGCCGAGGTGAGCCGCTGCGGAACAGCCAGGCGGGATTTCTCGGCGCAGGGAGCATCTAAAGCTCCCAGTGGCTGAGCTCAGCACATGCTGCAGGGATTCAGAGTGGAACTCAAAATCAAGAAGAAATATGCCAGACTCACAACCGAGGGCGTAGAGGCGGCGCCATATTGCAGCATATTGCAGCAGCAGAGAATTCACCGAATCCAGTACAGCTACATCTGCATACTCAAGAACAGTGAGTCAAATTGCGGGCCACAGAGGAGTAATCCCAGTACTGTACTTCCTGGGACTTGACCCAGTTGGGGAGGGGCGGTGGCAGAGATATCACACCATAGGAGAACGTGCAACCTGGCACCCCCCACAGTCTAAAGCAGCCTCTATCGACTCTTTGGGTCGGAGACTCTGTGATACCAGTAAAGGAGTAGTGGGGTCTGAGATATTACTGACTCGATATCCAGAACACCTTAAGTGAAGTCATAGTGACCCAAGGGAAGAACCCAGAGAAGGCAAAAACTTCCAAAATCATGGGAAAGAGGAATAACACTGGAGCAATGAATGCCCACAACCCCACAACATCAGAATCCGATAAAACAGAAAATCAGAGATTTCTAGAAGATCAAATCAGGAAAATAACTGTAGAAATAATAGAGGTGCTTCGAAAAGAACTCAGAGAGAGCCAAAAAGAGATAAAGGATGCAATTAATAAAGTAAAGGCCTCAATTCAAAGCACAAACAACCGATTAGACCACATGGAGAACAGAATCTCGCTCTTAGAAGATGATCATTCCAAAAATGAACGCATAGTTTCTAATCTAGGAAAAAATATCCGACAGCAGGAATCTGATATTGAAGAAATATGGGCCCATTTTAAGAGAGCTAACCTAAGAATAATTGGAATAGAGGAGGGAAAAGAAAGTGAAACCAAAGGGATCAACAATCTCTTCAAGGAAGTAATAGCAGAAAATTTTCCAAACATAGAGCAAGAGGTTGATACATAGGTCCAGGAAACTTATAGAACTCCCTTTAGACAGGATCGGAGAAGAGGATCCCCACGCCACATCATTGTCAAAATGACCAATGTGAAAGACAAGCATAGAATCTTAAAGGCAACAAAAACAAAGGGCCAAGTGACATTCAGAGGCAAACCAATTAGAATCACTCCAGACTTCCCAAACCAAGTCATGAGAGCCAGAAGGGCTTGGAGTAACATATTCCAAACTCTGAAAGAAAACAACTTCCAGCCAAAAATTTCCTACCCAGCAAAACTTTCTATCAAATTAGATGGAGAAATAAGAAGCTTCCATGACAAACAGAAACTGAAGGAATTTATGTCTTCAAAACCAGCACTAGAGAAAATACTCAAAGAGAATAACTACAAAGAAGAAATAGGTAACACACACCAGAACCAGAGAAACAAGAGTTTCCATCCAACAGTCAACTAAGATTGGTTATCTGTGGAGATTCATTACATATGTTAGTCTTTTACCTATCTCTAAATGGTATTGTTTGCCTTTATTGTTGTTAATTTTTAGGATTTCTAGTTGGAAAATTAATATACCTTCATATATAGCATTTGGAAATATTTTATCCCATTCTATTAGTAACTGGTAACTCTGTTTACATTGTCTTTGGATATACAATTTTTTTTTATTTTTTAGGGAGTTTGTATACTCTTCTGTTGCCTGTGCCATTGAAATCATATCCAAGAAATCACTGCCAATTTCAATGTTGTGAGGTGTTATGACCCAGATTTTCTCCTAAAAGTTTATAGTCTTAAGATTTATATTTAGGTCTTTTATCTATTTTGAGTTAATACTTGTATATGGGATTAGGTAAGGGTCCAACTTTATTCTTTTCCATGTAATTATTATGTTTCAACAATATTTAGTTAAAAGATTATTATTTCCACCACCCAATGTTCATGGAAACCTTTTCAAAAATAACTTGACAATATAGGGAAAAATTTAGCTCTAGGCTTTTATTTAACTCCAATGGTTTATATATCTGCCTTTAGAATAGTACTACACTGTTTCAATTATTGTAGCTGTATATGGTTTGAAATCAGAAAATATATATCTTCTAGCTTTGTTCTTTTTCAAGATCGTTTTGGGTATCTAGAGTCCATATTCCATATTAGGATAGATTTTTTTCTGAAAAATAAATATATAAATATATGATAGTTTCACCTAGAAAAAATAGAAAAAAATATTATCTGGTAAGAAAGAAAGTAAAAAGAAATATTGAAATGTTATCTTTAAGTCATCAAAAGCTTGGTATCAGACAAATGAAACTGTTATGTGAGATTATCATTTTTTCAATTTTGGATAAATTGCTATAATACCAGATGTCAACCACTAAGCCAAGCATGGGAGGAAGGGATGGGGAGAGGAAGGGGTGGGGATCGGGTGGGGGCTGACTGGGCGATGTGTGCATGTATGTCTACAAAAGTTTGTATCCCACTATGATGTATGAATACAGTGCACCAATAAAAAAAAAGAAAGATCTTATTCCAATCTAGCCTCTTTCCTTTCTTAGTTTTTATTTCTAGAGAATGTGATTCCTTTTCCAAATACCAGGATTTATATTTAGAATGATCTTAAGTCCTATTTCCCTAGACCAATCACATTTCACCTAGTGATCCAGCACAAATCTTAGTAAATCCCCCTTTTAGTCATGAAAATCCATAATTGTAAGATAAATTATATGGTCATCCAACTTATACTGCTCAGACTTTGGCCCCAGCCATTTCTTGGCTTTATTTTTCCTTCCTCAGAAAACCATTCACAGAAGTAGAGATTCCTCCACCCTCTGTAGGACTCTTGTCTTTTCTAACTAGAACATTAGTGAAAGGACTCACAGATTTTCATTTAGATCCTTCTACTTGGCCAGCTCTAATATGTTGATAATGAAAAAGAAAGTATAATATTTCTATCTTGTAAGAACCAAGGTACCAGAGGTTAGAGTTTAAGTAGGGAGAAAATTAAAACATTTTATACAATACAAATAGGATATGTGTGGGTGAAAAATATTTTTAGTAATCTTGGAATCTTGAAAAGTTTCAGAAATCATCTCCCTTTGCCAAGGGATAGACTGAGCTACAGACAAATGATTTTGCCATGGTATATAATCTACTTTGATCCAGTTAAGGAAGGATTCTTGGCCCCCAAAGAATTAAATATTTCCAGATATTTCCATTCCAAGTCAGGTATTTTTACCATGTGAAGAGAACACATTGGCCATTTCTCACAGAACATCTTTTTTGGACTTCTTTGTTTCTTAAAATAATATATTCGTTTCTCTAAATTTAAAACAATTTTACGCACCTTAGAAAAAGTATAAAATAGATGTGAGGAAGAGAATTTTTTTAAGAACTGTGAGTATACATCCCAGAAATAATGAAAGAGTTATATCCTTCCATTATAATTTCAGTTTTGTGTATGTATTCATGTGTGTGGGTGGAGGATATGTGTGTATATACATAAATTTGTATATTTGATAGAGATTGAGAGGACAATATCAGAAAAACAACTTGTTATACTCTCTGTAAATTACTATTTAACTCTGTACCACTTCTCACCTGGAATGTAAAATTACACTCATCAAAAGTCTGCATGTTCTTTTTCCTTTTAAAACTGTGTTGCATGTGGTCTTTTAGTAAGGTGGTTCCAATGTACACACCTGCAGTAGCATAGAAGCACTATTCTTTTTCTCTAACCCATGACAACACTGGTAGTTATCTTCTTTTTCACTTATTGCCAGGTTGATAGAGAAAAATAGCTTGCTATGGTGGTGATTTGCATTTGCTTATTATGATTACACTGGCGCAGTTATGTTTAAAGATCTTTTTGTGAAGTGTCTGTCTTTATTTTTAACCCTTTTTATTCTTTTGGGTTGTTTATGTTTTTCTTACCTGAATTGAGACATTATGAATATTTAATATTTATCTATCTGATATCAAATATCTTTTAATTTGAATCTTTTTTTAAAAAGATTGTTCTGTTATGAATTATTTTGTCTTATTTGTCCTGGATATTATAGAAATACTCATTCTTATATTGGTAAATGCAGTTTATTCATCACTGATTTATTCATTTATTAATTTTCACATTCATTTATGGCTGGAAATGTGCATTGGAATAAACCATGAGGTAAAGATGTTATTATTTCTTTTCCCAACCATTAGTTATATCAATAATAATCATCATCAAAAACATACCTTTTCCCTCCATCCTAGGTGCTTTATTCTCATTATTTTTATCTATAATTTTATTGCTATGTATTAATTATACAGAATAATTAGCTTCATTTTCACATATTGGCTTGTGCATATAATTTGGTTAATCACATTCTGAGTTACCTCCCTTCCTCCCTTCTTCTGGTCCCTTCCCTCTACTCTAATGATCCCCTTCTGTTTTCATAAGATCCTTTCTCCCTACCTCCCCTTTTTTTCTTTAGCTCCTGAATACAAGAGAAAACATATGGCAGTTGTCTTTCTGAGTCTAGCCTATTTCATTTAACAATGCTCTCCAGTTCTATTTATTTCTTGTAAATACAATTTCCATCTTTTTTTGCTGAATAAAACTCTGTTGTGCATATATACTACATCTTCGTTAGCCCATGTATTGATGGACACCTAAGCTTGTCCCATAATCTGACTATTGTGAATTGTGTTGCGATAAACATTGGAATACGTTTCTCTAGTGTATACTGACATTAATTCCTTTGGAGAGATACTGGGGAGTGATATAACTGGATCCTATGGTAGTTCTCTGTTTAGTCTTATGAAGAACTACCACAGTGGCTGTACTAATCTAAATTCCCACCAACTATGTATAAATGTTTTCTTCTGCTTCCTTGCCAGCATTTGTCATTATTTGTATTCTTGATGATTGTCATTCTAACTGGAGTGAGATGGAATTTTAATGCTGTTTTGATTTGCATTTCTCTGATGGCTAAAGATGTTGAACTTTTCTTTCACAAAATTATTGGACATTTTTATTCTTTCTTTTGAGAAGTGTTTCTTTTTAGTGCATTGACATTTATTAAATGAGTTGTTTTTATGCATCCTATTTATTGATTCTTGGTATTATTTCCTAAACTATAGGAGTCCTGTTAAGAAAGTTGCCTTTTACTATATGTTGGAGTGTTTCTTCTATGTTAAAATAGTTGCAAAATTTCTGGTTTTATTCATAGGTCTTGACTAATAGGTCTTTGAGTTACTTTGATGCAAGATGAAAGAGGGATCTAATTTCAGTATTTTACATATAGATATTGTTTTCTCAGCACCATTTTCAAGAGGCTGTCTCTTTTCCAGGAGGGAAAAAGAAGGTATTTTTCTTTATTGCTGGGTAAAATTCAATTAAGATGTATAACTACAATGCATCAATTAAAAAAAAACAGGTATTTTAATTGTTATTAAGGATTATCTATTTCTTGAATACTTAGTGGAGCAAATATGATCATCTTACCTGTCAAATCCTATTCATTTGCCTGTTATTACTTGTGCATAATTTTTCATTGTGGTAAGGATAGGTTAATATACTCAAATAACTTAATACAATGACATGTAATCTTCACACATATATCTATGCAGTACCACTTGTTAGGATGAAGATTCCACTTTGGTTGGCAATTCAGAGTTCCATGTTTCTTCTGTTTTGTGGATTTCACCTCTTAGAAGTTCACATGGAAGACTTTTATAGACGACATTGTGAAGGATTCAAACCCTTTCTGCACATATAAAATGGAGAAAAATATAGATACTACTGAACCCTAATATTTTCTGTCAAATGAATTATTTAATCACTCATATTTTCTGTGAAATAAACTGATTTATAAAAATTGTTAATCTATGATTAAATCCTTTCTTGCTTTCTTTATTTCATCTTTTCTTCCTGTCTGCCTTGATTTTCATCCTCCTTTCTGTGTGATTTCTTTCTTGCTTTCTTCTTCTCTCCTGATTTGTTTTTCCTTTTTTGCCACTCCAAATTCTTAGTAAGTAGTTGTCCATGACATTAGAGAATAATAAAAGAAAACTTACCACTTTTGTCTATGCTCTGTCTGTCTAGCACTGTGTACTTCTCAACTTAGGCTCTCACTAGATTGTCCAATTGGACGTCCACCATTTCCTGAGGTGCTCCATTAGCTTCACAATTGTATTCTCTGACTCCAGTAATTTTCCCAGTATTCCCCAAACTCAGGCAGATTAATTTTCCTGCAAGACAGACCTGATAATCTCCATTCTCCTGAACACAAATATTCAAGATTTCCCATTACATGTCAAATTAAGTAGATGCAATCCGGCTCTTCACCTGTTCCAGGTCTCTGTATGCTCAGGCGATAAACCTTATTTCTCATTACTCACGCATGTTTGCTTTGTGTTTTAACTGGCCACAAGACACATTATAACTCATGATTCATATTTGTGTTATTAAAATGTGCAATATGTTTTCCTCTTCCTTCAGAAAAAATGCTTAGGTATTCTCTTCACCTGAAAAGCCATTGCATCCCTAATTCTGCCTTTTAGTGGCTTACTTCTGTATTCTTTCTGACAACCCAAACTCCTTTCTTTTCTGATAGTATGTGGTGCAGTAGAAAAGATTCTAATCACAGAAGAAATTTATACTAATATCATCTGTGTCCCCCTGATCATGCAAAGAAATAACACATATTTTGGTAGTGTTATGTACTATTTATTTAGTTTTGTAATTTTAGAATAAGAAAAGAGGTCTTTTACATCTTTGGTTAGGTTTATTGCTAGGTATTTTATTGGTTTAGAGGTTATAGTAAATGGAATAGTTTGTTTTTTATTTCTTTTGTTGTGGATTCGTTGTTGGCATAAAGAAAGGCAACTGATTTCTTTAGGTTGATTTTGTATCCTGCAGCTTTGCTGAATTGGTTAATCAGCTCCAGAAGTCTTTTGGTTGAGTTCATTGGATCTTCTAGATAAAGAATCATATCATCTGCAGATAAGGATAGTTTTAGCTCCTCTCTTCCTATTTGAATTCCTTTGATTTCCTTCTCTTTTTTATTGCTGTGGCAAGAGTCTCAAGGAATATATTGAAAAGGAGTGGTGATAATGGGCATCCTTGTTTTATGCCTGATTTTAAAAGGAATTCTCGCAGTTTTTCTTCATTCAATATGATGTTGGCTTTGGGTTTATTGTATATAGCCTTAATGATATTGAAATATGTTCCTTCTATTCCAATTTTATGCAGTGCTTTTAACATAAATGGGTGTTGGATTTTGTCAAATGGTTTTTCAGCATCTTTTTCTATGATCACGTGGTTTTTGTTCTTAGTTCTATTTATGTGGTGAATAACAGGTATTGATTTGGGTATGTTCAACCAGCCTTGCTTTTCTGGGATGAAACCAACTTGGTCATGGTGTACAATTCCCTTTATATGGCTTTGAATGCGTATAGATAGTATTTTGTTTAGAATTTTTGCATCTATGTTCATTAAGGATATTGATGTGTAATTTTTCTTTCTTGAGTTATCTTTATGTGGTTTGGGGATTATGTGATACTGGCCTTGTAGGAGGAATTAGGGAGAATTCCATCTCTTTCAGTTTCCCGGAACAAGTTGTGAAGTACTGATATTAGTTCTTCACTGAAAGTTTTGTAGAATTCAGCTGGGAACCCGTCAGGGCCTGGGCTTTTCTTTGTTGGCAGAATTTTGATTTCTGTTTCTATTTCTGTTTGCTATTGGTTGGTTTAGGTTTGCTATGTCCTCTTGGTTCAGTTTAGGTAGGTTATATGTGCTTAGAATTGTATCAATTTCTTCCATATTTTCCAGTCTGTTGAGTATAAATTCTCAAAATAGTTTCTGATAATCCTTTGAATTTCCCCTCTGTCTGTAGTGATGTCTTCTTTTTCATTTCTGATTTTAATAATTTGAATTGATTTTCTCTTTCTTTTGATTAGGTTGGCCAGGGATTTGTCAATCCTTTATATTTTCTGTGAATAACGGAGAGGTTTCATTTCAGAAACACACTTTTTTTTGCCATCTATGGAAATAAGTCTCTGTGGTACTCTGAATAAGCATTCAGAATGAGAGAAGATCTTGATCAGCCACCACTCTGATAGGGGGCTAATATCCAGAATATACAAAGAGCTCAAAAGACTCTACACTAGCAAAACAAACAACCCAATCAAGAAATGGGCAACTGAAATGAATAGACATTTCACAAAAGAAGAGATACAAATGGCCAATAGATACATGAAAAGATGTTCAACATCACTAGTCATCAGGGAAATGCAAATCAAAACTGCACTGAGATTCCATCTAACCCCAATCAGAGTGGCAAACATAAAGAAATCAAACAACAATAAATGCTGGCAAGGATGTGGGGAAAGAGGAACTCTTTTACACTGTTGGTGGGAGTACAAAGTAGTTCAGCCACTATGGAGATCAGTATGGAGATTCCTTAGAAAACTGGGAATAGATCCATCATTTGATCCGGCTATACCACTCCTGGGTATCTTTCCAAAGGGGTTGAAATCAGAGAACTACATTAACATATGCATACCCATGTTTATAGCAGCACAGTTTGTAATAGCCAAAATATGGAACCAACCTAGATCTCCATCACAGATGAATGGGTTGAAAAATTATGGGAAATACGCACAATGGAATTCTATTCAGCTATTAAAAATAAAATAATAGCATTTTCAAGAAGATGGAAGGAACTAGAGAACATTATGTTAAGTGAGATTAGTCAAGCACAGAAAGAGAAGGGACATATGATTTCTCTACTATGTTCAAGCTAGGGAGTAGTGGTAATACCAGAAGGATTCTGGATGATGGAGGGGAAATCTCAGCAAAGCTTGAACGGAAGGATAGGAGAGGAAGAAAGCTGAGGTTGTTCAATTGAGGAGCTACATATGAATATGTGTATTAGGATAAATACAACATGATTAACCTGGACACTCTCTACTGGGGGGGAGGGAAAGGGAGGGGGAAGGGCATGAAGCACAATATAAATGTATACCACTCTCAATATGTTAAACTTATAAAAAAACAAAAATTAGATTAAAAAAAGAATAAGAACAGAGACAAAAATAAAGTGTTCTGTTGGAGAATTTTAGTCTGAGACTAACTGATAGCCTGTTTTGACGAGACGTCTAGAGAAGTATTAAAAAGAAAAACATAGGCTCTTATAATTCTTTCTGTAGCATCTTACTTTTAATTTCAAATTAAAAATGAAAGATTTTAAACTAACTTTTGTGATATAGGGTATCTACTTAACCTAGAAAAATATATGGAGAAAGGCAATATGGCCATAGAGCTCCTGACTGAATTAAATGGTAATGTTCATTTCTATAAAAAAAAGTTTATATTTTATTTATATTTGATATTTCAGTAGATCTAACATAATTTCCAATTTAGATATGGAAAGCTGAAAATGTGCAAAAATTACAGCTTAATGCCCGGGGTAAGAAAGGAAGGAATTCACCTTTTTACAATTCAATCAAATGCAGAATAGAATCAGTTAATAATTGTAGAATATGAATAATCAGATAAGACATTTTCGAGTGAAAACTCATAAATTTTATTTTGGGAGTACATTAAAATTCAGTTAAATTTTAAAATCATGGCATATCTTGAAGAAGCCACTGAATAGTTGCTGTATCTATAGAAATCTATTTTAGAGGTATGGAAGTACAAATCATAGAATGTCAGCATGCAATTTGACTTTATGTGCTTTTTCCACTAATATAAATAATGAAGCATGCTGAGAGCATTCAGTTACATTCAGCTGAGTATAATTAAAATACTGAGGTATAACATGTTAAAAAAAAAGAGAGAGAGAGAAACAAATTAAGTAGTAAAATGAAGTAGGTAGAAATACCAGCAATTCAAAACGCTAACTATGTTGTGATTACAGTATTATGAATAGACTAAATCTAATATTTTGGTTTAAATGAAATCAGTGATAGCTGGAAAGTTAATAGAAGCAGTGCCTTTATATTTTCTGTGAATAATGGAGAGGTTTCATTTCAGGAACACACTTTTTATTTTTTTGCCATCTCTGGAAATAAGTCTCCGTGGTACTCTGAATAAGCATTCTCACCCAGATGGAACAAACTCTCTGATGAAATTGGCCACTGGGGCCTACAACAAATAATTAAAATGAGATTTGGGAAATCAGTTGAGTCTGTGTGTCCAGCACTCCTATTAGGCTAACTGAATGAGAGAAAATCACCTTCTTCAGATCATGAGAAAAACTCAATTGAGCTTCCTGCTGGTCATCACAAATTGCACAGTGGTTGTAGGGTATGTCTGCCCTCTCTGGGCTGAAGGCAACCATCCCTTTTCCTTTTCTTTCTGACGCCCACATAAAGAGCAACCATTTCTTCATACACAACAGAGCCCATTTGGAATAAGTGGTATTGGCATCATGACATATACAATAAGAGTCTGGTTGATGTTGTCCAATTGTGTCACAAGGAATGGTTAATAGCCCTACTATGTTACTATGGTGTCCCTGGGTCCCATTCTAAATCACGTTGTGCTTGCCAGTCTTAAGCTTCATTTGGACCTCCTAATTCTTAATTGGATTTATTACAACCTACAACCCACGTATTAAAGAAATGGGGGAAAGGGTAACCTCACTTTACATATACTAATAAAATACAAATATTTTAGCATTTGGAGAAGAGATTAAAGGAAGTTGATTAGTCCTCTCCATAGGAGCAGAATCTGTTTGCTCTACTACCTTCAAATTTGGGACAACAATTCCAAAGTTGAAGTTAGAATCTTAGTAACATAGATATGTCTTCATCGCTTGACTTTGTTGAATTCCTTTATCCCTGGTTCCAAAGCTTTCCTCTTTTTTTGAGTGATGCTTAGTTACTTACATAACTTCTTAAGAAAAGTTGAATGGGGAGTGTATCTTCTAGATTCATGCATACATCTCCTAGTGGACACAAACAATGCAAAATCCCTCATTACCTAAAACACTGGTACAGGTAATGTATGAACTGAGGCTCATCTGTCACATGTATTAAACTCCCTTGCATATCCATCAGTCTTCTTAGAGGACCCATTCCAAGTAACTGGAAAAGAAAGCAATACCGATATACAATCACTTTGAACCAATGGCCCCATGTAGAGGTGGTTGGCATAGATTCTGCCAGTTGCAAGCCTTTTAATTCTCCAAGAAAACCTTAATCTCTTTGAGTTTTAGTTTTCTAAACTTTAAATAGGAACAGCAATAAGCAATTTAAAAAGTTATTGTTATACGCCGGGCGTGGTGGCTCACTCTTATAATCCCCGCGCTTGGGGCGGAGACAGGAGGATCACGCTGGTTCGGAGCCAGCCGTGCTGGCTTAAGAGACCCTGTTTCCACATAAAAAAAATAGGTCTGGGAGTGTAGCCAGGAGGTAGAAGGGCTTCCAGGAACTCCAGTACCACCAAAAAAAAAAAAAATGTTATTGTTATGAGCACAGGAAGTACATGGTAAGTTTTTACTCCAATGACTGCCACAAATCAGGCAGTCCATAAATTATAGGTGATCTTACATTATTGGGATTTGGGACTAATGGCAGGGAAAATCAGATTTCCTTTGACGTTATAAGCGTTCCACTCACCTCTTCTCTTACATAACTTCTTTTGTTTAAATGGAGTCTTATTTTTAAAGTTTCTTGAATATGTATTGTTTGAAATTTAAAACAAAAGTTTTTTTTTTCCCCTAAAGAATTTAGAAAACACTGAATATTTAGACATCTTGAAATAATCTCATGTAATGCTTCCCAAACCTGTTGGCAAAGGAACACTGTATGATTGTGTGTGTGTGTGTGTGTGTGTGTGTGTGTGTGTGTGTGTAATTCCTATTAGTAAACTGCATATTGGACAATAAACCTAATGACTCATAACACATTAATCATTATAGTTAACATATAATAGGTGTCTGATAAATGAAATGTGTTAATTTGTACATGAAACAATGATTGGTTATAGATGTATACTATTTCTTCTATATTCCAACTATCCAAATGTTACCTATTTTCCATCTTAAGTGCTATTTTCCTACAAATTCAGAATTTACTCCTGGTTACCTGCCATTTAATGTCCTGTGACATTCAGGCTTGTGTTGTCCTATAATTGTCCTGTGGATCAGTCCTGATAATTGCAGGTCCACAGAATAGAGGAGTATGTTTGTCATTGATTTATTTTATCCCATTCTAACAAACTTTGGCATTGACTGGGAGCAACACACCATTGTGGATTCACACCTTTTTATCTTGTTCTTCTGTGAGCAGTGTGCTTTCCTCTTAGTATCCAGGGACTTATTACCCCAAATGATGCTTGAGACTCCTCACATCATCAGAAGAAGAACAAAACAGTGAGTGAAATTACCCAATTTCTGCAGAACTCATAAACACCCTGAATGTAGGTCACACTCGTTGCCTGATGTGCTGTGCTTGTCATGTTTCAACAAAGCAGCTGCCACAAGTGGCCAAACTCCCAGAAAGCAGCACAGCCCCAAAAAGAGCAGCCATTTGGAAACACATTTTCATTGACAATTTGGGGAAGTTGGGCATTCACTTAAGAAAAAGCCATAATTCTGTAAGAAATGAGCAATTTATGCACATTATAATCAAATTTATTTTTATATCCAGCTACTCCTACATGTGGGATAATTCAGTCTGGGAAATCATGCTAATTAGTTAGAAATCCATTACATTGTAAGTCTTGTAGCAGATGCAAACGCTGTCTGGAGCGTTCTCACCTCCGTAATTCATGTGCTTTTATTAGAATGCATCCCAACGTGGGCCATGTGCTGGTGAACCGGGCTCTAAAGGGCATTTGAGGGAAAACACTCTCACGAACACCACTGACAGCCTCTCTTTCCATGCTTTTTGTGAAAATGCATTATGACTTAAAAGACAAGAGGACTCCCACTCATCAGAAAATGGGTCAGAGCTGTGAACTTTTTAAGTCGAAATATTAAGGACAACAGTGATGGTGCTGTGCTCTAAGGGCCAATGAGATATGCATCTTTGCTGAACTCAACAACTGGTCATACCCTTTTCAGACGGTGGGAAAGATTCGGGAGCCTTTTTGCCCCAGATCAAGGATGCTGCCTGTGGATCATGCTGGCCTTTGAGTTTCCTCCACTGCATTGAAATAATGGAACCATTCTACCTTCATCACAAAGCTGTTCCAGATATAAATATTAGTTTGATAGTTTAAGTGTGTGTGTGTGTGTGTGTGTGTGTGTGTGTGTGTGTGTGTTACTAGGAATTAATTATAGGGACATTCTACCTCTGAGCTATATCCCCAGCCCTATTTTAATTTTTTTTTTTCGGAAACATGTTCCTGCTAAATTGCTAAGGGCCTCTACAGGTTGTAGAGACTGACACCTAATCTGTGATCCTCCTGTCTCAGTCTCCCAAGTATTGTGATTACAAGCACATGCCACCATACCTGGCTTGATATTTAGTTAATTATATAGCAAAAATAAAAAACCCAAAATGCCCCAATGAGTCTTAATTTGGGATTCTTAAGAACATCCTAATCCTGTTAAGAAACACAATTTGGTTTTAGTAATATAATCTCTATTATGGATACCATAATTTACACATTAATTGTATTTCAAGATAAGTAATAAATTATAAGACCTAACTAAGAAATTCTACTTAGGAATCTATGACTATGTAATAAAAGATGCTTATGATGATTGAGGACTTTGCTATCTAAAAGTTAATAGGCTAAAAGGGTGATATGAATTTAATTAAATTTATGCCTAGCTCCAAATTTTTAAACACACACACACACACACACACACACACACACACACATACACACACACACACACACACACACAAATTTATACACTACTCTCACCTCACCTCCAAAAACCAGCATTGAGGTTTCCCCAGCAGTGGTAATTCTTCTTTCCTTTTTCTTTGATAGGTGCAGTGACTGGCACCTCCACTACCTAAAAGTTGTGAACCAGAAACTTAGTTTGAGCTTTGCTCTCTCCATTGGCCATTTTGTCTTATCTGGCAGATAATCCAATTAATTTTATGTGCTAAACATCTTTGAAACCTACCCCCTCTCTTCTGCCCTCTGCCTTTGCCTTTCTTCAATATGCTTTTATTGGTGCATTGTAACTATATATCATAAGGAATTATAGAGTGAAAGCAACATACATGAAGGCAATACTTTGTGAGTTTTCTTCCAGATCCCACCCTGGACTCTCCTCTTTTCAGTAAAAAATCATTAAGATTGGTATTGATAATTTTATATTCTCACATTGCATTATTTACCTTCTAAACTGTTCTCCATGTTTTGGGCTTTCTCATTTACATTCACTCTCTTTAGAAAGCTAGGATCAGGCTTCTAGGATGAAATTTGAATTTAAATATTACCTTTAAGATTTAAAATATTATCCAGACGTGATGGCTTATGCTTGTAAACCCAGCATCTGGGAGGCTGAGACAAGAGGATCACAGTTTGAAGACACATTCAGACACTTAGTGAGGCTCTTTGCAACTCAGTGAGACCCTGTTTAAAAATAAAGAATAAAAAATAGGCCTGGGGATGTCAATGGAGGCAGAATGACCCTGGGTTCCATCCCCAGTACCACACACACACACACACACACACACACACACACACACAACAGATTTAAAATATTTAAATGGCTCATGAGAGCCTCAAGATAAAAGGCAAGTGTCCTTATGGATGGCCCCTATTTGCTTTTCCAGGCTCTTTACTTTTGCCACAGCAAAGAGTGACTTTCCAGAGTTCCCAGGAAGCCTGACGCTCTCTCACTTCAAAACTTTAGAAGAACTTTATTCAAGATTTTACGTATTTTTTTCTGACTAAAATGATCTCAACCCTATCAACTGGGTCAACTTCCTTATTTAACCTTCTATTTTCAACTAAAATGTCTTTCACTCTGGGCAGCACACCCTTTAATCACCAACACCTGCTTGACCTGTGCTTTTCATTTTTCTTAACAGGACCTCTCTTTGCTCAGATTACATATCCCACTTCCCTGTTCACAGTTCTGGGTCTTATTGGAAAATGAAGTCTTTGAACACTGTTGTCTTTGCAGTATTTTCCTAAGAGTTTAGAATGAATAGGTTTTTAATTTTATTGGGGAAAATGAATTTTCTTGGGTAAAATGAAAAAGATCTCAAAAAATGGCATGCTGAAACTCTTCTTAGAACATTGTTTCATTCTGTTCAGAAAGCTTAGATATGTCAATGGAAACTTTCACCATACTGTCAACAGCACAGATTATTCTGAAAACACTGAATTGTCTTGTGTCCTGAAAAATACCACTGCTAAAATATCTGGTTAGATGTACCTTGTGTGGTTAACTGGGCATCTTAAGCCCAAGCTATGGAAACAGTATGAAGGTGGAATAAAAAAAAAAAAGGATCTCTCACTCAGCAACTCTCCTAGATCTAAAGACATTTCCACCACTACCTTCAAAACTAACAAACATCACTATTTAAAGTGACTCTCTGGAACCTAACCTTCTAAGGGCAATCAGTCAATTATAAGAGTTTAATAATAAAACAATAACTAAGATTGGAGATATTACAAGTGTTGTATTAATTCAGTGAATCTATTTCTTTTCCATCTTCATAATCTTTGACCTTTGAGAATATATGCAATCTGAACGTCACAAAGAACTCCTCTAGCAGGAGTTAAATGAACTCCTTGTGGAGCCCATTTAAGATAAACATTTGATGGCCTGGTATCTCAGCTTCACTGTTGAGTCCTGAAAGCTCAGATGCTCTTGTTGTCAGACACTCAGGATGGTTCCTGGCTTTGTTGAGGGAAACAAGACAAAACAAATGAAATCAACTTTGCCTTTGTACAACCCACATTTTTTTTGGTTAATTCAGGTTAACTCTAAGCACATATATGTGGTACTCTATGGTATATACAGTGTAAATAGTGTGGCACTGTTGCTTCATAAACAATCAATATTGTTGCCCAACAGTTAAGACATTTCTAGAAATAACCTCATGCACGAAAGTTTTTCATCTATTTATTCTGTCTCAGCATCTATAGGAAGGGCCATTCAATTAGTTAGAATATACCTTTATTTCTCTTATTTGCCCAAGGGATCCTGAAATACTCTATTTCAGAAGAAAGGAGAGAGACTCTTACTTCCATGTAGACTATATTAACTCTATTCATTGCACTACCAGTGGCCCTTCCCAAGAGCAACATTTAGTACAGCAAGGGAGACAAGAGCAGAGAATGCCTCAGAGGAATATCAGCTACAGAAATAAAAAAGATTCAGAAAGGAGATCATGGTAGCCATTAGCCTTGTTGACCACTGTATTGCTGATCCTTCAGGGCTTACACTATGAAATTTCCTGGTCAGCCAGCACATTCTTACCTTGTTTACAGAATGAACAGGACGTAGGTGTCTGTACTGTATTCAGTTCTGAGCAAGGTGTAGAAAAGGGACTTAAATCATGTGTGATGCACAAGATTCCCATGCCTGAGAGGCTTGCTACCCCTCATTGTACATACTACTCTAAAGACAATGTGGGAAGGTGGATCAATAACTTATGTTTGCTTATTTGTTTATTTGAATGTGTTTTTTGAGGTCCTTTTGAGTGGAATGCATTTCACTGAGTCCTAACATAGAAAGTAAAAATAAATGCAAATAAAGTATTATCTATTTGAAATGACTGTTCAGTTTTAAGGGGAGATGCACTAGGAAACGACATGCCAAAGGGTAGGAATGTGGACAGCATGAGTTCTTGGTTGAAGGAAGACCTAAATAAGAGACAAGCTTAATGTGTTTGGCAGAGGAGTAGGTAGCCTCTTCTACTTCCCAGTGACCACTTAGGTTGAGGAGACTTGTAGAATAAGATTAGGAAGGGAAACTATTATTTTCTAGATCATATAATATCATACATATTTTCCCTCGAAAGCTTTTGGATTTTTTTATTGCTTCTTTCTTAATTTTTGAGCAGTTATTTTCTTCTTCATTTATTCATTCCTTTAAGTATTGACTTTCTTTTGTAGTTTAAGCATAGAAAGATCAGTGGTTTGGGAACATGCATGTGAAGTATGCTGTGTCTTTTAGCTGTGAAAGTATGGGCAAGTTAAACTCTTACCACTCATCCTCTGAAAATGAAATAAAGAAAAAAAAGATTTCAGAGCTTGTATGCATTAAATGAACTAATTCATTGTTTAAAGCACAATAATGTTCTTAGTGCATAATTTGGCCACTGAAAATTGTAGGCATATCTGAATCTTACCATCTGAAGCATTGTGATCTACTTAGGACAACAAGATGATGACTTAAAAATGCAGGAATTGAATGATAGGGCTGGAGAATAGGCCTCATTATCAAGAGTGATGATTGTAGACGATTAATGTGATGCTATCACAAATGGATTGGCCTCTGTCAAGAAAATGTGGGAAAGAGCAGCAGGAACACCTTTATAGCTCTGTGCCCATACAGGCTAATTTTAAACCTGAGATTTCCAACTTGTTTTCATGTGG
The DNA here is from genome assembly GCF_963383645.1 of Muscardinus avellanarius. Classification (NCBI taxonomy): domain Eukaryota; kingdom Metazoa; phylum Chordata; class Mammalia; order Rodentia; family Gliridae; genus Muscardinus; species Muscardinus avellanarius. The sequence goes on along the minus strand of NC_137801.1, from coordinate 17,309,522 downwards.
CTTTTATTTATTTATTTATTTTACAAGCATATGGTTTGTCTTTTAAATAAAGTTAAAGTTATTTCCAAGTTCAAAAGCCTTTCTATCCCCACTCTGGTTTAGCCCAGATGGCCTGAGCGGGGAGCTGACCATTTAAATCATGTATTACGCTTTTAATAACAAAGTCGTATACAAATAACAAAATCCTATACAAAGATCCTGGTATCTTGGGGGAAAAATGTAGTGACAATAGATGAAAAAATACTTTCAAACTTCAAAACTGCATCAGTGGCTACTTTAAAGATCAATGTGTAAACAGAATGTCATAGATCCTGCCACTGTGTTTTCCTTGTTCTCTTCCTTCTGTATCTTTTTCTTCCCCCTCTTCCAATCCTCTCTTTTTTTTCCTTTTAGTAAAAGCATACATTTCTTAAGTTCTAGGTCATGTTATAAAAATTGAAATAAACATTCTTCTCAGATTTATGTTATACACTGAACACAATATGAACAAAGTTTTATATATGTGAATTCACGGATCGAGTAAATTTCTGGGAGTCATTTGCATAGCAGGAAAAATTCTTATATTTGCAAAGGAGAATTCCAAATTTTCTCTTAGTGGTAAGTTAGCCCAGCATGTATAATATGTGACTTCCTTTTTAGTTAGTTCCATACACCTTTTTAGGCATACACGTGTTGTGTGGGATAAGATATACCTGAACATCCAATTTCAAATATCAATGTAGTATTCACTTATGAATTACTGATGAAAAAGAAAATATATTCTAGGCCATCATAGACTAATCTTTCACTCTTGTTATCATAGAAATTTGAAATAAAATGCTTCTACCATAACTTCACAAGCCTTTTCCTATTTCTTTTACATGCAGGATGATTTTTAGTTTTCAGATCATGAGTAAACGACTCAGTAGGACTTGTACTCATCACAATTGTACGTGATCAAAAACCTATTACTCAAATACCCCGAACAAAGGTTCCTAATGATCATAGAAAGGCATACATTTAATTGCCATTTTTGACATCTTAAGGAATTAATCAAGATTGTGGAAGTGTCAAAAGATGCATAGGTAGAATGGCTTTTCAAAGTTTCTTTTTCAGTCAGTGAAGTAAATTGCTGATTCTTCACTTTTAACTTCCAAGAAATTTTGCAAACTGAACAGTTAGTACATGCCTTAAAGTCTAAAGACTTATCTTTGAATATGAAATGGTTGCAAAAAAAATAAAAAGTAATTACTTCATGCAGATAACTCCATGGGATAATCCTAGGTGGTTGATCTGGAGTTATGCTAAGATAGGAGAATTGGGCTCTGTTAGGGAAATTATAAAATGAATTTAAAAAGGAATAATAAGAAAGGCTATTTCTGAGTTTAGAAATAATGCGTTTGATCTGAACATAAAGTTTTAA